>NC_071509.1:101481921-102134394 GCF_027887155.1 Malaclemys terrapin pileata | reverse complement strand
TCAGCAGAGTTGGTCACACAGTTGTGTCTGAAGGCAGCTTTGTTTAATTTTCTTCATTTCATGCGGTGTTTTCGAAGTTAAAGGCTCCTGGACAATGTGTGCTCTATACCTTTTTCCTACACTGTGCTATTAACTATCTCCCCAAAAGCTTGTTAGCCTTCATTTTAAATGTAATTGTTTTAGATTTTGATAACAGTTTTAACAGCACAAGCATTTTCTTCCAAAGAAAGAGAAATTAAAGCAATACAGAAAATTACACCACCCAGCACAACCAACTTTCAATGGCCCCAGAGTATGGCTCCCATAGCCTCCTAAACATGGCTCTAAGCACACAATGGGAAGTATGGCACATTAATGCAGCCTTTTTCTGTCGATATAGAAGGGATGTGAACCGAGAGGAGCATACAGGGCTCTCCCATGCCACCCTTTACTTGTCCTGTCCTGCTCTGCAGAGACCAGCAGAAGGATCATTGGTAGTAATCAGCAGTATGTGAGCCAGAGTACACTGTACCATTGGCTACTGTCCTATGCTGCGTGCATACAATGTCATTCTCCAGTTATAGAGCCTTTACAGAAATATTGCCACCCTGCCACGTAGTGGAATGCCTTGCTAGCTTACATTTCAAGCAGGGCAAGTATCGGACCCTTAGGAAAAACCTAAGATTTTTGGGGGTAGTTTTAAATGCTGAAAATAATCTAGAAAATGAAGTTCGAATGTTGCAGCTAAAATGTCACATAAACAAAATATTTTCATATAGACTTTCAGTATTAGGGGGGAAAAGTCCAATATTAAATCAGTTTCATTCCACTGCATAGTTTTTGTGAGTTCTTAATAATTTAGTATCCTAGGAGTTCTGGTTAGGCCTTAAATTCTGATTATTTGGCTTTGTATAACAGCGGCACCTACTGGCTGAACATGTATTATTACTATTATTTTATTATTATTATTTATTAAAAAAAATTGCAATAGTCCCCAGTGACCTCAATCAAGGTTACACCCCACTGTGCTATCATCATCATCATGTTCCTATTACGCCTCCGGCATTTAGGATAGTGACGAAGCTCCTCCATTCCTGTCTATTTCTGGCAAGTCTTTCAATGGTTCCCCAGCTGTGCCCCAGGTTTTTCAGCTCGGCTTCCACAGCTCTTTGCCATGTTGTTTTTGGGCGGCCTTGTTTTCGCTTGTCTTCAGGTGTCCACCTTATTGCTACTCTGGAGATGGAATCAGTTTCCATCCGAAGCACATGACCGATCCATCTCCAATGCCTCCTGGCAATGATGGTGCTCAGATCCTCTTGGCTGCACTGTGTCAATAGATCTTGGTTTGGAATTATTCTGGGCCAAAAGATATGGAGGTGCTAGGCCAGAGGTAGGCAAACTACAGCCACATCCGGCCCGCGGGACTGTCCTGCCCAGCCCCCGTGCTCCTGGCCAGGAGGCTCGCCGCCCCCCCCACCCCAGCTTGCTCGCTCTGCTGCCGGCGCAATGCTTGCCTGGGCAGCAGGACTGTGAGCTCCTGGGGAAGCACAGCTGCAGAGCCTGGCCTGACCCGGTCTCTGTGCTGTGTGGTGGCAGTGGCTCCAGCTGGGCGGCTGTAGAGCTGCCAGCCACCGGTGTTCCAGGCAGCACGGTAAGGGGGCAGGGAGCATTGCGGGGGGGGAGGTTGGATAGAGGGCAGGGAAGTTTGGGGGTGGTGGTCAGGGTCGGGGGTGTGGATAGGGGTTGGGGTGATCGGGGGTGGAACAGGGGATTGAATGGGGGCAGGGGTCCCGGGGGGGCAGTCAGGAAGGAGGGGGGGGTTGGATGGGGTGGCAAGGGGCACTCAGGGGCAGGGTTTTGGGGGCAGTCAGGGCAAAGGGAGAAGGGGTGGTTGGATGGGTCAGCGGGAGTCTGGGGGAGGTCAGAGGACAGGGAGCAGGGGTGTGTGGATGAGGGAGCGGGGGTGTGTGGATGAGGCAGGGTCCTAGAGGGGCCATCAGGGAACGGGGGGTTGGATGGGACAGGAGTCCTGGGGGGGGTCAGATAGGAAGTGGGAGCCAGGCCACAACCCCCTCCCCTAACCGGCCCTCCATACAATTTACAAAACCTGATGCGGCCCTCAGGCCAAAAAGTTTGCCCGCCCCATGCTAGCCACTGTACAAATACACAAGATAACATGATCCTTGCCACAACAAGCTTATAAATATGGCCCTGATCCTGCAAAGACTTAAGTGTGTGTGTAACTTTAGGCATACAAATAGTCCCTTGAAATCAATCAGGGACTACTCATGTACCTAAAGTTACATACATACTTACATCTTTGTAGGGTCACAGCTTAAGAAAGAGCTTGCAGCCTACGAATAGCTGTACCTAAAGACTATCCTGTAGGTCTGTGCAGATGTACAAAAAGCAGAAATCCAGCTCAGGTAGGCACAAACCTCTAGTCTAGAATTTACCTGTGAAAACTATTCATGAGAAGTGTGAACAGCTCTGCTCAGTTGTAGAGCAGGCAATAATCATTGCATAAGCCATCTGTATTTAATTAATGCTGTACTTTTAATCAAAGGATCTCAAAGTACTTTACAAAGGTGGGTAAGTATTATTCCCATTTTATAGGTAGGGAAACTGAGGCACAAGGTGGTGATTGGCAGAATCAGGACTAGAATCCAGCATCCTGACCTCCAAGCCCCTTTTGCAATAACTTCAGGAGACCATTCACTTAATTATTCAATCTGGGTAAAAAGAAAAGACAGAGGCAATAACTGGATTAATGTGCCCACATTAAATAGATTCTGAATTTAACCTCAGTCAAAGAATCTGTACATAAAATGCTGGAATATCATCCATTCTCTAACTTTTTCTATTTATTACAAAAATGTTATTTCATGTAGCACTGAGGGCTGACTTTTCAAAAGAGATTAAAAAAAAGAGATTAAGTTGTACAGAGGGCACACTATTGGATATGCAACGTACAGCATCCAGTTTGAGCACTGTGTGCTCGACTGACCTCTTTTTGCTATTGATTGTTTCACATACGCAATTTTCGCACATATATTTGAAAATTCAGCCCAAAGATTCTGGCTCAAGGTGGCAAAAGATTTTGGTCTATTTGGGACTTGGACTACATGCCAGCACAAGAGAGTAAAGGGGGAATGCTTGCTTACTCCCTCCTCTAGAGCAGGTGGATGGCAAATGGGCAGGCCTTGTCTTCTTCCATTCATACTTCCCTCCTGCTTGCTGGTGCATGCTTCTGAGAGTAGTTTACTGCTTGTAGAGGCCAGCAGTGAAGTCTTCTCTCAGGCTCAGAGCAAGGGAAGCAGGGAGGGAATTTTGGTCCCCGAGTCATAATTCCTTCCCTGAAATATTCTTGGGGCAGCACAGCTAGATGCCACCCTTTATGGTGGGCTGCCTTGAAGGCTAATGCGCTAAGGTCACAGTTTCCCGGGGACATAAAAGGCACAGTGATATGCATTAGGTAGAATAAATTATTATACAAGGTACTCTCTGATACTCATCACATAATCTGTGAGCTGAGTCGTGCCCAAAATCAGGCCAGTCTTCAGAAGTGCAGGGTTTGTCCCTAAATAACAGAATTTGTTACATAAAAAAGAATGCTTTCTTGTCTTCAGTATTGTGCATGGATTCTTTGGACATGTGCATTTACATCTGAAAAATAATAGACTCCTACTCACAAGTCAAAGAGAAAATGCAGAAGCCTGATGGGAACAGGTATATCGATAGGAGATGGGTGCTCTCCCAGAATGGGTGGGGAAGGACTAGGACAAGAAGCGAAGTGCCTTAATTAAATACATAAGCACTAAGCAATTAGAAAAGAGATGATTGATTTTGTAAAGTTATTTTAGGCTCTGATTAGGCCCTGAAACAGATGTTCTGTGTCACTAACGCAATCCCCATGCAATTAATTGTTCATTCATTCATTCTAAGAGCACGTTTTACATGAACTTAAAAGCAGAAAATTCATAAATGCTGCCATCTGTTCTCAGTTGAAAAATATGTGAATTTCATCTATTATTGATTTTCTAATGTGTCAGATTTCTAGATGCATATTATTTTTGAAGTGTTCTATTTCTGTGAACACACATTCAGCTGGTTGAGGTAACATCTTTTATTGGACCAACATCATGCACCTTGCCTCTAATATCTTGGGACAGACATGGCTACAACTACATTGCATATATTCATCTGTCATTCATTTTTATCCTTCATTCTTGTAGACTACATTGATTTATTTCCTAAGTTTAGTATTTTGAATACATCTCTAACTATCCTAACATTTAAGAGTATAATTTCCTCTGGATGCTTACACAAGACATAACTAAGTTTTATGGCTTGTCTACATCGGAAAGTTGCACTGGTTTATCTCAAATAAATTTTTAAACCAATTTAGTTAAATTGGTGCAAACCCCTGTGTGGATGCTTATATTTCAATTGAAATCAGGCTTATTTCAGCTGAGCTTAAATCAGTTAGGGACAAGTTTAAACTAAACTGAAATAAGCCAAACTTAAACCAAAATGTCTGCAGAGCGGTTTGCACTAAAACAGTTAATTTTTAAACTTGAGTTATACTTGTGCAGCTTTCTCATGTAGACAAGTCCTTAGCAGAACCACAAATATGTAGATAGAACTTGTATGGATTTTAATAGAAGTCACTTGCATGCATGGAGCGCTAAATACACCTACACGTCTCCCGCGTTTCATTTGTAATTGATTAAACAAAATAAACACATGCATCAGAGATAAGGGTTATAATGTTACTCTCAGAATATTGTTAATTGTTTGGTCTTTTGTAGTGATGTGCACAGTATGGAATGGCTGGACGTTATCATCTCTGTTAGTTTAATTTAAATGAGATGTGGATATGCAAAATTGGACTGTCTGAGTCATCTAACTGTAGCACAGCCTACAATTATGTGTTGGGTTGGGTCTGTGCTTGGGAATTGATCACACCTTTCTCTTTGATTTACATATGATGATATATTTTACATTTGCTTAGAATTATTGCATGTCCCAGTGTCAGATAAAGAATACCATGAATAATATCTGTCTGTCCTTGCTGTTCCATCAGGGACTATGATGCAAACAAAATAAATTATATGTATGCTCAGTATGTCAAGAATACCATGGAGCCTCTTAATATACCAGATGTTTGCAAAGACAGAAGATTTCCCTGGACAGTAAGTGAAGTAAAGTGAAATTGAGTTTGGAATCCAATAATAAAAGACACAGATGATTTTTTGTTTACCTTTCATATATGACCAAGTCTTGTGTGTTCTACCCTTATTACTACTTTCATCGCTGTATTTACTGACTGCCAATGCTCAGAACTGTTTAAACTTAGAGGAAGATACACAGTCCCTGACCCAAGGAATTTACAAACAATACAGTTCTGACACACAGTGGGGCAGGGTGGCTAGAAGATGAATTAATCACAAAGAAAATCAGTATAAAAAAAATAAATCTAATTATACTTATTTACTAGAGAATACATGTTCCTAGGCCAAGAGAAAGAAGTATGTTCTAAGAGAGGTTTTAATGAAGTCAGGATGGAATCTTTCCACATCAATCCTGAGGATTGGTCACCACAGTTTGCTGTAAGATTTGGGAGTAGACTCAGAAGTTCTTTCTCCCACTTTTGGTCTGGGAGAGGTTAGCCATGACACAGATGTGAACTGTTTGCTTCCCGAGGAAGGTGCAACTGCACTTCTCTTCAACACCTCATGGTTCCCAGTCCGCAGGGCAGCATCGGGAAGAGCCAGCTTGTGGCAGGGTGTCCCAGAGACCACTTGGATAGAATCTGGAGATTTAGGAAGGAAGGGACAATTAGTAACAGACCAGCGTAGTGGAAAGCCCAAGCAACAACTCTAGTGCCTTGGTGTCTCTGTCAGCAAAAAGCAAACCTGTGCCTCTTACTCCCAGAACAGTGCCTGGAAAGCCGCCTGGTCTTCTTGTTACACTTTTGCAAAAGCAGGTTGGTTTATTATATCCTAATACATTTGTAGGCAGTGGATGAGGGAGAGAGTGGGAGCGGGGAGGGAGTGTATTATTGTCAGCAGATGGGCTTCCACTATACTCTCTCCCTTCTGGGGTCAAGCAGCAGGCAGGGCAGAAGGTACAATGTCCAACAAGATTGTTCCAGTAACTGGATAATAGGGGCTGCTGGAGAGCTATGCAGTGCTTCCACTTTCAGCTGTGCACAGTTTAGTCATACTGGGAGCTGAGTACTCTGCACTTTGCAGGGTAGAGCCCATGACTAGCCCCATTTAATGTCTCATGGGGGGGGTAGGGGGAGGGAAAGGGAACAAAATGGATGTCCTGGATTGGTAGACAAAGAAATAGGTGACTATTTGGCAGAAGATTTAAAATACATAAAAGAAACATTTGGGGACCAATTTCAAACAGGAGTTTGTTTAGGACAAGCCCTTTGATTTGGCAGCAGAATTTGAATTTTCTGCTCATGCAGAAATGCATTGTTCCCTGGACTCTAAATGATTTATTATGCCTAAGAAAAATGTTGACCTGCATTTACTTCTAGATACATGTGCATACATGGATAAAGAGGAAACAATAGTACTTCTGGAGAGGAATTCTGGATAATCTATTTCTTCAACACAATGACATTGAGTCCACACCTTATACTCCTTTCATATCTATTCTCCCTCCCCCCATCTCTCCAAACAATTGATCATTGGTCTATTTCTGTAAGCAGTGTGCATTGTGGGGTGCTCCAAAGTCCACTCAAGTCAAAGGAGAGACTCCATGGGCTTTGGATTAGGCCACATATGAGCATTACCTTGGGGCCATTGGTTCCCCTCCTCCAAGCACTTAACTAGCTTTCATGAAAGCCCTCCTTCAGTGTCTTTCAACTGCAATTGCTGGAGAGTTTGAAGGGAAGGAACATTTGGGACAAATAATGGTTGCAGCTTGGAAAAAAGGTTAATGGTTTAAACACTAAACAATAGGGAAATCAATGGAAGAGACAGGAGAAGAGGAAACAGAAGAGTGGCAAGAACAGAAGGAAATATTAGGGAGGGACAAAAGAGGAGAAAGTGGGAAGGAAAAATGGAGTGACAGTGGACAGAAGGGAAGGACATGCATGAAGAGGGAACAATAAGAGTAGAAAACAGAGATCTACATGGAGTAGATAGGATAATTTTCACCACTGACTCAAGTTAATGGAAAAACTTGTCAACTAACCAGGTAGAAACCTTGTGCACAGCTAACACACCTTAGAAGGGCAGCATGCAAGGTCGCACTCCAGTCCACACTGGCATAGAAAATAAAAGATGTCTATTTGTCATTTTGAGGCAAGCAAGCAAATCTTTGGTTGATTGCTGATGTTCAAAGAAGGAGAATTGATGTATGGGGATGAGAGATGAATCATGAAATCAAGGCTCCCTGACAGTTTCTTTTCTCTCCATCCCAGTTTGGGCTTTAGGACTCTCGATAACCCCCAAAGCATTATCAGCTCATTTCTCATGAGCACCCTGAATCTGTTGCAAATTGTTGCATTTATAATGATTGAGCTTACCCTTGAGTATTCAGACAGACATCCTCATACCTGTGTAACTAGACTATTGAGCAAGTGTATAAAGTGCAGCAGCAGATCTTAGAAGATACGTGTCTGTGCACCTGAGAGGAGAGTTGAGACAATAGTTGTTACCACCATAAATTAAAACATCGTAGACAAGAGCAACACAGTATAGGTCACTGTGTTCCAAACTGTGGTCCGTGGAGAGCTGGCTGGCTTCAGGGGGCTGGCGTTCCTCCTTATTTCCAGTTAATTTCACAGGTATCGAGGCTCTTAATTGCAAAGAAGTGCCTGGAGTCATATAAAGCATTACACATTACATCATCCCTTTGAACGTTTTCTACAAAGAATAGCATATGCTCTCCTACACTGTAGGCAAAATGTTCCTTTATTTGTGCAACGATCATGCCTGTAAGGCTAAAAAGAAACTAACCGAGGCAGCCAAGAATCAAAGAAACTTCAGAGCTGAAATATTAGCATGCTAATATTTTTTCCTTCCCTTATATGGAATCAGACATTGGGCCATGCTTTGTTCTTAGTTATCCCCATGAGATTCCAGTACTAGGTGTAACAGAGCAGAATTAGGTCCATTTTATTTCATTACTTAAGAATCCTCACAACTGGGGAAGTGGAGAAGGTATTTTAGAGCTCCACTAATTTCTCCTCAGCTACCCTAAGTTGAAAATCTGTCCCGCGTGTACAGTACAGTCATTTTCATTTTAATGAAAGGAACTATCATAAAATGAAAAAGTAGACCCAAATGACTGTAAATTCATCTCGAAACTTTGTTATTACTCATTTATTTATTTATTATTCCCTAGTCCCCGTTATGCTAGATGCTGCACAAACACAAATGAAGACATGGTCCCTGCCCCCAAAGAGATTATAGTTTAAGAATTACAGTTTTATAATCTGCCTTCCTTGCATGGCCTGCCAATCAGGGCTCGTGAATAGATCTCTCTGTAAGTTTTTAACTGTATTCTTTATTTGCTTAACAGAATGAAAATGCAGAAAATGTAAACCAGCACATAAAAAGTTTGCTTTGTACACCAATAAAAAATGGGAAGAAGAATAAAGTGATAGGTATTGCCATTTTAATTTGTTTACATTTCTACTTGCACACTGCATGCCTAGTCGTTACACAAAATATCATAACATGCATCTAACTGTTGTCTTTATGTGAGATAAAATGTATTGATATTATACTGCTGGTATGTAACTATGTAGGATTTTTTGGATACTTCTGTATAATTGCTATACAGAAGTATTTCTGTACTCCAGAGTAAAATCTCAGCAACATGAAATCTAAAATCATAAGAGAAAATCCTTAAGCACAATGAAATAGTTGTCATGCTTTTAATTCAGGGCCCCATCATACTCCTATCTGTCATTTTTTTTTACCTACTATAGGTGAAAAAATACCAATAACACCTCAATTATTTTTTTCTACTTTTTGTATTTATTTCCTTTGTGTGCCTGACAGCACTCTGTTGGTAATTATTTTCATGGTATTCCCTGTAGACAGTCAGAGTTCCTTGTTCTTTTTATGGGTCTTTTGGATGGCAGTAGGTAAGAGAAAAGCTTTACTTTAAAATATAAGAAAATATAAAAGCCTGAGACCCCTGGCATATAGACTAAGGGGAAGAAGATGCACCTGAAACTATTTCCACCTCTTCTTTTATATTTTATTTAGATTTCATATTGATAGTTACTTTTTAAAATTTACACATGCTCAATTAATGTAACAAATTATGTTAAAATTCCAGTCTAATCAATATTGTATTGAGGAATAGGAAGGACAGTCTATGGGATGTACTCTCTAATCATCCAGCTCCTTTGTGCCACTCAGCTGGTGCAAAGAGGCCAGAACTGATCACAACTGGTCAGCAGAAAATCCCCATGTTGGAGGGGAATGCCCAGGAGATGTAAGTGTGCTAGTGTTGAAATCTTCACCTGTCAACAACTCTTCTGGCATGGGGGTATTTTGGGGACAAGGAGTGAGCATGGTGGAGCTGCACCAGCATCAGTGGTGCAAGTTGGAGCTGCTCTAACACTCATCAGGGGTATGACAGACTGGCCTGATTACAGATCTGGAAATGGTTCTGAGGAAGCCCCCACACCCAGAGCAGGAAGCAGAGCTCAACCATAAGAGTGAAACTCTAAGGGTCAAACATGAATTTCTACTAAGTCCTTACACAGAAGAATTCTCATTGTCCTCAATGGGAGTTTGGACTGATTGATTGGAATTCACTTGGGTAAAAGCTGAGCCAAAACTAAGGAAGGGCCTCAGGAAATCCTCCATAGGCATTTCACATAGCGCTAGTCTAGACTGGGAGTAAAGATGTATTTTTAAAACAACCAACATTTTAAAACTTTAATGTGGACATAGAAAGATTTATTGTAACAGGTCAAGGCGGACTCTAGTGGGTAGCCTGGGGTTCATCTCGACTAACATACCTGTTAAAATACAGTTGGCAGTGCATATTGGGATTTTGGTAACTTGGAAGCCTTTGTATAGATTTTTGCATACAGCATACATGACTATGGGAAAATAATGGATGGGATTCTGGGTGGTACCTCTAAGAGGGATAGCACCAAACTTGCAGCCCAAGGGATGTGGGAAGCTATGGTGGTTTTAAGCTACAATGTGGGTCTTGATATAATGTAGATTGCCTTGGGGGCCTATATAAGTTATGACAGCCTCCCTATGGACTGAAGCTCTACATGTGGTGACCCTGCCCCTGATGTGTCCCTCCTGTCCCCAGCCCCGCCCCCATCACACTCTCTACTACCAGGTTTACAAGGGAGTTTACAAGAGCTATTTTCCTCAGTTCCTGCATCAGGAGAATCCTCCCCATGCCAGATCTGGGTGTTTGGAGTCCCTTTACACCACTCCAGACCTTTTAGCCAGAGTACAGGGCTCAGAGCCTGGGTGAGGACCTCACCCTAGGTATTCTTAGTCATTAAAGTCTCCGTACCATAGGCCTTTAAATATGTTTACAGTGTGAAAATTCTCTAAAAAGAAAAGTGAATCAAAGGAGAAAAAGCTAGAAAGGTAGAACGTGCATCTAATGAATGATCCAGTGACTAGGTAGTGCCAAAAGTCACTCTTCACACTCAGTACAACTTCATGAAGATCCGGCCAAGCAGCTAGATGTTACCTGTATGTCAGAATAATTCAGCCTCTATATCCTTTAGCTATTGGAACAGGCCCAAGGTAATAAATGACACTTTGTCACATTTTTCATTTAATGTTGATGTAATCTTTTAGTATAGTCTCTTACATGTTTTATTACATCTTGTTTGTTGTTTGAACAAAGCTGTAAATAGAAAATCTACTTCTATTCCCCATTACACTTGTGTAAATCTAGAGTAACTCCATTGAAATCACTGGATTTCACTTACTGATGTAACTTACTGTAAGTAAGCGGTGAATCAGTCCCAAAGAACAGAAAAATGTCTGCAAGTGGGTGAATATAACAAATATATGGTCTTGTGTAAAGTTACAACAGGTTTTATATTTCATGCAGTTATGAGATATTTCTTTAAGAAATCAATGGTTTCAATCGTAAGATGAGATAGTTGGTACTGTGTTTTGCTTGGTGAGTACAATTGTATAATCCTTTCATGGGCGCCACATAGCTCCAGATTTTGTCTCACTTCTTTCTGCTGTTTCTCCCATTTAATGTAAGCATCTCCATTACTGCTGTAGGTCAACCACCCATTCTTCAAGTGAGCAGTTAGTTTTCTTTAAAAAAAAAAAACTGAAATAGGAACAAAAATAAGCAGCGTTTTATTTATAATTTTTGTTGCATTTCATGATGGTGGTCAGAACATTTCTTTGTGTTAGTAAAGAAGCAAGCACCAGGAAAAGTTGATTTGGGAGTTAAAATGAAAATATTTAAAACATGAGCATTTATCTCCTGCCACTTTCTCATTTCCCTGATGAGTTTTTACCCTAAGATTAACAAGGGCAGCTCAAGTTCTCACAGTTTTTTCCCTGTAGCCTGCATGTTACTTATACGGCTCTGAGAGCACTGACCCATAGTGTCTGCCCCTCCTTACTCTTTCTAGGATTCTACTGCTTCTGTGACAGCACAGTGGCAATGCTGTCATTGGTCCTGTAGGGTAACATTTTCGAAAGCATCTAAGTCCCATTTCAAAAGAGACTAAGAGAGGCATCTAGGACCTTTAGGCCTGTTGACACTCAAACAGGATTTCAGTTCCTATATGTAAATCACTTTTTTGAAAGTGGAACTTCAGCTCATACAGTGCATCTGCACTTCGAGCTAGAGGTGTAATTTCCAGCTCAGGTAGACATACATATGTTAGCTTTGATTGAACTAGGGATCTAAAAATAACAGTTTAGCTGTAGCAGGATGGGCTAGCCACCTGAGTAAGTATATAGGGAACATACTCTGGACAGCTAGCCTGTCCCACCACCCACATCACCACAGCCACACTTCGGTTTTTGGCATGCTAATTTGATCAAAGTGAGTGTACATACGCTACCCCAGCTGGAAATTCCACCTCCAGTTTGAAGTGTGAATGTACCCTAAAGTCACTTTGGAGCTTTTGAAAATGTTATCCCTGGTCTGTAGATTTAGAAACCATGTATATGTGCCTTTTCCAGCAGCAAGAAGTTACCCAAGACTATAATGGGGACAGTTCCTGAGGGAACTGTCGTGTGTCGGTTTCTGACAGCAGTTGCCATTCAGCTTCCTATCTCTCAACCACCCACACCATCGAATTCTGCAAAATCCCAAGTGTGTGTTGTTTTGTAGAAGGGTTTCCAATGACTACATTTGGGAAATGGGGGAATACTTCATAGTCAGTGCTCCTACCTCCATATGTATTTTTGGGCCTCATTTCATGGAGACAGATTGTTCTTAGCCGCCAACTCCATGTAGCTGATGGAAACAGAAGGTCCTCAGAGAGGAATTATCTTTAACTTGTCTAGTTCTCAGCATTTACATTTTATACCAGCTGCTTTATGGGACTGTTGTTACTCTAGGACAGACTTTTAACTCCTCAAACAGGTTTTTCTATTGTTGTTTGCTGTTTAAATTCATGATTAAACATCTCAGGCAGGTTGCATTATTTGTATATTTTTATTTTTAAGCTAAACGTCTCTGATAAGAACAGTACATTTTTCTGGGAGAGTAGCTTTCTTCATCTGCAACAAAGCAAGAAAACCTTTCTGTTTGGTCTCCTTTTGGGCCTGCATACCCTTTAAATATGTGCTGAGAGCATTATAGAAACCTTCTGTCGTTTTATAAGTATGCCCCAAAAAAGAATTTGGGCTCCTTTAATTCTGATGTGCATGGACCCATTCATGCCTCATGGGAAAACTTTTGAAAAACATTCTATTTAGAGAGTGCTTTGGCTTATAGATCATGCAGTATATTTACTGTAATTCTCTCCCCCTGTTTTTATTAATAGTCATTTACATGAAAACAAAATCTATGTTTTTCAGAGTTCATCTGATCTTCTGGTTTAGTCACTGCTGGAAGTCATCATCCCCCATTCATTACATCACAGTTGCTATGGAAATGATTATAATGTCATAAACAGCACTAAACAGAGAGTTGACAGTGAGATCCATGAGATTGTCCCACACCCTCAAAAGAGTCTAATGATAGATCAGTTTCTCTTCCACAGAGGGAAACCAGTCCATTTCCCAATGAATTCTTTTTTGTTATTGTGTATTATCTATATACCTGTAGTGCTGAAAGGTCCCAATGAGGGATCAGTGAATCATTGTGCTAGGCACCATACCCGACATCACAAAAAGACATATTTTGCCCCAAAGAGTTTATAATTCAATTGCAACTTACCTATTGATTTCAGTGAAAGCAGGATCTGGGCTAGGAGAATTTCCCATAATAGGGCATAATTTGGCAAAAAAGGGACACTGTTACTGTGCTATAAGTAGATTGGAAACTGTTCTGTGTACAGAACCTTTACATTTCAAAGAACTCATTCCATATGTCCTCAGAGTTGCTATAGACCGTTACAGAGAAGATACATCAAGACTTTGATATTTCTTGTTGTTTTTCCTTAATCTAAAATGAGTAATTTTAGACCATAAGTGTAGATTGCTAGCAATGATGGGAATTTTCTGTAAACATTCCGTAGTGTAGACAAGGCCTTAAAAAGGTGCTGATTACACCCGCTCTTGATATAGTTGCAAAATAGTTTCCATTATAATTCCCACCCCACCCCCACTCCCTTTTTCAGAAGCTGAGAGCAGCTCTGGCATTGTTGAGGCTCTGACCTTAAGACTGCACATTATAAGAAACAAAAAACCAGGGATCCAAATTCTGCTACCATTTATAGTGGTGTAATTCCAGAAGCAAGAAAATGCAAAAGTTACTGTTCCAATAGCAGTGCTAGTTGGGTGTCAACAAAACAGAGTTTTGTATTCCTGTTTTATTGGTGAAATATATAGTTTAATATATTATTGTTTAAACTGTTAAATGTGTGGCATAAAAAGCACAGAATATGCAATATGACAAAACTATATCTTCAATCATATTTTTTGCATTTCCTAACTCATTATAATTTTTAATTGTTCATCTGTAACTTTCCAATGGCATAATTATTTACATTTGATCAGGCAAGTGTTCGTCCTCATAGTCAAAAATGTTAGAGGCATATACACAGAAAGTTCTATGTGTGTATTACTGAACAAAGTCAGTAGAACTTGGTGATAACATTTATAGCTGTTTATTTTTAATAATAAGCCATCTGCAGTTAGGGCTTGATCCAAACCCAACTGAAGTCAACAGGAGGCTTTCCAGTGACATAAATGGGCTTTGATCAGGCCCTTTATTGGAGAGACCACATCTCCATAGAACAGTAGGGGGCAACCTGCAGCCCATGGGCCACATGCAGCTCATCAGGGTAATCTGCTGGTGGGCCGTGAGACAGTGTTTATATTGACCATCTGCAGGCATGGCTGCCTGCAGCTCCCAGTGGCTGCGGTTCGCCGTTCCCAGCCAATGGGAGCTGCAGGAAGCAGCGGCCACCATGTCCCTGTGGCCCGCGTTGCTTCCTGCAGCTCTCATTGGCTGGGAACAGCAAACTGCAGCCACTGGGAGCTGCGGGCGGCCGTGCCTGTGGATGGTCAATGTAAACACTGTCTCATGGCCCACCAATGGATTACCCTGACAGGCCTCAGTTTGCCCACCACTGCCATAGATCATAGCAAGCACACTTGAACTTTGAGCCTGAACTTGAAATATTTTCTGTTTAGTTTTTTTTTTTTAAACTTTCCGGTACTGTTTCAAATAAGGAAGTGCAAACTTTATGTGCCACTATCCTGACATTCAAAACTGTTCTTTTGGCATGGTTACAAAAATCTAATTAGCCTCTAACTTAATCCCTAAAGACAATTTGTCCTTCAGTCTAAAGTACTTTTAACAATAAGTCAAGAAGAAAACTGCCCTGTAGAATTTTGCAAGATAATGCAGGCTATACAGAGCTACATATCTGCATTGTAGATCTTAATGAATACTTGAAAATCCACAGAACAACATATAGTAGTGTAAAAAGCAACAGAGGTTCCTGTGGCACCTTTGAGACTAACAGAAGTATTGGGAGCATAAGCTTTCGTGGGTAAGAACCTCACTATAGTAGTGTAGTTTTTATTCTTTGGCATATGAAAATAAATCTAGTAAAGTCCTTTTATAGCATTCTAATTTGTGTCCTGTATATATTTGCTTTAACAATACACTGATTATTTGTTTTATAGACTATAAGAATTCAGAGAGCTAATATCTTGTTCTGTTTTGTTTCACATAAGTATGATATTTTAGCAATTGCTATATTACCTCTTTTCATTCCTATGACCTGACGTAGGGGTTTGTCAGCTTGTAAATAAGATGGAAGAAAACTTGGGCAAAATCAAGGCTTTCAACAGAAATGATGAACAGTTTCTGGAAGCCTTTGTCATCTTTTGTGGCTTGGGGATCCAGAATACACAGATGTATGAAGTTGTGGAGAGAGCCATGGCCAAGCAGATGGTGACATTAGAGGTGAGCTCAAAATCTAGGCAATCCTTATTTGGCTCAGTATATAATCTAGTTTTGGTTCAAATTCTGCTTTCCCTACTCACAACCTAAAACTACTCAGATGAGTAAAGTGAACAGAATTTGGCCCCCTGCGTTAACAGGAGCTACGCTTATTTGCTGCTTGTTTCCATATTTGCATTTACAATCTGTTGTTGTATTTTAAGTGCACTCATGGAATCCA
This sequence comes from Malaclemys terrapin pileata, assembly GCF_027887155.1. Taxonomy (NCBI): domain Eukaryota; kingdom Metazoa; phylum Chordata; order Testudines; family Emydidae; genus Malaclemys; species Malaclemys terrapin. The sequence continues at coordinate 102,118,610 of NC_071509.1, read as the reverse complement.
ATGAGTCTGCCTTCCCTAAACACCATGCTGCACACTGACAACAGTCATCAACATAGTTGGTTTGTCCAATTGCACAGAAAGAGGAAATGGTGTGGAGGATTAGGGGTGTCCTCTTGTTTGAGGTTTTCTGTGATGATTTTGGCTCAGTCGTTTAGACAAACCAGCATATACAATAACAGCAGGATTACTGTAGGCTTTCTGCAACTTCCTCAATTCCATCAAAGTATATTAAGCATGAATGTCATCTGGTCCTAGCCTTTGAATTGTTTACTGTTAGGTTTAATGACCGTGGTGTTAAAGGAGGTTCTAACATGATATGCTGAATTACTTGGAAGATAACTGTAAGCCTGAAACTTAAATTTTGTAGACTTTGGATCTGTCCAATATGTAAATAAGAGTGTTTGCAAAATTTCTAACATGTGGATTATGTACCCAATAGATTCTAAAGGAAACATTACAACTCTCATGTAAACATGTAGTTAGTCGCTTCAAGTGGGGCAGATGATAACCGTACGGTCAAGTAATTTCAGTGCTTTTTTAAAAATAAGGTTGGGTGGTTTATTTACATCTCACATTAGTGACTGCTGGTTTATCATTTAAAAAAAAAATCTGTAGGGGCTGTAAAAAATGTCTTTTTTTAAAAAAAAAGCCAGAGCTGGTCTCTTAGTTGCACATACGTTTAAAGGAACTCAACACAGTAGCATTCTCCTCTCTTTTATTCTCACAAATAAAAAATAATATATGGGGGTTTTTTTTGTTTGTTTGTTAATTTAAAACAAAAATATTTTCTCCTGGACTGAAACCTCTTCTTCCAAATTTTATCCAGGACAGAATTTTCTTTAATGTCTGAGTTAAACACCCATAAAAGAAAGGGACTTATTTTGGGAACAGTGTCATCCCATAGTTTATAGCTGTGTTGTGCTATATTTGTCTTCGAAATGGGGTATGAAAGCTTTCCCAAGAGAAGGGGTTTTGGTGGTTTATTTTATTTTAATTTTTTTGTTTTAAATCAGAGCTCTTTGCTCATTTATAGGTTTTCTTGGCCTGGCTATATCAAGAAGCCGCTATGATGAGCGTACCTATGCTCATGCAGAGCTCCATTAAAGTCAGTACATTGCTGGCATAATCTCAACCTTATACTCTTTTAAAAAAAAAAGATTCAGTTGCTTTTACATTGCATGCTTTTATTTGTACTTAGGTTTCTTCATTCCTTATCCCATAGGTCCTCTCCTATCACGCTTCAGCCACTGAGGAGGAAACAAGGGAGCTGCAGGTAACAGCGGTAATAGCATTTTTTAAATAATAGTAAAAAAATGCATTCTTACTATATGGAGCAATGAAAGATGGTCCAATGTGCAGGGTAACATTTTCAAAAGTGCTTATGTTAATTAGGTGTCTAAATTACAATGAAAATAAATCTGTTGCTGAGTTTCATTGGTGTAGAATGGGTAAGGCTATGTTTTAGTCACGGGTATTTTTAGTTAAAGTCATGGACAGGTCATGGGCAGTAAACAAAAATTCATGGCCCGTGACCCGTCCATGACTTTTACTATATACCCCTAACTAAAACTTGGGTGAGGGGGCTGTGGGTGCTTGGGGGGGTGGGGGGCAGTCCGGGAGTGTGTGGGTGCTGGGAGGACTGGCCTGGGATCCCCGCTGGTGCTGGGGGGGAAGCGGGTGGCACGCAGCCTGGGACCCCCACGGCGGTGTTGGGAGGAGCATGCAGTGGCATGCAGCCCAGGACTGGCCCTTCCACCTGGGAGCTGCAGGGACATGCTGGTGGGAGCCGGGGAGCCCCTCCGCCCCACACCACAATCCCCTGCCCCTAGCCCTGAGCCCCCTCCCACACACCCAAACTGCTGCTGCTGGCTGCTGCAGAAGTCACGGAGGTCACGGAAAGTCATAGTATCCGTGACCTCTGTGGCAGACAGGCAGCCTTAATCATGGGACATGAAAAGACCACATTGCATCATGGGAGATGTAGTCTAGCCAGGGAGCTAGGCCCATAGGGAGAATGGGGGCATTGGGGTCTGAAACTACATCTGCCGTGAGGCACCATGGCAGCTCAGGCAGACGCAGAGTTTAACAATATCCCAGAATGAAAATTTTTGATATTTCTGGATCAAATTTTTTGATAACTTTTTATTCCACAAAATTTTTTATATTTCAAGTTTTCATCTACTTTGAGATGAAAACAAATGTTGAAATATCAGAATGTCCACAGGACAGAAATTTTGTTTTTCTATCAACTCTATCTAAATACTAATCCTGGGATATTATAATTAATGTATTCCCCTACTTTGCTCATTGTGTACTTCTGTAGTTAACATCCACTACCCCATGAGTAACTGCATCTAGTAGGTCAAGACATGTTTCAGTCTCACTCCTCCCTTTCTGGGACATATTGCTGATGCCCACTGTTTGTTCTTCCCTGAAGATCTCAGTCACTATATTCTTCATTATAAAATTGAAGCTTGTTATCATTAGGTATAATTCTAACTTATCTAAGGCCATTCATCTGTCTCTTTTCCATTCTTATCTCTTCTGTGTGGTAGGGTACTCCTGGCTTTGATACCTATTAGCCTAGTCCAGGGGTCGGCAAGCTTTCAGAAGTGGTGTGCCGAGTCTTCATTTATTCACTCTAATTTAAGGTTTCGCATGCCAGTAATACATTAACGTTTTTAGAAGGTCTCTTTCTATAAGTCTATAATATATAACTAAACTATTGTTGTATGTAAAGTAAATAAGGTTTTTAAAATGTTTAAGAAGCTTCATTTAAAATTAAATTAAAATGCAGAGCCCCCCGGACCGGTGACCAGGACCCGGGCAGTGTGAGTGCCACTGAAAATCAGCTCGCGTGCCGCCTTCTGCACACGTGCCATAGGTTGCCTACCCCGTCCTAGTCCCTAGGAGGCAACAATTGTGTTTTCTTTATTGGCCACACTTTTTTGGGCCACTTTTCCCCAACAGAGATACCACCCAGGAGAACATGCCTCTTCTTTCTAGTGGCTTCCATTCAGGGCTTGCCTCTTGATCACTGATTGGACTGCTGATCTCTGCTGGGTTCTTAGTCTGAGGACGGAATACCGATTGCAGGCACAACTGTTAAAACAGTTTTTTTGTGCATTATCTTTTCTTCTTACAGCTTTCACTTAAGCCACGTTCCTCCATCTTTCTTCATTTCTCAGAGCCTCCGCTATGCTCTGCATTCTCTCAAATTGCCTTATCTTTCCTGAAGATCCCTTTTTTCTCTTTCCAGTTTGTTTTTCTTTGTGACTTTCTTCTCATTGACTTCATCTGCCTCTCAAGCCTTTCCATCCTTCCTCCAAATCAGAGAGGGCAGATTACATTTCAAAATGGGTATCCCTTATGTTCTTTCATTTGTTGCGCATGTCCCACACCAGACTGATTTTGATCCTTCGTTTGCCATTCTTTTTAGTTCATCGATGACTGCAAAGTGCTTTGAGAGCCTCTGATCGAAAGTGCTATGGAAGTGCAGAGTATTATTACTATTATGGCAAATGGTGTTTCATACTTTGGAATGTCTCTTCGTTTCTTGGAAACTCTTAGTGTCAAAGGACTCTACTACTGTAACAGCTCCCATGCTGCACTCTCCTGTTTGCTTCTCAGCTAACTTTTTCTGTGCTCTGTATTTTGTTCCCAACTCAGCTACTGCCTTGTTTATGGCTTGGTTTACCACTCAGTACCTAACTCCTACACATGTCAGACTTTTGTTTGGATTCACTCCGTTGTTGGCTCTCCTCTCTGAGACCAAAGATAAGCTTGAGATCGATGGTGGTAACTGAAGTCAAGAGTTTTAAAACAAAAGGCAAATGTTGCTAACTTTGGAAATGCTTTCTAGATTTGTTTATTAAAACAATGTCAGGGGCGAATTTGGCCTTCAGACTGAGGCTAACAGTGGGAGCTTGCTTTTTTCACTTTCTTTGAGTTTGGCACTTACGCTGTTCTAGTCTCATGTGTGCATCCAGAGAATGTAAAATAATAACACATTGGTGGCTTAACAAGCTACACCACAGATCTTCTGGGGAGGCTGCCAGTGGCTAATTTCCTCCCAACCATCTGGTGGCTCTCTCAGGATTCAGAGACCACTAGTGAACTGTTTTCCTTCTGTAGAAATTGTAGGACCATGAAGGGCCTCTGGTTGCTAGCCTGCTCCACTTTCCTATTGCAGAGAGCAATAGGCCTTTGTCAGTCTTGCTTCTTTGTGAAACAGATCTTTATTTTCAGTGAGCCTCCTTTAAGTGAATAAAAGAATTAAACCGCACATGATAGTGATAGATGACATCAAAAAGAAAACTTGCATTCTGTTTTGCATTTCATCATTCCGAGTTTGAATAATAGTCTAAAGAATCATTCTTTTTATTGCCTATAACATATTCTTGGAGGAACAATTATTTTTTTAAGAGAAAAGAACCCAAGCCAAATCAATAGACCTTCTGCTGGTCATAATTCACAATCTGATGAGCACAACTGAGCATGCCAAAGTTTGTTTGTTTATTTATGTTGATTTGTCCAAAAGAGGGAGAGTTTTCTGTTCTGTTTTTATATACCAAGGCTCTGGTGCCTCTGCCATATGTTAAAAATACAATCAAACCAATACACACAAAAATAACTGCAGCCTCCCCAAAACCACAAATGGAAAAACATAAGACACACCAACCACAGACTCCAACCCACAGCGCATTCACCTTCCCTCTCCAAAAGCCTGGAAAAGTGATTGGATTTGTAGCATGTGCTGAAGGTCAGCAGGTTTGTGCTATTGTGAGCAAGGATGGGGGTTGACTCCAGAGTGCAGGGTTCCTGACAGAGAAGGCCCTGCCAGCAGCTTCTTTTTTTTTTTTTTAAAGCTGGCTGGGGGGAGTGTCTCTGCTGTACCACAGGGAGTCTTCCCTTGAGAGATGTGGTTTCTCACCTAGGTTGATCCCAAAAGCTTTAGATCTTTATAGATTAAAAGTGGCATTGGCCTAAAAAAGGGGAGAAATTATTGGAATTTTTTTTTCCTTCAAATTTTGAAATTTCATCAAAGTTCAAAACATTCTGACTAGTTCTATAGCTGGGTGAAAAATGGGGAAAATATACTTTGTGAATAATTTCTCAATGTTTCCAGTTTATTTTTTGAATTTCATCAGTTCAGATTGCGACCTGTGCTGGGTCAATGGCAGGATGTTAGGTTTCAAGGGTATATCTACACTGCAGCTGGGAGTGAGCATTCCATCCTGGGTAGACAGACTCGCACTAGTAGGGCTCGAGCTAGCATGCTAAAAATAGCAGGGTGAAAGTTGTGGCTCCATCAGACACTCAGATTGGCCACCTGAGCTCAAGCCTGGGGGGCTGGGTGCCCCCATACAGCAGGAAAGCCCATTTGCCAAAGAGGCTGCCAGTTCCTGCCCTGGCATCATTTTCTGAGTTGATTTAGACTGCAGCCCCTTGTTGAGCGCATTGCAGGAGTCTAATCTCAAGGAGACAATGGCCTGGATCCTGGTAGCAAGGTTCACAACCAAAAGAAATGACCTCAGTCTCCTGGCCAGATGTGTATGAGCAAAGAAGCTCTCCCAGTCACTGCTGCTGCATGATCATCTAACTGCAGCTGGGGATCCAGTAATGCTCCCAGATCTTTAACTGAAGTAACAAATGGTGGGCTCATAGTGTCTGTTAAAGGGCCAGATAAGATCTCTGCCATACCTTCAGCTGCTTACCCCATCTCAGCAGCATCACTTCTATCTTAATACTGTCTGGAGGCATATTAAACCCAGCAATAAGAGTCTGGCTGAGTTGATTTAAGGTCTCCTTCAATCAGCTAGTCCTCCTCCAGGCTTATATCCCTATCAAACACCAGGTAAGGCATTTGGATCAGATGAAATTCAGAAAAAGAGCTGGGTATCACCAGCATACTGAAAACACTGCCAGCTAATGCCTCATCACTAATTCTTCCAATGACTGAATATACACATTCAACAAGAGGGGGTACAAGATAAGAGCTCTAAGAAACACCACATGAGAAAATCCTAGGCTTAGAAGAACGGTTGCCCCAAACTACCTTCTGAGACCTCTCAGAGAGAAATGAAACCATGGAAGAGTGACACCCCCCCCCCCATCTACTCTCACTGAGGTTTGCAAGTGAGCAAGGTAGTGTATTGATAATACAAATTGCTGCTGTGCATCTAAAATGAAAACTGACTCCTAGGAAAATTGTCAGGTGGATGTTTTCATCTAAAATTATTGTAGACCCCCAAATACCCATTCAGTAATTGTCAAACAGTTCCCAGTGTAGTATTACAGCCCATTAACTGATGTGTCAGTAGAATCTTTGTTCCTAAAACCAGGGTAAGAAGCTGATCTTGCTCTTTCTTTAAAAAAAAAAAACTTTTAAAAATCTGTAGTCAACAAACCCCATTTCTGATTTACAGTCATGAAAGCATTTTTCTTAGTTTGTTTATATTTTTAGCAACAGAATAAAACACTTGAAATGGCAAAAACCTGTCATCGTGTTTATCATATTTTTCTGAAGCCATCTGGCAGCTGTTTTAGGAAGGTTGGAGGGCAAACAACTCTTAAGATCAAATGGGTCATTTTAAGTTGGTTGGAAGTTGGTGCTCCAAGGCCCAGTTTTAATTAAATACAGGGTAAATGTTTGTTCCTAAATCTGAACTTATTCTCTGCATTAGGAATATGTATTTCTGTCTATGGCTAGAAAGAACGGTTCTGTTTCTACTTTTAACCTGTTTAAGGTCCTGATCTGGGAAAGCATGGGCATAAGTCTATCCCATTCTAGGATTGTACATTAGCACATGCCTGAGTGCTGTCCTACATAAGGTTACTTCTCTGAAGCAGAGTATAGTCACTGGCCGACATGCATTTTTGCACCCATCTACATGTGCTGAGCAGTTAGCCCGTTGGAGTTCTAGGTGGCAGGTAGCTAGGGCTAGAGGGGGCTTAGCCCACCAAATGTGAGCTATGTTGCTACTACCTGGTGGCCCAGCAACAGGACAAGCAAGGAGAGTCCCTGGAGCCCAGTGGCAGGTAGTGAGGTGGGTCTACAGGGCCCTGTCATGGAGCTGCAGGCAGAGTCCTTCCTGAGTGTGTCCAGTGCCGAGCGAGCCAGACCCCATTCCTGGCATGGTAGAAACGAGTCTGTCCCTTCCCTTCCAGCAGAGCTGGAGCTGGTGTCAGTCAGTGAGGGAGAGAGGAGCAGGTGAGACAGAAGGAGGAGAAGAGAGGGGGGGAAGGGGCTGTGGAGGAGGGAAGCCAGACCCAGCTACGGCCAGCTGTGGCCACTGGCACTGCCACAGAGCTCCCTGTGCTCCCAGCCCCTTGCCTCTCCCACAACCCCTCCAAATAATCCACCAATACCTGACCTAGTCCTCAACCACTGTTTAAACCCATCCAGCTCCCTGCTGCCCCATCCCCAAATAAACACCACAACCCTTTCCTGCCCCCCACATAAACCCAAACTCCACAAACCACATTCTTCTGCCACAGCCCCACCCATCCCGCCTTCACACTACACCAACTCTCATCTCCCCAATAAACTCACCCTGTCACAAAGGCCCCCCAAGCAACATCCCCATGAAATATGACCCTGCCCGAGCCCTCCCTCCATTCCCTAAAGCCCTACATACCCTCCCCCACCATTGCTCATTCCCCATTAAACCCACCTCTTAAAACCTCCCAATCCCCAAAATACTTCCCTCCCCTCAACCTCCCCTTTCACTCCTGTGCCCTGTCAGTCCATGACCCCTTACTCCCCCCAGGGCATTTCCACTGCCACCAGCACCCAAGTCCATCTACCATACAGATCACCTCAAATGTCACCACCTCCTGGCTGCTCCTCTTCCATCCTTCAGTTGCTCCAATCACTTATGGCTCCCGCAGGAACTTCCTGCAGTGTCCCTCACCCCTTTAGCCCTGGCATCAGTATCCCATCTTCCCACCACAGCAAGAGCTAATGGCGGGAGCGCAGAGCCATGCCACTGCCGGGGTGAATGCAGGGTGCACACCTGCCTGTCACACTTCCCAGGGGTACCGAGGGTTGTGTGAAAGAGACCTGTCTGTACCTGCCATGGATCAGCTCACTGACAACCCCGGCTGCAGGCAGTACAAATACTTCCTTCTCAGCCCCATGGTCTCTGCTATCTCTCTGCAGGCAAACAATAAGCACACACCAACCCCTGAACCCTCCGAGTGTCCCTGTGGAGTGCCAGCCTCTGTTCCACTGCACACTCACAGCACTCACAGATTTCACCACTCTTGAATGAATAGTACACCCCAGCTTATTAGTTTTAACTCCAAATCATCACTCCACTTAACACACAGCACTTAGATACTTTTATAGTAAAAACAAGAATAAGTTTATCATCAAAGAACAGAGATTCAAGTGATGGAAAGGAAGAATATTGGAAACAAATGGTCATAGATAAAACAAAATCATAACATGTTTTTAGAGCCTAAACTTAACTCCTACAGGATAGTTTACCCCAACTCCTTTTTCCCAGTATTTTCAACCAGGTTGTTTGAGATCCCTATTTCATAAGCTCAAGCCTGCTGGTGGCTTGTCCTCACAGACTGAAGAAATACTGGGGATTCATCTGAATAATTCCAAAAGTTCATTAGCTTTTCTCCTAAACAAGCCCTGCTGTTCTTGTTAGTTCTTAAAGTCCCCACAATCTACTGATTAGCATGTTGTTCAAACTGTAAATGGGCATCCCTTGGGACCCATATAAAACTCAGTTTTACATGACCAGCTAGGGGGAGATAAACATCTCTTTCCCCACTCCTTACAGGAGCATATGGGTCACCATTTGGTGACCTACCTTTACATACAGACCTAGAGAACATAATTTGTAGTATCTATCCATAGCTCCTCACATATTGTCCATACATGCATCTCACTATGAGTGTGGCACAGGCTTTCATTAGAGAACTTACATGGCATTCTTTGGCAGACTAGTATGTAGATACCAGACCCAGAGAATCTCTGTAACCATTATGTACCCCAGTTGGCATCAAGAGGTCCTTGGGTCACACACTCACCGGGGCTTCTCCTCCACACTGGGCCAGGATAGAGAGAGTGACCCATACGCACACACTGGAGAGCAGGGCCTGACAGTTGCACTCAGCTTCCCTCAAAGAATATTTTCACCAGGTGACTATGATTGGAGTCCCTAATTGGGGCCTCCAGACACGATCAAAATACATACAGTAAGCAACAGTAATTATAGGCCAGCTCATTGCACAACAGTTACGCAGAGAAAGGTAGCGGTAGCTCCCCTTCTTTCCTTCCCTATGCTGTGCCGGTTTGTAATTTTGCTGAGGTGGAAAAAGTGAACATTTTGGATGAAAGAAGTGGTTGTTTGGGAGATTAATACTACATTTAGAAGGTACAGTGTGTTTCAATAGTACAGGCTAGGAACAATAGTTAAAATGGCTTTCAAACAGTGACACGGGAGAAGGAGCTCTGTTGTCTCTGGGAACTAAGAGGAGAAATAACCAAGCCACAGTTGTTTTGATGTATAGCTGGAAAGTTGTGGTTTCTATCTCTCGGTTGGGGAGAAGCTTGTTGCTTTTCTTCCCACGTGGGCATCAAAGGCAGGAGATCAGTGAATAGAAAGAGATAAGTTATAGAAGAGGTCAGAATGCAGGCATGAGAAAATATCCTGCTGAGCTCCTGCTGTGTACATCCTTTTACCTCATGAAAGATCTGGTTGCAAAGGCCTTGTGTTTGCTTCACTTTGTATAGCTAGGGGGAGCGTTGATACACCACTAAAAGGATGGTGATGATATAGCAAGCCATTGCACTCTGCATTATTAAAATCCTGCGAGTTTCACCCTCCAAGACACCCAGGCTCATATCCTCTGTGTTTAATATGCCTCAAGACAGTTGAAATCTCTCATTGGAGGGGACGTTAATTTATTGGGGAAAAGATCAGAATCTCCCATATTAAGAATCACAAAATTACTCCGACTGCAGCGTGACGGGTTCCCACTGGAACTGGGGTACCATTGAGCCCTCTGACCCACCAGCCTGGGCTCCCTCTCACACTGTGCTGCTGTGACAAGCTGCAAAGCCCCCCAAGCTTGCACTTTCACCAGCATTCACACAGGTAGGAACACACCCAGCTGCAGTTACAGGCAAGCTCTCTAACCACCAGCCTAGGACCCTAGAGCAGTATCGTCCTACCCTGGTCAAATCTGGCTAGTATATGGGTTTAATACCTGGTCAGCCTCTCCCTCAATGTGAAGAGGGCCATGCACACTTGTGGTAACAAAGCAGAGATTTTCCCCAGACATCTTAGTCAAACGCACACTGTTTGGATTAAAACATAAAATAAGTTTATAACTACAAAAGATAGATTTTAAGTGACTATAAGTGATAGCAAGCATATCAAAGCAGATTACCTAGTAAATAAACAAAAACTCAAACTGAGTTATTTAGCAAAATTAGCAAATTCTCACCCTGAGTGATAAGCCAGCTGGCAGATTCTTAAGGCACAAGCTGCCTTGGCTTTGCAGCTTGGGTTTGTCAGGTTTTCATACACAGGCTAGACATCCCTATAGCCTGGGACCATCACTTCCCCCAGTTCAGTCTTTGTTCCTCAGGTGTTTCAGTTGTGCTGTAGGGAGAGTGAGGTGCCATCATGATGACATTTCCCCCTTTTATATCTTCTTCCCACTTTCTGGAAAGCTCTTTTGCTGTGACCTGGGTCAAACAGTTCCCATTGTGTAGTGCTATCTCTGAGAGGTTTCTATCGTACACAGTCCCTGGGGTAGTCCTTGTATGCATTTCCTCTATAAGCCATTAACATTGTTTGGCCTTTTTGCTGTTGTACCTGAAAGGCTGCTTGTGGGTGTTTTCAACCTCACAACATGTTTCAATAACACATACCTAGCCAAACTTCATAACTTCACATACGATGATAGCACATACAATTCAACAAGATATTAATGTCTAGCAGATGAAGACTTTTAGAATGATACCTTACAAGGCATACTTTGTGCAAAACATATCCTAATTACATGACCATGATGAATAAGGGGTCACACAGAACTACTTTTTCCCCCCTTTAACTATTTTGAATGAGGTGTAATAAATGTTGTGATGTAATGTATTTATTATCAACATTTTAGAAGTGGAAGACGTTGGGAATTCAAGGAAAGCAAAGTAAAATAGTAGTCCTGGTTCACTAAATCATTGCTTTTGCACTGGGAAACAATGTGAAAAAGCTGTAGCATTTGGAGTTACACTTTGAGTGGCCATTAGGTTTCCCCCAAGTGGTTGTATTATTTCCTATGGAGAATATTGGCAGCGTGGCCCTTTCACCTACCAAGGCAGTTTATAGTAATGTAGGATTCCTTCTTAAATGTCAGTTTCCATAACTTCAATTTCATGATTCTACATTTCTGATTTAAGTAGTACACAGCAATAAAGTGAGAAGAATGTAAATGCGGTTATGAAAGGAGGATGTAATTTCTACCAAGAGAGAGCTGAGCAGCATGATTACAATACTACTGTTAATAGAAATATTCCTGGACTTCAGTAAGAATAAAGGTGAAAGATAAAACACAGACCTCCTTTTTATCTTTCACGGTCTTGATTTTTATCTGATTTTTAAAAAAACACATCAATAGATATATAGTTGAAACAGGTGTAAGGAAATTGCACTGGAAAATCCTGCCTTTTTGTATTTGATACAAAAAAACAGTATGAGCTTTTGGATCATAGTGCCAGACTCTGCTTCATTCATCTTGATATTTATTTCTATCATCCTTAATGTAAAGGCCCTGAAGATGCCGCAAAGGGGCTTATATCGTGAATTTCACTGCTGTATAAAGAAACTGAAAATGTTTGGAGACATTGGAATAGTTAGTGCTAAATGTAGTGTCAGATTTTGAAAGTTAAGTTGCCATGGGTGGAGCCGAAATTTTCCATGCCAAGGGTTGACCTTGCTGTGATTCCCCCCCCCCCCCCCTTTTTTTAACATTTCAGCAGTAAAATTTCAGCCATTTCTGAGAATGAGGTTAGAGGAAAATAGGTAGTTTGATCCACTTTAAAACCGTTTCCAGCTGTTTCTTTGTTTAGGTCTAGTGCTTCCAGGGTTTAGAGCAGGAACTTGAAATTTGGCAGGGTCTTATGGTCAGAGAAGTGCCTTTTGAGTCCCAAATTCACAAGCCTCTGAACATTTTCAGTAGAGCATGTTAGAAGATTGTAGCTAAAACCTGCTTAAAAATCAATGGCCTATTGCCATGGGTAATTTAGGTGACAGAAGGATGGTCCAGGTAACCCTTTTAATAATTTTGGCTTATGGATAAATTTACATTAATTCTAAGAACCAAATAATATTAACATTGAACAAACAAGGATCGGGACAGATAATCAAGGGAATGTAGTCACCAGCTTTCAGTACAATGCAAAGGTAAACTTTATCAGAATACTGCTGTTCTCCTGATGCAAAAATATGTGATTATTCCAGACTTTCTAACTGCTACTGCTCAGTTTGTTCTCTTTTATTTTTCCCAAGACGGCTGTTGTGCCATCTGCACAATCTCTCAAGCTAACTGACTTCTACTTCAGTGACTTTGAGCTTTCCGACATGGAGACAACATTGTGTTCAATTCGAATGTTCACCGATCTCAACCTGGTGCAGAATTTCCAAATGAAACATGAGGTACAGAAGCTGCAGACTGCTATTTATATGTGGAGGGAAAACATCAGACAACTTCACTCCAAAAATGTGTGTGTGTCCTCAACACACTGCCAAGACCAATTTTAGGGGGGACTGCATAGCTGGGGCAATTGGTAGTGAGATACAGAGCCTTTCAACTAGACCATCAATTCATAGATTCGTATATTTTAAGATTATTAGAATTTAAGATTAGAAGGGACCACTAGATCATCTAATCTGACTCTTAGGGCTTGTCTACACTGGCACTTTACAGCGCTGCAACTTTCTCGCTCAAGGGTTTGAAAAAACACACACACACCCCGAGCGCAGCAAGTTACAGTGCTGTAAAGTGCCAGTGTAGACAGTGCAGCACCACTGGGAGCCACACTCCCAGTGCTGGTAGCTATTTCCCTCATGGAGGTGGTTTTTTTAGCTATGCCGCGACGACACAAGCCACGTTAAAGCACTGCCATGGCAGCGCTTTAACGGTACCAGTGAAGACGTGCCCTTATATATAGCACAGACTATCGAATTTCACCCAGTTACCTCTGAATTGAGCCCAATTATTTGTGTCTGACTAATGCATATCTTCCAATTCAGATAGAACCAGGGTGAAAGTGAGACCCAAAGTCCTTACCATCTCATATAATGAGTCGGTTTCTATCCAGTTCTTAATGTACAGGTGTCTGCATCATAAAAAAACACCCCCACAATTGGCACCCATGTTGGAACCCTCGCCAGAAACACCAAGGCATTAATGGACATGGAAAATTGAGCTATCTTTTCCCACCAGCTCTGATCCCTCCATTCTCAGGTTGAAGCATATTGACAGGAGTAGCAGCTTCTATTGCTCTTGCCTGTTGCTTCTTGCTCTTTTTTGCGAATGGATGATGTTAATTTTCCATTGCTGTCAATGTGTCACCTTTTGCAAGAACACTAAAATTTCCTTAAACAAAATTATATCAAGATCCTTAGCTGTCATTAATCAGCATAGCTCCATTTAAGCCAACAGATTTCGACCAATTTACACCATGTGAAGATCTGGCCTTTATACCTTTCACTTTCATAAAACTACGATAAAATCTATGTCTTTTTGTTCTGTAAAACACCTAGCAGGGATCTGCATAAATAATAACAACAAACAATATGATAAGCATTAAAAGCCTTTATATCATACTTACATGATTTACAAGGTCCATCTGTCTCTTCTTATGCTTTGATTCCATCTGGTGTGAAGCAGGAGCTCATGTTCACTTTTCCAGTCCACTTTTCCAGACAACCTTTAGGGTTCCCTCTAATTCAAAATGAAACAGGTTCTGGTGAACACACAAATACTGTGAACAATTTCTTCATTCAGTTAAATCAGCATAACTCCAAATAGTAGGTCTACACTAGTGTACCTGGAACCATAATTTAGCTGTTGGTTCACGTCATGAACTGGTAACTTTAGGAATACAGGTGTCCACATAATAAATAAAACAAAGCTGCAGTTGCCTATGAACTGTTTAGCAAACTCTAGGTTTTGGAAGTGAGGAAGCTAAACTAAGAGATGACACAGATTTTCCTTATCCATATTTTTACATAAAAGTGTGTTAAAATTAAACTCTACTGAAGACAAGTAAAAATGAAAAATTTTCCGCATTAAATCTACAATAATTAGAATTCTCTTTATTTTATTTTTGTGTGTGAAAAGACTAAAGTTGTAGTGTATTTTGCATTTAACTGAATGATGCTGTTTGTTAAAGGTTCTTTGCAGATGGATTTTGAGTGTGAAGAAAAATTATCGAAAAAACGTTGCATATCACAATTGGAGACATGCCTTTAACACGGCCCAATGTATGTTTGCTGCTTTAAAATCGGGTAAACTTCAGGTATGTTTGACTGTTTTCACCCTAAGAGCCTTTTAATTAACTAAGTACTGTAAACTTGCACAGACCCAGTTTTGATCTCAGTAAGACCTATGTCAGTCTGGAATATCTTCACTGAAGTCAGTCCATCTTCTCTGAAGACTTCAGAACCTGACCTTAGAATCACAGAAATGTAGGGTTGGAAGGGATCTTGAGAGGTCATATAGTCCAGCCCCTTGTGCTGAGGCAGGATCAAGTATACCTAGATCATCCCTGACAGACGTTTGTCTAACCTGTTCTTAAAATCCTCCAATGACAGGGACTCCACAAACTTAACTACCCTTATAATTAGAAAGCTTTTCCTATCATCTAACCTAAATCCCCCTTGCTGCAGATTAAGTTGATTATGTCTTATCCTACCTTCAGTGGACAATTGATCACCATCCTCTTTATAACAGCCCTTAACATATTTGAAGACTTTTTATTAGGTCCTCCCTCAGTCTTCTTTTCTCAAGACTAAATATGCCTAGTTTTTTTTTAACCTTTCCTAATAGGTCAGGTTTTTTAAACCTTTTATCATTTTTGTTGCTGTCTTCTGGACTCTCTCCAATTTGTCCACTTCTTTCTTAGAGAGTGGCAACCAGAACTGGATACAGTACTCCAGGTGAGGCCTCACCAGTGCCGAGTAGAATGGGACAATTACCTCCTGTGTCTTACATATGATATTTTTTGTTTATACACCCTAGAATATTAGACTTTTTTGCAACCACATCACACTGTTGATTCATATACAATTTGTGATCCATTATAATCCCCCCAAATCCTTTTCAGCAGTACTACTGCCTAGACAGTTATTCCCCATTTAGTAGTTGTACATTTGATTTCTTTTTCTTCTGAAGTGCAGTACTTTGCATTGTCTTTATTGAATTTCATGTGATTGATTTCAGACCAATTCTCCAACTTGTCAAGGTTGTTTCGAATACTAATCCTGGAATCCTCAATACATTTTTTAAGCATACTTCCACTCCATTATCCAAGTCATTAATGAAAATATTGAATAGTACCAGACCCAGGAAGACCCCTGGGGATCCTACTAGATATGTCCCCCAGTTTTACAGTGAACCATTGGTAACTTCTTTTTGAATATGGTCTTTTAACCAGTTTTGGGCCCAATTTATAGTAATTTCATCTAGACCACATTTCCTTAGTTTGCTTATGAGAATGTCACATGGGACTGTGTCAAAAGCTTTACTAAAATCAAGATATATCACTTCTATATCTTCCCCCCATCCACTAGGCCAGTAGCCCTGTCAAAGAAGGAAATTAGTTTGGTTTGACATTATTTGTTCTTGACAAAATCATGCTGGTATTCCTTTTCACTCTATTATTATTTGGGTGCTTACAAATTGATTGTTTAATAATTGGTTGCAGTATCTTTCCAGGTTACAAAGTTAGGCTGACTGATTTATAATTCCGCAGGTCCTATTTGTTCCCCTTTTTAAAAATATGTGCCGTGTTTGCACATCTCCAGTCATTTGGGGCCTCACCCATTCTATATGAGTTCTCAAAGATAATCACTAACGGTTCTGAGATTGCTTCAGCTAGTTCCTTAAGAACCCTAGGGTGAATTTCTTCAGACTTGAATACATCTAAATTATCTAAATATTCTTTAACCCATTCTTTCCCTATTTTGGTTTGTGTTCCTTCCCCCTTGTTAATATTAATTGTGTTAAGTAGCTGGTCGCAATTTACCCTTTTAGTGAAAACTGAAGAAAAATAGGCATTAAACACCTCAGCCTTCTTGATGTCATCTGTTTTTAGCACTTACTCCTTGTTAAGTAGAGGACCTATACTTTCCTTCGTCTTTCTCTTGCTCCTATTGTATTCTCTTCTCTTCTGAACCTCCTCTTCTTGTTTTTTATGTCCCTTTCTAGTTATAACTCATTTTGTGCCTTAGTCCTACTTGCTTGTGCTATTCTTTTGTACACATCGTTAGCAATTTGTCCACATTTCCATGTAAGATTCCTTTCTGATTTTCAGGTAATTAAAGATTTCCTAATGGAGCCATATTCATCTCTTACTATTCTTCCTATCTTTCCTTTGCATCGGGATAGTTTGCTGTTGTGGCTTTAATATTGTCTCTTTGAGAAACAGCCAGCTCCTTTTTCTCTTAGGTCCCATGGGAAGAAAATCTTACTTCTAGTTCTCTACGTTTGTTAAAGTCTGTATTATGGTACTTATTCTGCTCCTCTCACTTTTTCCTTTCCTTTGAATCATGAAAGCTATAATTTCATGATCATTTGTACTCAAATTGACAAACCTTCAGATTCACCATCAGTTCCTCCCTGTTAGTCAGAATCAAGTCTAAAATGGCTTTCCCCGGGTTATTTCCTCCACCTTCTAATATAGAAATTTGTATTATTAAATTATTGCTGCAGCATCCTGTAGGTGCTTCCAATGAGAATGGCACAAACCAGACATCTACAGGATTTTGTCCTTTCCTTTTAAGTTAAATAATTGCATTTTTGAGTTTTATGCTTATATCATACACCGGTCAGGAAGGTACAGGGGAAAAGAGTCACCTTACTACAATGTCTTTCTTCATAAATATCAAATATGAACTTTTTTAAAATTCAGGAACCCCTGTTACTAATCGGTTTGTGTCATCTTACAACAACTTCTGTTGGGACAAATAAGTGTCTCCATCTAAAGCCAAAGGTAACACTAATAATGAATAGAGGCAAAGCTCTTCATAGACAGAATCCTTCATGCTCAGCAAAAATTGGACATGTCACCTTCACTTTGTGCTTAGCCTCCACAGACAGGAGATCTCTGAGGATCCAAATAGCTTAGGGGCCAAGGGTTTGGGGAACCTTCTAAGCCCCTATTGTATTGTCTATAATCGCTCCATTATTGTACACATTGTATACATTCCAGCCTGATTAACAAGAAGCAGAAGAAATGGCATGGGTCCTGGAATCAGAAGTGGCATTGAATAAGATGCTCTCAATATTTTCTGGCTACGGAATGGGGCGGAGGGGGGAGCAAGCACTGGTACACAACTCTGCCTAACAGAATCACAAAGCCAGCTATTTCCAGACTGATTTGTTTGCCATCTGCACTTCAGATCAAATTCATCATCTGTAGAAGTGGGAACAGCCCCACTGAATTTGACTGACTGAATTTGTTCTTCAAACGGTATATATGCCAGTTAGCCATGTAGCCACCAGTTGAAAAGGAGAGAGATTAAAATTTTCAGTTCCTGCCCTTATTGTTGTGCAGCGGTGTTCTTCTCACATTCAGAAGATATTGTGTGATTCTGTAGGTTTTCACCAGCTTTTGTTTCTCACTATGTTGGAGTTATGAAATGGCCAGGGAGTAGTTATGACTTCTCCTCTTCCCCCGCTTCTTGGCAGAATAGTTCTGCTTTGGGTTCTGGAAACAAATACATGAAAAATGAGCCAGGCTGTGTTTGATTTTGTTTTCTGTGATCCTTAAACTACCATCTCTTTATTGGCCCAGTGATCAGTGGAACATTTGACCTGGCTCTATTGCCTGATCAGTCCAAACTCCAAAGATAATTCTTTGATGAGGTTTTGATTAAATATGGGACTAATTTCTCAACTAATGTTAAGTGGTATAGCTCCACTGAGGCAGTGCGGTCTAGTTGATAAAGTATTCAGGAGACAAGGGTTCAATTCCCAGCATAGTCACTGGTTTGCTGGGTGACCTTGGGGAAATCACTTCACCTCCCCTTGCCTCAGTTTCCCCATATATTAAAAAAGTGGGGCTAATGATAGCAATCTCCTTTGTAAAATACTTGGAGAGCTACAGATAAAAGGAGTTATATAAGAACTAGGTATTATTGTTATGCTTTACACCAGGAGGAGGATCTAATCTATTATTTTTAATACATCAACCTGTTCCTTAAAAGTCTAATTCTTTGAGGAAACTAATTGTCCTATTCTGACTAAAACCATCAAAGTTCTAGAGGGTATATACTGAAAATACTAATGCATTTAGTATCAAATCTGTATTGCAAAGCTAACAGACATCTTCTTGTATTTCCTATTACATACAGAACAAGCTGACTGACCTAGAGATACTTGCTTTGCTGATAGCAGCCCTAAGCCATGATTTGGATCACAGAGGGGTGAATAACTCTTATATACAGAGGTAAGCAAGTCTGTTAGGAGGGGAAGGAAAAGCACAGATATATTTTCTTATTTCACTGAAATTAATAAAAAAACAAAACAGAAAATTAGAAAGAGTAGAATCTTGCTAATGTGCACTAATGACAAGGGGAGCCTTTGTGAATTAATGAGTTTTGCAAATCAATAAATCTGAGAACATTAGAATAAACACACCATGACTAAGTAATTTTAACTGATCAGCTACTCATGTTTCTCATGAATTCATTGAATGGTGGGTTGTTTAGGCTAAAATACAGATGTAAGACTTCTTAAGAATGTATGTTTAATTAATAAAAACAGAAGCTAAATAAGAAATTACCGAAAATAAAACAAAGCTGGTCATTTAGTAGTATGTAGGAAGTTTAAGAATGAGTTTAAAATAGGATATTAAAACTTATTAAGAAGTGATAAATTGAAGTCTTATCTCATAGTGCTAAGTGCATTCTATTCCATACTACTATGTGGTGTTGCTTTTGGTATCAATATGGAACTACTGATCCTTAATTCATGTCCTTATCAATTTGCCCATCAACTTTAAATCATTATTGAATTGTCACTGACAATTCTATCAATAAAATTGAAAAGCTAGAATTGTAATTACAGAAATGTCAGTCCAATAGCAAATTGTCTTTGGTCATTACCAAACCATGCACACATAAACATCATACACTGTCCACAACTAAGAACTTTGGGAGAAGTTCACCCCTGTGCAGTTGGCCAGAAGAAGGCCCATTCACCACTTAAATCCCATTTACCCCCTCAAGGAGACCACTATTTTATGTGCAGATTAGCAAATTTCTGCTGTAGTACATGATTCCAGTTTCTCAATATTTGACATTCAAAAGAATATTTACTTCACCATGTCCTTGAGACACCTCATGCAAACGTAGGAACTGCCCTGCCAAAATGGACAATGGTCATTCTATTCCAGTATCCTGTTTATATCAGTAGCCTGTGCTCGTTGCTTCAGAGAAAAGCAGTCAATCTTCATAATGCATCTGCGGTCATGGTATAACATTAAACCTTGGGCTGAATTGGAACTGATGCCCTTTATATTAAAGACTCCATTTACCAATCTCCTTTCAAGGTCATGGAAGCCCCCCTGAAGTCAAAGATACAATTCCCATTGACGTCAGTGGAGCCCATATTTTTAATATGTCACCTAAACTGTGGTCAGATATTTTGAATTTGCACATATTTGTGCACTCAATTATTCATTCAGAATTTGCAGATGCCATTTGGGAGAACTGGCCCTAAAAGACACATTTTGTAAAGAATTCAAAATCTGAAACTTTACAGATAAAAATATTGTTGACATTATGTTCTAAATTAGAAACCATCCTTACACAAACCATCCTTATGGTATTCCACACCCCTGAGCACTGTAGCTACGCTGACCGAGTGTAGATGCAGTCCACATAGCTACCGTCACTCGGTGATAGAAAAACCCCTGCCATCACCCCGTCTACACTACAGAGTTATGGTGGCGTAGGTACGGTGCTGTAGCTATGCCACTGTATTTCCTGTAGTGTAGACATGGCCTGAGTCACTTTTCAAAAGTGACTTAGACACTTAGGGTACGTCTATACTAACCTCCGGGTTCGGCGGTAAGCAATCGATCTTCTGGGATCGATTTATCGCATCTTGTCTAGACGTGATAAATCGATCCCGGAAGTGCTCGCCGTCGACGCCAGTACTCCTGCTCCGTGAGAGGAGTACGCGGAGTCGATGGGGGAGCCTACCTGCCGCGTGTGGACCCGCGGTAAGTACCTTGTAGTTCGAACTAAGGTTATTCACGTAGCTGAAGTTGCGTATCTTAGTTCGAACTGGGGGGTTAGTGTGGACCAGCCCTTAGGAACATAAGTCTCCTTGAAAGTCAATGACACTTATACTCCAAAGTGACTTAGGTGATTTTGAATTTTTTTCCCACCGATATCTAACATTTAAGGCTTGATTCAGCACCACCGAAGTCAGAGGGAGTTTTGCCATTGTATTGAATGGGAGACAGATGAGACCTTTATGTATTGCTTTGATTAAATGAATAGTTTGATTAGACACTATAGTTATAAAAGAATTACTGTGATATTGCATCAGTGTCTGACCAGGTTTGGGAAAGAGATACAGTATGCATTTCTCAGCATCTCTTTCTGACAGAGTTGGAGAGTAGTGTTGAAGCTAAATTTGGAGGAAGTGGCTTACTTTATATTTGGTGGGCACAGTAAGGTGCTGTCAAGATAGCCCATAGAGGAGGAAAAGTATATGCATGTGAGGAAGGGAAGACTGGGAGGAAATATAGGAAAATAAGTAAAAAGTGAGCAAATTCCTGCCTCTCAGATCTATTGATCCACACTCAAATATTGGGGCTCAGAATTGTTCCAAGTATGGTGTGTGAGACCAAAAAAAAGCTCAAAAGCTGAACTGATGGCAGTCCTTTGACCCGAAAATGGGGAATCCAGTAACCCACAAACAAACAGTGATTGGAACCAGTTAGCTATGTTTTTCCTTTATTTATTTAAAAATAAATTTCCTGGAAAACATCTGGATATGCGTCATCTACTCTTCAAAAATGTCCTGGGAAAAAGTCATAGACAGCAAAACCCAACATTCACACATGCCACAAATCAGAGTCTATTATAACTTTACTTTTTTTCATTAACAACAGTTCCAGGGATTTTGTTTTTAAATCTCTCAGGTTAGTAGAAACCAAATTAAAAGTAAAAGAGTTTTCCAGAGATGAATTATTTTTTTCAGTTGGGGGAGGGGGAGTGATACTTGGCACAAGATTCTTTTCTTGAGCAATAGGTTTTTAAAAAAAATAAGGGAACTATCCTCCTAGCACATATTACAGGAAATGGACTCAGTTTTAGAATCTCTTGGCAGATACACAGTTTTTCCCAAACGTGTGTGTAAAGAAGGCAAGAGCAATGAGAGAAGGTTATATAATCAAATCACTGTATTCAGAAAGAATGGTGTCCTTCGGCCTGACCTGTGGGCCTAACGGAAACGCCGTGCACTGATCATGTTAGGAACTTGAGTTTATTCCCACCACTGGTATCTTTCTTCCCAGAATAGCAGGGGCTGCAAATGCTGAGGAGGCAACACTCTTGGTCCCAGTTTGGTACAGTAGATGGGAACATAACTTGTGTCCTTCCTTAGTTATGTGTTTCTCTGATCAGGATGAAATCCTGACCCCACTGAAGTCAATGGGAGTTTTGCTAGTGACTTCATTGGAGGCAGAATTGCACCCTAGGTGTATTGGCAGCCATCCTCGGACACACACACACTCTTCCACTTTGCCCAATAATCCTTTTCACTCGTCTCCTAGGAGGGGCACAATCCTGCAGTTCCAGTTACTCATGTGAGTAAATTGTCCTCGTGCAAGTAGCCCCATAGGACTGTATGTTTAAGTAAGGATTATTCACATGGGTAAGGATTTGCAGGATCAGGTTATAGGTGACTACAGTGCCTGATACAGGGTCAGTAGTGAAACAAGCTTCAGATGGAATCCCAACTAGTCCTTAGCTGAAGGGATCTGGGCAATGATGTGGAGATGAAGTTCAAATGGTTAAAAATAGGAGATTTGCCAGGCTCAGTAATAAAAGCAAAGAACACCATTATGCAGTGGAGAAGAGGGAGAAAACAGAGAAATCTTCAGAGAAGAAGTTTCCCTATTTTATCCAAAATTAAGTAAGCACAATAAGCTCAATATCCTTAAATTAACTTTGCATCCATACAGTTAGTTTCATATTGTTTGTTCTATCAGTGGTACAATAAAGGCTGCACAACTCACAAGCCATTTTTCTTTGGATTTTTTATTGATCACAGGAGAAATGATAGCTCAGTAACTTGTTCATTATAAATCAAAGCATTTATTCTGGAACAGAATGAGAAAGATGACTGGTGTGCAGTCACTAGGGTCACAAGCTAAGAAGGGTATGGCTGGCATTGACTCCTATAGGATCTGATCCAAAGCCTACTGAATTCACTAGGAGCTTTTTCATTGACTTTAGTGGGCTTTGGATTGAATTACTATTGCCATTTGCTACTTGCAAGCTCAGTAGTTGCAGAAAAACCACCTCCCTAGATTGCTTATTCAAGAAGTCACCTGATAGGTAAATGTAGGTGTATTAAAAAAAAATTCTCCTCTTTTGAAGTTTTCTGTCTGTGTCCTTTTTTTTTTCCATTTTTAGACTCTTGCCACTTAAAGAATCTTAAATTATTTTCTCATTGCTTGTGTGTTAGTGACCTCTACAGGCACCAGTTTAAATCAAAATCAGAACTGTGGAGCTGTCAGTATTTTGAAAAAGTAGTCACATTGTTTCTGCATTTGTGCTCCCCTATGCTTCTCTAAATGCATTCATTCTGTTTGCCCAGTCACATGGAAGAAGAGGAAAAGAGAACCAACGGGGAATGAAGTTGTGGGGGGAGGAGAATAAGTTGTGTGGCTACTGCTGCTAGGTGATTTGGTACCTTTAAGTTGCTTTCTCATTTTCTCCAATTGATGTTTTTATTCCTCAGAAGCGAACATCCACTGGCTCAACTCTATTGCCACTCAATCATGGAGCATCACCATTTTGATCAGTGCCTGATGATCCTGAATAGTCCGGTAAAAGCCTTGCTTTTGTGTGTGCATTGAAGGAAGCCCTAGCCTATTTCACTTATATTTTTAGTTTCTGGATAGATTCCCAGTATTATACATTCCTAAATGATCTTTATTCCTTTTTGGGTAAAGAAGGCAAATACATAGCCCCACTTCTGAGAGTCACCGAATCTTTCCAAATGTTTCCTGATAAGGGAAGCCTTGCAACCCTCATTTTGAGTATCTGCTTCCTTGGACCAAAGAAAATAAGAAGCTTTGTTGCCACTTCTGTGACCTCTGATGAACCCTTGTTTGAATTGTCAGTGTTGCTTGCCTTGTAAGGTATATCCCTGCTTACACATGCACACAACAGTTCTGAAAAATAAATTAAGTACCTTTTGGCTATAGATGGGCCTGAACCAAACCCCAGGAGCCAAACATTGACATTTAGAAGTGACTCCAAACCTAATTGAAATAAATATGTAAATAAAATGACCGCATTCTTAATCTCCTGCTACATTATTTATTAATTTTGAAGACCAGCTATTCAGCATGCACAATAATTTAGAAATAGCACATTTACATTATTCATTTCATATCAGAGGCTTGGTAATATTGGCCTACCCAATAGTACAAGTGATTCACCTTGATTCACCTGACAGAAGCGAAGAAACACTGTAGATGTGATCTCCTCACGTCATCCCCAGTATTTGGTTTTGCAGTGGGTCACTGCAATGACTTATTTTTGATGCTATTTTGTAATTGAATGAGTCTTATATGTTGTTTACAGTATGTTAAATAAGTTGGCAAGTTCCTAAGCAATATATTTGTCTGTTACAGTCTCTTTACTGGAGGAAAAAAGAAGCAGCTCCAGGATGTGGCTTGTGGAAAACGAACTCTTGGGATTAAATAAAGACTTGGAAGGGGCTTTATTTAATACTATAGTATTCTAATGTACGGTCATTTACTCTGGTGCTGCTACAGAGCTTTGGGCCATTATTCAAGAATACTGCAGTATGTTTTTATGCAGGCGCATGGGCGGGAGAATGCGAGAGAAAGCAGAGTAGGAAGAAACTATCAATTACAAAAAAACAACTCCCAGTGATTTAGAATCTAGGAGGGGATGTAATAATTTGGTGACATGTTCCAAGTTTT
Source organism: Malaclemys terrapin pileata (assembly GCF_027887155.1). Classification (NCBI taxonomy): domain Eukaryota; kingdom Metazoa; phylum Chordata; order Testudines; family Emydidae; genus Malaclemys; species Malaclemys terrapin. The sequence continues at coordinate 102,094,156 of NC_071509.1, read as the reverse complement.
ATTGTTAACACTGCTTTTTTTGCTGTTGTTGTTGGGGGTTTTTTTTGACAGGGAAACCAGATTCTCAGCAACCTTTCCATTGAAGAATACAAGGTCACGCTGAAAATGATAAAACAAGCCATTCTTGCCACAGACTTAGCACTGTACTTTAAGTAAGTCAGAGATACATTTGGCTGAACAGCTGCTGACAGGTGTTTGGATTGTGACAGACTGACTGTGAATCTTTCTCTTGTTTTTACTGGTTTTAAGGAGAAGGGGAGAGTTTTTTGAACTTCTACGAAAGAAGCAATTTAACTGGGAAGATCCTCTGCAGAAGGAGCTATTTTTGTAAGTAAATGGCAGATGTTTAAAAAACAAACTGTACTACCAACTATCAGGTTTTCCACTCCACACTACTATTACTTTCAGTAGAACCAACATAAATCTGTTTAATCCGGGCCTGTACAAGCTGACACAAGTCAAGTGGGTCAGTTAATGAACACCTGGATCTGAATATTGTTAAGAGAGCTGCAGGGGTTGTCTGATGAACTCTGATGAATGACTTCTTGTGGCCTTTTTCCTGAAACAGTCAACAAAATTGCTAGTTATTGTTAGTGATGACAGTGATTTTTATAATGCGGCATCTGTCCACTAGCATTTCTATTGTTCCTAAAGGGTGTAGGACTCCTGACAGAATGCTATGTTGTTCTTTTGCTGTAGGTGCATTGTCTTAAAGCACTGAACTGTTGTAATCTGTAGCTGAAAGATTCAGGGAGGGCTGCTTGTTTTGAAGCAAATTCATTTCCCATGAAAGGAAAGAGATTGAAGGATAGAAACACAAGGGACAGAGAACAGCCACACCAACAGCACGGCAAGGTTCCCCAGGCTGCCTCACCAGTGTGCTACCACTCTGTTTTGAAGGCACTGCCTCCATGGGCAGACTAGTTCAGTTAACGTCCATGCTCATGACTCATTCAGGCCTCAGCCTTCCTCCTGAAGCAGCCAGCAAAGGTGCTGTTATTGTCAATGATGACAGTCATTTTTGTAAAGTGGTACCTGTCCATTAACAAACGGACTGAAGCCAGCTCTTTTCACATGGGCCTTTCCTGTGGTAATGGATTTGATCTCAACTGATCTGATCCAGATTTGCTCAGGCCATATGACACAAGAGAAAGGAATAGTGCCTCATTACCATTCCTCAGTCATCTAGTCCCCCATTAAAGGATATTTTTATCATCTTCTGTAATTTCATCAGTTAGCCTAGCTTTGATTTTATTTGATATTGGATACTGTATTTATTAGCTTCTAGACTGAATGGCTACATGAGTTTCATGTTACAACAAATCATGAATTTTCTTTGTTTTTACAGAGCAATGCTGATGACTGCTTGTGATTTGTCAGCAATAACAAAGCCATGGCCAATTCAACAACGGGTATAAGCTTAATTTAAGACTTTCTAAGGGTTTGCTGTCCTTTATAGCTTCTGCTTCCTAAGCCTCACCTTCCACTTTGCAAAGGCACTGGTGGAAGGCGCAGCCTTTGGAAGCAATCCTCAGAAGGTAAATGACCTTTGTTTATATGTGTATTTATCATCATTTTGATTGTGAATGGCTGGCTAGATGCTCTTTCCAGTTTGCTTGTGCTGTTGTGGTAAATGCACATGTAAATGTGAGTGCACATTTGTGCCTAGGGTCTCTCATTTTTGTGTGCGTTTCCAACTTAATACACTTTAAAGGGGCCTGATTTTCAAAGGGTATATGGTAAACACTTTCTGAAAGCCAGAGATCAGGTATCTCAAGTTGGACACCCACTGACTGAAATGCCCAAAATCACTAGACACTTTTGAAAATCTTAGGTGTAACCTCTAGTTTAAAGATTTGTCTCTTATCATTTTTGTGCTTCACTTTACCCATCAGCAAATTAATGCTTACCTCACTGGATTGTTGTGAGTTGAGCTTATTAACATATATAGAGCAAATTTTGGAATAGGGTATGTACAAGTGCAATGCATTGTAATATCTTAAGAGCCTCTAGAACATACTGGGTCTGATTGGGCCCTGATTTCTAATCCATGCAACTCCACTCAGGTCAGTGGAGTTAGACAGCTGAAATGCATGTACTAATAAGCTCGTTTTTTTCAGAACTGATGTGTAACAAATACTAGTTGTTTGTTATGTCTTCTTGTATAGTGAAATCTTGGTGCTAAATAGTTAAAACATATACAATCTTGGTTTGTTTACTGCTAAAAATGTTTCGTTTGACATTGTGCTATTTGACTGAGACAGCTTAGTGGGCCTACCTCAATACTAGAGATTTTGCATTTAGGCTCATTTAAACCAACTGGGACGTCATGCAGGCATACGGTTACAGAATTCTTTTCAGAATCAGGTTCTTATTTCTTTTTCATTCAGGGCAGACACCTATCAATAACACTTTCTGTTTTGACCCTCAGTAGAAAGTGTAAATCCAGGCCTTTAAAACTAATGAACACTGTGTGACATTTCTTACAGATAGCTGAACTTGTAGCTACAGAATTTTTTGACCAAGGAGATAAAGAGAGAAAGGAACTCAACATAGAACCAACAGTAAGTAGGAAAGCCATGTGTGGTAGCACCTTTTTCAAAATTCTTACTGCCAACAGGACTTCCCTTTCTTTTTTAAATGTTGTTTTTGGTGGTGGGTACCAGAGTATGGAATGAGCTTCTTCCCAGTCATTCTGACACCTGATGGTTAATTTCCTTTTATTGTTCCCAAACATCTGCAAGGGACCATTTACCTTCCAGACAATAGTGTAAAGAGCATAAGTTCTTCTTCTAGTGCTTGCTCATGTCAATTCCATTCTAAGCGTGCGCATGCGCAGTCGTCAGAGATTTTTGCCTTAGTGGTATCTGTAGGGTTGGCAGTGGTGCCCCCTTGAGTGCTGCACTCATATGTTGGTATATCAGGCGCCGCCGACCCTACGCCCTCTCAGTTCTTAACACCTATGGTGATTAGTCGGAGCGCCTTTCCTTGCATTGTAAGGCCTAGCGGTTTCGTTTCTACTGACTTCAAGCCTTAGGGCCCTGTAAATAGTTTGTTTATAGTAGCTAGTGTTAAGTAGTTGTTAAGTGTAGTTAGAAGTTAAGAGTCCCAGCAAGAACTTCGACCCAGGCAGGGCATGCCCTGGTCTTCCAGGTTTAAGCCCTGGTTTAATCACACATGAAGGACAAGTGTCGTATTTGTAAAAGCTTTCAGCCCAGGACTCAGAAGGATCGGGATATTCATTTGTGGCCTCTCCTCATGGAAACCTTCACCCGGCTTCCAAGCCATCCGCCAAGACTCACCTAGTGCCTTGGCACGCCATGCACCCCCAGCACCGGGCTCTGCCCAGCATCGCTCCCTGTCACCAGTGCCCTCCCCCTCCCAAAAAAACCAAGGAACCATGGCTTTCCGGCTCCAGGCAAGAAGGGCCATGGGTCATTGGGCAAGAGACCCAGCTCAGGCAGCCTGGCCACTCCAGAGCAGCGTATGCATGCCTCCCCGGTCAGGGCCCGTAGCCCCTTAAAAAGTCCACCAACAACAACTCCCGGGAGCAGTATGGGACCCAACCCCCTGATGGCACCAACGCCTTCTCAAGCTTCCACAGCAGCAAGAGAGCAGAGGCCTCCACCTGCGCTGCCGATACAGCACGTGCTGCAGGAAATGGAAAAGGCTCCCCAAGAGGGCAAGCCAGCTGCTAAGACCCCTCAGGGGGCAGTGGAGTGCAGCTGATCCCCTGAGACAAGACAGGGCTCTCCACCTCCGTGTCGCAAATCCGGGGCTAGCTCTGGGTCACTGGCACCGCGATCACAGTCCCCACCATCGCAACGCAGGTTGCCTAGAGGGAGGCGCCGGTCTCCGTACTACCAGCACCATTTATTCTCCCACCTGTTGTCCTCCCTGCCACGTCGGAGTGCTCCCCATCACGTCTCTGGTCCTCCCAGCACTGGAACCTGTCCCCTCGATACCGGCACCAATCCTCCCACTCCGGGCACTGGTCTCCAGGGGCAACAGTCAGACTCAAGCATCAATGGGCCCACCATGGTCACAGGGCCCACTGTGGTCACTGGAAGGGGATTCCTCTGGCACAGAAGGGCAGTTCAGCTTCTTGCCTTGACTCCAGCAGCACGATTGGGCACCCGAGGCTGTGTCGGTGGCCTTATTGGTGCCGGATGATTACCTGGTCGGCTGTCCACACATTTACGTCCCCTTATGCACTTACTCAGCAGGCCCGGGACAATGCTGGCTTTGGCAGAGCAGTACTGCATGCTCCAAGATCGTGAACTCTGAGCCCATCTTCATTGACACTGCTTGTGAGTCACCTAGAATGGAATCGACAGGAACAAGCTCTCGAAGAAGAAAAAACGGATGCCTGCCTTTTCATAACTGTTCTTCAAGATGTGTTGCTCATGTCCATTCCATTACCCACCCTCCTGCCCATCTCTCGGAGTTGCCAGCAAGAAGGAACTGAGAGGGCGTAGGGCCGGCAGCGCCTGATATACCGACGCATGAGCGCGGCACTCAAGGGGGCGCCACTGCCGACCCTACAGATATCACTAAGGCAAAAATCTCTGACGACTGTGCACGCAGGCACACACGTGCCTAGAATGGAATGGACATGAGCAACACATCTCGAAGAACAACAGTTACAAAAAGGTAGGTAATCGTTTTTTCCTCCAAGGTAGCCGGTAATGCTGCTAAATTATTAAGGAAGGGAATTCTTAACAAGTAGTGCAAACTCATCTCACCCTCTTAAAGTGGGCTTCAGCCACCACCAATGATCTGTGCACTGCCATTCCAGGAAAAAGACTCCAGAAGTTGTTCATGCAGCCAAGTTATCTACTTGACAACATATTGTGCTGCTACTTTTCTTACTACATAGTTCCAGATTGACTCTTGGATTTTTTAAAAACTTATTTTAATATAGAGCTGATTCACCTTGGGTGTTTGCTGTGAAAACTGACTACTTCTTTGTGTGTTTTCAGGATCTAATGAACAGAGAGAAGAAAAATAAAATTCCCAGCATGCAAGTTGGATTCATAGATGCCATTTGTTTACAGCTCTATGAGGTACTCTATTTGAGAGGCGACTCTTTTCATGGATTATACAACTAACTAAACCAGAACTAAGCATTGTAGCCTGCAACAAGTGCAGAGGCTGAAGTTAGAACCAAGTTAGCTGTTGTTCTATAGTTGAATAATATATGAGAAATGCTTTATTGTTTGTTATTCAATATTCAATCTGGTCAAAAGACTATTTCAACATTTATCATTAGCTGCTTACTTATTCGATTGAAGTGGTTTGTTGTAATCATTGCAAAACCAGGTGGAGAGGCAGAAGTTGGATCCCTGAGTTCTATTCCTGGCTCTGCCACCAAGTTGCCATGTGCTCTTGGAACAACAAATTGCATGCTGCTTAGCCAGGTACTTGATCAGATTATGTTGTGTATTAAAACTTAGTTAATTTCCTATCTTTGAGACTGGAGAAAAACCTCCTCAGGTTGTATCATGTATTCTGGGTGCAGTTATTGAGATCTGAAACTTGGGGAGCAAAAACCCCAAAAATCTATCCATTAGAAATGGGAGCAAGATAATTTCACACATTCATCCCTCATCCTCTATGCCCACTTCAAAGCCACTTTACATGAATGCACATCTGCAGGTTGAGAGGAGGCAGGGCTGAATGCTCTCTAATGCCTCTGAAATCCACAGAACAAATTATCAATTTATTGAGGACAGAATCAGCAGTCATGTGTGCAGCTTCCCATTCCGTGCTTTGGAAATCCAACAGGGGAATATAGTTGCAATTGTTATTGTAGAGCCCACACAGCTCCTTCTAGTGGAAGGTAGGCAGCTGTAGGAGACTGAGTGGCTGTGCACTACAGATCCTCTGTGCAAGAGACCTGTTACTTCTGCAGATGCATTGTGATCCATACAGATCTCAGGGTCCACAGGGCTGAATATCTGGCCTTTTCCAAAGGGGGAAGACAACCCAACCCCCAACACAAGAATTCTTGGGAAATCTCCCAGTCTGAAACTCCCAGAGGAGGACTGGGTCTCACGTGAACTAGTTATCAAAATATATTGGGCCAGATTGTGCCCACGCTTCATAACAAAATTGCATCTGTGGAGCACTCCTGAGAACAAGGCCTACTTCTAGCTAGTGGCAGTAGCCACCCAAATGATGTACGCAACGACCTCCCCTGCACTGATCAAGATATAAGGGGAGTGCACACTCCACCCTTTATGAGGATGTTGCACTTCGCAGGGGCTCTGGGAGACATTGTACCTGCAGGAGATACAATGCTACCTTGGGGCAGTGCTGCTCCATGCTGTGCACAGTGCAGGGCTGGGCCTGAAATGCACAACTGAGCCACTAAACCTCATGTGGTAGGAACTGAAACTCTGTAGCGGGGTGGCAGCTTCTAGGATCCTATATAGGAATGCAGGACCGTACAGGTGAAAAGTTATTTCTGCTGATTCATGCTGCCAGGTGAGTCCTGTTAGCTGCCACCCAGGTTAAAAGAGGGTTTGGCGTATCTCTATGGAGAAAACGAGAGCACTAGGATCCTACAGGTAAATGCATGGAACAGTCCAGCTCTGGAGAAAGCTTTGGCTGGGACATATGCTTTGTTGTTGTCATTCAAGTTAACAATACAGGCAAGCCCCATGAAAGAGCTAAGTTTGGAGCAGATCCATTCTAGATTTATTCTATTTAGAGCAGGGTGGGCACTCCACCTGCTTTCTTTAATGAATAACACGTAATGAAACAATAACTCATTTCATATAATGTCACTTGGAAAAGAACAAGGAACCAGTTCATTCTCCAGTTTTCGAACACTGTAAAAATGAACAATAAGCACAATTATAACTTTGGCCTGCCCACTCATTGGCTCTTTCATGAGCTTTCATCCTGTCCCTAGGAGTTTGTCTCACATGCTGCAGGCAGCACTGAAAGTCTGGTTTACCATTTTACCAAAATTGATCAAGTCCATGTGAATGGACTAGATGCAGGAATCACGGGGTGAAGTTCTATGGCCTGTGTTATGTAGAATGTCAGACTAGATCAGGGGTTCTCAAACTTCATTACACCTTGACCCCCTTCTGACAGGAGAAATTACTACACAACCCCAGGAAGGGGGACTGAAGCCTGAGCCCTCCGGAGCCCCGCTGCCATGGGTGGGAGGGGAGGGGGGGCAAAGTCCAAGCCCAAGGGCTTCATCCCCAAGCGGAGGGGGGGGCTGTAACCTGAGCCCTGCCACTCAGGGCTGAAGCCCAAGCCCAAGCCCCCGCTCCCCAGCTGACCTGAAGTCATGGCAGGTGTGGCTCAGGCTTTGGCCCAAGGCAGTAGGGTTCAGGCTCTGGCCCTGGGTCCCAAGAAGTCTAAACTCCAGCACTGGTGACCCCATTAAAACGGGGTCCCGACCCACAGTTTGAGAACCGCTGGACTAGATGATCATAATGCTCTTTTCAGACCTTAAAATCTATGAATCCATAAATAACAGCAAAAGTGTTTTACTCATTTCACTGACTTTAATGCTGACATTTGAGTAAACTGTTCTAGCGTTTTTAAACCCATTTAAACATATACAAAAAAATTAAATGGTATAATTCCCGTGAATTGTGCCTAATGGGCCTGATTTTCCTCTCAATGGTGTAAATCAAGAATAATTCCTTTGAAGACAATAGGCCAGTTCCTCAGTTATATTGGTGGCAATGGAACTATACTGATTTACAACAGGATATGGCCCAATGGAGTTATACTGTTGTAAAAATATAAGAAAAAGTAGAATCAGGCATCACCATCTTTTATTGTTTGAATGAGAATTAAATTCCATGAGTGAAATCCTGACTAATTTCATCCCATACTCATTAACTTCAGACTTCACCCCTTTGCTTTGTGTAGTAGTCAGTCACTTCATATGTCTAACAGACAGTGGGCCCAACCACAGGACCCTTACTCATTACTTCTGTCCCACTGAATTCCAGAAGCTAATAGGAGTAAAGGGCTGTGTGTTCATCACATGTGATTGTGAATGAGGAAGAAAAAAAAATCACAAAAATATTCATGGATTTTACATTTTTCATCAAAATTTTGTTTCAGTGGAAATTTCTTGACCTTCCCTACTATTTATGCACCCTATTCTAACCCAAACATTGGAGTCCAATTCTCTTTCCAAAACTTGTTCTCTGCTTCCCTTTTATTAGTCCATGTTGGCCTAATACAGTAACTCACTATTGCTTGGTCTACACTAGTGTTCTCAAACTGGGGTCGCCGGTTTGTTTACCTGACCTGTCCACAGGTCTGGCCGATCGCGGGTCTCACTTGCCACGGTTCGCTGCTCCAGGCCAATGAGAGCTGCAGGAAGCGGCGCGGGCCAAGGGACCTACTGGTCGCCGCTTCCAGCATCCCCCATTGGCCTGCAGCGGCAAACCGCGGCCAGTGGGAGCCGCGATCGGCTGGACCTGCGGACGGGACAGGTAAACAAACCGGGCCGGCCCGCCAGGGTCTTTCTCTTCACAAGCGGCGTCCCCAGTTTGAGAAACACTGGTCTACGCTAGGAGATGAAAAGTAATTGAGAATGGCTACTAAACACAGCTCTTCTCTAGACCTTTCTTAATCAGTTGCTGAATACACTGGGGCCAAACGTCCCCGGGTAACTGTAAATCAATAATTGCATCAGCAATAAAGATGGCCAAATTAGCCTGGTCTGCATAGGTCAAATAATTGAGTTCATATTGGAATTGGAGTGAGAGGGAGCCTTTCTTAAAATCAGTTTTCCAACACAGCTCCACTTTCTAGTATAAACAAGCCCTATGTTTCAAACATATTCTAGTCTAGTGCCTCCAATGGGCACATCTTAAGGAGCAGGAAAACTGTGGTTTTTGTTATGCATTACCAGTCTGATTTTTTTATTTCTTGCAGGCCCTGACACATGTATCAGAAGCCTGCTTCCCTTTACTGGACGGCTGTAGAAAGAATAGGCAGAAGTGGCAATCCTTAGCTGAACAACAGGACAAGAATCTGATTAATGGAGAAAGCAATCAGCCCAAGCGGAACTGAGATTCTGATTTAGCAAATACAAGTTTGAGTTTACTCAGATGATACAGTAATTTGGGGATACTACATTTTGCTATACACTGTAGGCATTTGGTGTATTCTTTGCCACTATTGTATTTAAAAATATATATATATGTATTTCCCCTGCCATTAAAAGCATAGCATGACCATTTTTATGTGAATGATGTATAATGATTGTATATTTCTTATATTTCATTTAGGTGAGGTAGAAAAATAGAACTGCAGAGTTAGTTTACTCTTCTCAGTTCTACACAGAGGTACAAGTACGGTTACTGGACTGCCTTTGAAAGCCTTTTACTTTACAGATGTACATAGTTGTTTAGTGTTTCGTGAGTGGCCAGTACCTTAAGGATTACCATATATGGCACTTTTCTTCCTCTTTTATTCTTTGTTATGTAACCATACGTAATAAGCAATGTTGTTTATTCTTTTGCAAGAAGCCTGGAGACAAAAAGGAGCTTGGGGATTAAAATTCACTCTAAAGGCCTAACCCAACAATTGTTATGCAGACAAAACTTTCGTTGAAATCAATGAGAGCTTCGTTTGTATGGGAATGCAGGATTGGGCCTCAGTTGACAAAGCACAGGGACTTGTGTGATATACTGTACCAATGCCTTATGATTTTACAAGAATGTCTCAACAAAATGGTCATACCTTTTTGAGAAGTTTAAAAAAAATACTGTGAATTACTAAACAATCAGGCACCTAAATGAGATTTGCAGTGGAAGTGCCAAGAAATTACACAGAGATGCGAAAACTACTCAGTGAAATGATACGATAGCACAACTCACAAGGTAGCTAACAGGCTGTCTGGAAGAACTTGTCAGACACAGGGCTGGGAGAAACAGAGAATGGATGTGAAGAGAAGTAAACTGAGCTAACCAGGATCACTATTGAGCTGCTGATAATATGTTCATACTGCAGCTGAGTTTAATGTCATCATAACCAACAAACTGACACAAGAGAAGGAAAAGCAGAGGAGAATGTGATTATGAAAGCATGTGATGAAAAAACTGGCTCATTCAAGAATATGATCTGGAAAAGAGGATGTTTCTGGAGATTGTTAGTGAGTCTGATTCATTAGACTAGTAGCACTAAAAAAATGGCCATGACCACTTTGAAGGCTTACTTGAGATTGCAAATGTTAACTTTGCAAACTAGAATGTTTTTATTTAAAAAAATATTTTTAGCACTTATTCTACTAGGTACAGATTTTAACCAGATGAAGTCTTAAAGCAATAAGTGAAAGGAAGACTGAAAGCAAAAGCAAGTCAGAATACTGCAGGGACTTAAAATTTTTATTTGAGGCATAAAAAGCATTCAGAGACAGTGGATTTGCAGCAGATATGGAGGAAATAATTTTTTTAACAGTGGAAATGCCTAATAAAAATTCTTTTTAATAGGCCACTTGGCATGAATTCAAGAAAGAATATGGACAAGACAAACCCCAAAACACTAGAATAAAGGGAGCACAATTGGCATGTGTAGCCATGATCAGTAGATTAAAAATGAGACAAGGGCTCATAAGACTTCTCAGTAATGCAGATACAACATTGGCTATGTAGAAACCCACAAAGATGATGATTTTCATATCTATAACAGTAGTGATGGGCAAACCTCATATATTTCAGAACGTGTATTCAGTTTGCCTGAACCACTTAAGCCCATGCAATTTTAGTTGGAAACTGCAAGAAATCTTTTTTCCCCATGAGATTTTCAGTACCACCTGCTTTCAGTTAATCTGGAAACGCTGTGAAAACAGCCTCTGTTTATCATCCCTCCTGCTTCTGGTCTTAGAAGGAATCAAAAGAGACAGAGGCACTCAAATATGAAAAATAATAGATAGAGGAAATGTTAAGTAAATGTTTCAGAATCTTTCAAAATATTATTTGATTCTAGAAATAAGGAAATGTAGAGGAGGCTGTTCTTGTTGTTTTCTGCGGCATTTCAATCAACCCAGTTAGTAGCAACTGATTTAACTCTAGTTTAAGATCCCCTATGAATGTCAGTACATTATTATTGCAGCCAAATTTGAAAACATTTGCCTATGAAAAAAATATTTTTTCTAAGCTGTCGCTCAAGTTTCCATAAATCCGATGTATAATAATGAACAATTCCTGGGGTATTATGATATGCAGTACTCTATGTGTATCTATGCATACATAATATGAGGGGTGTGTATGTGTGTGTATATATATATATATAATATAAAATATTTTATATATAGGCACAAACACAGTCATCATCATTAAAAACTTGTCATTGCTCCTTAGATAAATAAGATTACCTCAGGATGTGCATATTCCTGTATTCTCCTTTTTATTGTAGGAATTTGCATACTGCAGTTACTGAAGTAAAATTATTTTCTTATCTAAGCCATTTATTTTATATATAATATATGTGTGGATAAAATATTTATAGGTTTATTCTTGCTAGTATGATCGAGAGCAAAACTTGGTTGGGGATGACACAACAAATCAACTATAGTGATAAAACTGTTAGTGATACAACATTAATATTAAGAACCCAACTATTATGTATCTTATTTGCTGTACTCTGTGGGTGTATAACAGTTTTTTCATGGCCTGATTTATATTTTTAAATAATGCAAAAGAATGCTGGAGCCATATCTTTGGCATAACAAACATGTAAATAACACATAGCCATTATTTTTTACTTCCACTGACAAATATACACAGTTATATAGTATTTGCATATAATTAAGGTATACATACATCCCCACAAAATCTCTCCCTATAGGAGAAAGTATATGTTGGAACAAATGTAGACTTCTATTCTACATAAGTTTTTTTTCAAAATATTGTCCTAACATACATGTATCTGTATTTATTTATTTTAAAAAACCACATACAAACTCTTTAAAACTACTGGTTTAGGGCCTTATGTTTTATGTATTTTAGGCAAATTCAGAGCATGATCAGGGCATTATATTGTGTTTCAGTCTGCCTGATTGCAGTTTTTGCTTCAAGGCTCTAGCATGGTTGGTTTGTGTGCAGATAACAGATATTTGTTGTCTTTGATAACATAGGTGACCATATACCCTGTTTCCCCGAAAATAAGACAGTGTCTTATATTAATTTTTGCTCCCAAAGATGCGCTAGGTCTTATTTTCAGGGGATGTCTTATTTTTCAGAAATGAAAAATGCCTTATTATCGGTGGATGCCTTATTATCGGGGAGGTCTTATTATTGGGGGGATGCCTTATATTACAACGAGAGGCAAAACTGTAAGTAGGCCTTATTTTCAGAGGATGTCTTATTTTCGGGGAAACAGGGTAGGTAAATAATGGTTCTCTGCCTGAAATACATTGTACATGAAGATGGAAATTTTCAAAGCCAACTAATGTATTTAGCTGCACAGCTATCATTATTTTCATCAGGAGTTGTGTCTAACTGCCTTAGTGATCTGTGAGCCAAATTCTACCCTGATTTACAGCCTGTGCACCCAGTGGAGTCAATGGGAATTGTACAATATGCAAATTGGGATAGAATTTAAGCCTCTGTTGGCCCAATCCTGCTCCCATTGGAATCTTCAGGAATTTTGACATTGACATCTTTGGGAGCAGGATCAGGCCCTCTGTGTTCTTCATATTGCTTTGAATCAAGATACCAAGAAAGACCAGTGCTAATGTGAGGCCAAATTTTGCCCTCAGATGTGCATGCACACTCCCATTGAAATCAATGGAAAATGTGTTCTCACATCCCAGGGCAAAATTTAGTCCCTTAATACAGACCTTTGTTTCTTCTTTACTTCCCCTTAAAAAAAATAATCGTATCACATATATTAACATTCACCTAAAGAGTGAGTGATCCTGCTCTTCTCCTTAAAAAAACATGGAGGATCTTAAGCAGAAATAATAAAACCATCTATTCAGCAAGTTACCATCTCTGTAATACAGTATTAAGTGTAGAACAAACAGGTTTCCTATTATTTCGCATGCAGTAAAAGCAGCTAAGGAAAATCACACAATAGATTCTTAATAGCTACTTATTTGTACTGTTGATTATAAATCAATAGCATCTCGTCAACCAGTCAGTCTCTAATGTCTCCCAGCAGTCTGAAGTTAAGTGGGTCACCACATGCTGCTTTCAGATGGTGGGGATGCTGACAGGCTATTGATTGTGAGTTCTTTCTCTCTGTGAAACATTCAGTAGTGGCAGGGCTCTCTCTCTCTTTACAACAATGGGTTCAATTTTTTAGAAGCCTACTTTTGCCTCGTGCACATGCAACCCAAGTGCATGCAAAGGTGAGTTTTTGAAAATCCAGCCCAATGTATTTCATTTGGGGGTGGCTCTGAGATGCCATGTTCAGGTGTGGAATCTAATCCAGATCTAAGCTTCTTTAGTTTCAGGGGCATCTGGTCCCAGTATTCTGGTTCAGCACATTAGAGAAGCCTGAAGTCAGGTAGGTCAAATCTAGATCCTAATAGTTTATGGGGCGCTGAACCAGTGTTTTGGTTTGATCTCATCGCAATTGTGAACCAGAATCAAAGCAGAGAGTGCTGACTCGTGCAAATGCAAATGATTTATAAATTATGAAGCTGTAAGGGAGTATCTCTTAAAGCCCTGATCCTGTGGGTAGAAATTTCATTAGCTTTAATTGGGAGTTTGGCCTGTGTGAGGGTTGTAGAATAGTCCCCTCCATGACTAATTACGTGCAGTCTACATTCCATAAGCACTCTGCTGTTTCTAGAATATCCCTGATCTGTAACAATCACCCTCATAAGAACTCTCCAGACCTCTGCATTGTTTTAAAAGATGGATCTGAGCCTTTTTGTTTGGACACTCACAGAAATGAGAGCCATCATCTGAGTCAGGTCTGGATATTAGTGATATTTTACTAGATGCAGCAAATTATGAGATCAGGCTAATTCTATGTTCCGCATTGCTAGCTGAATGAAAATTGCATGGAAAGCCTTGTTTTCCACAAAGAGAGGTTGGTTTCCATAGAGAAATTCATATCTAAGCACCATTTGTAAATGTATATTAATTAAGTGTGTTAAACAGTAACTGGCTTCTGTTAACTGCTGCACCATGAGCTCGTCCATTCCATGATATAGGGTCTCTGATCAAATGCCCACTTGAAGTCAATGGAATGATTCCCATTAACTTCAGTGGAAGCTGGACTGGGCCCCATAGAGAGTTGCAAAGCGGGCCAAATTTATCTTTATTCTTGACTATACCGATAAAGACCCTGGACCAAATTCTTGCCCTCAGTGACACCTGCACAATCTATAGTTCATTCAGCCAGCCCCCATTGACTTCAATGGTACCACACAGGTGTAACTGAAGTTAGAATTTGAGCCTTCTGTGTACAAACATGATAGACACATGCACGTGTCTGTTAAAGAATGTAGTGTGAAAAGCACTGTACATAGTTTAAAAATAAATTTCTATTATAGTTTAATAAAAGGAATCGTAATGAACTGTCACTTGCCACTGAGCATGTCTATTTGTATTCTTCTACCTTTTCAAACATTTTAACAAATATATAGTTTCTGGGCACAGTATTTTTGTATTAGGCTAACAAGGTTACTACGTATATTATGTTCAGCTTTTAAGTAGTATTAAAGTCTTTTGAATGTTGACTTGTTCTTGCTTCTTCAATTTTCCCCACTACATAGTTATTCAGCATAACTCTCTTAAGTTAGTTAACAGAATTGTTTGTCCTAGTTACTGTATAGTTGATAAAAGAAAGAATATACAGCTAGGTGATTTTCTATGATCAAACTGCTACTCAAGTACTTATTTCCTCATTCTCTTCTTTGTATTGTTTTTCATGATTTGTAAAATAAAAAAAGGAAGATGTCAACTATGTTTTGCTGTTTGGTCATTAATTTTATTGTGGATAAATTTTCAAAGCAATGTCATTGTCCTGATCCAAGAAATTGCCTCTAATTGTTTAGGTATTGTAATTAATTGTATCTGTTTATAAACCTCTGTTGATATGGGAGATCCTGCTTTGGAGCATTAGAGAATTTTTGCCTTACTATCAGGAAATTCCCTAGGCACAAGGTTTGTCATAACTGAAAACCGGTGGCACAGTTTCCCCTTTCCAAAACAAACAAACAAACAAACGAAAAACAGAAAGAAAAAAGAAAGTGGCTGTTTTTCCCACTAAAAAGCACTCCAATTACACATACCAGGACCTATCATAAACTGTCTGATTTTTTAGAAAAGTAAGCTTGGCAAATATAGCTGCTGTAAAAGGTGCTGTGTGAATAAAATTAGCCCCCAAAGGGCAAGTCATATAACAGAGGTTACAAGAGTTTAATCTGGTGAGTTTAAAAAATAAGGGGTAAATACACTTTAATCTGACAGCATAATCTTAAAAATTACATCTTGTGCAGACTGCTGACCCTGACTGCTGATTCAGGCCAACAGGCCTCTCGGCACTTCTTATTCTTTGCCTTGTTAGGTTTTGAGCAGCAACATTTCTGGCTCTAGGAGTTTTGCAGCTCTAGGCAAAATGGGTAAGTATGCATGCAAGCAGCAATAACTTCCAAATAGAGTCACTGAATATCAGATTTTTTGAGTCTGCACACAACGTGGCACATTATTGCCCATTTGCTTAAGCTAACCGCCATTTGCATATGTATTTTAAAACCATGTAACTATATTCTAACAAGTGCACAGCCACTTAGGGTATGTCTACACATCTACAGCTGGCTCACGTCAGCTGACTTGGGCTCATGGGTAAGGCTATGATTAATCCGTGATTTCCATTGACCTCCAGAGGCTCCGTGACATTTTCTGCTTTGGGGCTGGAGCTCCCAGCTAGCCCTGCCCTCGCAGCTCCCAGCCCCCAACCTGGTGGGAGGGACCCCACAGCTGCCCAGATGTGGCCAGCAGCCTGTGGACTCCCTGCATCTGCCCAGATGCGGCGGGCAATAGGGACTCCCCATAGCTGCCCAGCTGCAACCATGGCCAGCAGCTGGGCAACCCTGCAGCTACCAGCTGCCCACGGTGAGGGGACCTCACAGCAGCCCAGGGGCAGGGGGACCAGCGCTCCCACGCACCGCATTGGTGGGGGACCCGGGAGCCCCAGCAGCAGTGGGTGCTGAACCTACCTACCCCTTTTGTCAAGGATATTTTTAGTGAAAGTCTGGGACAGGTCACAGGCTGCCATGAATTTTTGTTTACTACTAGGGTTACCATATGTCCGGTTTTTCCTGGACATGTCCGGCTTTTCGGCAATCAAACCCCCGTCCGGAGGGAATTGCCAAAAAGCCGAACATGTCTGGGAAAAATACCTGCCGGGCACTTCCTCTCCCGCGGCTGCTCTGCTCCTCCCCCGACTCAGACTTTGGCTCTGTTTAAGAGCCAAGCTGCCCGAGCCAGCGCTACCGGCTTCGGGCAGCCCCCGTGCCTCCGGACCCCGAGCCGCCGGCCGGGCACTTCCCTTCCCGGGCTCCAGCTGCTCTGCTCCGGTGGCTGGGGTCTGGAGGCAAGGGGGCTGCCCGAAGCTGGAGCATTCGGGCAGCTCGGCTCAAACAGAGCCGAAGAGTCAGGGGAGGAGCACAGCAGCCGGAGCCCGGGAGGGGAAGTGCCCGGCCGGGGGTGCAGGGTCCGGAGGCATGGGGGCTGCCCGAAGCCCGAGCGCTACCGGCTTCATGGTTTGCCAGGCAGCCTCCAGACCCTGCGCCCCCGGCTGGGCACTTCCTCTCCCGGGCTCCAGCTGTGCTGGGGAAGCGCCGGCCGGGGGCGCAGGGTCTGGAGGCTGCCCGGCAAACCGTGAAGCCAGTAGCGCTCGGGCAGCCCTTTTCGCGTGGCTGGGAGGGAGGAGGGGGAGTTAGGGCGGGGACTTTGGGGAAGGGGCAGAGTTGGGGCGGGGCCAGGGGTGGGTAAAGGGCGGGGTCAGGGGCCGTGGAGTGTCCTCTTTTTTTTATTTTTTAAATATGGTAACCATATTTACTACCCGCGACCTGTCCCTGACTTTTATTAAAAATATCTATGACAAAAACTTAGCCTTACTCATGGGGCTCAGGCTACTGGGCTATTTAATTGAGGTGTAGATGCTCAGGCGCTGGGACGCCATGAAGAGGGAGGGTCCCAGGGCACAAGGGTCTACAGCCCTGTACCCTGAGCCCTATGAGCCTGAGTCAACTGACACAGGCCAGCCACGGGTGTGGAATTGCAGTGTACCTTTGGGAACTTCCCAGTCATCACTGTGTGATACACCATGGCCATATAGAACTTCCCAGTGATAGTGGGAGTCCCCTGCCACTTACCAAAGAAGAAGCACCTTTAAATATTAGCAGTATGACTCAGCAGTTCTGGTTCCATCCAGTAGAGTTCAGTCACTGAAGTGCTTCAGTGCTTTACACACCTCAGTTTATTAAAATCTCTACATGCTTTAATAACCTTTATAACAGTTTAGTGCTACATATTAACCATTTTCTAACATAGTTTGAATCAGCCATTAAAGCCATTACCTCCCTCTAGTAATCCTTTAACAAGACAATTAATATTAGGATCTCATATTCAAAAGACTTCAGTGTTGCCTTAACTCTGTTCCCACTGACTTCAATAAAACTTTTACCATTTATTTCAATGGGTTTAGAGTTAGACCAAGACTGAGTTCTTTTGAAAATACCACCCTATGCCTATAACATCTCAGTTTGCACATACAAATTAAGCAACTGTACCTATATGTGCGCACACAAACCTGAGGAAAACTTGGTCCTAAACATATTATAACCCCTAACATTGCTGAGCATTATGGATGTTCAGTGACTGATATGTAAGCATGACTGTCTTTCTTAGCACCTATCTTAATTCCTGGTATGTCGCACTATAAATGCATGTAGTCCAGCAATTCTATAGGAGGAAACCAATAAGAAGTGGAAGTGGGAGCAATCTTACTAGTAAAATCATCTTTCATTTCTTCCCAACACCAGAGTTGCTATAGGCTCTGTACAGTATGAAAAATCAAAAACTCAAAGAATTTTCTGGAAACCAGGCCCAAATATGTATACATTTTCTAGAGTTGATTACAATTTTTCATGTCGAAAGTTTTCCCACCAAAAACCATGATTTTGTTGAAGCCAAAGATTTTCATTGGGAAAATACCAATTCTGAGGAAATTTCAGAAATTCTGAGGAAATTTCAATGTTCTGGTGAGACATGTCAAAACAAAAATTGTTGTTGAACTGACATTTCAAAAGGAAACTCTGGCATTTTATGTCAAAATGTAGATTCAGAATGACCCTTTTTGTTCCAATCAAAGCTGTCAAAGTTTTTCATTTCAACATTTCTGATTCAAAACTTTTCAGAATTTTTCATTGTTTGAGATTTTTTAATATATCAGACTTCACTTCTGTTTCAAAAATTCGTGCAGGATAAAAATTCCATGTTCCAAACAACTCCAATAGTTTTGCTTCTGAGTCAGTACTGATGTTATGAACAACTGAAGCTTTTATAAGTTATAACCACCAGATGGCTCTGGTTATTACATAGGGGATGGAAGAGAAAGTCTCCTTTCTCTAATCCCAGCTAGGGTTACAATTTACAGAATGTGAGACTAAGTGAAATACCTGGTATGTGTCAGTGTGTGCTATTGTCAATGCTGCTGCTCCTTCTATTGGGCAGGTTGAGCTGTGGAGGCTGACCTCTGGGAGGCAGAAGAGAAGGAGCATATCATAATACACTTACAGCCCATTCAAGAGCAATGTTGACAAGCTCCAGAGAGAATTACACACAAATTTACCTTTGCATATAAGGGGAGAAGAAGAATCCCGAAGTTTCCCAAAAATAGAAATTGCACACATAGGCCCACCCCTTATGGGGGCCTTTTCATTTACCAGACCCCTTTCACTTGAGCCCATGGTGATAGGGTGTCCACCCCACACAAGGCCCAAAAGGGTTTCAGTGGCTTGGTGGGCCGGTTGACTGCCCAGGCAACACCTGGATGAAGAGCCAGGGAGCAGGGATTAATTAGAGATAAGGCTCAGCTGGGCAGGAAAAGAAGTGGCCTGGATAAAGCCCAGGAGCTTGGAGTAGAAGGGGGCTGCTGGCAGGGGCGCCAGAATAGGGTGAGCCAGGGGACCATGGCCCCATTACTTTTAAAAGTGGGAGGACTATGCCCTCCTACTTTTTACTGGCCATAAGGGGGAGTGATGGGGAAGGGGAGATCTTGAGGGTAAGAGGTGGCATAGGGGGTGGGCCTCAGGGAAAGGGGCAGCCCAGGGGTGGGAGCTCAGGAAGAAGGGGCAGCATGGAGGGTTGGGGCACAGTTTAAATGCCAGTGCCCCCCCCCATACACACACTTTTAGGGAGCTTCTGTTTTTCCTGGATGCTGGGAAATAGGCTGCAGTTGCTCTGGAGGCCTTTTTTGCAGCGGGCACTTATACAGAGGTGAAAGTGGGCCAGTATGGCGTACCAGTAAGAAGTGGCCGCTAGTACCGGCCCATACACAGCCCATGTTAATGTTGCTGTCCCTTCCCCCACCCCCAGGGCTGCCTTTGGGAGGGAGGAGGAGAGGCAGTTGCCCTGGGGCCCGGCAATTTAAAAGGGCCCAGAGCTCCCAGCCGCTGTCACTGCAGCGGCCAGAGCCCTGGGCCCTTTAAATCACTTCTGGAGCCCTGGGCGGCACTGGCCAGGCAGCGTGGAAGGGCTGGCTGGGGGAGGCTGACCCCCAGCCCCACCCCTTCTGCCCGAGGGCCCACCCCTTATGGGGGCCAGGACCCCGTACCGGTAAGTCTTTTATCTTACTTTCACCCCTGTACTTATACCTTCCCAGGCTGGACCCCAGAGTCACCACCCCTGCAGAAGGATCCAAGCCCTGCTGAGGCAGGTGCTGAAGAACTAGCAGAAAAGATGGGAGTCAAACCCTGTGATACCACTATCAGCTTCTCTGATTAGCTTCTCTTAGTCATTCCTTTCTAGCTCACCTACAGTATTGGAGGGAATAAATCACATCAGGTTCAGTAGATGATCGCTAGAAGGATGTTCTCATTATCCCCAGTCACCTGGATTATACTTCTTAACAAACCAAATTTGAAACAAGTACTTTTGAAGTGGCTCTGGAAAAAAAGAACCCTATGAAAGCAAAAAATATTGTTTTTAGGAAACCAGATATAACTTATTAGCATTGATGCTGCCAATGGAAGTTGAAAAGTAA
Organism: Malaclemys terrapin pileata; assembly: GCF_027887155.1. Classification (NCBI taxonomy): domain Eukaryota; kingdom Metazoa; phylum Chordata; order Testudines; family Emydidae; genus Malaclemys; species Malaclemys terrapin. Next base: position 102,073,936 of record NC_071509.1, on the reverse strand, counting down.
AAGCTTTCACATTTGCTATTTTGATACTATAATTAGAGGGAAAACATTACTTTTTCCCTCTGAAGAGTACTTTTATAAGCCATGTGCAGGAATAATAGCCATGTAGAAGATAATTTACAGAATCGTTGTATAGAGTCACAGCCTGAAAACTATGGAAATTCTTCTCAATAACAAGGGGAAAATATATCCTACATTATCAATGCAAAAGACCAGTACATTCATCAAACATATCCCTCTTATCAACAGAGAATTGCTCCTACTTCTTGCTATGCAAGTTTGCTCCTGCCCAGTCCAGTTAGGCCCAATTCTACAGTCCTTATGAAAGTGTACTGCTAATGAGGAGAAAAGAAGGAAGGGTGGCAGGGTGTTCAGTTTAGTCTGTTTTGTTTTGTTTTCAAATGAACAGATTAGTTCAGTGTATTCCTAACAGGTACGAAAGAAGACAAGGCACTTTCTTTAAAAAACGCCTTGTTACACATGGCTAATCTAACCACTATCTTGCTATCAGTAAAGTGCTCCCATGAAATCTTAGTCCTTAGGTGCACTATCAAGAGATTATTCTGAGTACTGGATGGATAATTCCTCCTTTATCTCTAACTAGTAATGTGCAATCTTGAATGTGGTAGGGTTTTGTTTTTTTGTTTGTTTGTTTGTTTTTTTAACTGAACTCCAACAAACTTCCGAGTACAATGCCCTACAGATGGAATATTTGGCTAGGTTAAATTTTATAGGCATCTACAAGGAAATTTAATATGTGACTGTTATATATAAGTATAGAAGAGTGTAGAATATCTGCTGGGAATGAGCAAAGAGATACAATGTCCCAACAGGACAAGCCTAATTAACTTCATTGGGACAATGTACATGGTAGGGCTGTAGGCTCACGCTACTATATAAAGTTGTATAGGAGAAACCTATTTAAGTCTACTGAATTTGGGAAGTATCAGGGGGTAGCCGTGTTAGTCTGTATCTACAAAAACAACAAAGAGTCTGGTGGCACCTTAAAGACTAACAGATTTATTTGGGCATAAGCTTTCGTGAGTAAAAACCTCACTTTTTCGGATGCATCCGAAGAAGTGAGGTTTTTACTCACGAAAGCTTATGCCCAAATAAATCTGTTAGTCTTTAAGGTGCCACCAGACTCTTTGTTGTTTTTGAATTTGGGAGTCTTTGCTCCTGGCTCAACCAGGGGTCCCAGAGCTTCTAAGCTTTTGACATTTCTAATTTTTTTCAGAATTTCACTTTGAACTCTTGGAAATGAAACATTTTGAATTTTTTTTTTCAAAATGAATTTTTTGTAGAAATTTCCCACAAAGGGAAATTCCCCCTTTTAGTTCCAAAATGGAACTTTTTTTTTTTTTTTTAATTTCAGATTCCCCACAGAAGGGAAATTCTAAGTTTTGACCAGCCAGTCTTCTCCTTCCAAAGTGCTGACTAAGGTAGTGACAGTTTCTGGTGCTCTGGTGGGTCAAAGGGTTTTAAGTTTAGAACTCATCCTCACTGTGTTCACAGTGACCGAATTTCTGTGTCTACCTCTTACATTTGCATGTGTTCTTACAGCACACATCTTAAGAATTTTAATTTTGATTCATGAAATAAGATGGTGGGTGGACAAGAAGTAACCTAGAGCCTTCCACACAAAACATGGATATCAAGGTAATGGACTATCATAGAATCATAGAATATCAAGGTTGGAAGGGTCCTCAGGAGGTCATCTAGTCCAACCCCCTGCTCAAAGCAGGACCAATCCCCAACTAAATCATCCCAGCTAGGGCTTTGTCAAGCCTGACCTTAAAAACCTCTAAGAAAGGAGATTCCACCACCTCCCTAAGTAACCCATTCCAGTGCTTCACCAACCTCCTAGTGAAAAAGTTTTTCTTAATATCCAACCTAAACCTCCCCCCACTGCAACTTGAGACCATTACTCCTTGTTCTGTCATCTGCTACCACTGAGAACATCCTAGATCCATCCTCTTTGGAACCCCCTTTCAGGTAGTTGAAAGCAGCTATCAAATCCCCCCTCATTCTTCTCTTCTGCAGACTAAACAATCCCAGTTCCCTCAGCCTCTCCTCATAAGTCATGTGCTCCAGCCTCCAATCATTTTTGTTGCCCTCCACTGGACTCTTTCCAATTTTTCCACATCCTTCTTGTAGTGTGGTGCCCAAAACTGGACACCATACTTCAGATGAGGCCTTTTCAATGTAGAATAGAGGGGAATGATCATGTCCCTCGATCTGCTGGCAAAGCCCCTACATATACAGCCCAAAATGCCCTTAGCCTTCTTGGCAACAAGGGCATACTGTTGACCCATATCCAGCTTCTCGTCCACTGTAACTCCTAGGTCCTTTTCTGTAGAACTGCTGCCTAGCCATTCAGTCCCTAGTCTGTAGCAGTCCATGGGATTCATCAGTCCTAAGTGCAGGACTCTGCACTTGTCCTTGTTGAACCTCGTCAGATTTCTTTTGGCCCAGTCCTCTAATTTATCCTCTAATTTGACTATCTGGGTAAGAATAGCCAAATCTCCCATAGAAACAGAGATGCAGTATACATTCCTAGACAGAAATTAAAAGTGGGATTTTCCAGAAGCACTTAAATGACTTAGGTGTCCAACTCCCCTTGAACATCTACCTAAAAGAGAATAACATCCAGAAGAACTAGCCAGTTTAACAGCAGAAGGAACCTTGTGCTTAACCCCCAAGCAAGTCCACAGCCATCAGTTTATCCAAGTAGCTCTAATAGTCACAGGTTCTTAGACCCACTTGCTAGAAAAGTGGCATTGCAGACCTTGGTCTGACACCCTTAACTTTCTCTGTGTAGCTTGGGTTCTGCAATGGCGGCAAATTATAGGACTGACAAGGCAAGAAGGAGTGAGATGCCGCATGCCCATCAGCGAGCTAGCAGAATGTCAGCTCTTGTAAACACATGCATGTCCCCCTGATCTTTGGAATGTCATTCAATTTCTATAGTACAGCTTTATGTGATATGTTCTTGATTATCAGTGATGGTATGATTAGATGGCTGTGCTAGTTAATAATTTATTTCCATCCACCTCAATTAGAGGTCAGTTCCTGGCAATACAGATCAAACTTCAAATGTTAAAACGTTGTGTAGTCTATTTTCTGCACTGTAAAACTGATACAGATTGGAGAGGAGGCCTCATCCGGAAGCCTCAAATTCAACCAGGTAGGACTCCATGCTACACAATGTTATGTAATGAGCAATGCTAAGGGACAGATTTTTCAATAGTATCCTCAAAAACTGAAGACATGGTTTTCATGTGCGAAAACTGTGATGTCAAAAATTGCACAGGCAACCTCTTAGATGAGAAAAAAGGCATGCAAAACAAAAGCATGCACAACACATTAGCCATGGGGAAAAAATGACTACAGGCATAATTAGAAAGGCCAGGTCAAGGCTTCTTTCGGGAGAAAACAAACAAACGAAAAAAAGCTTTTATTATAAGAGCCATAGTAGAAAAGATTTTAAGATGAATAAAGCTGGTATAATTTTTACCTGTGAGAAAATCAAGATCAGATTTTATTGTATGAATATTCTTGAACTGCACAGGTAAATTGTGAGGGTGGAAAAATACAGCATGTTCTATCATTAAAAGACCACTAGTCCTCAGAGCAACAGTGAATGTCTACGTGGAGACATGGGGGGGGGGGGAGGGCCCAGAAGGGTCCTATGCTCCTCCCCAAACACCAGGGGGCAAGGGACCAGCAACTGCCAGAGCCAGAAGGGAAGAGGCAGGGCCAGAGCCTCCCCTCTTCCGGCCACGCTGCCCGGTGCAGCGCAGTGGCTGCACTCTCCCAGGCAGCCTCCAGCCACGCTGCCTGTAAGGGGACACTGCCCGGTGCAGTGCAGCGGGACAGAGCCCCCCCACACCCCACCAGGTAACGTAGGATGGGGAGGGGATGGGGGCCCCAGGCTCAGGGCGGGTAGGAGTCATGTGGGGAGGGCACGTGCCTCTCCTTAACTGGTGCCCCCCCTTGTGTCCCTCCTACATGTTGCTGAACATCACAAATACAGGTCCTCTGGCAGATCTTCTCATTTATCTGCCAGATCTTCAGAGGCAGATTAAAGCAGCATCCTTGGGATTCAGATCCCCAGGAAGAGAGGTCAGCATAGAGAAATGAGGTAGAGCCAAAGCAACAAGTTGTAATGGAGAGTACAGAATACAGATGATAACTGCCCATGTGGCAAGATGGGCTTGAGCTGGCTAGTCAACCTGACCTGGGAGAAAGACGAAAGACCCATGAATGGAAGAAAGACAATAGCCCAACTGTGGGATAAGTGTGTGGAGGAAGATTTACCCAGGAGTGGGAGCTGCTGGGTGGAAGAGACTATCTGGGTAGCACAGAAGTTTTGGTGAATCCAGGACTCCTTTTAATTAGCACCTGCAAGTCTCCAGAAGTAATTTTCTTTAAATTTTCGGAAGAATTGTGGGAATAAGCTGGATGGAGAAACCCTTCCTGGCTCACCACTACTCAGAGTCCTTTTGTCAGTAGGAATAGTTTAAGGTGGTACTTTACAGAGTGAGCGGTGATTAATAATAATGAGGTAGGGCAGTCAAGCAGTAATAATGTATTTAAGCAAAAACTGAACAATGACATGATCTTTATCATGCTCAGCTCAGTATTTCCTGAAACAGATTTTTTCCAGTGGCTACTTGGGAAAGAGAAGTTTTGAAAGGGGATTGAGGCAAATTCAGTAGGGTAACCCTCAAGCAATTCTGTCGAGTGCTCAGTGATCTGAGTTGAAAGTGAAATCCTGTTAGATGTAGCTCAAGTTACAGCCTCATGTGATATCAATATTTAGGTCCTCCAAAGATATCAGCAAGTCCTTACAGCAAGAAAAGGGAAAGGAGAACCTGACAGATATCGCTGATGTGAAAAAAATAAGTATAATAAAATCTTTTAAAAGTGTAGGAGGCCATCTTTATCCAGCACAAAGAAGCAAATCAAACTTTTTGTTGTTGTTTTAGCTTCACAGTTCACTTCCCTGAGAGCACTGTGAAATCAGCGAGCAGCTTTTCACAAACAAAGCAGGGTGTAACCAAGATGTAGGTTGCCTCTCCCAGAATGCTTCGAAGAAATGTTAATAGTATGCCTATTTGCTGGACTTCATATGCTTCCAAATAATGAACATAAGAACATAATAAGAACAAAAGAAAGACCGTACCGGGTCAGACCAAAGGTCCATCTAGCCCAGTATCCTGTCTACCGACAGTGGCCAATGCCAGGTGCCCCAGAGGGAGTGAACCTAACAGGCAATGATCAAGTGATCTCTCTCCTGCCATCCATCTCCATCCTCTGACAGACAGAGGCTAGGGACACCATTCCTTACCCATCCTGGCTAATAGCCATTAATGGACTTAACCACCATGAATTTATCCAGTTCTCTTTTAAACTCTGTTATAGTCCTAGCCTTCACAACCTTCTCAGGTAAGGAGTTCCACAAGTTGACTGTGCGCTGCGTGAAGAACAACTTCCTTTTATTTGTTTTAAACCTGCTGCCTATTAATTTCATTTGATGACCCCTAGTTCTTGTATTTTGGGAATAAGCAAATAACTTTTCCTTATCCACTTTCTCCACATCACTCATGATTTTATATACCTCTATCATATCCCCCCTTAGTCTCCTCTTTTCCAATGCAAACTAAAGGTCTCTTTCCACTGTTCCCATGGAACATTTTCAATTTTGCTAGTTGCTGACAATAGAGGAGCATAGACAGCCAATTTTCTACAGCTGTAAAGTGTTATGAGTGCTAGGTATTATGTTGGACTTGAATTTAAGGTTGCAGAAGAAGCATTGCACAGGGTTTCTATTTTATTGGATTTAATAGAAAAAAATACATTATTCAGAAGTTGCATGAGGCCAGTGGCAATATACTCGCCTATAAAAACCATGAAGAAAATAAAGTTAATAATTATATTAACTATCAATAAACTGCTGTGAACTATAATCGGACACGAAGCATCTATAAACTTAACCTATAGCATCTGATATATATGAAGACTGATAATTTTGGAGGTCAAAGGAAAATTCCAGTATAATAAAAAAGATAATTAGTATATCTGCTTGTAAAAGAAGAGTAATTCATCACTGAGGCTTGATTATGTCTTGTAGACACAGCACATAGTAAGTCTCTAATCCCAGTGCTCCAGGCAGCACAACAGAGCCAACATGGGAGAAAGTGATCTCCATCTGCTAAAACCCAGTAGATTACTTCCCTCCCCACCCTACCCCCAAGCAAACAGGACAGGCAGGGAAGGAATTGTCACTGTCCAAGTCACACTTCCTTTCCACAGTTGCACACTGCACCATACTCAGGGCGAAACGTAGTCTTAATTTTGCCCTTAATGCAAAAGGGATGCAGTGCTCAGTGCTGGAAATGATGTTTAATGTCTGATATTTTAACCATCAAAATGCTCTTTTATTTTTCTACCAAATAAAATTGCCTGCTTTTTTTGTGTGTGCAAAGTTTGCCTTTTGCAAATTTGTTTTGGAACTTTTCCATAAGCGCTATGTAATGTTAACCTGCATTTAGACATTACTACAGAGACTTAAATGTTGTTGTTAAGGTTCCCCCGCCCCTTATATATATAGGGTTATGCAATTTTGCTCCATACTTTGTATTTCTTTTACTCAGAGTGTTTCACATTTTATTTTTTAAGGTAGAAGAAGGGACATGTTAGTTGTGCTACTTTATTTTGCTTCTCTTGTATGTTAGCTGAATAAATACCACTGAAACTGGCTGGAGTGAAAAGCCATTCTAAATTATCTGATATAACAGTCCAAATAATTATTTTAGTTGATTTTGAAGTTACACTTTTAATGAAAATTTACCTTCTGTCTTGCAATCTGCAAAGATAGAGAAGCTCGAACTATTTCAATGACATCTGACACGGTTATAATTCTATGTGTAGGGAGCAATCACTCAATCATACAGTGTATCAGCCAAAGTCCAATCTAGCAAGTCCTGGAGCTAAACCCAGTCAGCTGGCACCATTCACCTGAGCAGTAGAGTAACTTCAGTGAATTGCCACTTTTCACCACCATTGTAATGTCACATGTAACGTGAACACAATAACTATTATATCTTTTAAGACAGAGTAGTCAAGCATTTCATAGTTTGACAAGATGGGGAGAAAAGAGAGGTCACTCGAATATCCAAAAACTTGACCTTGAAGAGATCACATGATGAGCTGAGCTTTAGCCAGCCACATCATCCTGTAAAGATAAGACAGATCATAAATTCCCTTTTTAAAGCCGAGCTGCATCTCAGGTTGACTAGAAGCTGCCTCAAGGAACTCCCACTTCAGTCAGAAAAATGGCATTCGATGGCAACTGGAAGGTAGACAGAAGTGAAAACTATGAAAAATTCATGGAGCAGATGGGTAAGCTTTACTTTTCCAGTGCCTCATTTTTGTCTAAGAGCAATCACTGAATGCTAGTGTTGCCCTTGGTCTTCCTCCTGTTAACTGCCTTTCTGCTACCCTGCCCACCTGCTGACTACCTCATATTTTCTTCCAGAATAATCATTTTTTTCCACCGTAGAAAGAGACAGCATCAAGACACTGGGGCAGATTCTGATCTCTGGAGTAACTCTCTTAATGCCAGTGGAACTATCCTGATTTACACTGGCATAACTCAAAAAAAATTTCCCACTTCATTAAAGTTTTTTTCTCATTATGGAAAAGTCCTATAGAATTTAAAAGAATGATAATCTTCCTGTATAATTCTATAGCAAGAATATGATTTTCTATTACATTTTATAAGTTGGTTTAAAACCACATAGAAAGATTGTTCTTCTCTCTTAATATTCAGATTTTAGACTAATTTCTAGAGAACCTATTTATTTCCTATAGACTGCATTTGGTTCCATCCCTATTAAATTCTATAGCACTTTTCCATAAAGTTCAGAAAGAGAGCAAGGTAGATTACTGCAGAAATATTCCTTGAAATGTAAATTTCCGCAGGCAACATGCCGACTGGTAAAGACCTGTAATTTAGGTGCCTAAAACTGGGCACCCCATCTTAGAAGCTGCTTTTGAGAATATCCCCTATTATGCCTGATTAAGAACCTGGAGCTAAAACAGAAAAAGAAAAATAGAGATTAAGTTCTGCAGGCATGACCAGTCCAAGAAAGGCTGATTCACCACTGCCTTGCACCCTGTGTAGTCATTTAAACCTCAGCAAAGTGGGTGGGAAATGCAATCATTCTCTTTGGCAGTGTCTTGCACTAACTTTGCACAGGTCAAAATGGCTACACAAAGTGAAAGATGAAGGTGAAGAACCTGGACCAGAGAGCTCCAGTAAGGCCCATAATTTATTAAATTCACTTGCCCAAAAAAGGTCATTGGAAACAGGACTAGCTCCAGGGTTTTTGCTGCCGCAAGCGGCGGGGGGAAAAAAAAAAAAAAACGGCCGCGATCGCAATTGCGATCGGCGACAGCTCCACCGCACCACTTTCTTTTTCAGCGGGAATTCGGTGGCAGGTGCTTCCCTCCAAGAGGGACCCGGCGCCGAATTGCCTCGGAACCGCCCAACGTGCCACCCCTTCCCCTTGGCCACCCCAAGCACCTGCTTGCTGGGCTGGTGCTTGGAGCCAGCCCTGACTGGAAAATATACAAATCTGATGCTGCAATATAAGTTGCTTGATGTCCATTTGTTTTTCTAGGTATTAACGTAATGAAAAGAAAGCTAGGAGCCCACGACAACCTGAAAATCACTATTCAGCAGGAGGGAAACAAATTCACTGTCAAGGAATCAAGTACTTTCCGCACCATAGAAATAATATTCATGCTGGGAGTCAATTTTGAATACAGCCTGGCTGATGGAACTGAGCTCAGTGTGAGAAATCTACTTTTATATGATAAGCCTGTATTTAATATAGTTATCGCTAGGATGTTTTATTCATCTTTCTGATTTTATTTTAAATTTGACTCTGTCTAGGGAACGTGAACCCATGTAGCAGAGAGCCGAATCTGTCTTTCTAGGGATAAGGCCAGAGCAATGAAACATTTATTCTCTTGCTCTATGTAAAAATCAAATCCCTCACAACGAACAAGGATATCAATGTGATGTGAGCTAACAGGAGTGTATTACACCTTCCCTTTAGCAACTGCACTTGTTTCATGTTTGCTTGAGCAATGTCCAAGTGTTGACATTATTGTAGGAAATACAATCTGGCATGGTCCTGGCTACCTGAGAGACAATCTCCCGCCACATGAACCACGATGGCAACTGAAATCAGTTAGAGGGCTTGACCAAAGAGGCTCTCAGTGAAATGCTGGTACCACTGAAGTCAAGGAGAGTTTTGTCATTGACTGTAATTGAACCAGGATTTCATCCTCTAGCTTTAAACATGATAGGGTTGTAGGCAGAGCCTTCTTACAAGGCCCCTAATTCTGCAATTCATTGCCTGAGCTGGTCTGGTGAAGCAAGGGTCTTGTGGCTCTTTGAGTGCAATGAAACACCCACTGTCTCTCTCAGACATTTGTCTGAGAAGTAGGAAGGGTCAGAGTCCACAGTAAGGTGTGATAGAGAATGAAATGGAATTGATTATTTGTGAGGGACTATTCTTTCTATGTCAAAGAAAGAGGCAGATTAATGTATTCATTTAATTATGTGTATGAGCTCTGTGGGAAGGAGAACTGTATTTACACAATAAATATTATATTATTTATATTACTGTAGGAGCTAGGAGCCTTAGTCCTGGACCAGGGCCCCATTGTGCTAGAGTCTATACAAATGCAGAACAAAAAGATGTTCCCTGCCCCAAGAAGCTTACATTCTAACTATAATACAAGAGACAACAGATGGTTACAGAGAAGTGGGGGAATACAAGGAAACAATGAGACAATATTGGTCTGCATGATAGGCAGTGGTCTGAGCACACTAGCAGCCTGACTGTTGTCAAGCTTTATCTATACATCATAGAAAAACTATTTTGAGCAGGGATTTGAAGGTGGATAACGAAGCAACTTTGTGGTAGTTTATGGAGAGCAAGTCCCAAGCATGTGGGATAGTCTGGGAGAAAGCATGCAAGTGTTTGTCTGGAAATTTAACAAGTGGGCAGTGGAGGCTGGCATCATGGGCTGATCAGAGGTGAGCACAGACAGCTCAATAGTGAATGAGAGATGATATATAGGCTGGATATTGACTGTGAAGGGCCTTGAAAGTGAAGATAAGCAGCTATATTTGATATAAAGGAGATGGGGGAGTCAGTGGAGGGATGCAAAGAGAGGGGTGACATGGTCAAAGTGACAAGCTAAAAGAATGCTTATATATATGTATGTATGTATGTATGTGTTTATATATAATCAAAACTAGAAGTGCTTTGGTTGTTGTGGAGGGGGTAAAACTCCTTTACTGTACCTGCCATTTTGAAAAATCCTGATATTCAATTGCTTTACCTCTTCGGTGCTTTTTTAACAGCCAGAGAATACATATACAATATCAACATTGTCGTGAATTCCTTGGATTTTTTTATTTTTACACTGTAGGGTACTTGGAACCTGGAAGGAAATAAGCTTGTGGGAAAATTCAACCGGAAAGATAACGGGAAAGAGCTCAAAGCATTCAGAGAAATCGTAGGAGATGAATTAATTCAGGTGAGTTAAGGCAATTTTTTTCCTTTATGCACAGCATCAAACTATAAAGAACTGAGCCCTCTCTTAAAGCTGCTTGAAACTGGGCTGTATCATTAATTTATTTTTTAAAAATCCTATTTTTATTCAAAATTTGAAATTCAAAAAACCACTGAATTTCAAATATTGAACTTTTTTGACTTACTCTAATCTTTCTATTTTCCTACCCACTTGCATTCATTTCAATTATCTGAGTGCAGCCTGAGCTAACGCTAAAGGAGCCCACTACTGAGTTCATGCTCATTCTGACCAAAGGTCCTGAATCTGTTAGTTTCTAATAAGGCCATTCTCACATTAGGATCTGAGTTCCTCACAACCGGTAATGAATATGTCTTCACACGCCCCTGTGAGTAGAAAAGGCATATAATCCCCATATTTTAGAGGTAGTTATATTAAATGACATCCCAAATCACACAAGATGCCTATGGCAGAGCTGCGCATTGAAATCTGATACCTTGAGATCCACTCCTGTGTCATAACCACAAAACTTCCATCCTCCCTTAATGAGCCAGTCTTAATCTTCAAGCCTGGATTAAGGGTTTGTACACACTTGAAACACTACAGCGGCACAGCTGCAGTGTTGAAGCTGTGCCACTGTAACATGTCAGTGCAGATGTTACTTACCCCAGCGGGATGGGTAGGGGCGGTGAGTTATATGGGCTTCTGGTGCCTGTGCTCCAGCAAATTCAGGGCCCGGAGGCCCAGCTCCACCAATGTTTGGGGCCGGGTCTCTCCCCTGGCTCCACCTGCCACCCCGTGCGCCTCCCCCAGACCCACCTACTGCACCCACGTGCCTCCCCCAGAGCATCCCTGCCTGCGCCCTGGGCAGCTGCCCTGCCGCTTCATGCTGTGCTCCCTCGCCGGCCGCTGACGGCTACAAAATGGAGCAGCACTGGCAGCAGGCTGAGGTGCAGCACAGCCACCATCTGCAGAGGGAGGAGAGGAGGAGACACACACGTGATGGCAGCCCTCCCCTTCCCCTCCGGCAAGGGGAGGGGGAAGGCAAGGGGGCTTCCTGGAGGTGAGAGGGGTTCAACCCCTAGGAGCATGTCCAGTGACAGTGACGGGTGAGTGTGCTGCCATGGGGGAGAGGCCTGGGGGGATTGTGGAGTCCTCCTCTTGGGCCGCAGCCCCGGGACAGCCTGCCTGCACCCCAAACTCCTCATCCCAGCCCTACCCCACCCCAGAACCTTCACCCCCCCACACTCCAACCCTCTTCCCCAGCCCTGAGCCCCCTCCTGCACCCTGAGCCCCCTTCTACACCCGTCATCCCCAGCCCTCACCCCTGTATCCCAACCCTCTGCCCTAGCCCTGAGCCCCTCCCACACACCAAACCCCAGAGCTCTCACCCCCATCCAGAGCCCTCATCCCCCCACATTGTGCAATATAGGGAAATTGTTAAACACTTACTGTTTCCAGTCCATTTTAACATTATTTTAAAAAATATATATCAGCTTACAAGGCAGGTGTGTGTGTGTGTGTGGGGGGGGGGGTGCGACTTGGACCAGTTCGGGCACCACCAAAAATTATACAAACCTGCCACCCCTGAGGAGGGGTTCTCCTGACAGTGTAGGTAATCTACCTCTCTGAGGGCTTGTCTACATTACCCACTGGATCAACGGGCAGTGATCGATCCAGCGGGGGTTGATTTATCGCGTCTAGTCTAGACGCGATAAATCGACTGCTGAGTGCTCTTCCATCGACTCTGGTACTCCACTGGAGCGAGAGGCATAGGCAGAGTCGACGGGGGAGCATCAGCCGTCGACTTACTGCAGTGAAGACACCGTAAGTAGGTCTAAGTACATCGACTTCAGCTACGTTTTTCATGTAGCTGAAGTTGCATAATTTAGACCAATCTCCTACTGTAGACCTTAGAGGCAGTAGCTAGGTTGATGGAAGAATTCTTCTGTCGATCTTGCACTGTCTACGGTGGGAGTTAAATTAGCTTACCTATGTTGCTCAGGGCTGTGGAGCTTTCACACCCCTAAGCAATATAGCTGGGGTAAGCTAACTTTTTAGTGTAGACCAGGCCTAAGTAAGGGAGTGCAGGTCTAGGTCTGAAGATTTTAAAAATCCACAGTCCGGAACTATAGTCTTTCTCTTTGATTTTGATGGAACTACTCATATGAGTGAGGGTTACTGATGTAGTGGTAGCTGGACTGAGCCCTTAGGTTGTAAACCTGTGATGGATAATAAATACTCTCTTGATGGGAACTGTAAAATAAATCTCAATGGAAATAGTCAGTGATGAAAGCCTTTTCCTCTTCATTAATCTCTTTCAGACTTACATATATGAAGGAGTTGAAGCCAAGAGAATCTTTAAAAGGGTTTAAACCTCAAGCCCAGAAAGAAATCTGATGGGAGAAGAATCATGTTGCATATGGCAACTGTTTCCCTTTCCCAACAAGCACCAAGCTACTGATTGATCAGTCTTGATTTAAACACAGGCCAACATTTTGCATTTCCAGTCCTTCCAATATTACATATTTGTATTATACATCAATAACTGTTTTGATATATGGCATTGTTAAGGGTTGTGAAAACTATTTACATTTTGTAAATGAAAATAAATACTGTTTCTGCACTGATTTTTCAAGTGGCATTTTGCTTTTATCACCATAAAAGGTGTTTGTTGTTGTAATGTTTCTCCATGTATTGTATATTGAATCATATTGGTTGTATATTTTAAACAAACAAAAAACAAATAACCTCCCCCTCAAAAAAACAAATCCCCAAGATCCTGCAGCCCTTCCATGTACATAACTCCTGGAAGTTTGTGTGTCTGTAGCTGTAAAGATTGTGACTCTGATAATATAGTTCATCTCCTAGAAAGATCAATCCAACTCCTGCTGGTATCAATGGGAGTTGGATCAGGCCCTTACTGTACATTTATTGGTATGTTTTTTCAATGAAGTCATCCAATAACAAAGGATCTCTAGGGCAGAAAATCCAATAATCAATTTTAAATTAATAGAGATATATGTAGCCCATGCCCTTATCTAGTTTCTTTTCTAATATTTTTACTTTAACATTTTGGAGCAGGTTGTAGATACCATAGCTGTAATCTAATCTAACTACCTATTATTTGATGTGATCTGTGTATTGGGCCAATTCAAAAGAAATTTGACCTTCTGTGTTTTTCCTTCTATATTCACTAGCCTTTTCCATAGTGATTTTTTCCAATGGGATTGTCATGAAACTTTGCTAAATAAGATAAGAGAGTACAACCAAAGTCTCTTTCCAACACAGCACAGGAAATGGAGATGCATTCAGTGATATTAACAAACTCAGAGAACTGGTAGGTAAGATCCCATGGGAAGAAAAGGTAAGGGAAAAAGTAGTTCAGGAGACGTGGCAGTTTCTCAGAGATAATATTAAAGCCACAACAGCAAACTGTCTTGATTTAAAAGAAAAATAGGAAGAATCGTGAGAGCTGTTTAGTAACCTGAAAAACCAAAAAGGAATGCTACAAAAAGTGAAAACATGGATGAATTGCTAAGGATAAATACAAAAGAGTAGCATACAAATGTGGGGACAAAATCAGAAAACCTAAGGCACAAAATGAGCTACACCTTGGGACATAAGAGGCAATAAGAAACAGATCTATAAATGCGTTGAGGCCTCACCTGGAGTAGTGCATCCAGATAAAGAAAGAGAGGCCAGAGGAGAACAACAAAAATGATAAAAGGTTTTAAAAATCTGACCTACAAATAAAGGTTACAAAAACTGGACATGTTAATTTAGTTTTAAGAAAAGACTGAGGGGGACCTGATAGTTTTCAAATATGGTAAAGGCCGTTATAAAGAGAATGGCGATCAATTATTCCCTGTGTCCACCGAAGGTAGGATAAGAAGTAATGGGGCTTAATCTGCAGCAAGAGAGATTTAGGTTGGATATTAGGAAAAACTTTCTAACTATAAGGCTTGTTAAGCATGGAATAGACTTCCAAGAGAGGTTGTGGAATCCCCATCATTGGAGGTTTTTAAGAACAGGCTAGACAAACACCTGCCAGGCTGGTCTAAGTTTGCTTGGTCCTGCCTCAGCGGAGGAGGCTAGACTAGATGATCTCTCAAGGTCCCTTCCAACCCTACATTTCTGTGATTCTATTACATGCATGCCAGATATTGCAGTGGCAAGTATGGAGGAGGTGGCCAAATAGCCCATTTTTCAAAAGAGATTCATATTTAGTGGTCCTGATATTTGGAAACACTCCCACCTGAATATGATTATTATTTGAACTGACTTTCTACCTCCCCGCTGCAGGACTGGACTCCCTTTGTTTACCTTATATTGTCTTCTGGAGGAAAGGGGTGGGGTGGGGCTGGGGAGTAAGACACAATGGTCCCCACTGCAAAACCTAGAGGTTAGCTCTATGTCCTGCTGCAGAAGAACTCAGTGAAAGGGAGGCTGTCCCCATTCAGGCAATGCTTGAATCGAGTGTCTGGGGAGAGCAGCCATACCGGACTGGCTCCCTAAAGAATCAGGATAGGGGAAACATGTCCACTGGTTGATCCCTAGAGAAGTTTATAGGAGAAGGTTGTGTCCTGGCACAAGTCATCTTTTTCTTCCCCTGGGCTGTCTAGAAATCAGATATCCAAGCAGCCTTGGGAAACTGACGCACCAGAAATCATCTTCCTTACCCTCCAAGAGCCCTAAGGAATTAGATCGGACTGAAGATAACCTTTGCCTTCCTCAGCCTGAGGCCCGTGGAGGGGAGAGCTGGGATATGTCCTCTCCTCCAGCAGGACTTGGAGGAAAGGGACTGAGGTTTCTGCCATCCAAGCGGTAAAGCTAGCTGTACTGCTTAACTCTTCTAGCTCAGGTCTGTCAGCACTTCTGGCAGCAGCAGATGTGGGATGGCTGGTTAAATGCTCAAAGAACATGAATATTGATAAATAGGGCAACTATCTGCGATGTTTATAGATTCTTAGATTTTAAGGCCAGAAGAGTATACTATGATCATCCAATCTGGCCTTCTGTATAACACAGCCATAGCATTTAACCTAGTAATTCCTGCAGTGGAGAAATTATTCTTCTCCGCTATTTAAGTAAACACTAACTTGTGGTTGAGATAGAGCACTACTTTCAGAAAGACATCCAAAATCCACAAAAAGATTCCAAGTCGTTATGAATTTACCATAGCCTTTGACAAGCAGTTCCAATAGTTGTCCTCTCATTGTTAAAAAGTTGCATCTAACTTCCAATTTGAATTTTTCTAATTTCAGCTTCCATCTATTGGATCTTGTTATGCCTCTGTTTGGTATATTAAAAGCCCCCTAGTGGCAGATATCTATCTTCTCCCTGTGTAGGTGTTTATATATCATGATCAAGACTTCTCTTAACTTTTTCTCTTTAATAACACATTTATTGAAGGCACTCTTCAAATCATTCTTGTAGCCCTTCTCTGAATCCTCTCAAATTTTTCTACATCTTTCTTAAAGTGTTGACACCTGAACTGGACTTGGTATTCCAGTATTTCAGCCTAACCAATGCAATATACAAATGCACATTCAAATGTAAGTAAAAGAATTCCCTAATTCTGTTTGATATTCCCCTGTTTACACATTTAAAGATCGCATTAGTCTTTCTCGACACAACATTACCCCAAGAGTTAATGTTCAAAATTACATACAAAATTACTAAAGATAGTTAAGTCCCAGGCAGACTGCAAAGAGCTACAAAAGGATCTCTCAAAACTGGGTGACGGGGCAACACAATGGCAGATGAAATTTAATGTTGATAAATGCACATTGGAAAGCATAATCCCAACTATACATATAAAATGATGGTGTCTAAATTAGCTGTTACCACTCAAAGAAGAGATCTTGGCGTCATTATGGATAGTTCTCTGAAAACATCCACTCAAAGTGCAGCGGCAGTCAAAAAAGTGAACAGAATGCTGGGAATAATTAAGAAAGGGATAGATAATAGGACAGAAAATATCATGTTGCCTCTATATAAATCCATGGTATGCTTACATCTTGAATACCGTGTGCAGATGTGGTTGCCTCATCTCAAAAAAGATATATTGGAATTGGCAACAAAAATGATTAGGGGTATGGAACGGCTTCCGTATGAGGAGAGATTAATAAGTCTGGGACTCTTCAGCTTGGAAAAGAGATGGCTAAGGGGAGATATGATTGAGGTCTATAAAATCATGACTGGTGTAGAGAAAGTAGATAAGGAAGTGTTGTTTACTACTTCTCATAACACAAGAACTGGGCGTCACTAAATGAAATTAATAGGCAGCAGGTTTAAAACAAATAAAAGGAAGTATTTCTTCACACAACACACTGTCAACCTGTGGAACTCCTTGCCAGAGGATGCTGTGAAGGCCAAGACCATAACAGGGTTAAAAAAAGAACAAGATAAATTCATGGAGGATAGGTCCATCAATGGCTATTAGCCAGGATGGGCAGGAATGGTGTCCCTAGCCTCTGTTTGCCAGAAGCTGGGATTGAGCGACAGGGGATGGATCACTTGATGATTACTTGTTCCAGTCATTCCCTCTGAAGCACCTGGCATTAGCCACTGTCGGAAGATAGGATACTGGGCTAGATGGACCTTTGGTCTGACCCAGTAGGGCCAGTCTTATGTTCAGTTGATCATCTACAAGGATCCCTAAGACTTTTTCAGTGTCACTGCTTTGCAAGATTAAGTCACCCATCTCATAACTCACCACTCTTTGTTCCTATTCGTAGGATCTTGCATTTGTATTAAAACACACTTATCTGGTTTGTTCCCAGTTTATCAAAAGATCAAGATTTCTCTGTGTCAGTGACCTGTCTTCAACATTATCTCCCGCCTCACCAATCTTTGTGTTGTGCAAACTTTAGCAGTAATGATTTTATGATTTTTTTCCTAGATCACTGATAAAAATATGGAATTTGATTCATTCATCTCTTTAAAAAGAGCTAAAAGGTGAATTCAGACTAAACTGGCCCTGGATCCACAAACCTTTACCACTTACCATGGTAGCCACCCAGGTGTGCTACTCATGCTTGAGTTGCTTGCCTCATAGCCATTCCAACCCTGGCCCACTTCCCTTGGTTCATATCATTTCCTTAGGGTTCTGGTGATCACCTTGGACTCTAGATGCATCTACTCCCTGGATATTGTATTGGCAGCAGATGGCTAGCCAGCACTCTGCCGTGTATTATACCGCTTTCAGCTTCTAATCTCTAGGCGCCTCCAAATCCCAAGGCTCCTCCATGAATCTTTTCCAGAAAGGATACATTTAAATAACCTATGGTGATATTAATGGCTTTGGAGCAGCTATTACACAGTAATTATTCTGGCTATTTCTTTCTTAATCTTCCTGTACTTTCTTCCTTCTGGGCATTTAAAATTTTTTCATTAGGTGAATTTTTTTGGCAGTTTCTGTAACTTCACCTACCAGAGCTATTATTTTCCACAGAGTCTAAGAGCTCCATCTACTGGTTAGATGTGATCATGAAACACTTTTAAAAACAGTTTGATTCAGCAACTAATATTCCAGTTGAATGTGCCATAAAGAATAGGGGACACAATCCTACATTAAGGATTAGCTAAATTTCTTTTAATATACTTATGTCTATCAATTTATTTCATTATATATATTTATCAGGGCAGCCTGCCCCTTTAAGGACCTGTGGAAACCAGTGAGCAGCAAGCCCAGGCCTAAGGAGAACCCCAGCAGGCAGGTGTCGGAAATCAGCTGATCCAGTTACGCAGTAGCTAGTGATTGGCTCTGATTCCCAGCTGGAAGATATAAATAAGGCCCCAGCTCCTCAAGAGAGAGTGGGAAAGAAAACTTTTCTGAGAAGTAACAGAAGATTAGTCTGCCATGAGGCTAAAGAAGAACTGTAAAACTTAATGACAGGTTTCAGAGCCGTGTTAGTCTGTATCCGCAAAAAGAACAGGAGTACTTGTAGCACCTTAGAGACTAACAAATTTATTAGAGCATAAGCTTTCATGGACTACAGCCCACTTCTTCGGATGCATATATTTATTCCACTCTATATGCATCCGAAGAAGTGGGCTGTAGTCCACGAAAGCTTATGCTCTAATAAATTTGTTAGTCTCTAAGGTGCCACAAGTACTCCTGTTCTTTTTGTAAAACTTAAGCAACTAGGAAGTGAAGGATCCTGCAGTATCAGTCCAGGTCAGGGCTACCACTTTTGTTACTTTTTCATATTTCTTACATTTGTGTGGCAGAGGAATAAAAGAGCCTCTGTTGGGCTTGGCTGACTGTTTTGTCATCAGACAATAACATATTTTTGGAGCTAGCATACATTATGAAGATGGCAATGTTAACTTAAATGGGACTAATCACATGAATAAAGATGTGTAAAACTGGATACTGAATGTATGTAGAAGTAAACAACATTCATTCCTGGTTTAAATCCAACTACAAGACCAAAACTGAATGTGATGGAACTCCGTACTTTCACACTGGTGAAAGATAATGGCCTTTAAAGAAAAAAAGGGGGAGAACTAAAGCCCTGACCCTGCAATGAGCTTCAGGTGAGTAGATTGACCCCTGTGCCTATTAACTTCAATAGGGTTCCATGCAGGTATGAGGGCCTACCTACCAATTTCAGGATTGGAATCCTAATCACAAAAAACATGTTGCAGAGTTGAATCTGTGATGCATGGCATGCTGTCAATATCACTACTATACTGTAAAGGACAGAAATAATGAGCAGGCTTCCAAATTTTCAAGGATTCAAACTAAATGTTTTTGAGCCCATGAACACTCTCTTCATTGACTAAGAGAGAACCACTGAGTCTCGTGATATGCCTTTTCCTTTCCCCTTGAATTGAGCATGCTACCTCTGCAACCCTAGACCTTTCTGGCTAAGGAAGTGGGAGAAAAGCAATAAACTCCAACCCATGTAGTCTACTGATCTAGAAACCCAAGGTAGGTGAGGTAATATCATTTATTAGACCAACTGCTGTTTGTGAAAGAGACTACCTACTAGGCTACACAGAGCTCTCCTACTGATCTAGATATTTGTACCACACCCAGCACTGTAACATAAGTATCTGCTACATGGCAGTGCAGAACATTACCACTAGGCTACAGGACCTGTTTTAACTTGTTTGTTTGAAATGTGTTTCTGCAAGTGTTGTCACGTGAAGGTGTGATTGCTAGGGACACTACTTTATTGCTGCTGAATACCAGAGAAAGGAAACTGTGTATCATTGGATTTATACATGAAATCCTCAGGTAAGTGATACAGAATATGAGGTGGTATTATAAATACTCACTGGAGACTATGTAACAAATCTAGTAGAGCAGTCAGATAAACATGCTTATCAGCTGGATATCTGTGGTATCAAATAAAAACCCCACATCCTTCAGCTTCAAAAACCCAAATCTCTAGCAGTTGAGCTAAATGAGACTCCCCATTAGCACAGAAAGGCATTTCTGCCCTCTGTGAGCCCAGGACAACCTGATCACACACTTAAGCCAGTACATGACAATGGCAGTTCTCCCCGTTTCCATAATTTCAATAGAATAAGTATCACCTGTTGTGCTACAAAACTTTATTTCCTTCTGGCATGCTATGCAGAATAAAGCAGAGAGTCATCATTTCAGAACCCATTCAGAAAATGATTTACCTCAGGAAAGGTGTTATCTACAACTAGATTATTTATGTAGATCTACAGATTAATTTTTGAGTTACACTTATGTTGATGCTGCAGTTTGTTTGTCTAAAACAGTGGTCTCCAAACTTTTTTGATCACGCATCCCTATCAGTAAAAAATGTTTGAGCACGCACCCCCCCCCTCAAAAAAAAAAAAGAAAGAAAAAGCCGCTCAGACTCCTGCCTGACGAAGAAAAAAAAAAGCACTCCTCCTGCCGCGCACCCCCAAGGATCCTCTTGCGCACCCCACTTTGGAGATCACTGGTCTAGAACACATTCCATTTAATTAAGACATAATAAAATTCCAGTTAAGTAAGGCCATGTCTACACTTACAAGCTTACAGTGGGACATCTGTAGGAGAGCTCATGTAGCCGTGTTATGCTGACAGGAGAGAGCTCTCATGTTGACATAATAAAACCAGCTCAATGAGTGACATAGCGCTGTGCATGTGAGCATTTATGCCAGCAAAACTTGTCACTCAGGGGTGTTTTAAGGATTAATTAAGCGGCTTTAGGTAGTAAGATAGCTGGAAACAGTACAAGCCACCACCTAATGTGACAAGTCACAGCGCAAGGCCTGATGAAAAGCCAGCCCTGTGGGCTCCAAAGTTCCCTGCTTTTTCAAGCAGGGGCTAGGGTTTTGTTTTGGCAAGCTGTCTGTGTGTTAAAGGAGAAAGCCAGTGGACAGTGAGAAGAAGCAGTTGTGAGCACAGCCCTTAGAAAGAACAGAGACAGAGCTCCATGGGGGACAGAAATGACTGGAGGGGCAGACTTGGAAATAGAGTGAGGAAACTGCTTGTGTTTTTATATTTGTTTGTTTGTTTGTTTGTTTGTTTTCCTAATGTGTTCAGGGAAACAGGCTTTTGTGTATATTTTTTGTAAATAAATGGGATTGTATCAAAAAAATACCTGACTGATGTAACCAATTTCTCCTCCCAATGGAAACAACCTTTAAGGGCAGGCTCCAATATTGACTAACTACTTGCCCCAAAGAAGCAACACCAGCTATAAGCCTCTGCCAAAACTGATTTAACCTGCGTTTCAGGTCCATTGTTCAGAGTTCTCTCTACTGAGGGTTCCACTATTACTATTCAGAAATTTATTGGCACATTTTTCTAAAAGTCTTTCAGCACAATTTGGGGGAAAGTCACTTTGAGCCTTTTGTCACTGGTAGATCTGAGTTACCTTTAACTCTTTAGAGTTAGGACAATCCTAATTCCTAATCTAGTGGCAGGTTGCTAAACAGTATCATGCCATCTCTTGCTCCTTTCTTTGAAGATCAGGCACAGTTTTTCTTTGTCAGTTTTTGGTTAGAAGTCTTCTGATTCCTGACATTTTGAACAAATATATTCTCTTTTTCATACTAGTAGAAAGTATTTCTTTAACTCAGAATTCCTCTCTTGCATTGGCTGCACAGTCTCTCCTCTCTGGGTTTATTGCGCTTCGTATCTGCCTCTTTCCAATCTCTAATCTGTGGTCACTGAGTCTATATTTGGTGAGAGTGTATCTCAGGTTTGCATATTTCACTGTGGTGGGGTAGTCTGCTAGATGACAACCAGGGTTTATGTCTAGTTTTAAACTGAACCCGACTTCATTCACATACAGTAGAACAGGTTGGATTATAGCCATCAAATAGTTTTAGCGGTAGTTTTATTGGAAAGGTGTAGACATCTAATAATTTCTTTATGGTGTTGAAGACCCACAGAGTTTCAGCTACATGAGGACATTTGTAAACCATCTCAGATTCTATGAACCTCTGTAGATACAAACATGTGCTTGATAGTTGAAATATTATGAAAGTTTGTTTCTCCAGAGTCCCATTTATCCCAGAAAAAAACTGTTAGCCACAACTGTTTATAAATATGACTCTTCCAAGAAATGTGCTGATACAGTTTCCTGGGCTAGACTAGAACAAAACTAAACCATATTTAAAAATACTTTGGGCTAACCGTTTCCATTTTAGTATAAATGGAAACTACGCATGGGCTGGGGATCATTTGTTCTTAAAGCCACTTTCCATCCTGGCATCGCTGCTGCCATCTCTGGAAGGTTGGGATGGATGGAACGGAAGAAGGAATGTTTCACTGATGTTACATCTTTTAGGCAACAATTTCTTTTAAAAAATGATGAAAACATAATTTATTTATCAGATAACAGCTGTGGTCTATCTAGTCACCTCTGCTGTGGGGCAGTGGCCAGTACACATGGTCCCACAGGAACTTGCAAAATCACCGTAACGGGCAACCGTGGAATAACATGCTCATATAAGAGAATTTGCTAAGCCCCCCAGTTAGTGGATGCCTTATGCCCTGAGGCATGTGGGTTTGTGTTTTGGTGTATGTTTTCTGAAGCTTGTGTGGGAGCTGGACTTACCCTGGCTATAGCAACATACCCCTATACTCTGTATGTTACCCCCAATGACCAATAACTGACGCTTCAAATTCTCTGTATCGTTTATTTTTTAAATATTCTCTAATAAAATTTAATTCTTTCTGTGCGTACTGTACTTCTCTGGTACTGCTGACGGGCTCGGAGGGCGGGGCGGGACGCAGCTCTGAAGCACAGTTCTGCCTGGGGCAGAGCGAGGCCTGCAGCGACCCATCCCCGCACGGGGCGCGAGCGCAGCCAGCTGGGCAGATACGTTCCGTGAGTCACACACTGAGCGCCGCGGGGGCAGCCCTCCGCCCCTGACCAGCTGTAGAGCGGTCACGTGACCAGCCCAGCAGTCGGCCGCCCGCTGTTTTCATTGGTGCAAAGAGCCTCCCCTCCTCCGGAGCAAACAGGTGCGCATGAGCTATTGGGCCACGCCCCCCGTCACTTCCGCCTTGCTCTGGTAGGCGAAGCAGGAGCTACCGCGGAGGGGGAGCGATGGAGGCGGCGGGGCTGGAGCAGCGGCAGCGAGGCCCGGAGCCGGCGCCGGCCACAGCGAATGGCGACTGCAGCCGCCCCCTGTCGCTCTCCGGACAGTCCTACTGGCTCGACGTGTGGCTCTTCGTCCTCTTCGACCTGGCGCTGCTCGTCTTCGTCTATCTGTTGCCCTGAGCCCGCGGGTGAGTGAGACCCGCACCCGCTCCTCTCCTCCCCCTCGTCCCTGCTTCCCCCCACAGGCCCCGGCTCCCCAGTCTGTGTCCTGCGGTAAAACTCCCGGGCTCTCCGCTGCATCTCCCACCTCGTCTGCAGCCCTGCGCGTCTGGGCAGCCCCGTGATGATTATTGTTTAAGGGCTTCACTGACGTGTGGGAAGTAGGGCCCAGTGCTGTTGGCCGTAGCCTGTATTTGGGGTTGAAGTGCTTAGTGCCTTTTGGCTGTCTCAGGCTGACTTTCCATGGAAAGTGACCGCCAGAGTGGTTCAGGTGTGGCCGGGAAAGAGGATAGGGGACAGTATGTTGCTTTGCCCAGGTTTAAAAAAATTCTGGCTGTTATTTCTTGGAGAAGCCCAGGTGTGGCTATGCTTTGGAGCAAGAACTCAAACGTTAGCACGGGGCAGTCTGGTGCCAGGGATCTGCCTTCTGCTGTTTCTGTGAAAATTCATCCGCGTTATAAACTTTTGAAACACTGCAGTTTGCACATGCTCAGTAGAGGCTTGTTAGTAGCTTGCAGCTAAGAACTGGGAAGGTTCTGAGCATGGGTCACCCTGGTGCTGAACAGGAGTTTCCTTGCAATGGTAGTTCTGTGCTGCCCCACGCTATTGTGGGCCCGGGTCCAGGCACCAGAACCGGGAGACTGCCTCTTTGTGCTCTCAGTGCCCTCCTGCTGTGCCCAGGCAGCTGGGTGCTGGAGGTTACCTGATTTGGGAACAAAAGCCAAATTTGCAGGGGTGGGAGCCAGTGGGGAACACAGGCCAGTATTTGGAGAGGCTGGACAGGGTAACCAGTGGAGATTGGGGCTAAGTGAAGAGAAGAGGAACAGGTGGGACTAGAGTTGAGAGGTTGGAGGGGAACAGGGCAGGAAGGGCTCAAGATTAGGTATGAGGGGGAAGGTCTGTGCTTTACTAGAGCATACTCCTCTCCGAAGCCTGCAATGGAGTCCAAAGCTCTCCATTCCTCTGCTGTCAGTGTCTATACAAGTGGCAAAGTCTGTTGCTTGTGAAAGTAGAGGATGACAGCCTATCAGTTACTCTGTTAGCTCAAGTGGCAGAGGCCTGTGCAGTGAATCAAAATGTCCCTACCCTGTTGATGACCCATGTGCGTGTCAGTGTGAAGCCACATGATGGAAACTGCCTTTTTTTTTTGCCTTTTTAAGTAAAACCTATATATTAAGAGTATTACTGAGGATGCAAACTCAAGCACTCAAAAATTAGGAAGTGCCAGAATGCCTGTCCAATTGTAATGAGTGCCAAAGAAAAGCCCATGAGGAGGGTTTGATTAAGGTGCAGGAAATAAGGCATGGGACTGCACACTGAACAACAGGAATGTAATATTAAATAGTCGCTCATTAAGCGAGCACTGAATGAGCCAGGAATTCAGTGGGAAGAAATATGATTCATAGGCCCAAGGGTTCTGAATTAAGGTTGTCTTAATTCTGGCATTTCCTAACTAGACTACTTGGCTTTTCAACCTTTATGTTCTTCTAACATACATTTTGGTTTTGTGAACATACACTTAGACCCACCATCATCCATCCCTTCTTTCCAAATAAAACCCCTTGCAGTTCCTATCTGAGCAATTGCTCATGCGATTCCCAGACTTGCACTACTATATATATCTGCAACAGGATGCTTAGCTAAACTTCAAAGAATCTACTTATATCTGTGGCTTTGTCAATACACGGAGTGCAGAAGTTAACTTCCTATTAGGTATCAGTAGTGGTACTATAATGAATCACACTAACAGCAAAGCTGTCCATTGGTAATATACTTTTCCTGAGTGGTTGTCTTGCTCGAATATCATTTCTATTTTAGATTTAGGAAGCATGTAGAAATTCACAAGCCAAAGATATCCAAAATGAGTACAGACCCTCTGATCATGGCTGACATCTTGCATTAGAAGGTACAAGGTCAGAGTAGAAATGTTAGTTCTGTCTCTTCAGTTCTGTGGGTGGGAAGTGACTAATAAGCTTTCTTAACAGTGTTGCTGACTAAAGGAAAGTCCTGTCACATCTTGCTTCTCTGTTAATGAGAATTCAATATTTTATACATCTTGCAGGGCTCTTTCAAATGGCATCCAAATGTGCAAGCATAGAAAAATGCTACACCCTTTGCAAAAGGAATGCTGGCACACACAGGGCCAAACTCTGTGCCTGTGATCTCATGGGCATATTACTGGCTCGGTGCTACCCTACTTTCCCCACCCTTCTAGAATGTGGCAGGACAGAATGAGGTGTGGCTGAAGTGGGCTGTGCTTTTGCAACCTGCTTGGTGTAATGCTCCTTAGGGAGCTGTTAGAAGTAGTACAAGTTAGAGCAGCCCTGAATCTACTCTAATCTGCTCCAAGGACCTAATCTGCTCCTACAGCCCTAGGGCACAAGGAAGCACAAATGGTTTAAAAGCAGGCTTCCCTGTTTCAAGGAGAACTGTTGTTTTTGAGCAGAGGGCTGGCACATGTAAGACTGGAGGTGACTAAACCCAGTAAGATGTCTTAAAAGTGGAAATCTGCAACTAGAGCTCTGATTAGTTAAAAAGTATGGTGAATAAACCAAAGTTCTGACAAACAACTTCTCTATCAAAAATAGATCTGAAAGCTTTTGAATTTAAAGAAAGTTCTGTCCAGGCAGTTTTCCCATTTACTTTTTCTCCCTCTTCTAGGTCTATTTCTGTTGTGCTTCATATGTGGTAGAAATTAAAACAGTATTAAAACTCTGAAACTTGAACTTTCAAGCAGAGATGAGAAGGAAAAAATCTATGAAAACAAACCTGTCAAGCAGCCACAGTGCTATCACTGATAAACACATGAAATTTGCTGTGTTAAGTTTCAAATAAATAGTAAAAAGCAACAGAGGGTCCTGTGGCACCTTTAAGACTAACAGAAGTATTGGGAGCATAAGCTTTTGTGGGTAAGCTCACTTCAGATGCAAGTCGTTTCTTGCATCTGAAGAAGTGAGGTTCTTATCCACAAAAGCTTATGCTCCCAATATTTCTGTTTAGTCTTAAAGGTGCCACAGGACCCTCTGTTGCTTTTTACAGATTCAGACTAACACAGCTACCCCTCTGATACAAATAAATAGTGGTACTATTGACAGATCTTGATCTGGTTGGTAACAAATATTAGTATTAGTCTTTTTTTTAAATTGATACATTAGAAACTTTGATAGTTTTATAGCTCAAACAGCACTGGACTGGTATAAAGGTAATTAAATCTGACCTTCCTATTGAAGAAAACAGCACCTAATCTGTGGGTATATCTGTGCTACAGCAGTATCCTACTATGGTTCAGGGGTGGGCAAATTTTTTGGCTGGAGGGCTGTATCGGGTTTCGTAAATTGTATGGATGGCTGGTTAGGGGAGGGGGTCATGGCCTGGCCCCTAGCTGCTTCCCCCCTGCCCTCTAGCTAATCTCCCTTGCTCTCTGCCCTTACTGTGCTGCCTGGAGCGCCAGTGGCTGGTGGCGCTACAGCTGCCACCACACAGCACTGGGTCAGGCTGGCTCTGCAGCCCCTCCACCCAGAACATTGCGCTGGTGGCAGAGCGAGTGAGCTGAGGCTGTGGGGGCAGGAGGTCAGCAGGGGAGGGGCTGGGGGCTAGCCTCCTGGGCCAGGCAGGATGGTCCTGTGGACTGTAGTTTGCCCGCCTCTGCTATAGATGCTTCCTATATTGATGGAAGGGGGTTTTCCCTCTATGTAGGGAATCTACCTCTCCAACAGGCTGTAGTTCTAGCCCCATCTACACAGGAGATTAGGACCTACTGATGGTGCTCAGGGGTGCAACATTTTTCACAGCCTTCAGCGATGATTTGAGGTTGATCTAATTTTTTTTTAAAGTGTAGACCTATGCTTATTTCCTTTCTTACTGACCTTATACCACTGACAATATAACCTGATTTTTCCATTCCTTATAGTGGCAGCTCCTATTCAAGATGAGGAACCTTATTTATAAAAACATGCTTTGGAAGAGGAAGACACTACATGCAACAGGACAACTGGACATGAGACTCTCAAACCTGTTAAGCTAGAGTGCTAGTGATACACATTGATCCATTCATGGATGTACTGATTTGAGGGGGTCTGGGGTTCATCTATAGCCTATTTACTTCAGTGACAATGTAAAGTGTGCCTTAAGTTAAATTTCAAAAGTTTGAGGATACTCTAGTTTCCATAACAGTAATATAGATTGCTCATTTGTCTTTTACATAATGTTCAGTGTTTGAATAAAGATCAATTGAAAAAAATGGAACTTCAGACTGGGTGGATTGGTTAGTTTATTGGTTATGACATCCTTTTCTGAGCTGGCAAGATCAACTTTCAAACACTTCCATGCAGCTCTGTCTGGAGACAAATAACGGCCATAATAAGTTTTTACTGGTGTCCTCTTAAATTACCCAGCTTACTATGCTGGTTGCTTACTACCACTATCCTTCCCTACTGGAATAACCTGTAGTGCTGTGGGTACAGGGTCACATTGTTAAAGGCATCCTCCTCTGTGCTAGCCACTACTGTTATATTGCCTCTAAAATATCAAGCAGGTTTTGACATGAAAATCCCCTTGTAACTAAGTAAGGCATGTAAAAAGGCAAGCCTGGCTGCTTAAAGCTTGCCTATATTTAAAGGGCTGCACTGGTGAAGATGTGACCTACACCACAGGGCAGGCTTTTCCTGTTGGCATGAGTACTCCACCTTCCTGAGGCAGTAGCTATGTTGATGGGAGAAGGTGGACATTGGCATTGGTAATTAGATCAGTATAACTACATTGTTCAAGGGTGTTAACTTATACTAACCACTCACCTACATACCCAGAGCCTCACTGGTTTGGTAGAGTGCTACCCCAAGCCATTGCTGCTGCCCTGTAGTTTGTGCTAGTACACCTGTTTGTCCCCAGGGGCAAGCATGCTCCTACCACCTTCACTGAAATTATATCCCACCCCCTAAATTAACATGGAATGCAGCACTTTCCACCAAATGCACATGACATCTCTGATGTAGCTGAAGTAAGCAGGTGAAGTGTTGCAGGATCATAGTGGTTCTTTAACAACTGAGCTTTAAAAGAGGGCATGTGGGCTGAAGGGGAGCTATAGGAGGAGTGGAGAAAACACAGGAGGCAGAAGGAACCAGATGGAAAAAATAGTGAGAAGTGCAGCTCATGTAATTGAACTGTTTTTGATTTACAACAAAAGTGCATAAGAGCTTGAGGCCATAGCCCAGGGTGCAAAAGCTAGGCTCCACTATAGAGTGCAGCTATATAATAGCTAATTGAGTCATTGGTCACTAAACCTTTTAAAAAAAAAAATCTCCCACTTACATAATCAAATACTTCAACTTTGCTTATCTATTAGGCAATTCCATTAGTGTCCCCAGCAGCTCTTATGCAGAGAGAGAAGTTGTATAGGTAGATGTTAACCACAACACATCTTCATGAATGAAAGTTTTACACAAATATGGTTCCTGCTAGTGTACTAGAGTAAGCTGTAACAGTGATCAGACAGTTTAAACAACCTTACACTTGAACCTCATAAAACATAGTATGTTAATGGTCATCTTTAAATGTGGATTTTAAAAAATTTGCCAAGAGCAAGTTCAGAATTCTGTCTTGAGTAAAAACAGGGTAGTACAGGTGGTGAGATCCTGAATGCAACTAGCAGAAGACAAACTTCATTTTTTTTGCACATACAGCAGAACTGATGGTTCAAACAAGAGATCTGGGAAACTTCAATGTTTATTCTCCACAAAGTTAAGGTTTTTTTGGGGGTGGGGTGGGAGGGAGTGTTAAACACCAGGTATTCCTGGCTAATGTGTTTTAGTGAAGGTGTGAGCATCATTGTTCAAATTAGATAGCTGAGAACTACTCAAGCACCATAAATTTATCTACTGTTCTTAGATGACTAACCTAATTTGCAAATAGTTAGTTGGTGTTCCAGCATTGTGTTTCACCACTTTTAAACCACTTGTGTAAGATACAGAGAGAATAGAGGTAGCCACAAAAGTAGTTAGTTTTTAATCTAATAGTCTGAACATGCAGAAAAATGCAACTTTGCATGAAAATAAAATTCTAAAGACTGAAAAATATATTACAATACCTGTTAAATGCATTAAAACATTACAAAATGTCTGTTATACAAATCTATAACCAGGACATTTATAAAAAATAAATAGGCACTCTAGCTAAATCAATGTCAGATCATACATTAGTTAACAAATATTAAATAAACATAGGACCTGTAAATATAAAAGGTGAAGCTGTCATTTATATAATAGTGCACATATAACTTATCTGGTAAACAGGTCATATACAAAAGGTTTTGCCTGGAAAGACAGCTCCAAGCAAAGAAAGATCAATGTTCATCTAAGTGACTTCAATGAAGATTGCTGCATTTCAGAACCCCAGAAGAACCTAAGCAGCTAGTCTTGAATAAACTCACCAATTATGCTCACTAGCTTTCTGGAAACCAAATTCACTTTTTGTATTACTAATAGGCATTCACATTGTTCCTTTGTATAGAAGTATGACTGTTTGCTCTTGTATAGTATTCAGTGTTGTTGCTGTGCTTTTTATACATTAAAATACCGCAATTTCAAATACACCTCAACCCCAATATAACGTGGTCCTCAGGAGCCAAAAAAAGTCTTACCACGTTATATAGAACTCGCTTTGATCTGCCGGAGCGCGCAACCCTGCCCCCCTCGTGCGCTGCTTTACTGCGTTATATCTGGTCACATATTGGGGTAGAGGTGTACAAGATTTCTGGAAAAGCTTGACAAGTTCTAGTACTATACGTTTTTTAAAGATGTAATTTTAATTAACTGTGTACATTAAGTAATGCCTATCTGATATGGATTCAAAATTCATTTTTAAAAGCTATTTTTAAACAAAAAGATTAACAGTGGGAATCTTCCATGCTGTCACACATCCAAGTGTTTTTAAATCAAGTTCTTTCTCCCCACCCAATTTTATCCCCTATACATAATGTAAGGATTTCAGTAGGTTCAATTTCACTTGCATTCATATCCATACATACTGAATGTATTTGCTTTAGATGTAACAATATCAATTCCAGAATTAATTCTTTCAAATGCTACTTGGTGACTGAAAAGTATAAAGGGACTAGTTTGAGATATTTAGTCTGAGGCATATCATGTTTGCATTATATTAAAAATGACAAATCTTAGGACATTGCCAAAGTAACCACAGCTTCTGTTTTATATTTTGGATAACTTAATATACACCCATGACTGTCATGACTGTCACCATTTGGTTGAAGCACTGTAATTCACATAATTTACAAAAAACATTTAAACCTGTTTGACCATACGGCAAGTATAACATACATATATAGCATTAAGCTCAGAACTAAAAGGCATTTTACACTTAACTGTAATCAGTACCACCCAATTTTAAAAATCTAAGCACTTTCCTTTACATTTAAGGAAAGCCATGAGCTTCAACTACTCATTCTACACAGTCCTGCTTTGGTAGCGTTCATTACAAGTTACATTAGTTATTTCAATGGCCAACAAATGGTACAAAGCATTAACGGATTACAGTGAAGCTGAATTCTGAACCTCCCTAAAGAGTGCAGATTCAATTAAAAGCCTATCCAAAGGGGATGTAAATTTACCCATTCATTGAAAATACAGTCTAGAAATGTTTTGGAGTGGGAGACTGCTAGCTGGGGACAAAGTTCTGTAACAGTAAGTCAAACTGACTGATCCCATAAATTTGCTCAGGTTTATGTGAACCACAGTGGTGTATTTTCAAGAGGGAAGGTGAAAAGACAGACAAGTACATAGTAGGGTTGAATTTGATTTTGCAGCTGTATGCAATCTGACCTGAAGAATAAGGTCTTGAATGTAAATGTACTGCTTCTTAAATTAATCTGTTGTAGCTATGTGACAACTTCATATCCTAAAATATATTTGTTTCTACAGCACATTGCAGACTACTATATTAATTTGTAGCTTACATAGCTAAATTAAATTTCAGTAATAAGTTAAATTATCACGGCTTTGCTTGTGGAACACTGACTAGAATTTAAGTTAAGGAGCAAACAACAGTTGGATAAAAAAAGTGTACAAATTAGGGAACTGGAGTTTTAGGATAGTTTTAAAAAAATCTCAATTCCCTTGTAAAGTTCTGTTTGTAGTTCACGTAGGCTACACTAATTTGTAAAATCACTCATTAAGGCATCATTTTGAGTACTAAAAATCCAATTCTCTGGGTAAACTTGCATTAAAAAAAGACACTTAAAGGAAATTAAGTTAGACTTTCACAGAAGTCAGATGAAGAAATAGGTAACACATTGTTACTCATTAGGAACAATGGTTTCATAAAGCAGATATTGTTCTATGTACCATGCCATGTATGGTACTGTGTTTATCAGCATATCGCTAGCTAGTTTAAAGGATTACAGGTTAATTTACACCTTTTTTCAGTCTATGAGCACTAAGCCACAAGTGTATTAAGTTCTCCAGTAAAATGAACAACTTTTTATTTAGTTAATCTCATATGCTGACTGATCTACCTAGGTATTAATTAAAAGCACACACTTAAGGGGGCTATTTGTAACAGACTTACAAACTTATTCAGCATCATCACATGGAGGTAAACATTGTTAAGGCAAGAAAAATGACAAATCCATGGCCAAAACTTTAGCACCTTTTCCCCTGCTCACCCAGATTTGAAGAATCATTTAAACAGTCATATCTCTTAAAAGCATAGCCGACAGGATACCTAAGTATGCAGTGTTGTAGCTATGTCCGAGACACAAAGTGGGTGAGGTAATATATTTTATTGGACCAACTTCTGTTGGTCAACAAGCTTTTGAGCTCTGGATACCTGTCACCACACATTGAGGAGTCCATGCTTCCTGCCCCATAAGCAGACCATGTGAAATGCATAGGAAAATGGATTTGACAATCTACCTGTTGCAATGTATTCCTTCTATGCTAGGTTTGTATCTCTGTTCAGATGTGGGATGACTAGAATCAAGAATACCAGGGTATACGATGCCCAGGTCTATTCCAGTTGGTGGTAGATGCTTATCTTTGTGGAAGCTACTGTCTGCAAAATACAGCTTGGGTCTCTGATGGTATTTCATCCTGTATGTATCTGTCATGCAGCTATCTACTGAAAAATAGGTTGTTAGAGATACACTATCATTTGCATCAGGAGAGCTAACACTTGGTCCTGTGTGCTGAGATCCTTTATTACATATACTGCCAGATACAGTCTGACAGTCATTAACTGATGACCTAGGTGTGGTATCCAGTTTGTGAATGGTGTGATCATTCCCTTGAAATGTTTCTTTAAATCTTTCTTCATTTGTAAATGCACCTTCTGATGCAGATTTTGAAGCGATAGCTGTTTGCCTTTCAAAACCTGAAAGATTACTCTGCAACACTTCTGGCAATGTTACATCAGCTGTAGATTCATTTTTTGATCCTAGCGAAACATTCAGAGTATATTTCTTTGGAGGTAAAGGAGGTGGAAGATTTTGGTAAATTACTTCTGGAATCTGAAGATTATTAGTCCTACCAAATGACTGAACAGCACATTCACCAGATGAGGACAACTCCGTATGGGACTGTTCTAACAGATTCTGCTGAACTAAAGATGCAAGCCCTGACTTTGATCCAAGAGTTCTTGTATGAGGAGACTGCAGCGGAGAGGATGAGAGAAATTCATTGTTGTTCACTCTCTTTCCACACACAACTGAGAGTTCAGTGTTATAAGGGTGGGCTGAGCTTTCAGCACTGTACACTGGCATACTGATCTTCTCAAATTTATCTGGATTAAGCCACTCTGAAGAGTTCTGTTCATTTAACTTGCTGATCTTTGTTTCTCTCTTAACATGGTCCTTAAAATTTGGCTGTAGAGTCGATGAAGGGAATATTTTCTTGTGTGGCATCTCTGCTCTAAAATATAAACATGCACAGGTATTTGGGAACCAGTCACAAGAGATTTCTTCACAAACATTTACACATGCAGTTTTTTTAAAGCATATACCACACCTATAAGTCCTAAGTAATACGAATATGCAATTTTTTATAATGGTGTTCTTGGAGATACTATTTAAATATCCTTTACCCTTGATTTAACTGGAGGATTAAGAAACTTATTTAACAAATATTCATTTAGCTCAAAGATGTATCGAATCACAGCAGATTTTCTTTCATAAGAAATTTGAAGGATTAACA
The DNA here is from genome assembly GCF_027887155.1 of Malaclemys terrapin pileata. Classification (NCBI taxonomy): domain Eukaryota; kingdom Metazoa; phylum Chordata; order Testudines; family Emydidae; genus Malaclemys; species Malaclemys terrapin. The sequence goes on along the minus strand of NC_071509.1, from coordinate 102,040,365 downwards.
AAGCTCTACAAAAGCTTCATAGATTCACCTCCAATAAGGAAAGAGGAATCTTGCTAAAGCATAGAATGGAGTCAGGTCTGGGTTCTTTACCTAATCCTACACCACACTGACTTTTGGGCAAGTCAGGTATGTCAAAAATTTGAAAAAAAAATGTCCACTACTTTTGGTTACCCAATTTTACACTCCAGGTCTTGATTTTCAGAAATGCTAGGCACCTGCAGCTCCCACTGACTTCAGTTGGAGCTGTGGATACACATCACTTCAGAAAGGCAGATCTAGGTGTTAGGGAACTGACTATCCCATTTTTACAGTTGTCAGAAGAGTTTGACCAATCATTTGTTGTATGAATGTACAAATTACATCACTTACGAATTACATCACTTTAAACTCCTGACCTAGTTAAACTGGTTAAATATCAGATAAAGGCCAGATTATTAAATGCTAGTTAGGTGCCTGAGTCTTTAGGTGCCTAAATCCCTTTAAAAATCTAGCCTAAAATTTGGTTCTCTGTTGGCTGATCCTTATAAACATCAATCAGGTTTCCTTGTCTTTTCAAAGAGCAAATATGTCAGCCAAGTCATTTTGACACATGAGGTACAATATTAAAAGAATGTCTGAAGACTAGGTTTGAAATGCATTTGGATATATTATATATTCTCTTCCGGTCAACAAATGGAGCTCCACATGGACATTGCATTTCAGATAGGAAAGTTTCACAGTAAAGAAACAAAAAATTAATTACCTCTTCAGTGGAGGACTGTGCATCTGCAATTGAGCTTCTGAAGGAAAGTTAGTGTGTGGTCTGTAATTAGCTTCCATATTCATTTGGTCTTTCCTCAAGTCTGGAAAAAAAATAGCCCAGTTTTACTTTACAACAAATAAAATGCTTCCTCTTTCTTAGGAGTTCATTACAAGTTACTTACACTAACAAAACAAAACAAACCTCCACTAAACAGGACACTGTTCATTATTTTCAAAATTACAATGAAAAGAATATTGTCAACAAAACCACTTCCAGTAAAAACCTTCTACACTTTTTTTCATAAGTTTAATTTGTTACACTTCAAAAAAGGGCTTTTTAATAAGAAATACCTACTAAAATACCTACATACTGAATAGCTTAATTACTAAAAATATACCTCTGATCTCTGTTAATATCACATACTTAAACACTAGCAAGTGATGGACACAGTGCATTTCTAAGATTTCTAGATGATGTCCATGGAGGCACAAGGTTAAAGGTTAACTTCAACTCCCCAAAAAGTATAAAGAACAGGTACTTAATCCTACAGTATCTGTGTTCAAGTTATATTGACTATATATATATGCTATTGGTTTCCATGTCCCCCATGTGCATAAGGTCAGATTCTTTTTACCAGCAATGTCCATTGGGACCATGCTTATGTCCTAGATGTTCTCATGTCCCCATCATCCAAGGACATAAAGGGGCAGGGCAAGCACAATTATCCTTAGTTCTTTCACCAATATAGAATCACAGAAAGGTGGACACCATAGTAGCAGAGAAAGAAGGAGAGTTGAATCCACATGGACAACACATTTTGAAGAATCACAATTACTTTAGGTAAGTAACCATTCTTTTGAGCAATTGTTTACATGGATTCTACTCTTGGTTTCTAACAAGCAGTTGCCTGTTTGCTTGGAGGTAGATACTAGAGTTCCTTCTTTAACAATGACTGCAGGATAGCCCTACCAAAATGGACATCCTAACTGGGAGCCTCTACACCAAAGCGCAGGGTCTTTTAAAGGGTGGGCCAAACTCCACATACCTGCATCCCAGATTGCAGGGAGAGGGACATTCTTCAAAAAGGCAACAGAGGATGCATGATTTCCAGTAGAATGATCTCTAATGTAGCAAGGTGAATCTAACCTGGTTAACTCATAACATGTCCTTATATAGCTGGAGACCCACTTACATAACCTGTGTGAGGGTATAAGTTCCCCCTTAACTATCAGCAAAGGCCATGACTAGATTGAGCATGTTCTTGAATGATTTTGCCTTGTTGATGTAGGAAGACAGTTCTCCTTACTACACTAATTGTGTGTGAAGTTTAGCTTCTCCCAAGGTTGAATGAGGTTTGACACAGAAAACTAGGAAGCAAATAGATTGGGTGATATAGAACTCAAACCACCTTGAGCAGGAACTTCAGTGATGCCTAAGAGAGACCTTGTATTTATGAAACCCTGTATAAGGGGGACCTGACATGAAAGCACAAGTTTCCTCTACCCTTCTAGTTAATGTACCAGCCACTAAAAAAGCAAATGAAAAGTAGCAACCTATTCCTTGTACCAAAGGTTAGGATGGTATGGGATGGGGGTGGGAGGGAGGGAAGGGAGGACAGCTGTGTTGAAAGTTTCATCAGTTGTGAATACAGGAATTGCCTATCCTATGCTAGGGCTATCAGAAATGCTCGGTCCTGTGTCTTGATTCGCCTTCCTCGGAACCCTTGGTATCACAGTGAATCAGCAGAAAGGCATACATCAGTCCTGGCATCTAGGAGATGAGAAAGGCATCTGCCAAGGAGCCTGGGCTCAAACGCCACTCCCCCCCCCCCCCCCCGCCCCTGAACAAAATATCTGACACTTGTTGGTCTGGTCTGTGGCTGGGAAGGTGCTGATCCACTAAGTGTATTCTGAATAAGATCCCACAATTCCAAAGCTACATAGCCTGCCAGCAGAAGGGGGATGATCTTGCTCTTCCCTACCTGTTGACATGCATAGGTAGGAAGTTGTCTGTTAGCACTTGTACTGTGGAACCCTGAAGAGGCAGGAATATTTGCATGCCAGGCAGATGGCTCTGAGCTCTAGGACATTTATATGGAGACAGGCTTCTTGAGGAGACCATGGGGCCCTGAATCCAAAGGTGATCTAGAAGAGGTCACCCAAGTCTTGGTAAGCAGAGAGTAGAGAAAAGTACTGAAGAGGGTCAGTCTTTCCACCAGTTTAACGAGATGACTTCTTCTCGGACCATGACCATCACATGCACATGGGGTCTACTGTAGATACACTGATTTGAACACTTGCATAGAGCATAGGTGAAGTCTGGCAAACCATGTTATACAGGTGCTTGAAGCCACGTGTCCCAGAAGTCAAGCATGTTTTCACTGATTTTCTTGGGTGATCCTGAAGTTGGTTGGTAAGATCCATTATTGTTTGGAATCTTTCCTGTGGAAGGTAAACTGTTGACCTAGAGTCCACTGCTCCTATGAAAGCTATGCTCTCAGCCATTGTGGATTTCTCTCTGTTGACTGAGATCCAGGAAGGCAAAAAGCTGTAGGGTTACCTGAATTCAGTTGTTCACCTGGTTGGTGTGATCTTCCTTGAATTAGTTAGTTGAAGTATGAACAGACCTGAATTCCTGCTTTTTTTAATATGAGCTGCCACAATTGCCAAGCACTTGGTGAACACCTTTGGTGGTGTGGAAAGTCTAAAAGGCAGGACCCTGTATTGGTAGTGTAGCAAGGTGGTGTGGTTCCCCATCGCCCCAGAGAGGGACGAACCCTCCTGACACCAGAGTGAGCGGAGCCAGCGAGTCCCACGCCTGCCCCCCAGAGGTCAAGGCGCAGGACAGAAAGTATAAATGCCCAACCCCAGAGCTCACTCAGGAAGCCACTGGAGAGGACAGACATCTCCGGCCTAGCTCCTGGTTGGGAGACCCCGGCAACCTACCGTATGATGGACCCAAGGACTGGCCTGACCTGCCAACGCCCAACACCGACCAGAGCCCGGAGGAGCTGCTCAGCCTGCCCCTCGCCATTTATCCAGAGGACCCCCTGGAGGACACCATCTGGATCCAGGTACCTCCAGGGTGGGAGTTCGGAAGTAGCCTGGGGGCAGCCGACCCTAGTCTGGCTGCAGCACTGCCAGAGCTTATGTCAGTGTGTTGCAGCCAGGATTCCCACTGACTCCACAGCAAGCTTTCTGCCGCTGCCAAGATTTCTGAAAATAAGAGGTGGTTGCCATCAGGATACCGAGACATTAAAAAATTCTCTGGTGGTTCTATCAGGTTTTTGACACGGACATCAAATTTGTTACCTGGGGAAAGCCCCAGACTGAAAAGCAAAAGAGTAAACAGGATTGCCTATGGTAGACTCTCTCTCTTCTTCAGCTGATCTGAGTTTCTCTTTTTTCTGATAGTAATACTGGGTAGAGCAGTGTTGTCTAAAAGATGGCTACTAGCATTTGCACTTTCTTCTTATAAATAAAAATATATGGAGATATACCTATCTCCTAGAACTGGAAGGGACCCCAAAAGGTCATTGAGTCCAGCCACCTGCCTTCACTGGCAGGACCAAGTACTGATTTTTTGCCCCAGATCCATAAGTGGCCCCCTCAAGGATTGAACTCACAACCCTGGGTTTAGCAGGCCAATGCTCAAACCACTGAGCTATCCCTCCCCCCTTCTTGGAGCAGGAACCATGGGTCCAAAGAGCAGAAGTCAAGATAAAGAAAACTTTTTTCCTAAGAACCTCATACTGAAAGCCATTCTGCCAAAAATGTATGCTCGTTCACCTGCACATCTACCAACGTGATATATGCCATCATGTGCCAGCAATGCCCCTCTGCCATGTACATTGGCCAAACCGGACACTCTCTACGCAAAAGAATTAATGGACACAAATCTGACATCAGGAATCATAATACTCAAAAACCAGTGGGAGAACACTTTAACCTGTCTGGTCATTCTATGACAGATCTGCGGGTGGCTATCTTACAACAGAAAAACTTCAAAAACAGACTCCAACGAGAGACTGCTGAGCTGGAATTGATATGCAAACTAGACACAATCAACTCAGGATTAAATAAGGACTGGGAATGGCTGAGCCATTACAAACATTGAATCTATCTCCCCTTGTAAGTATTCTCACACTTGCTTCTTATCAAAATGTCTGTACTGAGCTATCTTGATTATCACTTCAAAAGTTTTTTTTTTTTTACTCAATTGGCCTCTCAGAGTTGGTAAGACAACTCCCACCTGTTCATGCTCTCTGTATGTGTGTATATATTTCTCCTCAACATATGTTTCACTCTATATGCATCCGAAGAAGTGGGTTGTAGCCCACGAACGCTTATGCTCTAATAAATTTGTTAGTCTCTAAGGTGCCACAAGTACTCCTGTTTTTTTTTTTTTTTTTTTTTTTTTTTTTTTTTTTTTTTTGAGGATACAGACTAACACGGCTGCTACCCTGAAACTCAAAATGTATGTTGTTCAATAGAAAAAAAGTAGAAATTTTGTCTTGAATCCCTTAAGATTCTCCCCCCCCCCCCAATATAATATTTTTAGGTCAATCTATTAAGTTTAGATCCAAAATTAGGATATGGGCATGGAAGAAGTTTAACTTTTTAGCCTAACAGTTGCTACTAGGTTTACTGTGATTATAGTTAAGCTTTCAACATTCAAACTCTGAATTCATATCTTAAATATCAATCATTTGGTTCTTATTTTTATCTAGTTATGTTTTCCACACAATTGCTCCTTACTCCCCATAAAATGACTAATGTGAACTGCAGTTCCTAGCTAAACAACTCAGTCAATGATTTTACTGAATTTTGTTTCAGGAGTTGTGAAGTCCCTCGGTGAAACAGTTATGTAAATTGGACACAAGGAGGCAGCAGCGATTTGCAAGCAATCACTAGAATGTCACCAGGGCAGGCGTTCAATCACAGCGGCTCACAGACAGCAGGAGGTTTGTGCCTTTGGAATTCCAGCCAATTTAAAAATAGATGTGCTATTTTTCTCTTCTGCTGACATGGAGATCCATGCATGGTTAAAACCAGAGAGAGAGAGAGAGAGAGAGAGAGAGAGTCAGTCTACTGGGGAATTTTGGCTCCAGGTTCTTTGTAAACCTAAATATGGCAGATGTTAGCATACTGCACAGCAGAAGCCTCAACACCATCACAAAAAACTCAAACAATAAATTAAAGATAATTTTGGCATTTCTCAAATACAAGCCAGTAAGATTTTTGGGATTTACCTTCTCACTTAAACATCTGAATAGATAGCCTTGTTTTTTAAAAAAAGACTACGAACAGCCATTCTTCTATCAGCTGAGTATTCTAACTCCACCTTTTTGGCGGGGGGGGGGGCAGGGGGGGTAGAGTGAAGACTATTTCCACATGCTTTAGAAAATATTTTATATTGTATTGTCAAAATATTGCTAATAAAATATACAAAACCCAATTGTCTCAAAAGGAACGTCATTTTTAGATGCAGAACTATTAGTAAGAAGCCAAAGTATAATGACTGGCAGTATTTTCTGTGTGACAAATGAAATGTTAAAGTGTTTTTTTTTTTTTTAGGTTATATTTGAAGAATTTACAGAGGGATTAAAATTTGGGAATGAACCTTGGAAAAACTAGATTACAGTATTACTGTTATGGATGTTTTAACAGAAATGAAATGAAGGACCTTCGTAATTTACAGACATCCGCTCTTGTTATATGCCCTCCCTTCACTAGGGCATGCACATCGCACTTGCTTATGTACTTTCAAAAATTGTTTAAAAAAAGATCTGATGAGGCTTAATTTGGTTGTCAGAATTAGTTTAATCTTGCCCCTACATGATCCATGTTAGGTTTCACAATGCTTTCACTCTACTCAACCCCCAATTAAAAAGGTTGAAGTATTCTTAATTTGACAAGTAATCCATCTGCACGTATTTCATGACTTCTCAGAAACCTGCAAATTAAATGTTTCCTTACTTCCACTGCAGATACACATTGATTTAATAACTAGAGTTGCCAGCAATGATTTCTACCCTCCCCCCACCACTTTCTCCAGTGGGCACTAGATAGTGGGCAGCTTCTTCCACCCTCCCCGGCCCACTACAAAATTAAGCACAAATTAATTGTTCCTTCAAAGTTAAAAGAACCAAAAGAGATCTTGAAAAAAATGGAGGGCCTGATCTTGAAACTGGCTATTGCGAGTGCAATTTTAAAAGCTCCCTAAATAGTTACAATCCAGAACTTTCCTGTATTAGATTAAAATAGTTCCTCTTAATTTGGGGGAGGGCAGGGGACGGAATGGAGGAGAGGTAGAGACTATCACTTCTCTCTCCTGGGGCAAGCACCATGTTCCACTTTTCTCTGCCTCCCAGAGGAGAAGGAAGTAAAGGTAACACTGGGCCTCATTCCATCCACAGGAAGGAAACATTGCCTCTTTACATCCCCAGGTTTACATACTCCTGAATGGTTTAAGGAAAGCCACCCGGTATGTGGCAGCAGGCCCTAGATTTTGCCCCTAGGGTTCATGCAAACTTTGTGTGTGGGTTTCAAATAGCAGCCTGACTGAAAAAAGGGTCAGGACCAAAATAAGAAATTAAAACACACATGTAGACAGAACAATGGATCAGAGTGTGTGTGGAAGGGCGTCTTGCAATAACTTTAAAAACTGGATTTAAATTGGTGTTTCGTGTAAATATTACCAGATTGTGTGTGTTTGGGGCATGGGGAGAAAGATTAAAATCTTGTGCTCTTGATATTCAAAATTAGAGATTGGGATGTCATTTCACACTTACTTGCACTGATGTAATTGTTATAAAAACAGGCTTTTAAAAGAATCACATGTGTCATCACTAGACATTTTATCCTCTAACTATATTTGACTAAAGTCTTCCTTCTAGTCAATTAAATATGGAGTAAGTCACAACTACAGCCACTCTAAACAAATATCCTTGTTGTTGTTCATGTTTCACATTATGCAAATTAAATAGTTGTACATTTCAGTACACAGATCTGTGAATATAAAACAAGACAGACTGTCTTACATTTACTGTGCCTTTAAAGGCAGTGACTGGATTTCGTTAAAGAAACAGGGATTAATATGTGAAGTTCATTTGGACAAAATTTAAGAGACATATTCCTATCTTTTCCTTTGTAAATTTATGCTTGGAATTTTCACTAGGGGAATGAGACATCACATCTCTCCTGGGTAAAAAGGTATCCCTTACACTACATCTCTTTCTTCCTCCCTTTTTACTCAGATAAAGATGTGATGTGACACCTATCCTCAAATGAACTGGAACAATTTGAGCCTTGTGTTTGAATTCATTGTCCCCCCCCCCCCCCAGTTACTAATTCAACAAGATTTCAAACAACAGTTGGTTGTCTGATGCTGTTAAAACAATTGTGTTTACAACAGATGAGACAGTGTATTAGCAGTATGACAGAGCTAACATTTTATTTAAAAAGCATTGCAGGCTTTAGTAATGCAAGAAATTAGTTGTTAATTCCTGAAGAGAATTGGGAGTTGAGGACTAAAGATTATCAGTTTTACCCTTAACTCACTTCACTCATTTGTAGAACGTGTAGCATTTCTCTTCAAGATCCTTGAATAAGAAGGTGCTATGTAGATGGGGAAGTAGCCACGGAGAGCTGAGGAAGCTCAGATGCCCAGTGGTGCCAAAGAATAGGAGGAGGAAGTAGGACAGAGGCCAGGAAAATAGCAAGCAGGTCTGGGAATAAGTAAACTATAGCTACAGAGCACAGGGTCCCTGTGCTGGAACATGGAGTACAGGGTGGGCCTGGGTTCTCCTACCAGCCAGTGGGGAGGCAGCACCGCCTTAGACAGAGTGGAGAACTGCCAGGAAAGGCAGGGGGACAGTTAGTCTGAAGGGACTTTGACAGACCCTAGAAGGGAAGGTATTGTGATCCAGCTAGAGGGCCAAGTCATGAAGAGGGAGCAGCCTGAGTCCCAAAGAAGATGGCTACCCCAAGTCCTGGAGGGTGAGACCACAACAGCTGAGTGACCGCAGGAAGGGGCATCTGACTATTGACGAGCTATTCCCCAGGTGAGCCATGAGGAGGCACGCCAGCAGTCAGTAATGAACCCTGTTACAGCCTCAAAACCCCATTCTAAGGAGGGCAGCCTCAAGGATGACAGGGTAATTCCACTCTCCTTCAGTCCTTAGCATTTGCAGTTGTTTTGTGGACACTTATTCACCAGGATTCAGGTGAAGACTCAACTCCTTCTACACGTCACTAAAACTTTATGATGGGAAAGGCTTTAGTCATTATGGAGCTTCACTAGCTACAAACATCCACGATACTCATAAAATATTCCATAATTCTTTAGAGAATTGATAAAGGGTTAACATCCCTGCATGTTGATGACTAACAGAGCCCAAAGAGAGAAGTGTCTGAATATTTCCACATCACTGCATTTAAATGAAGTTATCTTTCTATAGACTCATTTCCAGTTCCCCTTTTCCATCCCATTCATCAGGGTGAAAAGATATAGAACAAGAGTTGCTTTAATGTGTCATTCACACCCGACCCGGGCAAAATAAATTATTTGATTAAAATACTGTAATTGATATTTATGAATTTTGCTTATAATCCTCTTGCTTAGTAGATAAGTATGGCGTTTGAGACACATTTATTGAAAGTTTACTGCCTCTGTCAGAAGATACAGAATGGATCTAAGGTCAATGGAGAATAACCATATTCAGTTTGGAAATAAACTATCATGAGAACATAGGACTCAACAAAAATGTGAAAGTAGGGAGAGAAAAATCCCAATAATATAATGCAGTAGGTCTACATATTGTGTCAGAGGGAGTCATCATGAGTTAATTAATAAGTGCTCTCTCCATTAATTAGCATGGACAGGTATCCACACTGCAAGAAATTCCATTAAATAGGCTTAGGTAACAAGCTATCTGTAGGCAAAAGATGGGAGATGAAAGTAAACTTTCCTCTTACCCACAAAGAAGGTCCCTTCAGCTTAGAAGTCTGAGGAACACTGGCAGGGACAGCTGGGAAGTTTGCATTGCCACTGCTTATGCTATCTCTCCCTTGTAAAATAAAAGGACTTCAGTCTCTTGGGCAGTCAAGCTGGCAGCTTTCCTGAACACTAAGTTCACTAATAAATAATATAAATTACTAAGTAAGTGCTGTATCAAAACTGATCAGAGTAAACAGCTTTCTGAGTTAAGGGCAGGATTTTCAAAAGTACTCAGCACTTGTCTAACTGGTTTAATTCTGCTATCAATTATAAAGTTAATTCCATGATAAAGACAGGGGGAGGGGAAACGAGACAAAATCTCATTTGCCCCAAATCAAATAAGTAGCCGGTGAGAGCTGGAATCTGAACTAGATTTAATTCAGTTTTTCTGTTCAGGGTATGTGTAACTTTCTAAAGTACTATTTCTTGTACACCCCATCTCCAAGAGGTTAATACAATAGCTAGTGGGGGACCTTGGTTGGTTTAGTTTGACTACTTATTTGATTAACTTAATTCAAAGGCACATGACAGACATCTTTCTGTATATTTTAAAGGACTCAAAATAGAATCTTTGGCCCTATGCAAATTTAAAATTCACAAGTTCCTTTAAAAAGACAAAGGCTTCTCTATTTCCCTCTGCCTCCAATCTGGTTTGTGGTTACACCTATGTATCTGAGCATATGCTAACCTGATTTGTTCCTTTAACTGCCCTTTATCCCAACATTACTTCCCCAATTGAACTGTTAGAATGCACTATACCCATTACTTACAATTTACACTAATTACACTTGCTTTAAAAAGGAACAAATTTGTTGCAACTTGTAAATACCCATTTTGATCTGGAAGAGTATATAGATTCTGAATAGTTTAACAGTAAATATTTAGGATTCTATATACAAAGCTTTCAAATGATGCTGATCTGATGCATTTTTGAGGAAATATTTGCCCTACAAATATTTTTAAATATAGTATTTGAATACAGTTTATTCAGTAACCCCTGGACAATACCTCAGCAACTGAAAATTTCAAATATTGTTTGGTTACATCTAATTTGCATTAGATACTGAGGTATCCTTTGATACATTGTCACTAACTTATTCCTACTGCCAGTGAACACCAATGTCCATTCTCCCACTGATACACAGACAATACAACAAATTTTTGTTGTAGCATAAATGTTAACGGGCAAATATATTCGAGGTAATCCACACAATACCTGGCAATTTAAGTTAGTCACATCATGTGACAAGGAAACCAGATTGAAAAAGAAGTCATGTATATCCAATAAAGAATTAGAAAAATAGCAGAGAAAAGATACTGTAGATTTGGTTTAAGGTTTAAAAAAACAGAAGCCACACGAATCGAACAGAAGATTAAAAAAGCATCTAGGTAATTATAAAATCAAGTGTCTCCTTAGCAAGTGGCTTAATGTTCATTGCCACCAGCTGACAGACTGCTTTGTACAAGTACAGAAAATGTAATTGTTTCACGGAAATTAGGTTGTGATTTTGGCTGACCTCATCCTATTTCCTGTAATATTTATATGCTGAAGTACTTACCAGCTTTATGAAAATCCAGACATTTTAATATGTAAAGGAAGTTGATTTCCTTATTGTAAGTATTTCCTCCTAATATTGCTATGTATCTGATGAAAACGAAAAGCTTCTGAGTGACGTGTACAGCTATTTAAGATCGGACTTAGTACTGAGTTTATACCCAGCCAGGGCTAGCTCTAGGCACCAGCAAACGAAGCACGGTTCCAAGGGCGACATTCTGGGTGGTTGGGGCAGCATTCCGGGTTGTTTGGGGGGGGGGGGGGGTGTTGCGCTTCGGCAGTCGCGCTCTTGGAGATTTTTTTTTTTTTTGGCGCTTGGGGCAGCAAAACACCTAGAGCCAGCCCTGTACCCAGCAGAAGACCTATAGTTCTAGAGAAAAATCTCCTGAATAGAACCCAAGGAATTTAAAAAGATTTAACAAAAAAAGTTATACATTCTCATCCTCCTAATAGAAAGACACTTATTACCGTTAATTGTTGGCAAGCAGTAAAAATGGAGATTTCAATTTAACCAGTGTTAGAGAAAGTTTTGAAAGGAAGACAAAGGAGATGGAACTCTGAGACTATTTCTAAAAAGGGTACATAGGCTAGGCTTGGAAGGACTAGATTTTTATCAGTAAATGTTGATTTCACCTTTGTGACCCAGGGACCTCATGGTACCAACTGGCAGGGAGCACAGGAGTGCATAAGGGCTACAGGGATCCCCTGACTCTGGTATTTACTTTACTAGTTCACCAAAGTATATCATGTAAAGTTTCTAATGAAAGCTAGTGTCATAAGAGTCCTCAATGATTATCAAATGCATACATGGATAGTATGTAAGGAGTTATGCATATATTATACTGAAAATTATGTTCTTAGGTTCTCTGATTTGGGGCTGGTCACCAGTAAAAGGTGAGAGACGGGTTTACGTTTATCCATCTGTCTACACATAAATTGAGTAATGTAAGGTTCACAATGGACAACCCATTTACAGTCCAAGCAGAATGCTAATCAAGTGATTGCAAAGTTTCCCGAGGAGAAAAAAGTACATGCAATGAAGGTTATTCTGTCTGCAAGTGCAGACAATGAACTAACTTTAGGGACAGGAAAAAAAAAAAAAAAAAAAAAAAAAGCTTCTGCATCTTTCCACTGAGAAAGCATGACAATGGCTGTAATACTGTGGAAAGATTTTAGGTGAGCTTTTGCTCTGTCTAATGATAATATTTTTTTAGTTAAGTTTAGCCTCTACTATGCATGTTATGATTTTATTTTATATCTAACCCTTGGCTTTCAATATTTCTGCATGCTATCATTTGACTCTGCTCTTGCTTTCTCTACAAACAAACCTAAGTGCTGTGTGTTAAGTGGAGCTGTCTTCTATGGTATAACTGGTAAGCTGTGATGTACTGTTCCTTTCGATCTGGGAATTCTGTGAGTGTCCAGTGGATCGGGGCTGGGCACTCCAGGCAGACACTTGGAGGACTTGGGGGTTGGACTGTGCCTATCATTAACCTGCAAAGAAAGAGCAAGGCCTGGAAGGCAGTTCTTGTATTGCCAGAGGATGGCAGCGCTGGGAAACTGATCCACAGCAGGCACAGACAAGGCATCTTCTTGCTAAGGGCGGGCAGTAGCAAAGTTCCTCACAACCCTGGGTAACCCCAGGAAGCATACCACCCCCCTATCCCCACCCCCAAACATTTCCATCAATAATAACTGAAATTTACAGATAGAGAAAGATGTTGCTTGAGAACTTAAAGTTTGAATTAAGGATATTTCGTTTGAATATTTTGACACGTGATGTTGACAATTTGTTTTAACAGCTATGAAGCTTTATCTCATTGAATAATTACTGTTCAACCTCCACATTGTCTCCCCTCCCTCCCACCACATGATTTCCCACAACTATGAATATTTATATCTATAAAAAGTGAAAAGCTCAAAATTTAAAAAATGTGAATTCTGTCATGCCTATGTATAGCATACACAAGAAAGGATAAGTTGTTTGTGTGACCTAGTGACTAGAGCACTGGACTGAGACTCAGGAGACCTGGGATCTATTTCCAGCTCTGCCACTGGTCTGCAGGGTGACTTCTGCAAATCACTTCCACTCTCTGTACCTCAGTTCCCCATTTATAAAGTGTTTGGAGATCTACCAATGGAAAGCACTGTATGAGAGCTAAGTAAACTGTAGAAACAAATGCAGTCTAATCCAGCATGCTGAAAGACATGGGTAACCAAAAAATTGCACTAGTGCACTGCAATCTGAATTATGTAACAGTCAACTCAGCTTTACAATGAAACATGATTTAAGTGAATTCAAGGGTTCAACAAATACCACCAGTTAATTAACAGAGATGATCTTCTAACACATGGGGACGTGATGAGCCTCATGACCAGACTGGGATGATAGGGTCTCCCAAGCTTTTCTCTGTTGCAGCAAGTACTGTTCCAACATACTTGAGCGGTTGGTTGGTTGTTTTTAAAATCACTTGGTGCGGTTTCTTAACAAATGAGGCTGCCTAATAAAGGAGCGCTCTCATACAAATTTATTAAAAAGTATACATGTTCCTAGAACATGTAACATGGTTACCGAAATACCAAACAGCATCAGTTTCGCCAGGGTTACCAAGTTGTGATGTGAAGAACTCAAATTATTAAGATTAGTCAGAACACTGAATAATGGTGAACAGTATTTGAAGAATGAATCAAAATATTGGTATTCATTGTGGAGAAAAGAGTCAGCTTGCCACCAGGAAGACAGGGGAAGGCTATAAACACACAGGATATGTACAGAATGGAAGCAAGGCATCTCTCCATGGGAAAATGGTGGTCCAGTGGGACATATTCCCAGTACTATATAGATTCTGTTCAGATTCACCCAAATACAAATTAACTTCACATGTGCACTTGCCCATTTTGCCAATGCAAATCTAAGACTTGGTAATCTAGTACTAAGCAGCAACGGTTGGCATAGTAAGAGAAGGAGAAGTTCACTTTTATTGGGTTGTCAACTCTGCAAAATTTGAGCTACCAGTAACTATGCAAAGTCTATCTGGAACCTTTCAACTTTTTACACAGTATTAAAATGGCAATTTTGGACAACAGCACATCTAGAGATTCTTTAGAAAACTTTATAGTAGATATGCAAGTTAAAATTCTCACCATCAAAATAGTTTCTGGTCTGCTGGGAGGTAGACTGCAACACACTTTTAGCATATTTGATCGACAGATTCTGGTCACTGAAAAATAAAACAGACCTTGTAATTTAAAATTTAAATATTAGTGCACGATTACAGTTGCCCGTATATGTAAGTGTACACACAAAGAATTAAATGTTTTATAGTATAACATTCATTTGGCTTTACAAACACCAATTTAGGTCCTAATCCTCCCTCTCCTTACAAAATTTACAAGTCTTTCTGTTTAAGCCGTATACTCAACAGGTGAACAGAATATATATTAGTTGGTTCTCAAAGTTATCAGTGGTTGAAAAATGATGTGCTAGATGTGAAAGGTGATTGACATCAACAACTTACATTATTTGGGGGGGGGTGGGGGGGGGGAAAATTGCTTAAAATTTGTCCTTAATCAAGGCCAGGGAGAAGGCAGGATATAGTTTTGAAAGTTTCCCCTTAAATGATAAATATTCTAAAGCATAAATGGGAGTTAAGTGCCCAACTCCCATTTTGCCTTTAAAAAAATCTTCCTCTCAGGTTACCAGAGTGAGAAAAAGCACACTTTTTAAAAAAAGGATAAGCTCTCAACTCCAAGTATTTCCAAATGGGCACATGCAAAAAAAGTGCTCTTAAATATTTAACTTTTCAATTCCTCCTCTCCAGAATTTTTTTTTTTAAATATTATACACAAACATACATAGACAAGCACCCAGAGACAAAAAATTTTATGTTGTTGCCATTTTCTTCAAAGTTTAATTTTACCATGCAGTTAGAACCTTCCTTATGCACTAAAAACTTAAGTTTAATAGCTTCAAGGCAGAAAAACATTACCAAGTCAAAGTTAGATTGTCTGAAACAGGCAAATTGGTCAAATACAATCAAATGTGGTGTTACAGAGCCAGAATTACATTCCCATCCCCTGCCCCTGTATAAACCTTAATGGAAAAAATAGCACTTCATTTTGATTTGTGCATCCTGAAAGATTCAATAATACATACTACTGATTCAGCTTCAAAGATGTATCTTGTAGAAGTACGTGAACATCCAGCTACAAAGAGTAGAAGAGTTACTCTTCCTCCCTCTCCCCCACCATTGTCAATTGCTCAGACCAATAATCTAAAACTCTTTTCAGCGCTATACCACCTATAGAAGGAAAAAACAGCTCTGCCCCAAAGGACTTTTAACCAATATAAGGGAAAATAATGGATCAGACAGAATCTGTGGACCAGATAACATCAAACCTCAAAGCAGACTTAATTTTTGTTTACATATTATCACCTATTGTAATGTTCTTTGGAAATCTTTAAAGAAAAAGTCTGTTTTGAAGAGAGATCTCAGTGAAGAGAAGAAGGTTGGGCAATAGGCTGTTTTATTATGCACTTTTCAGATTTACATTATTAGATCTGTGCTTATGCTGTGGTAAACAATGGATAGATTTACCATGACAGTTGTCACACAAAAACTTTGGTTAAACTCATCCTCAAACTACTACTTCTGGCAGAGATTTTCAACCAGGGTATTTGGCTTTGGAATTTGCTTCATTCCTTATTTCAGAATATGGAAATTTTCAGGTCATGCTATAAGACCCATCTGTTTATCTTTTGGGGAAGGTGGGGGTTGATTGTGTGGAGTGAACAATTAATTCAAGGTTTCTCAAACAGGGGTCGCCGCTTGTGTAGGGAAAGCAGCAGCTAGTAAGTCCCTCGGCCCGCGTCGCTTCCAGCAGCTCCCATTGATCTGGAGCAGTGATCCGCGGCCAGTGGGAGCCGCGAGCGGCTGGACCTGCGGACGGGGCAGATAAACAAACCGGCCCGGCCCGCCAGGGGCTTTCCCTACACAAGCGGTGACCCCTGTTTGAGAAATGGGACCATAGCCTGGGAAATATTGCACATCATTTTCCTTGAATGAAATATGGGCCCCAAGTGAATGTTCCATGTCACTTTTATATAAAACTATTCCAGAAAAAACATTAAAATAATTATGGCTTAATTTTTGTCACTCTTAACCCAGGAGAAATGGATTTTAGGATTTTTCATTCAAAACAGTTCTATTTTGACAGATATTTACCATCACATCCAACTAGATGCAAACAACTGAAAATACATCAAAGTGTTACAAGTTTAAACCCTAAAATGTTTGGTGGTTAAAACACGGCAGAGCCTTGTGCTGACCACGACCAGCTAAAATATTTTTTAAAAGCATAAGACCTGTTTACACTAGGCATAAACACAACCTATTTTCCTAGTCTAGACATGCATTTATTCATTAACATCTTGTTTGTATCAATATTAAAACTGAGATCTTCCCTCAATAAGTTGTGATTGTCACATAGACCCATTCATTTGTACCTAGTTGTGAAGCTTTTAAAATAAGTATATCACAAAATCCTGCTAGGAAGTTATAACAGCAGGCTTGAAAGGAAAAGTCAACAGATTTGGTACGGCAAGGGGATTGAGTCCCTAAGCTCTCTTCCTAATACCTTTGGTAGGAACCATGACTACTCTCTACCTTTGTTGTCTTGAGAAGGCAGGGAAAAAGAGGTACACATCACTAAAAGTATAGGAGAGATAACTTGGCAGGAGAAGAAAACAAGGAATAGTATTTGAGGGAAGTGAGAAAAAAAAAAATGAAGGGTACATCTAACCCAGAAATAAAAGACCCATGACACAGCTGTGTCTGGCCTCAGTCAGCTGACTCTGGCTTGCAGGGCTTGTGCTGTGGGGGTAAAAATTGCTGTATAGGTATTGGGGTCAGGCTGGAGCTTGGTCTCTGGGACCCCGTGAGGGAGGAGGGTGCCAGAGATCAGGCCTGAACGTCTACACAGGAATTTTACAGCCTCACAGACTGAGCCTCGCAAGCCAAAGTCAGTTGACCTGGGGACCAACTGCAGCTGTTTAACTGCTGTGTAGATGTACCTTAAGAGCCTACTGGAATACACATACATTATGTAGCTTTCAAGTTTTTTCTCCCCCTACATCCTGAAAGCAGTCTCAAGAAATTCCCTTTGATAGCTTGTTAAAATGACGGGTCTGGAAAGTCTGCATCACTGGGAGTGGCAAAATGGGATGAATGAACACAAGCTTACAGACGTACAATACACCTCAGAAGGAGTTGTGTTAAACAAGAAATCATTGATAATGGACTAGTGAAAAGCAGTTTAATGATTTAGGCTCCAACTTCACTGCATTTCCGTCAGTAAAAGTTTTGTCAGTCAGTGTGAAAAAACATCTCTGACTGACAAAAGTTTTACCAATAAAAAGCGCCACTGAGAGCAGTGCTTTGTCAGCAGGAGACACTTTCTCACTGACAAAGCTACCACCCCTCGTTGGGGGTGGTTTTATTTTGTCAGCAGGAGAGCTCTCTCCTGCCAACGAAGAGTGGCTATACAGTGTATCTTACAAGGGCACTGCTGTAACAGCACAGCTGTGCCACTGAAAGGTGTGCAGTGTAGAGACAGCCTTAGAAAAGTACATAAAAAAAAATGGTATAAGCAACTTGCCACTGAAATTCAGTTGTTTATCTGCAGTATTTCTACTACCAAAAATATTCATTGGCTAGGAAGGCAAGGACCATTTTAAGTGGCAGAGCTTGGTGTAATATATTAGCTTTTTTAAAAAAAACATGGTTCAAAGGAGGAGAAAATTTAGATTCCTAGCAGGTAAAAAACACTGCTTAAGGTCTTCAGTGTTAGAGAGCCATGAAAACAAGCCGTTGAAGGTTTATATCATCTTATGTTCATTGTTTCTGTATATTACAGTTTGCAAAAAGTTTAATAATGCTTAGGATTTGTTAAACTGGTGTGTTAATTGTACCAACGCGTGCATTTACGTTATAAGCTCTGAGGCACAGATTTATTTGGCGCACTTTACCCACTGAACTTCAAGATGTACATCTAAAATTCAATATAAATTAAATGTTTCATTCTAGATTACATGCAACATTGCTTTCACACCATTCTCATAGGATTGTTCATCAGCCTTCCCATAAATTCTACTCACTAAGGGACCAATTCTGCAGCCCTTACATGTACAAGTCTCATAAGCGTTAATGAGAGTTTTGAATGGTGAAAGTGTTGGGCCACGGTGATTATACAGAATTCATAATTAGTCTAATAGTTTTTGACTTTGCATGTGTTTCCTACACAACCCCTCCCACTCTCTAGGAGAGAAATTTCAACCTTTCCTAATTTTCTACAACTGTTGCCTACAATAAAAGATGGAATGTTTCAGACAGTTAACTTTACCCACAATCCAGAAAACACCACATGGCACTAAAACAATTCGCACTTCATTAAGACTCTTATTTAGAGTATTTGTTAGCATTACCTGCAGGAAACACTTTCTTTAATACCCTTGATGTCCAGTGGGCTAGTTCCTTCAACAATAGGTGAATCCAGATTGGCAGATTCATTGCTGATATGATCACTACTTTCGTACCCAGACTCAGTCCTTTGCATCTGCCAACTGTCAGCATGGACTTTTCTCTCTGTAAATCCTTTAATTTTCTCAGTATTTCCTTTTCCTTCTGAATCCAAGGAACTCCTACTTCCTGTCTCCTGTTTTGTTTCATCTTCATAAATAGTCATTAACCCTTTCTGGGTTTGGTTCTCTTTTGGCCAATTGTTAAATCTCTGCTCCTTTTCATGTTTAGGTTTACTGCTTGGATTTGCCTTATGTTGTGGGCTATGCTGCTTCTTCTCAGTCTCACTGAAAATGCTGTCCACATTTAGTGTCTCTCGCATAGGTTTCCAACCTCTGTTTCTGCTTCTGCTGATACTTCCTTTGTCCCTAGAGTCTTGGCTGCTGTCTGTATCATAGCCAGTGGCACTGTCAGCCCTAACCCTGCTCATCATTTTCTCCCCAGCAGGAAAAACCTCTCTTTTATTTGACCCTAAGACCTGTGCAGTAGGCCTGGTTTGGTTTGGTACTCTTTCATGTTTGTAAGGTCCTCTTCCCTGGCTACCATATAGGCGCTGATCAGTGTAGTGTCTAAATCCATTTCCAGCAGGAGGTGATCCTGACTTAAAATGAGAGCGGTCTTCTCCTATTAGATCTTGTAAAATGAAAGAAAAGAAAACAAAAAAGAAGCTCTATTGAAGTTCTCCTTCAAGTACATTATTTTAATAAAAATCTTCCGTCTGACATTGTTGTGCATAAGACAGCTAGTTATTCCTGCTATGCCATAACAATTTAAAGGGGGGGGGGGGAGAAGACTCAAATGGCACAAATTTTAAAAAGGTCTGTAGAAGTGGAGACTTTAATCTTGGGATTTTTTTCTTTATCTAAAGTAGCAGCTTTAGCACATAACATTTTTAATCCAGACAAATTGATATTTTAGCCATTTGTTTCTAAAGTTTGATTTTTAAATGTACCTCTTTGTCTCCCAGAGTCTCTTCTTGATCCTCTATCTGCATCTTTTCTTAGGTAGGATGAAAAGTTTCTCATGTCAACTGCCTTCTGGGCACACTCTTTGGAGATGTCCTTTAATTTGTCCTTCTGATCACTGTGCCCCAACTTAACTGCAAAAATATTCATTATTGTATCTTATCTAAATAGCCATGGCAAAAAGCATGTACAATTACACTTACTATATCTTCACTTTCTAGTGAAGACTACACCACCACCACCACCTTTTATCTACCTCAAATTTTAAAAATCCAAAACAGTCTGCACACAGCAAACTCCATTAAGGTTAATTAACAATAATATATAATACTTACCTTAAAGGGATCCTTACAAATGTAAAGTTATAAATTTGACAAAATATGTACACTGACTGTGCTTCATGTAAGCAAGGTTTAATTGTAGCTATTGAACATACTACATTTTTTCCCTCTGGATCTAAAACTATTTGATCTGAATGAAAACTAACCTTTAGGGCTCATACTAAAACAAAGCAGAGAGTTAACACTAATTACTTCATCAAAAGCAAGGCTTCGTTTCTGAGAATATAGTGGAGTTTCAAGTAAAGAATCTGTAATCTGTTTTATTTAAATTGATGTTCATAGTCAGTGAGCAGTGTTCATTTTTGGGTCACCATCGGTCCCAAGTGAGTTAATAGCAAGCTGAACGTTTTTAAAATTTACAGTGAAAGAAAAAAGTACTTAGCCATCAAGTCTGGCTTCAAGTTGTAAGAAGAAAATAATTTTAGCTAACATCTAGATATTGGAAGATAGGAGGGGGTAATTAACAGAGAAGAGAAATAAATCTCTTAATTAAGCAGAACCGGTTTCTCTTGGCTAGGTCCTTCATTCTCTCTCTTACTGGTCTAAGGTTTAAAGCACATTGGCAACCCAACAAGGGGGAGGGGATGGAAGGGAGGGCAAGCTGTGCCCTTCCTGCATCAGCATCACCCAATTGTGATATCCTGATATGAGAATTTTGTAATTTGTCTTAACCTGAAAAATCTGATTTACACATTAAAATGGACTGATGTTTTAACAAATATAATAGAAACCCACCATAAAAAGGAAGTGACTATTGCTACTTCTGCTTTCCAAACATAGGACAAGGAAAGATCAATTAAAAAGCAAAGAATTACAGTCAATAACTACAGCCCAACATATTACAATAGTGGATTTTTATTGGGGCTTGAGGGCAGTGGAGAACTTAGTCATATAGTGACTAAGTTCAAATTAGTTTTTCACATGTCAATCAATCATTCTTCATGGTAGATGGACTGAAAGTTCAGTACCAATGATGGAACTATTTCAGAACAAGCTTTGCAGCTAAAGAAAATGTATCCAAAATAACACTGCTGTGAAAAAAAGTTAGGAAATTACATATTTAAGAAGGTACTTACCTGGCACTCTACCACCACTTGCTAGAATATGGCTTCTACTGAAGGCTGAATTGTTGGTCTCAAATTTTTTAATGCTCTTCTGACTAGCACATTCTCCAAATCCATTCTCTTTTGTGTGATCTGACTTTGGAACGGATGACTTCTCAAATCCTATAACATTACACATCATTAATCTTCAGAAATGAAATTCTTGCTCATTTACATCGTCACATTTATTTTTAATTTCAAGAATTAGAAAGTATAGTTTTGGATTACTTTAAGTTTTACTTAATAGTTCACTTAATAGTTTGTGGCATACAAGAAGATTTTTGTAATATGTTACATATTATGCATTTTTCCAATATAAATACGGTGATGGGCATTCACTTCTGATTTTCTTCCTTGAGATGGTCACCATCAGGCAACAGTTCACTAAGTGAATGGAAACAGGCCAAATCCAATTTTCTTTTCATCATCACTTTCAAATTTTAGAACACAGAAAACAATAGCCAAACATTGCAGAGTCAAAGGGCTAGATTCTGACCAGACACTGAGACGACACTGCCCTTTCATAATGAATCCCTAAATAACATGTCTCCTGCAACCTCAAAGCTTCAAGGTTCTGAACCGTCATCACTTGCTCACAGTTCTTCCTCAAAACATTTTTTCCAGTTTTATACTATTTTGGGGGTATCTAAAAAATACATATATACCATCACTTATCTACTCTCGTGCAGACAAAACATGCCATGACTACATATTAAATAGTATTCAACAATTAAATACTATTAGTTATACTGTTTAGTCACAAACAAAACACCACACAATAGAAAAATCAAAGTTCTCTCTTTCTTGGCTAAATGAGATCACTTAGGTCAACATAAGACCATAAAAACAGCCATACTGTGTCAGACCAATGGTCCATCTAGCCGAGTATCCGGTCTTCCAACAGTGGCCAATGCCAGGTGCTTCAGAGGGAATGAACAGAAGTGATCTATCCTCTGTTGCCCATTCCCAGCTTCTGGCAAACAGAGACTAAGGACACTTCAGAGCATGGTTTTACATCCCTGCCCATCCTGGCTAATGGCCATTGATAGACCTACCCTCCATGAGCTTATCTAGTTCTTTTTTGAACCCCAATATAGTCTTGGCCTTCGCAACATTCTCTGGCAAAGAGTTCCGCAGGTTGATGGTACCAACTTAGAGAAGTACGATTTACCATATTCTTCCAATGTGTAATTTTAGTGCTTTAGCCATTTGTGTTTTTACAGTTAAAGAATGTTTCTAGTTAGGAATCCTTTAACTGTCTCAATCCACATTTTAACATTTGATTCAAAACATTATTTAGATAGTTCTAATGTTAAGTATACACACACCAAATGCGATCAGGACATTTAGATAATTATTGATAAAGGCACTTAAGATCAGGACAGCTAATCAATTATTAGCTAACAGATATTGGTCATATTCTATAAAAAATGGCATTAGTCAAAACTTTATTACCCAAGTCATCTCCTGCAGCTGCTTTGTAATGAGACCAGTGAATTATATGCTTTGGGGCATCTTCTGTCGATACTGGTGTACCATCTGGGTTAGCATAAAATAGCAGCAATGGCTGAAAGTGACATCGAATGCACTTGGAGACCACATCTTTCCATTTTGTTCCAACCTAATACGAAAATGTTCATATTTTTGCAAATATAAAAAGTAACTAGTACTTAAATCCAATTATAAGCATACCTTAATAAACCAAAAGACATTTTACATTAATTGAATGTCTGATCCTAAAAACACAGCACAACTGCAGCTGTACTGCTCATTTTAAATTTACGGAAGCTAGAGCAGAAAAGCAAACATTTGCATACGAGTTAGCAAACTAAACATCAACACATTACAAATACAGTCATCAACAGATTTTATCATATTCATTACTTATTAAACCTATATTTTTAAGAAAAATCACACTAACATCTATCCAATTGTTGCACATTTAAGAACAGTGAAGTTGTGCATTCATGTTTTTTTTTAATACTTAAAACTGACTTATCAGACTACTTTTCATGAAAATGAGGACATTTGATTGTGTTTTAAGTCTGGTGTCAAAAGAATAAGTTATGTTCTAATGCAGAAAAAATTATATTTGGGGCACAATGTACCATTAAAAAATATAAAGGTCATTAAATCTAGCATCAATAATGCAGAGCCTACCTCTTTCACATTAGCATCATCAAACAGTACCCACTTGCAACTCTTGGTATGAAAGGCAAAGGCACAGTAATGTCGACTCGTGTAGCAAATCATCCCCACAAGAAAAAGTTCACTATTCTTGGCCTGTTCATCTGTAACCCTATAGAACAGCTGTAAAAATGATTATGATAGATTAAAGAAAAAGTACATCTGAGGTTGTAAAGTTAGATTAAGTCAAGGTTGCATGCACGTCTCCTTGTGTGTCTATCTGCATTATAACAGGAGTTACATGAGCATGTAATTTCTAAAGTATCCCTGCCTCATTCTGAGTACAAGATGACTAATGCTCAGAGAACTAATCCATTGTGTGATGAGGGACACTTATGTTTGTAGGACTTTTGCTTCATTTATTGCAGAAGTTTGAAGGTATACAGTGAATGAGGTGAGGACTGCAGGAAAAGAAAGGATGGTCTCATGGTTAAGGCAGTTGAATGTCACCCTGGAGAACTGGTACCTTGGAATCACTTAAACCAAGCTTTTCACAAGTGGCCATTCACTCGGTGTTCATGTTCTGGGTACTCAATGTCGATTAGACCTGTGCCTTGAACATATAAAATGCCATGAAGTCTGAAAACCAGGTCCTAGCCATCTCAAGTTAGCAGACACTTGATAATTTTGCCATTACTCTGGATGCTTTAGTTCCCCAACTGTAAAATGGGGTTACCACCACTTTACCCCACAGATGTGTCATGAAGATTATTATAATAGTTCACACAAAATATACTCCCTGATCTATTTTTAAATGTTAATTGTAATTTCAAAGTTAGTTACCATATACACTCGTTCATAAGCCAAATTTTTTTAGTAAAAAAGGGAGCACCAGAGAAGGGGGTCGGCTTATGAACGGGTATAGAGAGGGAGAAGTCGGACACAGCCCCTCCCCACAACAGAGGGAGCAAGGAGAGGCAGCACAGCCAGCAAAGACAGAAGGGAAGAGGCGGGGCCAGAGTCTCTCCACTTCTGGCCACACTGCTCTCCCCCCAGCCTCCGAAGCAGCTGCAGCTCCAGGGCTGGCAGGCTGCAGCCCTGCCTGCCGGAACAGGCTGCGGCCCTGCCACCCAGCCTGCCGGAGCAGCTCCAGCCAGGTTAGAGACATCCTCCCCTGGCCCTCCCCAGATAAGGTGGGAAGGGACGGGATGGCAAGAGTGTGGGGGTCCCGGGTTAGGGGTTGTCATGTGGGTGGTGGTCACAGGGGTTACTCTCCTGACTCCCAGCTTCTCCCTCCCCCCCCCCAACAAAAATTTCTTCACCAGTTGCTGTCCCAGCCCGTCAGGGTAAGCAGCTGGCACGCCAGGACGCTTTGTTTACTTAGGTTTACCTCCGTGCCTGCGGACCCTCGAGGTAAACAAACCATCTCTGCCCACCAGCGGCTTATCCTGATGGCCCAGGAGCCAAAGTTTGCTGACCCCAGAATTATAGGGTCGGCTTATGATCAGGTTATAAACATTTTCCATTTTTACTTATCCATCTTGGGAGGGGGATCGGCTTATAAATGAACCAGCTTATGATAGAGTATATACGGTATATATAAACTTATTTTAAGAAAAAAAAAAGGCATGAGCATGATGCATCAGCAGTTGGGACTGAAATTTTAAAAACAAAATAGATTAATTTTAATTCAGATACCCCAGGAAGATAAAGTTGTGTTGCCAGATTCTTCATGACATCTTCGGTCAGGTCAGAATGTTCTGAATCCCAAACTAAACCGATTGTCACAATCTCAGGGCAGTTCATGAGAACACGACGGATTTTTATTTTTTGACCACAGTTACTCTAGAAGAAAAAAGTGAGACGCAAAAGATTGAACAAGCCAACAACTAGGAAAATGAGAAAGTTATTGGATGACCAGAGTAAAAATAAAGATGTTCCACACTTCTTTCCTAGCCTCAAATTTAAATTTATGACCTCTAAATTGTCGGTAGAAACCATGAAGATATGTATGTAATCACATACTGTTATAAAACACTGGACACATATTCTGATCATGTCATCTTCAAAGTCAGCCAAGCTTCATTCCCCCAGCCACTTATGGCAAACTTACGAGATGGAGGACACGGACTTTATTATTATTTTCTTCTCTTTGATCACTGTTTAGTATTTTTCGGGAATATTACTCTGTGGCCCTGAAACAAACAGTACTAGAACACAAAGCCAGACAATTATGAGAGAGAGACAAGAGTGAGAGAAAGGCAGACACAAGCAAGAAAGAAGAGACTTGAGATGAACTAGATAGAAAACAGTCTTTTATCAAGCCATATCACTACCAAAAACCAGACTAAAGGAAACTGCATTTAGTCAGCATGTATCATTCAGGGTCATCAAATCCAACCAAGTGGTTTGTTAGTAAATGAAGAGTTTCAACTAACAAAACATGGACTTAAGTACCTCATTTTCACAATGGCCATTTGTGTGCCCACAACTTTATGTGCAAACCCTCACACACAGATGATAGCTGCATGTGTAGGTAAGTGCTGACAAACTGTCACTCAAGGAGTAGATGCAAGTGTTTGCATGTTCGAAGTTGAGCTGTACTCAAATGCAGTCCAAAAATATTACTGAATCTGAATCCTAGGAAATTATTTCCTATGTCTAAACCACAGAAATGTAAGAATTGTTTATTCTGTCTACTTACAGGGCACTTCCTGAAGTCATCAGTAGTATTTGCTGCCTGTAGCAATTCTGCAAACATTTCTGGCTTGAGACGCTCATGCCTTTCCATCATTCTGTCAACTTCATTGCTGTAAACATGAAATAAAAACACATTTCACTAGAAATCTTCCACTTTAATAGTAAACAGATTTAAGCTACCTCAGTAATGCCTCAAAAATTTAGTGTGGCAATGTATACTTAAGAATTAATACAAGATTGCCCTCTTTTCTTAATGATATTTGCCAATATTTTTTCTTTAGTGAATTTAGTTCTCCTGAAATTGTAGATCAGCCTTGAAGCCCTCTATCCAGATCAGGAGGATTATAATGTGGACTGCAGACAAGCAAGTTTCCCTGCAATTGCACTGCAATGTGTCTCAAACCGGACCTGATTATGTTTCAAGTGAGAGGGTAGTCCACTAGGAACTATACTAAGATCAACTAATTTTATGGCAAAGTCTGCTGAACAGCAGAATTTTTGTATGGAATAAGTTAATTTTAACCTCTTACTGAAATTATCAGCCTGAAAACGTTTACAATTGATGGAAGCAAAAGATGACTCATTAGAGCTTAACTCTAATGTATAGTAATTGTTTTCAACCATAAGAACGGCCCTACTGGGTCAGACCAAATGTCCATCTAGCCCAGTATCCTGTCTTCCGACAGTGACCAATGCCAGGTGCTTCAGAGAGAATGAACAGAACAGGTAATCATCAAGCGATCCATCCCCTATCGCCCATTCCCAGCTTCTGGCAAACAGAGGCTAGGGACACCATCTCTGCCCATCCTGGCTAATAAGCCATTGGTGGACCTATCCTCCATAAATTTATCTAGTTCTTTTTTAAACCTTGTTATAGTCTTGGCCTTCACAACAGCCTCTGGTAAGGAGTTCCACAGGTTGCCTGTGTTGTGTGAAAAAATACTTCCTTGTGTTTGTTTTAAACCTGACGCCTATTAATTTCATTTCGTGACCCCTAGTTCTTGTGTTTGGAGAAGAGTAAACAACACTTCCTAATTTACTTTCTTCACACCAGTCATGATTTTATGGACCTCTGTCATATCCCCCCCTTAGTCGTCTTTTTTCCAAGCTGAAAAGTCCCAGACTTATTAATCTCACCTCATATGGCAGCCGTTCCATACCCCTAATCATTTTTGTTGCCCTTTTCTGAACCTTTTCCAATTCCAATATATCTTTTTTGAGATGAGGCGACCACATCTGCATGCAATATTCAAGATGTAGGCATACCATGAATTTATAAAGAGGCAATATGATATTTTCTATCCCTTTCTTAATGACTCCCAACGTTCTGTGTTAATTTTTTTGATTGCCGCTGCACTTTGAGTGGATGTTTTCAGAGAACTATCCACAATGACTCCAAGATCTTTCTTGAGTGGTAACAGCTAATTTAAACCCCATAATTTTATACATATAGTTGGAATTATATTTTTCAATGTGCATTGATCAACATTGAATTTCATCTTCTATTTTGTTGCCCAGTCACCCAGTTTTGAGAGATCCTTTTGTAGCTCTTCAGAGTCTGCCTGGGACGTCACTATCTTGAGTAATTTTGTATCATCTGCATATTTTGTCACCTCACTGTTTACCCCTTTTTCCAAATCATTTATGAATATGTTGAATAGGACTGGGCCCAATACAGACCTCTGGGGGACACCACTATTTACCTCTCTCCATTCTGAAAACTGACCATTTATTCCTACCCCTTTGTTTCCTATCTTTTAACCGGTTACCAATCCATGAGAGGACCTTCCCCCTTATCCCATGACTGCTTACTTTGTTTAGGAGTCTTTGGTGATGGACCTTGTCAAAGGCTTTCTGAAAATCTAAATACACTATATCCACTGGATCCCCCTTGTCCACATGCTTGTTGACCCCCCTCAAAGAATTCTAGTAGATTGGTGAGGCACGATTTCCCTTTACAAAAAACATGTTGACTCTTCCCCAACAAATTATGTTAATCTATGTGTCTGACAATTTTGTTCTTTACTATAGTTTCAACCAGTTTGCCTGGTACTGAAGTCAGGCTTACCGGCCTGTAATTGCCAGGGTCACCTCTGGAGCCCTTTATAAAAATTGGTGTCACATTAGCTCTCCTCCAGTCATTAGGTACAGAAGTTGATTTAAATGATAGGTTACAAACTACAGTTAACAATCCTACAATTTCACATTTGAGTTCCTTCAAATCTCTTGAGTGAATACCATCTGGTCCTTGTGACTTATTACTGTTTATTTTATCTGTTTGTTCCAAAACCTCATCTAATGACACCTCAATCTGAGACAGGTCCTCAGATGTGTCACCTAAAAAGAATGGCTCAGGTTTGGGAATCTCCCTCACAGCCTCAACCGTGAAGACCGATGCAAAGAATTCATTTAGTTTCTCCGTAATGCCCTTATCGTCCTTGAGTGCTCTTTTAACATCTTGATCATCCAGTGACCCCACTGGTTGTTTAGCAGGCTTCCTGCTTCTGATGTACTTAAACATTTATTTTGCTATTACCTGGAGTCTTTGGCTACCTTGTCTTCAAATTCTTTTTTGGCCTTCCTAGTTATAATTTTACTCTTCATTTGCCAGAGTTTATGCTCCTTTCTATTTTCCTCACTAGGATTTAACTTCCACTTTTTGAAGGATGCCTTCAAAATCCATGAAAGAAAGAAAATGCCCATCAGGCAGGGAGTTTGGCCATCAGTTTTCATCTCACTGCCACACAAGAGTTCCCAATACACCAAGAGAACATTTAAAAATATTATTTTGTGCCCTTCTCTATGCTGTTTTATGGATATGCACCTCTACCCTGATATAACACGATCCAATATAACACGGTTTCGCATATACTGCGGTAACCCCAGGACTCCGGCAGGGGGGCTCGGGCGACGCTTTAAAGGGTCCGGGGCTCTGGCTGCTGCGGGGAGCCCCAGCAGCTATAAATCACCGATGAAGCCCTGCCACTGCTACCCCAGAGCAGTGGCAGTGGGGCTCAGCAAGCGTTTCAAGGGCCTGGGGCTCTGGCTGCTGCAGGGAGCCCCGGGCCCTTTAAATCACTGCTGGAGCCCTGCCGCTGCTTCCGCAATATAACGGGGTTTCACCTATAACGCGGTAGGGATTTTTGGCTCCCGAAGACCGCGTTATATCGGGGTATAGGTGTATAAAGAAGGCCTGAAGAGTTTATTTTCAGTGTTTGTGGAGGGATTTCTTCTATTATAAAAACCTCAAGAAGGCCCTCTCTATTTAAAAATCAAACAGCTCCACTTTCAGATAATGCACAAAGTTCACAAAAAACAAAAAACAAAAAAACAAACAAAAAAAAAAAAACACAGACATGCTGGAGATACTCCTGGAAAACGAAAGGAGACCAGAGATGACGACATTGGTGCTATTTCTAAAGGTAAAGATAAAAAAAAGCTTTCATACCTCAAGAAAAAGCAACAACAACAACAAAAATTAAGAATTCTTTGCATGTCACCTTTAACTATTTTAGGAACATTCAAGAGTTTTTCTAATAAGAGAAAATAAGACAAAAACATTTGAATTGGCATGCAGACCATAAAAATCACAATTTCACTTAAGATTCCACCATCTTTCTTGTCACCTGGGTTCATAACCTTGTCATTTTTCACTCTTTTCGTTCACACCACTAAATCCTGTTACTTTTCCCATCTATAACTTCTCAAAAATCCATCATTTCCTCTCCGTTATCACGTCCAAAACCTTGTCCGGTCACTGCTCCTCTCACTCTTCAACTACAGAAACATACTTCCCTTATGCCACCTTCCTGCCATTTACCCCCGGGTACCTCCAAATAACTGCCAGTAGACGACCAGCTGGTCTGCTGTTCCAAGAAATATACAGAAGTGTTTATACAAATATAAATAAGGAATTTGAAAAAAAGATACAGTAGTTGGCAGTAGATGAGAGGGATTTTTTGCATTACTACTCTTATTTTAGTGACCATAATTTTCCATCCTACTCAGAAGGCTAACTCCAGTAGGTGTTTGATCCTCCTGCAGTCGTCAACAACACATGTGAAATAAGCACTGCAGGGGTCTGTTTTGGGACCAGCTCTGTTCAATATCTTCATCAACAACTTAGATATTGGCATAGAAAGTACACTTATAAAGTTTGCAGATGATACCAAACTGGGAAGGATTGCAACTGTTTTGGAAGATAGGGTCATAATGCAAAATGATCTGGACAAATTGGAGAAATGATCTGAGGTAAACAGGATGAAGTTTAATAAAGACAAATGCAAAGTGCTCCACTTAGGAAGGAACAATCAGTTTCTCACATACAGAATGGGAAGAGACTGTCTAGGAAGGAGTACAGCAGAAAGCGATCTAGGAGTTATAGTGGACCACAAGCTATATATGAGTCAGTGTGATGCTGTTGCAAAAAAAAAAAAAAAAAAAAAAAAGCAAACATGATTCTGGGATGCTCACAACACACCTGTTAATGCAAGACACGAGAAGTCTTTCTTCCGCTCTACTCTGCGCTGGTTAGGCCTTGCGGTGGGGTGGCTGCCCCATGGAGAGTGTGGGCTGCGGCAGGCCTGGGTGCCTGCACATCCCAGCAGCCAATAAGAAGGACTTGTTGCGAGCCCATCAGAGGCCAGATTGGGGACAGCCAATCAAGGCCAAGCTCAGCCATATAAGACTGCTCAGGGAGAGAGTGGTCAGTCTGTCCCAGGCCGTCAGGGGGGAAGGTCTGTCTCCAGAGCTGGGAGGCCAGCACCACGGACAGCGCAGTGCAGGCCAGCCTTGGAGAGCAGGAGAAGGTCCTACTCCATAGCCTGCCAGGTGGCTGGCCTTGAAAGAAAGGGCCTAGCAGGAAGAAGGGCCGTTGGGGAAGTGGTCCAGAGGAACAGACAGGGGAGGAAGGAGAAGGAGGACAGCGAGGCTGTCGCTAGAGGGCCTCTGGACCGGGACTCAGAGTAGTGGGCAGGCCTGGGTCCCCCCCTCCCCCTTTGTTCCCCTTGGCAGTACACCCAGCCATAGGCCGCAGGGAGCGGCCAGCAGAAACTACACCAGATCCCGGGCTGTAGGGATGGACTTGGAGGGGTAGGACTGTTGATCATCCAGCCCCCGGAAGGGGGTGTGAATAGACGACACCATGCGTCGGGAGCAACGCGGGTCCACACGCCAACCAAAGGTGGGACGACAGACGGGACACCACCAGAAGGGGGCGCTCTACTGGATCGAACCAATTCCGAGACGACCAGTAGGAGGTGCCACGGTGGTGAGTCCCAACGTTGTCACAGGCCTCAACTGGACTATTGTGCCAAGTTCTGGGCACTGCATTTCAAGAAAGATGGAGAAATTGGAGAGGGTCCAGAGAAGAGCAACAAGAATGATTAAAGGTCTAGAGAACATGACCTATGAAGGAAGGCTGAAAGAATTGGGTTTTTTAGTTTGGAAAAGAGAAGAGGAGACATGATAGCAGTTTTCGTATCTAAAAGGGTGTCATAAGGAGGAGGGAGAAAACTTGTTCACCTTAGCCTCCAAGGATAGAACAAGAAGCAATGGGCTTAAACTGCAGCAAGGGAGGTTTAGGTTGGACACTAGGAAAAAGTTCTTAACTGTCAGGGTGGTTAAACACTGGAATAAATTGCCTAGGGAGGTTATGGAATCTCCATCTCTGGAAATACTTAAGAGTAGGTTAGATAACTGTCTATCAGGGATGGTCTAGACAGTATTTGGTCCTGCCATGAGGGCAGGGGACTGGATTCAATGACCTCTCGAGGTCCCTTCCAGTCCTAGAATCTATGAAGTATTTTTTATTACGTCAAATTAAAGAGCAGTCAATTTAGAGCACTTCCTTGTTCAGTGACAGGTTAAACAAAAAGAAAGGCTAGTTTTGTACCATACCTTTGATTATGAATACCTCAATCAAATCCTCTCCACCCTCTTCTTTACTATCTAAAGAAGATTTTTTGGACCATTTATCATATGTCAATTTCAGCAAAGAAAAAAATGTACAAAATATGAACATAGAAATAATATACATGGGATTTTGCATTTTTGGGGGAGGGAGGAGGTGAACAGGGGAAATGAGGAGAAAAGGAACTTACCACAGGGCTGTTGTAGAAATGTAGCGCACAAATTCTGTAAAAGGCAAGGGATCTGATGACGCCCCACAACTACGACATACACACTGCAAGTAAACAAGATGTTTTCATTTTCACAAATTCATAATTTTGGAAATAAAACAGATAAAGTTGTAACACAAAGATCTTACCTGTTCATATAGTGTCATAGCAAACTTCTGATGAGTGATGCAGGATTTAGAAGTGCACATGTCTGTTTCACAGCTTGGCACAATGTGGAAATGAATTCTCTCAAGTATATTTTCCTAAAGGAAATGATGACATTGTAAATAGATGGATTTTGAATATTACCAGTAATGTGTTATTCTGGCCACTGATCCTGTTAGCTCCAGCAAATTTACCTCTTAACTGTTGGCAGGCAATTTGCATTGATCACTATCCTGGTTCATGACAGCCTATACCCAGTCAAAGTTTCTAGCATTAAGAAAACAGAACTGCAAAACAGAATGAGTGTTACCTGAGTGGCCTTCCAGACATGCAGGCTCCTTTGTAGAAAGTCAATTTATAGGCTGGGACCAAAGTTCTTTCTGCAAGAAGTACCTTAACGGTATACCTACACTGCAATATAAGCCCAGGCTCAGACTCAGGCTTGAGTCCAAACCTCCATTCCATCTATTCACAAATTGCTCCGATTCAGGTCAAGAGTCCTAGGGCCCTGCACGGGTGGTGGGTCTCAGCCAGAGTCAAGCCAGAATCCAAGCTCTCTTGCTCTGCAGTGTAGACGAAGCCCACTGGACTTGGGTCCCAAAAGTATCCCACAATCATAGAAACGTAGGGCTGGAAGGAACCTTGAGAAATCATCAAGTCAGCTGTGACAAGGACCAAGTAAACCTAGACCATCTTGACTGGTGTTTGTCCAACTTGTTTTTAACCTAATAGCTAATCTAAATCTCCCTTGCTGCATATTAAGCCCATGACTTCTTGTCCTACCTTCAGTGGACATGGAGAACAACTGATCACCATCCGCTTTATAATTCTTTGGGCCAACTGCCTTTGTCTTCTCTATCCCAAGAATCTCCAGTTGACTCCAGGGAAATGAAAGCAACCCCCCCACTAGTGTAGTTCACCAGTTTGGTGAGTCTGTGTTTAAACCATTGTCTTTTGGATGTGTACCAGTGCTGCTGGAAGAATCCATGCCTGCCACCCAAAATAGGAAAGGGGAGATTTAACACTATCATCATCTAGCTTGGCACACTCTACTGGCTTACTTTTGTTTCTGGGAGCCTTTCGATCTTTGGAAGAGAAACTTATAACAGGATCTCCTGGGAAGTCCACAGGGACCATCAAGATCCTGGTGAGGGAAGGAGAAAGAAGCAGATTTCTTCATACTGAGAACTGGCCTGCCAGAACTGAAGGAGACACACAGCACTTTCCTATGTTCAGAACCAGAGTTCTTCTGCCAGCAATATTACTTTGAGCAAGGAGGAAGCCAGAGCACTAGACTTTCAACTCTTCCACAGAGTTTCCAGATCTTCAGCATCAACCCCTTTCTTTGCTCTTGGATCAGGGAAAGGACTTCTCTTCAAGAAAACATTCACCGTCTTCCATCCACTGTCTCAGAATCCTTGAATGAACTGCCTTCCATCTGAGTAAAGATGGGAATACCTGGCAGGCAGACCCAGTACAAAGCCCCTTGATAGCCCTTCCTTCAGCATAATGACCCCTCCTAACAGTGCTTGGGGGATAAGGGGGGGGGTGAGGGGGAAGAGGAGGGAGGTTTAGGGTCTCATCTACTTAAATGATACCCTGTGAGGCAGACACTTCAAAGAGTGTCTTCTCATGGCAGGGTGAAGGTCCCACACAGCAGGTAACAAATACTGAAAAGTGTTGTTGCTTCATAGTGATGCTCTCTTCCAGTAAGGAGCTCACTAATCAGCTGCAAAGTATCTAGAAACTGAGGATACACCACATACTGCAGCAAGAAGGGTCACTGTTAAGTAGGCACAAGTTGTCTAACAGCTAGGGGGTGGAGCTAATCAAGCTAGAACCAAGAGGAACAGTGGCCCTGGCCCTGTTGCAGATGGAGTGCTCCTTGCAGAAAATTAATCACATGAATCAAAATGAAATACTATTAAGCTCGATACCAATAGCATCTCAGCAACCAATTACTGTAATTAGTTACTAGATCACTTCCATGCAATCAGGTATCAAATCAGCGCATTACATACAAGAAAGCTTTTCTAAGCAATCTTTTTCATTGCTTTTCAGAGTATGAGAAACAGGGCCAAATCCTCAGAATTCAATGGAGATGTGCCAATTTACACCAGTAAAGAACTTGGCTCATGTTTCAAAATGTCTTGTATCATCAATTTCATCATGAAATATGAAGGAGAGTAGTAATAACTTAAATGAAGTAATCAGTAATTTATTATAAAGCTACTCTGAAAATATTAACCATATTGGGACTGATAGAATGTTTACTTAACAGTCATGTAGTGCTACATGGACACAAGGTGATTCATTTTCACTAAGGAGCTTACAATCTAGATCAATTTACAAAAAACAAAAATGACAGTGTCAGCCATTCCCAAATTTGTGTGGGGAAAACATGAGTTGAAATACAATGAAGATACAAGTCA
Organism: Malaclemys terrapin pileata; assembly: GCF_027887155.1. Taxonomy (NCBI): domain Eukaryota; kingdom Metazoa; phylum Chordata; order Testudines; family Emydidae; genus Malaclemys; species Malaclemys terrapin. The sequence continues at coordinate 102,005,539 of NC_071509.1, read as the reverse complement.
GCCATTCACTGAGTCACAAGCCATTAGAAACAATTTGAAGCTGTTGGTACAATAGCGTGCCCCATCAGGGATGACAGGATCTGTATGAAAACTGAAGACTATCTCTACATTAAAATTTTTCAGGGATCTCCCACCAATGAAATGAGGAGCTTTAGATGACACCATGGTAAAAAAGTCTATCTTTATCTATATTAGCATCCCCACCATTGGTTCTAGTACCTCTCTGGTGCTAAACAAACAATAGGAGGATTTCAGATAAATGCTCATGTAGGCAAATCTTAAGACAGATATATACTGTCTTAATTATATGGAGATATACCTCTCTCATAGAACTGGAAGGGACCCCGAAAGGTCATCAAGGCCCCTGCCTTCATCAGCGGGACCAAGGACCGTCCCTCACAGATTATTTTGCCCCAGATCCCTAAATGGCCCCCTCAAGGATTGGACTCACAACCCTGGGTTTAACAGGCCAATGCTCAAACCACTGAGCTAACCCTCCCCTCATGCGATCATACTTCAAATCTATCAGCAGACACCATTTCATGTTATGTAATATTTGAAGTCATTATCTTTTGTGGACAACCCTCACATATTAAATGACCTAAACACCAGGCAACTGAGTAGTTTACATGGCCAGTGAAATATTTCTTAGATGTGTGAACTATGTTTTAGTACATGAAATACAAACAGAAATGGCTACATCACATTTATTAAATCTAATGAAAATGTTAGTTTCTTTCACTGTGCACATCTCATTGATCAAGAGGATACTTTATTTCATTACATTAAAATGGCAACTCAGTTGGGTAATCTGAAGAGCACAGTTCAAGTTTCAGAACTGCTGACTGGGTTCAATGCTCTCTATATTGAGCAGCTTACTTTGTAAATTTTTGTACAAGATGGTACTTTCAACTGGAGCGGAGAAAAATCACTGGTGAAAGCATAATATCCTCTTGGTAAAAAAAATAATCAAACACTGTGTTGTGTTTATTTATTAAGGCCCTTGCACAGTAAATCCTTCAGGACCTATTTCACCATTCTGCCAGAGTTTAAATACAAAGAGCCAATTTGGCAACGTACCAAAACAAGAAAAACTCTTAACAAGAAACAAATTAACACCACTGTAAATACTCACAAAGCATTCTGCTGCATCATCCATTAAGCCAAGCTGAAAACGATGTTCATCTTTAAAGCTTTCAGCCAAGGCATGCCTCATATTATCTGATGGGAGTGCCTTTTCTCGACTGTGTTGAAACTGTGCAAATATTGTCTAGAAGTAAGTGAAATGATTGATAACTTCACTGACATTTTTTTCATATATCGTATCAGAACAGGCCAACAATTCATAAATAGATGTTACTGCTGAAAAGAAATTTAATACTGCATTTAATACAAAATCCTGTTTATCTATTTACCTGGGGCAAGTAAAAAATCCCATTAGCTATTTTTACCTATCCAATATTAAATGGATATAAAAACATACAATGGGGTAATTGTACATTTTGAAATTGATAGATCGTTTCCCTCCAAATCAATCCCATTTCTGTGTTTTTGCTGAGATGTGATCTATTATACAGTTTACTCTGACCGAGCTGAGCCATATCAATATAGAGCAGGCAAGCAGATTTTATGCTTGGCCTATTAAAATCATGAAAATGTACAGAACTGTGATTAATACTTATTCACTGCTTTTACATAGTCTAAAATTTGTAAGTTTACTTTATATCTTGGTCACTAAAATAGTTACCAAGCCATGCATAATCTATCAGTTTAGCTTTATGGCTGGTGAAATGGATGAAATGTTAGAGTAACTTGAGCATTATTTAATGAATGACTGATTTTGTAAAAATAATGTAAACAGGTAGATTATAAAAAGATACACCTCTCTAAAATGGTAAAGAAATATGCAAAACACTTGTTTGGAAATTACACACTTCCCCCGTTAAAGATAGCTATGATCAGCATCCAATTCATTTTGTTTTTTAACTAGAAGTTTGTATAGCGATACTGAAAAATACTATAATTAAGTCAGTTAACTGCAGAACCAGTGAAGGTTATAAGAAGCTGGGTCAGCTGACACTAGAGTTAAGTATACTGTGTGTGTTCTTGAAATAACTATGGGACAGACTTATTGAAGGTTACATAAAGACTAAATATCTCTGCTGGACTAAAGTTATTTGTATTCTCTGATCTAGTTATTCAAAGCTTAAAAAAAAAAAAAAAAAAAAAAAAACCACAATTGAGGGGACATGAAGTTAAGTAGTTGATATAATTTTTGGGACATTAAATAAGAGGCAAAAACTAAAGTGGTAGGTGAAGTCCATTCCCAAGAATTAGTTTTTGGCTTCAAATTTAGTCTTATAAGAAAAGCAACATCAAGTCTAAATAGTGATATTCTCCACTTCTTTGGCGTTCACAGTGATAATGTGTGCTCTGTCCAACAGATCTTCAGGTACAACAGTTAAGCTAGTCTTGGATGTTCATGAAAAAAAGATGATGCTACAATCAAAATGGCAGTACAATATTTAACTTCTCCCTTGCCCCTAAAACACCAATTACTATCTTATTACTTTGATAAAAATTACAAGCAAGGCCTCCAAAAATGGAGGTTAACATTTATAAAATCTAACAACGTTCAGTTCACTTTGATTTGTAAATATTTATCATGTGCCACCTCTATGCTCTGCATGCTGGTTCAGTTTTTGGTATCCATCAGAGTATTAAACGCAAGATTCTTGAGGTCCTGTATGAGAACAGGGTTTTTAATCATTTAAATGCCTTGCCACCTCCAAGAAACACAAGCAGTAGGAAAGATTGTATAGATATTCACAATCATGAACCAAAACAAAGATTTTTAGGTCTACTTTCAAGCCTACAAGCCTTTATAGAAGAACAGTTGTATAAATTCTGAGTGGAAAAATTCTGAACAGAAGAAATACAGAAACACTTTGGGAATTTCTCCCAAAACCCCCACACATAGGACAAAGTGTGTTCTTCCTATTCCCTTATTTTTACCCCTCCCATTTTGTTTTATTTTAAATCCCCCTCCATACCTCTAAACCCAAATCTGTTGTCTGATTTCCTTTCAACTACCTTTCATTCAGTCCTCATTTACACCATTCTAGTTCAGTTGTGCTGCACAGTATATAGTACTACTTGTTAAGAGTCACTCTGAAACCCACACAGCCCAAAGGAAATGCAGCTGACAACCAAGCTGTTCTGCTCCTTAACTGTGTGCTGTACACACACCTCGTACCACAAATTCAGCCAGTACAACAGATAGGTCTCTCCCAAAAAGCAGAGTGTACTTACTATGACAGACCCAGACCAGTGGTGTCCAGGAGTCTGGTTGAGGGCAAATATACTGGTCATTGGATGAGTAGTTTTCTGTTCCCTGAGTGACCAGAGCAAAAACTGCACTAGAGTAATCAGGAACCTGTTAAGGCAGGCAGGCTAATTAGGACACCTGGAGCCAATTAAGAAGCTGCTAGAATCAATTAAGGCAGGCTAATCAGAGCACCTGGGTTTTAAAAGGAGCTCACTTCAGTTTGTGGTGTGAGTGTGAGGAGCTGGGAGCAAGAGGCACAAGGATCTGAGAGTGAGAGAGAGAGAGTGTGCTGCTGTGAGGAGCACAAGTATTATCAGACACCAGGAGGAAGGTCCTGTGGTGAGAATAAGGAAGATGTTTGGAGAAGGGGGAAGTAGCTGTCATGCAGCTATTACAGGAGGCACTATAGACAGCTGCAGTCCACAGGGCCCTGGGCTGGAACCTGGAGTAGAGGGCAGGGCTGGGTTCCCCCAAACCTCCCAATTGACCTGGACTGTGGGTTCTTCCAGAGGGGAAGGTCTCTGGGCTGTTCCCCAACCCACATGGTGAATCTCTGAGCCAAGAAAATCCACCAATAAGCGCAGGACCCACCAAGATAGAGGAGGAACTTTGTCACATTACATACAAAGTAAATGGCAGAAAAGCATCTCTTTACTGAACAGTATTTTTCCCCATATTCCATGTTGTATCAGCTACTCTTACGTTCTACATATCGCTACCCATTCCACATGATCATATTGGAATCTCAAAGATGTGTTTACTGTGGACTTTCACAGTTAGCCAAGAACACACAAAGGAATAAAAATCCAAGCAAAGTGTGTGAGAGGTTTCCCCTTCCCCGCTTAAACTTACTTATTTGGCTATTTCACATCTACAGATATTTCCTCCAATGTTAAACATAGGCAATCAAATACTATAAAATAAAGAAGGCAGTATAAAAACATATACAGACTAGAACAGAACATTTGTTTATGAACTTGAAGTTTTGATGCAGTTTTAGATGGAAATGTGTCAGACAATAGTTAAAATATGCAGATTAGATGCTGATGTACAAACATGTAGCACTTATGAGCTTTATTTTAATTATCCAATAACTATGGTAACTGCTCACTGCTTTCAAGCTGGAAAAAACCCAAATACACTTAAAGTCGATTATTCAGTTACAAACGCATTAGAACTTATAAAACAGAGTTACTGTTTGAAAAGATATGATCAACACACTTAAAACAAAATTCCCAAACTGCAAACTGAAAGTTAATAATTAGCATAATACAAACTAATTTACAATACAAACTGTTTAAGTCATCTATATAAGGGACAAAAGTTGGAATTCACATTTTGTTTAAATATAAATGTATGTGCCTCTGCTACTTAGATGTGAACAAGATTTTGAAACATTGGTTGCAATTTCCATATACCTAGAGATCAACTCCTCATTAGTAAGGTCTCTCTCCACTGCTGACTGAATACATGTACCAACCATTAGTGTCTGAAAAGTACTACTTTATTCTGATGAAAATTAGTCTCCATGTCATGAAATGGATAGAAAAACTGGAAGTACAAATTGATTTAATTTCCATTTGAAATATTCAGTATTTACCTTTAAAGCACAAAATATGCAGGCATCTCCCTGACAGATATGTCCAGTTAGACCTCTTAAGCTCCGTCGGAATATGTCAAGCTGCCATAAAACCTACAAGAAAAATAAAGTGGAAAAGAAAATAAGGATTCTAGTCTAAGGATTTCTTACCTAAAAATATAAGATTAATTTAACCACATTTATTAGACTATTTTTTTAACTTTATATGGCATGTACAATGTTAGCATGATAATTACTACAATTGTTGTTTTTTTCCCCATTAAGACTAGCATTTGTGCCTTTCACACATGTATTCCCATGTGCAGAATTTTTTATTTTAAGAATAATGGTCCCTCATATTGCAAAAATGGAGAGGGGTGTAAGAAATATTTATAATTTGCTGAACAAGTGAGAACATACATTTATAAAGTGAGTGGCAAACACAGATGGGGTTACAGGAATTATGGTAAATAGAGATGGCAAAATGTAGATGGATCTTATCAGGGAAAATGCACGAAGTAGTAGAAGTCTTCCTCTGACTTTTTACTTTACTCCACCCTCCCAATGTACTCTTTCAAATGGAGAAAGAAGTGTAAACAATAAAACAATTGTTAGCTACAATTTTTGTATATTCACAACCCATACTGTACAATTTATCTTTTTATTACAAGGGCTGTTGAAAAATATTTGTCTTAACAGGTTAAAATAAAAACAATTCACTGAAATTTTTAAAGTTATGAGGCTTTCTAAATCTTTTCCTATATCTACCTTTTATTTTATGAAAACTAAGTTGCAGTGCTTGTGCAACAGATCAGAGTTCTCTTACAGAGACTGTGTATGGAGTGGGAGTGGCAAGCAGTTTTCAGGCTGAAACCTAACCCAGCAATAATAAAAAGGAACAATAAAAATTCTGTCTATATAGATGCAAAAATGAATAAAGTACATTTGAAAACAAAGTCAGAGTACAAAGCACTTTTAAAGATCGGAGGAAGGGGAAGGGACGAAAAAAACAACCCACTCTCCTCCTCATAAAAGAACATTGTTGCCAATTATCTCTCCACCGAATCAACATCTGTGGATTGGTGGGTGGTAGGACTGTCTGAAACTGTAACTAAAAAATGGACTTTGGGTTTAATTTTAGGCACTCTAAGGGAAAAGCAAAACTAAACTGAATATAGGTCAGGTTGTTCCGGTTAAAATGAATGTAAAGCAGCATATTCATTCTGCTGTATCCATACTATTCCCTGTTTTAAATACAAATACAACCAGACAATTTAAAAATAGTAACATTTTGACAGCTGGCATAGATCCACTGATGCTGCGAACCCTTTGTCAAAGGACATAATTAACACCATAATCTAATGAGTACTGCAATGTACTTATGCTGGTATGATCTAAAAGGCTACATATTGTTTGTGTGTGTTAGTTTTTTTACATGAAACTGTTCTACAATAGATCTCACTAAAGTGTAGTACAACAAGAGACAGATGTTCCCCTTCACCGTTTTTAAAGCTAATGTAAATATTAACAGGAAAGATGCCCTACAGCAGGATAATTAAGAATAAACAGAAAACACAGCAATATGCAATTTAAAAATTGAATTTCACTTGAGATCCAACACTACTCAGACTGATTTTTGTTGGTATTCTGCCCACTGGCAACATGGGAAAGGTTATCGTCTACTATGGAACTAGGTTTTCTCCCACACTAACAAGGGCTTTTTATTGGGCTGGCATCAAAGTTAGGAGAATAATATGCACTTGTGGTACTAATCTACAGAACATAAAAAATAACCCTATATTTAGGAACAAATAGCTGCCCTCTGAAAGGAAGTTTATCACCATACAGCATCCCAGGAGAATGCCTTTAAGCTTAATTTATGGTGAATTTTGAGACCTATGATGGTATTTAGAATTTTTTTTAGAACTATAGATCATCTATAAACATGGAAGTATGTAGCAAGACATACACATGTAAGAATTGGCTTTTTAAAATATATGCTTTTATACAGTGAAAGCAAACCTATGTTTTATTTCCTTGATAAGAAGGGAATATGGAACAAGTTTCTGATCATAGATACTATATAGATTTGTTGCTATATACACATGCCTGAGATTGAATCAGGTCTTTGATCAAAAAATTCATAATAAAATAGAATTCAGTCCAAGATACTAACAAAAACAATTTGGATTAAGCACCATAGATTTATATACTAAATTCTCAAGTGATAGTAGTTGAGGTAAAAGAAAATGCCTGGTCCAATTAAGAAAATTGTCTAGTACACTTTGTGAATTAATATGACTACAAACATTTCCTGCCCAACATATTAAAAAAGAGTTTTAAAAATTCAGTGTGGACATTACAAGTGGCTTGCTACCAGATTTGAAGGGAAAGACAAGTGTCTGTTCCTGAAACTTGCAAATAAAATGGTAGACCAGATATTTAAGTGTCACTGTTCATTATAATTTGAAAAGTATATGCTAACTCCTTCGGATTAATCTACACCAATTAAGAGAAATGCATAAAACACTAGTACCATAGCTTCCCGTTTCTTTCATTTACCCAATCTTCCACAATCTATTTTGTTAGCAAAGTAAAAGGTTTTGTAACAGCCCTAATCCATTCTTAAAGGACAGATGCCAATTAAGCAGATTTTCAAAAATTTGCTACTTGTAAAATATGCACCATTTGTTCAGGAAAGTAATGTGTTCTTACAAATGAGAAAGCACTACTGTGGTTTTAGTAGGAGTGCACCTGGCATCGTTATCAACAGATTAAGAAAACATGACCACAGTCAAAACCATTAAATGAAAAACTTACTGTACTTCTGCAGTGCAAGAAGCATATACATTACACAGAGGCTTTAATAGCCTTTCAAAAAGAACAGATACATGTTCATAATACAAATACATTGCTGTAAACATCAGCTTGTTTACAAAAAAAATAAAAAAAGTGTAAAAGTGGTGACAATCTTTTCTTACCTGTACAGCACTGTTTAGAAAGCAACTATTTTGTCCTGGCTCATTTAACAAGCCTTTGGTAGGGGCCAAGGACAACATACTTCCAGGCTGATACACTTTTCCAAGGTTACCCGCAGGCTTCCGCAAGAACTTTGCCCACGCCATTATTTTTTTTAAAATGTATATAAAAATCAAGCTCTTTGCACTTTTAATATTTTTAAGGATATGACAAGTATAAGGCAAAGAAGAACTTATGAGAAGTGCCTTAAAGTCATGGCATTCTGTTCAGATAGTACAAAGGCATCCACTTAAAGAGTTTGTCTTCTGCAGCTGTTGGCTATTTATCGGGAACAGTCTGTCAACTAGATTTGTAACCCCACAAAAAGTTTTTTTAGTCTCCAAAGTTACAAAAGAATGAAAAACCCATAAAACTAATGATGTCCTGTTAAAATTAAGATATTCTGAAAGTCCATCTTTGTTAGAATGAAAGTTCTTGCTGAGCATGTCACCCAGTATCTGACTTTTTCTTCTAGGGATGTCTTTGAAACAAAGTATTACTGCAAAACATGAATTGGGAAAGAATTCTTAAATGCTATGGCCTTAATACATTACAAAAATAGAAAATTCTTGTCTGGTATTATATTGCTGTTCTCTCATTTCCTTGAGTCTTCCTTTTCCTTTTAACAGCATAGGCTCTCTCCCCCATGGTCCATGAAATATATTCCAGTATAGAAAACTCCATATTTTATTTCATTATTTTCCCAGCAAATCTGCAACAGAGGAAAAAAAATGTTTTAAAATAAGTTCTTTAGAACAGTATATTAAGAGAACTCGGATGAATAAAACAAGGTAACAATTAAAGGTAAATGGAGTTTCATAGAGAGAGAGGAGTTAAAGACATCATTAAATGGAAAAAGTGTTAAGACAGAAAGGTCAATTTGATATGGTTCAGTATTCATCATAGTCCAGATATTATTTTCTATCAGAGACCATAATCAGATTAAAGGTGCTGACTTCTGTCAACACTAAGTGTCATCTTATATGAAACCATAGAGCACAGTTGCATAAAATCTGTTTTTTCTCACTTAGGATCTCAAAGTTGAATTAATATTGGGTTGCCTTTGATAAACTGTACATCATCACTACTCAGTAAAGGTTTTGATTTGCTAATCCTAACGTTTGTATATGTGTGAAATATCTACTAAATATTTCTATGTTTTTAAAGAAAAGTTAACTAAACAGATGATAGGGAGGAATTTACTTGATACCAGGCCATACTGTATTCTCATTTCATATTATTGAATATGAACATCTTGAAAAACATGTATTTAATAATATGGCAATTGGGTTAGCTGAGTTTCTCCTAAATTTTGTACCAATATCAACAGAACTGGCCACCTGAGACCTCTGTTGTCACACCTACTGAATCTTTGCATCAGTTCTGGCTTCTCAGTTTACAGCCACGAAAGTTGTTACTCTTGTATATACATTATATGACAGTAAGAAGGTTATTACATATTCACAGCCAACATTTTAAGCTCAAAGTACTGGATTATCCATTTAGGTCTGCAACACAAAGGTCACTGGCATACTTATGCCATACTATAACTTACTTATTTCCGATAGTAGACCAAAAAACCCCAAGGATTAGCTGCTAGGCAAGAAGAGTTAAAAGTCATGTGTATAGAAAAGAGAAAAGGAACCAGGGGTAAAAGTCCTTGATGGCAGTGAGGCCAAAAAGCCAGAATTTCACCCCAGATCTTAAAATGCACATAAATAAGCTACTAAAAATAATATACTAACAGTTTTGAAAGAGCAGCTTCATCCCTATAATCATCTTTTCCCCTGTACTGTGGCAACCTTAAAGGTCATGTAAATGCCAATTAAGGATTACAATTTTTGTTTAGAATGCTGTAAAGAACAGATAATTGTTTCATCCAACTATGTAGTCCCAACAAACATTGTTATGGCTAAATAATTCAACATCTTTTAAACTGTACAGAAAATGAGGCCTCACACAGAACCAAAAATATTTGCCTTTCAAAAGCATCCCTAATGAGAAAAATCTTTGCACCCTTAAAATTATCTCCCTTTTTATTCCTAGACTTCTTCCCACCCGAATGCCCCATCATTAAAGAGCATATTGGAACTCTGTGTTAGTAAGAATCAATAACTGGAACTTCACCAAAAGTCTGTGTTGACCAGTGCATAACCCCATGATTTTTGTTTACAGATGTTACTGTATCTCAACCATAAGTAATTTGATCTTAAAAATGCAGGAAACAAGAAGCATGATCCACAACTGAATTGAACAAAGAACTTGAGATTTAAATATCAAATTTAAATCTCTATTTAAAAACAACCTCAAAGTCCATGGTAATAGGTTATTACCAAAAAGTGATGATTTCATTTTCATTAAGATTACTGAAATATACCCAGAAGAAAAAAGCTACAATTGAATAAAAATTGTGAATGCATAACAGTTTAAGAAAACAAAACACCTGAAAGTGAGAGAATTCTAAGGAGAGATTCTTCTAGTGAAAAAGTATCCTTTGTTACATAATTGCCATTCTTCCAAAAATGAGCATATGCAATTTAAGCAAAGGAATACAGAAGTGAAGGTAACTGCATAGCACAGATGAAAAAGGACTTCTGAAGCCAAGGCAGGCAGAAATGACAACAGATATGCACATCATCATTAAAGAATTTAAAATTTCTAACAAGAATTTTTGCTACAGTTGGAAGCTTTACTGTGAAATATAAATAGATAATAATGGAATACTGCACTGAGGAGGAGTTCAAAGAGGATAAACATAAGTTTTCGTGGGTATCTGAAGAAGTGAGGTTCTTACCCACGAAAGCTTATGCTCCCAATACTTCTGTTAGTCTTAAAGGTGCCACAGGACCCTCTGTTGCTTTTTACAGATTCAGACTAACACGGCTACCCCTCTGATACTGCAGAGATGAGTTCACCTTTATTGTAGAAAGTTGCATTATGCCAGAAGAGCAAAGCTGTCAACCACAGTCTTCATTCCAGAGCTTTTGGCAGTCTTTCAGATACCCTGAGCCCATGTAACTGAGTACCTTAAAGATAAGGGCTGAATCCTTGTACTTGACCTGATATTCTATGGTAAGCCAGTGTATGGATTGGCAAATAGGACTGGTGTGTTTGCAGTAAGCCAGTGTTACTGAGGAGACAATGCTGCAGTATTCTATACCAGCTGAGTTTCCTAAGCACTGAAAGCTTCATGCAAAGATATGCTACATTGCCGTAGTACAGTCAAGATGATGAAGGCATGAACAACTGAGGACAGGTCATCGATCACCAGGAAAAGATGGAGTCTCCTAGCCAGGTGGTAGGAAAATATTACTCGTGGATGCTGCTAGGCGACAGCTTTGCATCAGTGAAGAATCCAGGAGTACTCCTGAACAACAGACTAATTTGTATCAGAGGGATAGCCGTGTTAGTCTGAATCTGTAAAAAGCAACAGAGGGTCCTGTGGCACCTTTGAGACTAATTTGATCAATTGTGGGTGAGTACCTTCAACTAATGGAGACTGCATTGTGGCTGCAAACTCTTCAAAATGCTTTCCTCACCCCATTAGAATAGAATAATAGAAATGTAGGGCTGAAAGGGACCTCAAGAGGTCATTCTAATCCAGGGGTTTTCTTTCTGAGATCCCCTCCCCAACATGCTATAAAAACTCCATGGCCCACTTTGTGCAACAATAGCTGGGTTTCTACATATAAAAGCCAGGGCCGGCGTTAGAGGGGTAGCAAGCAGGGCAATTGCCTGGGCCCCCCATGCCACAGGGGCCCCCACAAAGATACACTGCTCAGGCTTCAGCCCCAGGCGGCGGGGCTCAGGTACCTGGGCTTCAGCCTCATGCAGTGGGGCTTCGGCTTTCTGCTCTAGGCCCCAGCAAGTCTACTGCTGGCCCTGCTTGGAGGCCCCCCTGAAACCTGCTTGAGGCCCCCTTGGGCCCCAGACTCCTGTTTGAAAACTATTGATCTAATCCATCTCCCCTCGAGCTGGCAGAGTTAAGTATACCTAGACCATTCGTGACAAGTGTTAGTCTAACCTGTTCTTAAAAAACATCAACCGATGGAGATTCTACAACCTCCCTAGGTAATCTGTTGCAGAGCTTAACTATCCCTCTAGATTAAATATGCCTAGTTTTTTCAACCCTTCCTCATCATATTTGTTGCTCTCCTCTTGCCTCTCTCCAATTTGTTCACATATCTGTTAAAATACAGTGCCCAAAACTGGACAAAGTTCTCCATCTGAAGCCTCACCAATGCTCAGTAGACAACAGCAATTTATCTTCCTAGGTCTTACATGCAACATTTCTGTGAATACAGAATAACATTGGGCTTTTTTTTTTTGGGCACAACAGAACCACACTGTTGACATTCAATTTGTGATCCACTACAACCTCCCGATTTTTTTCCAGCAGTACTACTGTCCAGCCGGGTATTTCTCATTTTGTAATTGTGCATTTGGTTTTTCCTTCCTAAGTGTAGTACTTTGCACGTGTCTATTGAATTTCGTCTTATTTATTTCAAGCCAATTCTCCAACTACTCTTTGAGTACAGTCTTTCAACCAGTTGTGTACCCACTTTAAAGTAATGGTCTAGATGAAGTATTACCCTAGTCTGCTTATGGGACTGTGTCAAAAGCTTTACTGAAGTCCAGATGTCATGTTTACTGCCCCCCCCCCCCCCCCCAATCCACTATGGTTTGGCAGAATTTGTTCCTGATCAAATCAATGCTGGCTAATACCTATGACCTTATTATCACCACCCAGGTTTGAACAAACTTTTATAATTTTGTTCTAGTATTTCTCAGGGAATCAAAAAAAGTTAGTCTAACTGGCCTATAATTGCCCAGTTCCTTCTTAGTCCCCTTCTTGAAGGCAGAGCTATGCTTTTTGCTCCATCCAGTCCTCTGGGACTTCACCCATTCTCCATGAGGTCTTCAAAGATAAACACTAATGGTTGCTTTGGCAAGTTCCTTAAATACTCTAGGGTGAATTTCATCTAATTTACATATTCTTTAACCTGTTCCCCTATTCTGGCCCAAGAGTCTTCACCCTTGTTAACATTGTGTTAAGCATTAATTGAGTTAAACATTAATCACCTTTTTAGTGAATACCCTGTATGTTGCTTGGGTTCAGCTTCAATCAACTATTCTTCATCCACAAACCAGTCTTTTCCAAGCACTGGACCATCCTAGTGGTAGTGGTAGTGGTACAGTCATACATAGCAAAGGGTAAATCTCATCTGCATAGTGCTAGCACTTGCCTTTGCAATGTCCAGAATTTTGTGATGCATAATGTACTGAACTCCAGAAATGCAGGTGGGCATAGGTGGAGGAAGCTTGTGATGAGGTGACAATGAAGCCTCTTGTCTATGAAAGAAAAGTTGTGCCACTAACTTAATCAATTTAGAAAGAGTTAATTAATTCAGTGCACACATTTCAGTTTAAGAGTGACTATTATCAATTTAGCTTTTATCAACTTAAGCTAAATTGAAAAGGCAGAAAAAAAATAAGTGTGTCAACACAAGAGGGTGCACTATAACAGTTTCTAAATTGATTCAGTTAAATAAGTCCACGTTCTAAGATCTAAAATGACAAGGAATAAGAAAAGGCAACAACCAAATTCATTGTTAGGGAAAGAAGAGAAGAGGAAAGAAATTAAATTAGTTTAATTTGGAATGGGGAAATCAGACTGGAATTTTGGCTTGTGATTTAACGATATCATTACAGATACTGTCATTTTTTCTGCTAGAAGCAAATGACAAATCTGCAATCAAGACAAGCTGAATTTCAGTGTTCTCTGCAGCATTTAAGCTGCCATTAAAACAAAAATTCTCGTCCTGGTTATTTGGTCTTTGTACTGTGGTAGTGGCTCAAGGCCCCAATCTAATCTCTTTCCAAATGTGAAACAACCGAGCGATGCCTCTTCTTGAAACTACAGAATGAGACAAACCATTTACTCTGGAGGTGTGAACCTCATTCACCTCAATAGGATCTTAACTCAAAAGTCAATTGAGAACAGTAACCAAAATATTTAAGTTTCATTTCAAGTGCAGATCCAGTCTACTATGAACTACATTAAGTTTGTCATAACAACTGGTCTGATTTGTAACAGTAATAATATCCAAGTAGTCTACTTTAATGCAATCACTGTGGGTATGTCTACAGCAGGGAGATGGGTTTTCCAGCTCAAGTAGACATACACGTACTAACTCGGCTTAAACTAGCACCTAAGAATAATGGTGTGACTGAGGCAGCATGGGTGGTAGCTTGGCTAACCACCCAAGTGCATACCCTTGAGGGTCAGGTGGGATGATTAGCTGCCAGTATACAATCAGTCCAAGCTCCCGCCCTTGCTGCTACAGCCACCACACAACTATTCTTAAGCACTAGCTCGAACAGTTGTTGTGTGTACGTGTACCTGAGTTGGGAATCCCATCTCCCAGCTGCTGTGCAGACATACCCTACAACAGCTGTCACTCTTATGTTAGGTTTGAATAGGAAACCACACACCTCAAGCTTTTGAGCAAAATATTGGCTTAGAATACCAATTCTGTTCCCCAAGTCCCTGTCAATGCAAAACAAAACTACCATTGAAATAGGGAATCAATAGCATGTTAAATCTATTTAAGGTAGTTATTCTCACATTGGAACTTCTATGTTCTACCCTAAACTGATAATGTAACACCAATTTTCCATTTGTTTACTTTGAACAGAAATGAAGATTACAGTTCTATGATTTACAAAGTAGCATAACACATTTCATTAGGGATCTACTTTAGAAATACCCATCACTGGAATGCTGAGCAAAATTTCCCCAAAGCAACAGGTCATCTTTGAATTTTGTCATAGACAAATTTCCACTTAATTCAAAATATCAGCATGCAATTTAGTACAACAGCGTTCACCAAAGTCTCTTAACAACCTCTTTCTGTTCAAGTCTCAGAATTGGTATTCTTTGCCTTCCTTGCACAGTCAACTGTATTCAACCCAGTTAACCATGCTCTCATTTGAAATTTTGTCCTGCCTGGGCCCTTATTCTATCTTCCTGCCTCTCTAATCATTCACCATTTTGGTCTAAGGATCATGCTCATCCCCATTCTAGCTTTCAGTGCAGGTTTAACAGGCTCCATTCTTGGCCCCCTCCTCTTTTCATACCCCATCCTCTTTTGCAGATTTCATTCGAAGACATGCCTTTATAACTAATCTTTACACTGATGATTCACAAGCCTATCTAAAATATTGGCCTGTCTGACATTCTTGTCGATACCCAGCCAGTTTTGGCTATGTTGAGCGTAATCTTCCCTCTACAAGCTCTCCCCACTTACACCATCATCCCCCCTCAGGTTTGTAATCTGGGAATCCATCTTTGACTCAGACCACTTTCTCAACATGTGGAAGGGGTCTAAATCAGGGATAGGCAACCTATGGCATGCGTGGCCTTCGGCACGCAAGCTGATTTTTAGTGGCACTCACACTGCCTGGGTCCTGGCCACCGATCCGGGGGGGGAGAGGGGAGGGAGCTCTGCATTTAAATTTAATTTTAAACGAAGCTTATTAAACATCTTAAACCTTTTTCAAACACTTTTTAAATCCTTATTTACTTTACATACAATAGTTTAGTTATATATTATAGACTTATAGAAAGAGACCTTCTAAAAATGTTAAAATGTATTCCTGGCATGCAAAACCTTAAATTAGAGTGAATAAATGAAGACTCGGCACACCACTTCTGAAAAGTTGTCAACCTCTGGTCTAAATCTTGCCACTTCTTCCTGCACAACATATTTAAGGTACTTTCCTCTCTGTCCATACAGCTAAAACTCTGGTTCAGATTCTCATTTTACAGCTTCAGTACTATAACATCTCCTCTTTTTGATCCTCACAAATGCCAGGAAACTGAGGAAAATGTAGTTCAACTAATCAGATATTAGTACAAACCATTTCTCATTTCCATAAGTAACATCGCAAAAGATTCTTCTGCACCAGGTACCATCAGTTGTTCAGAGTATTCTTGTGAAGCTTGAGATGCTTTATGTGAATACTAATGTAATCTTTGTATTTAATACTGATTTTTTATTTGTGTATGTATTTATACACACACACACACACCCTTATGAGGAGGCTTTCTACAGAATTCTGTTAAAAATGTTAATATATTTAATACATGTTGAAAAACTGTGTGTATGACTGATCCAGTGAAGTATAGCCTTAAAAGAGTTATTACCTACAATACACATATATAAACAAAAATAGTTGTTGATAAAAATGTTGATTTTACTAATAATATTGTTTACTTTTGTTATAAAAAACTTTATTGGTAACAAATAGCACTACTGTGGTTAATCAACCTGTAAAACTTTACTTTTCAAAACACAGTATGAACTCACCCTTTTAATACCTCAAATTATGCCTTCATTTCATTTCAAGAATAGGATAGTAAAACAGAAATGCGTCAACCATGTTTAGATTCACAAGTGTACAGTAATTTCAATACATAATCCAAAGTAGCCTCTGGGGACTTAATCATGCAAAAGATTTATGCTTAATTTTTTGCACTCTGAATGGTCCCATTGACTTCAAAGTTAAGTAAGTTCATAAATCTTTATGGGCTTAGGATGTAAGTAAATATATTTAGCAGATGCTACATGTTTTCTTTTATGAAGCACACCAGGAAAAAGATGATTTATGCAGAGAATGGACAATACAACTAAATTTCCCATATTTGTTCTTAAAGGGTCTGAAAAGCTTGTCAGACAATGAAAATGCACAGAAAACCAAATATGTCCAATTAAGGAATAAATTTACATAACTTCCACATCTGAGGCACTGAACATGCAGTTCACACTGCTTCTGAAACATTTTTTGTATAAAGGAAACTATCTAGGAGCATCCGAAGAAGTGGGCTGTAGACCACGAAAGCTTATGCTCTAATAAATTTGTTAGTCTCTAAGGTGCCACAAGTACTCCTGTTCTTTTTGCGGATACAGACTAACACTGCTGCTACTCTGAAACCTATCTAGGAGCTGTATATTATGCTACAAGTGATCAAATTTCAAGCAGTGGAAATCCACCCTATTATACCTATACTTGCATTTCCTGTTTTCAAAGAATGTTTACAACAGGTCCATAAAATATTACTTAATATTTAACCTAGCTGTCACATGCCTTTTAACTTTGCATTCTACATTTACATACATAAATATGAGCTTGCATTGATTGAATATTACAGTCAGTCAATCACATTAGGGGGGGACATAAACCAGTACGTTTGTTTATAGGAGTTGTAGTAACATATAAAGTAAACATCTTTTTTTAAATGTTTTAAGGTAAAAACACCACTGTTCTCAATTTAGAGGGCAGCGTAGCATTTAATCTCTCGTTGCACCACCAATGCAACAACACTATCCCCCCGCCATATATGCCGTTTAACAAAACAGCCACATGAAAACCAACGAATGACCAGAAGCATCGCCTGGAGAGGCTTTATATGCAAAATATTTACCCCGAGACGTTCGCATCTATTTAGAGTCGGGGTGGCACTAGCAACTTAAAGACATTTTAGCAACTGATCAACCCGCGGTGGGAGAAGGGGATGGGTGGAAGGACGCCTGACATCAAAGGGGGTTAGAAAACAGGTGGCGAGGTGTGTTCAGGGTCCGCGAGGCTGGTTAGCACCACGACAGTCAGGGTCATGCAACTGTAATGTCCCCCCACCCCACGCCACCCCGACACACAGTCCCCACCGCCGGGCAGAGCGGGGGCAGGCGGCTGCGGTCGGCAGGTCCCCTCTCTCCGCGCACACCGCGCCGATCGCGGCCACCCCTGGCCCCCCTACAGGGACAGGGCGAATCCCCGGAGCAGGCGGACCGACCCCCCGCGCCAGGACTGATCCCCCCCCGCCGCCGCCGCGGCCGCCCCACCCCGGGGCCAGCGCTGCCCCCGCAGCTCCGGGCGCCGCAGCCTGGCCCCAGGACCCCCTGCCTGGACTGGCGGAGTTGCCGCTCGCCCCCGCTCCGGCTGCAGACCCGCCCCACCAGCGGCTCCAGCGGACTCACCTCCAGCCCCGGACGGCCCCGCACGCAGCACCCGTTTCTCTCGGCCCCGGCCCCGGCCCGGTCGCGACTCGGCTCCGCCCCGCCCTCGGCTGGTAACTTTCTTCCAATGTTCGGCGACTGGCGCGTGACCGCTTAGGTGGCTTGGCGGCGCGCGCCCGAGAGCCGGCGGCGCAAGGGGAGGGGGGAGCACGTCTCAATAGCCCGGATCTTCACAAACCACTACGACCTCCAGCGCGCGCCGCAGGTGAGGTAGACGCGGTCTTCGCAACCCGGGAGAGGAGGGGAATTGAAAGCACCCCGACGGCGATTGGAAGAGCAGGGGAGTGACGCCATGAGAGAGACTTATGGGTGGGTGTGTCTAGCAGCGTGGAGCAGCGCATGCGTGGTTAGTACCTGTGACTAAAAAATTACTCAATAGTGTTTAAATCGCAAGACTTTGCACATTCCCTCTCCTGCCCCCTATATGTTAAGGCAGGTGGGGCCCAGAGGGTGGACTCTGCTCCCAACCATCAGGGCAAAGGACTCTGGCGTGGAAAGGGCTTTGTTACTGATTAATATTACGCTCAGGATGGAGTGGTAGCAAAGACAGACGCACACCGTTTGTCTAGACCAGAGCTGGTGATCCAGCCTTAAATCATTGATTGTCAATTAACTTGACTTAACTAACACACTTGTAAATTCAAGCCTGGACAAACCCTGTCTATGTTCAAACGTATCAGAGGGGTAGCCGTGTTAGTCTGAATCTGTAAAAAGCAACAGAGGGTCCTGTGGCACCTTTGAGACTAACAGAAGTATTGGGAGCATAAGCTTTCGTGGGTAAGAACCTCACTTCTTCAGATGCAAGCTTATGCTCCCAGTACTTCTGTTAGTCTCAAAGGTGCCACAGGACCCTCTGTTGCTTTTTATGTTCAAACGGGATCACAACTCTCCTCTATATATAGTCACAAGGGCCTTTGTTGAGGAAGTTTTAGCCCTTCTTTTTTCCTTCTATATATTTGTAAAAACACTTCTTATTCCACTTACCCCTTTGGCTAGCATCAATTTAGTGCTCAATTCTGCATTACTTCACTAGGATGCCACAAAGATCTGTGGATCCCAAAGCAGGATTAGTGAGCTTATTCTGAGTTTTTGCTTATCTTTTCTCTGTGTATTCTTATTTTGTTGCTTATGACTTTTTCCAGTATAAATTTGTTCTTACTTTCTGATTTTTGAGATGTCCCTCATGAAGCCATATTGGCTTATACCCATTTCTTCTAGTCTTTCTTCACAGAGGAAATCTAGTCTGTTGGGCTTTAATTATGGTATATTTTAAGATTCCCTGCCATTTTTCAGTCTGGAGAATTTTAATACAACTTTCACACTATTTAGACTGAGAATGACACAAGTGGCACAGGAACCCTGAAAGGAACTAAAAGGAGAGTTTTTTAAAACTAGAATAAGTGGTACAAACTCATAACAGTACTATAGGGGTTAAAAGATTTTTTGCTGTAGTTGTTGTCAAGACATGACCTGTAGCATACATGATCAAGGGCTGTGGAAGAATGTGACCATGTTATTGGAATTGATGTTCATCTCTGTAGAGTATAGGGATATTCACATCTTAGTAGAATGTTTAAAACAGTAGTAAAGTGATTGTTTTGTTCAAAGGGAAAGTTAAAATAGGAGGTATAGTTCCAAACTGGATGACTATAGGGAGCAATTAATTATGGCCCCAGTCTGGCAGATCATCAGCACCGTGGGAATCAAGAGAGTAGATGGGAGCTTAGAAATTAACAGCGAAAAAAAAAAAAAAAAAGAACAAAACACAGGGCACAATACAAGTGTGGGGAAACCCTTAACACATGTGAGTGTCTTTTCCATATCTTGGGTACATTGGATGTTCAGAGAAGACCTGTTCAATCAAGGGCTAATCAAGTTCAGAAAAGATATGTACCAAAAAAAGACCCTGCCCTGGAAAGTTAGGTAGATACCAGGAGTCATCGCTATGTCTATGTCTATTTCAACAGTGCCTATGTATTATTGCAACAAAGTTTTGTTCAGCTATTGAAATGAGTGTTTCTGTGCCTTTACATTCCCTCCAACGTTATGCAACTTACACAGTGGACACAAAACGTTTTCCCATGATGAAGACATATTGGCCAGGTTTTAACAGGAACTGGGCTAGATCTTCTAAAATTCAATAAGCCAAGCATGCCTCTCAATTACTACTTGTTTTTATTTAACCTCCAACTGTCAATATTTTAAACATCCTTTTTTCTTATGAAAATAGATACAAATAAACAATAACCAAAGTAGTTACAAATCTTTCCCCCTTTTCTATTGTGTAGAAGCCCTCTTGCAACAAAATTAGTGCATTTCCTCTGAGGTAGGAGGGGGTAAAGGAAAGAGCAGGATTTAGGGGGGCTGTGCAGTGCAGGAGAAATCCCCACATGACACAGAGATCAGGTCCCAGTGATCTCCCTTTGTGCTGCCACACCACATCTGTGTATATTCAGTCCTTCCAAATACCGGTGGAGATTACAGTGGCTGTGGAGTAGCCGGGGGGACTCTTCTCCTTTCCCACTACAGATTTCCCCAGTACAGTTAATATACCCTCACACTCAAAATTACTGGTAAACCACTATGAAAGATAGTTTCAAATAAGTAGAAATAACGTGCTAGCCATAAACAATGTTTGAAGTATGTCAGGGTCTTCCGAAGCTAGGCCACTGTAAGCCATGAAGGATCACAGGTGTTATCTCATTAGGGGAACTTTCACAGAGCATAAACATCATCCCTTTTTTCTTCCTCCTCACTTCCCTCTAGACATAACAGCAAACACACAGTAAACTTTGCTTTTCCTTTATTTGTTTCATCTACACTAAACTGATTGTTAACGTTTCTCCAGTTTATTTATCAACAGTGATAACTTCTCTGAAAATGCTAAGCATAGTGCCAGGAGTAGTTTCCCTGAAGTCATCTAAAGTTTATTTATTTCCTATTTTTTTAAGAAAAGTAGGCCAAGATTTTCAAAGATGGATCCCTAAAATTGGAATCCTACATACATATTCGGGCCCCTAAATAAATGGCTTGATTTTCATAAGTTCTGAGCAACCAGCAGTACCCGTTGACTTCTGAGTGCTCATCAGACTCTTGTTTAGAAACCAAAATATAGAGTTGATAATCAAACCCTAGGGACCCATTCTTGAAAATCTTGGCCATAGGGTTTTCTTCAGGAAAATTTCACTGTTCTCTTTTGTTTCAATAACCTGTGGTAAAATGCATGCACCCACTCATAGACACCAAATATACACTCACAGACTTAATCTCAAACTGATGTCAGATCTAGGAAGGGTTGATAGATACACTGTGCTGTAAGAAGAGGTTTTGAATGCCGCTGCCTTGTAGTACACAGAGGCTGCCAAACTTACAGCCAGTCCTGGATGATTTGTGTTCCCTCCTATCAGAGAAACACACTGGTATCTGGCTTGGGGCAATTTCCTCCTGCTCATGTTTTCATTCTCAAACCAAAACTATGCTCCCTTTTCTATCCTGCTGCTTTCCACCTTCCTTCCCCTGCTGTTTCTGCCCTCACCATTGTTATTGTTCACAAAAGACTACCTGGCAGAAGGATAGACTGAAGTACCATGAAACATGATGAGCCTGTGATTTTTGCCTCAGACTCTCTGTGTTTTCCTTCACATTCTAGCTTCAGCATCGCTTCCCCAGCCATCCCCCAGTCAGTGAAATATATTTCAAACATTGCAGAGCTATAGCCCAGAATAAGCACGTACCAGTTTAGTTCTGAAATAAACACTTGCGATAAGTGGTCAGCTTGCTCACCTTCTGCCTATTTGAACTAAATATTCTTGTTATTCTGTTTCCCTGAAAATATCTAAAGTGCTCTGATTAAGAACTCAAGGAATGACCCGGTGCTGGAATTTAGCTGTCAGAGTTAAGGAAGGGGAAAAACTTTCCTTTAGTCTGACCTGAGAAACACCCGTGATCCTTCATGGCTTACAGTGGCCCAGCTTCGGAAGATCCTGACGTACTTCAAACATTGTTTATGGCTTACACATTATTTCTGCTCATTTGAAACTGTCATTCATAGTGGTTTACCAGGTAATATTGAGTGAGATGGTACATGAACTACATTGGGGAAATTGGCAGTGGAAAAGGCAGAAGAGTCTCCCCGGCTACTCCACAGCCACTGGAATCTCCACTATGGGATTTGGAAGGGCTGAATATAAACAGATGTGGTGCGGTAGCACACAGGGAGATCTCTGGGACCTGGTCACTGTGCCATGTAGGGATTTCTCCTGCACTGCACAGCCCCCTTAAATCCTGCTCATTCCTTTCCCCACTCCCACCTCAAAGGAAATACACTAATTCTATTGCAAGAGGGCCTCTATACCCATAGAAAAGGGGGAAAGATTTGTAGCTACTTTGGTTATTGTTTATTTGTATCTATTTTCATAAGAAAAAAGGATGTTTAAAATATAGACTATTGGAGGTTAAATAAAAACAAGTAACTATTTTAAAAAATGCACAAAATTCTGTCCTTCAGAGACAGCAGTGTGAAAAAATTCCTGCATTAATAAGTCTGTTGGTACAATCATCTCCCAACTTGGCAGAGTTCAGAATGTTCTTTTTGCAACCCTTATTAAACATTTTGATCTCTACTTGTTTTTGCAAGAATAGCTGGCTCACTTCATTCTCTGCTACTTATACACTTACCGTGATTTAGGGATCTCAGTGCCTTTCACAAATATTATTGAATTTAGTCTCACAATATCCTTATGAGTTAGGGAAATATTATTATCCCTATATTACTAATGGGGGAATTGAGGCACAAACAGATTAAATGTCTTGCCCAAAATCAGCCTGTGAGAGAGCCCTGGTTTCCTGACTCCAAATCTTGTCCTTTAGTGACACAAGAACAGCCTTTCTCCTGTTATTAGATCCATTTTCTGTAAACTTTGTGTAATAAATGTAACTTTCATTTCAGTAAAAAATGCCTGTGACTCATAGTGAGATGATTTCTAACTTGATCTCTGTAGTATATAGTCATTAGATTTGGACATTGAGAGTGGAATCCTATCCCATTTTAGTCAATGGGGGTGCGATATACAAAGGTACTTAGGTTCCTAAGTCCCATTTTTAGGCATCACTGCAATCCACAAAACTGCTCAGATGCCACCTAATCCTGTAGGTGCCTTAACTCATTTGGTGCCCAAGTTTTTGCAGTAAAAGTTCCCTAGGCACCTATGTGAATGCCTCTGAGAATGCACACTGGTGCCTCACTCTAGATGTCTGGACACGTATCTCCTGCCTAAGCCCCAGAGCAATTCACAAACCAGGGAAGACAGGCATTCAGCCACCTGAGTAGTATACGGGGCCCAGTCAAGTTGGTGTACTCAGAGAGACTACCTACCACATTTGACCCCACTGGTAAAGTCATACAAAACAGACAGGAGTGGGGACTAGAGGAGAACCTCCTTTATCACATTTGATGTAGAGCACAGAATACTCACTCACAATGTGGAAACCTTCCAATTCAAGTTATCCTCCCCTCCACCTGATGAGAAGTGATTTAATGAGGAATCTTTACCTCACAGGTGAGTGCTGTAGTCATTAAGCAATGGAATATTCTGATGTTCAATCTTTCTTATTGAAGTTGTTCCACTT
The DNA here is from genome assembly GCF_027887155.1 of Malaclemys terrapin pileata. Classification (NCBI taxonomy): domain Eukaryota; kingdom Metazoa; phylum Chordata; order Testudines; family Emydidae; genus Malaclemys; species Malaclemys terrapin. Next base: position 101,981,907 of record NC_071509.1, on the reverse strand, counting down.
TAATTAAATAATTAAATATCAATTTGGCCAAAGAAAGTGTTAGAATTACTCTATAGCCTCATGGATAGGGCACTCATCTGAGAAGTGGCTGCTCCCTGTTCAAGTACCTTCTCCCCTCAGGAGAAGGTATGACTGAACAGAGGGTCTCCCACAATCTGGGTTAGTACCCTACCCACTAGGCTAAAGGTCAGGCTCCTTTTTCCCTGGCTGTTTTGTTTCAGCACCACACGTGACTGAATGCCTGTCTTCCCCTGGTTCATGGATCAAAAGCAGAAATAGGCACCTCCTTGCAGCCCAGACTTAGGCATTTATCTCTGTGCGAGCTATGGGACTTCGGAAACATCCCTCTGGTCAGCATCTTCCATTGGCTAGTTTTGGCAGCCCCCGCCTAGTATGCTGGCTTTGTGGATTGCATTCTAATGTGCCTATCTCTTCCCATTCATGGTATAGGAGCCTAGGCACCTTACTCAGGCTTTGTGGATTCCAGTGTTGTTTCTGTGATTTTTCTAGATGCCTAAAAGGTATGTGCTGCAATGCTCAGGGTTGCAATCCCTACATCCCTTTGTGGATCCTACCCTGGGAGTTTTGCTGTTGACTTTATATGGGTCAGAATCCCATTCAGAATGTAGAAGGGTCCTTAATACGATGTCCAAATTTCACATTTGGATGCTCATAGTAACACTTAGGCCTGGTCTACACTAGGCGTTTATGTCGAAGTTAGCGCCATTACATCGAATTAACCCTGCACCAGTCCACACTGCGATGCTATTTAGTTCGACATAGAGGTCTCTTTAATTCGACTTCTGTACTCCTCCCCGACGAGGGGAGTAGCGCTAAATTCGACATGGCCATGTCGAATTAGGCTAGGTGTGGATGGAAATCGACGCTAATAGCTCCGGGAGCTATCCCACAGTGCACCACTCTGTTGACGCTCTGGACAGCAGTACGAGCTCGGATGCTCTGACCAGCCACACAGGAAAAGCCCCGGGAAAATTTGAATTTGAATTCCTTTTCCTGTCTGGCCAGTTTGAATCTCATTTCCTGTCTGGACACCGTGGCGATCACAGCAGCACTGGCAACGATGCAGAGCTCTCCAGCAGTGATGGCCGTGCAGTCTGTGAATAGAAAGAGGGCCCCAGCATGGACTGATCGGGAAGTCTTGGATCTCATCGCTGTGTGGGGCGATGAGTCCGTGCTTTCTGAGCTGCGCTCCAAGAAACGGAATGCAAAGATCTATGAGAAGATCTCAAAAGACATGTCAGAGAGAGGATACAGCCGGGATGCAACGCAGTGCCACGTGAAAATCAAGGAGCTGAGACAAGGCTACCAGAAGACCAAAGAGGCAAACGGACGCTCCGGATCCCATCCCCAGACATCCCGTTTCTACGAGGCACTGCATTCCATCCTCGGTGCGGCCGCCACCACTACCCCACCACTGACCGTGGACTCTGAGGATGGGATATTGTCCACGGCCGGTTCCTCGGACATGTTAGCGGACGGGGAAGATGAGGAAGGAGATGAGGAGGGCGAGGCAGTCGGCAGCGCTCACAACGCTGATTTCCCCGACAGCCAGGATCTCTTCATCACCCTTACAGAGATCCCCTACGAAGCGTTCCCAGCCGTTACCCCGGACACAGAATCTGGGGAAGGATCAGCCAGTAAGTGTTGTAAACATCTAAACATTTATTTTTAACAGAACAGGAATATTAACAATTAAAAGAATGGGTTGTTCATGATTACTTTGCCCTAGGCACTTAACGGTTCAGTCATGGGCAGTGCAAGTTTTGAAAAAAAATCTAGCAATGTCCAGTTTTCCGTGATTGTCCTGCCCAAGCCGCTCTACTGTTTAGTCCCTGCTACTGCAGCTAGAGTAAAATGCGGTCTATATGTGCAGGGATAGAGCAGTAATCCTCCCGGGACATCTCGATGAAGCTCTCCTGGAGGTAATTGGAAAGCCGTTGCATGAGGTTCCTGGGGAGAGCGGCCTTATTGGGTCCTCCGAAGTACGAGACGTTGCCGCGCCACGAGACTATCAAGTACTCGGGAATCATTGCTCTGCACAGCAGGGCGGCATACGGCCCTGGTCTTTGGAGGCTTTCCCGGAGCATTCTCTCTCTCTCGCTGTCAGAGATCCTCATCAGGGTGATGTCGCCCATGGTGACCTGCTTTGAATTAGGTAGGGGAATGTTAGTGTTGGGACTGCTTGCTCGTTCCTTTACAGAACTGTAACCGCTGGTTTGCAGCCACGCGGTGAAGGCGGGAGAGGGGCTGCCGAAAGGGATCGTTCCTGGGGACAGCTGCGAGGGGGTGGGACAGGGGCAGAGTTCCCGCTTGCCGGATTGCTGGCAGCAGGGACTGACATTGCTTTAAATGTGAAATGAGGCCAGTGGTAATATAAAAGTTTTAAACTGCCACAAGTCTACGGCTTACCATGTCTACCTGCAACAGAAATTCTGTTGTGCTGCCCCGCTTCTCAAATGTGCTGTGGAAGACCCCAGGCACTGAATGCGAAGGCCGAGAATTCGACCTTGTGCTGAGTGCGCATGTGATAGGTGCTGTGCATGGTCTTGTTCACAGAGAAAGACTATGTTCTTTGTTCACAACTACATTTATCTTTCTGAGGAATTCACTCCCTTTTTCCCATTCCCACAGCCACATCTGCGACTGTCTCACAACATAGCCTGGCATCACACTCCCAGAGGCTAGCGAAGATTAGGCATAGGAAGAAGAGGACACGGGAGGACATGTTCTCTGAACTTATGGCCTGTTCCCAAGCCCAGGCAGCACAGCAGACCCAGTGGCGGGAGAAATTGACCCAAATGCAGCAAGCAAACATGGATCGGGAGGAGAGGTGGCGGCAGGAAGACCAGCAGGCGACTCAAACGCTGCTTGGACTACTGAGGGAGCAAACAGACACGCTCCGGCGCCTTGTGGATGTTCTGCAGGAACGGAGGCAGGAGGACAGAGCCCCGCTGCAGTCCATCTCTAACCGCCCTCCCCCGCCACCAAGTCCCATACCCATCTCACCCAAAGTGCGAAGAAGGAGAGGCGGCAGAGTCCCTGCTAACTCTCACTCCACCCCTGCAGAGAGCTCTAGTAGCAGAAGGCTCTCATTCCCCAAAACTTGAAAAGTTCTTTCCTTCCCGCCTGACACAAGCCCCCGTCCAAGTTTCACCTCCCACTTCCATGTGTAGTTGATAATAAAAAATACGTTTCTGTTAACTACTGTTTCAATCATGTTCTTTTGGAGGAGGAGGGGAAAGGGGGTTGGTAATTGGACAGGACAGTCACCTTTGGCAGGGTACATAGGCGGGGGCAGGCACAGCAGCAGGGCACATACACAGTGCAGTGATGCAGTGACTAGTTACCCTGGTTAGTCTGGGAGGTTGTTTTCATGTTATGTGGTGGGGGGTGTGTTGCTCTGTGACTTTGTGGCGGGGGAGGGCAGTTACAGATCTTAAGCGGCGGTCCTTATGCAGATCACAGAGCCACGCAGCAGGGGATCTGTAACCGTCCTCCCCCTGCCACAAAGTCACATAGCCCCCCCATACACACAGTCCCGATCAGGAGGGGTGACAGGCTCCGTTGAAACAACCATCCCACCGCAGCGGAGCCTGTCAATCCTTGAGTTTAGAAGCTTCATTCGCATCACTACACTACACCCGCTCCGCACCACAGTCTGCGTCCCAGTTTTAAAAAATTCCCGCGAAAACAGTATTAAAGAAAACGGTGTGCATTAACAAAGTAGAACTATTTTTATTTCGAAACGTGTGTTGGAAGGGGGTGAAGGGGGTATGTAACTGGAGAGGTTAGTCAACATTAACTGGGTAAAGAAACGGGGGCAGGTTCAGCTTCTCTGTACACAAACTTAAAAGTCACAGGTTACCCTGCTCACTCAGGAACCTAGCTTTCAAAGCCTCCCGGATGCACAGCGCTTCCCGCTGTTCTCTTCTAATCGCCCGGCTGTCTGGCTGTGCGTAATCAGCAGCCAGGCTATTTTCCTCAACCTCCCACCCCGCCATAAAGGGCTCCCCCTTGCTCTCACAGAGATTGTGGAGCACACAGCAACCTGCTATAACAATGGGGATATTGGTTTCGCTGAGATCACAGCGAGTCAGTAAGCTTCTCCATCTCCCCTTGAGACGGCCAAAAGCACACTCCACCACCATTCTGCACTTGCTCAGCCGGTAGTTGAAGAGTTCTTTTTCAGTGTTCAGGGCGCCAGTATAGGGCTTCATGAGCCAGGGCATTAGCGGGTAGGCTGGGTCCCCGAGGATGACTATAGGCATCTCCACATCCCCAACAGTTATTTTGTGGTCCGGGAAGTAAATACCTTGTTGCAGCCGTCTAAACAGACCAGAGTTCCTAAAAACACGAGCGTCATGAACCTTGCCCGGCCATCCCACGTAGATGTTGGTAAAACGTCCCCTGTGGTCCACCAGTGCTTGCAGCACCATGGAAAAATAGCCCTTTCGGTTAATGTACTGGGTGGCCTGGTGGTCCGGTGCCAGGATAGGGATGTGAGTTCCATCTATGGCCCCACCGCAGTTTGGGAATCCCATCGCTGCGAAGCCATCTATGATCGCCTCCACGTTTCCCAGGGTCACTACCTTTGGCAGCAGTACATCAACGATTGCCTTGGCTACTTGCATCCCAACAACCCCCACGGTAGATTTGCCCACCCCAAACTGGTTCGCGACTGACCGGTAGCTGTCTGGCGTTGCAAGCTTCCAGAGGGCTATGGCCACTTGCTTCTGTACACTCAGTGCAGCTCGCAACCGGGTGTCATTGCGCTTCAGGGCAGGAGACAGCAACTCACAAAGTTCCAGGAAAGTTCCCTTCCGCATGCGAAAGTTTCGCAGCCACTGGGATTCATCCCAGACCTGCAGCACTATGCGGTCCCACCACTCAGTGCTTGTTTCCCGTGCCCAGAATCGCCGTTCCACAGCATCAACATGACCCATTGCCATCATGATGTCCTCGGCGCTGGGTCCCCTGCTTTCTGGGAGGTCTGTGCTACTCTCAGACTTCAGGACATCACCGCGGTAACGTAGCCTCCTCGCCTGACTTTTCTGCATCTGCCTCAGGGAAACCTGTATGATAAGCTGCGAGGCGTTGAGAGCGGCCACAACTGCAGCGATGGTCGCAGCGTGCTCCATGCTCGCAGTGCTGTGGCATCCGCGCTGTCAATGACTGGAAAAGTGCGCGAACTGATTTCCCGCCGGCGCTTTCAGGGAGGGAGGGCGGGAGTGATGGATGGATGACGACAGTTACCCAAAAGCACCCTCGACACATTTTCTTACCCAGAAGGCATTGCCGGCTACACCCAGAATTCCAATGGGCAGAGGGGACTGCGGGAACTGTGGGATAGCTGACCACAGTGCACCGCTTCGAATGTCGACGCTTTCACCGTTAGTGTGGACTCACAAAGTCGAATTACTGTCCTTAGTGTGGACACAGACGTTCGACTTTGCAATATCGATTCCAAAAATTTGATGCAAGTAAATTCGAACTACTCTCGTAGTGTAGACAAGGCCTTAGCTGTGTATGTTTATAATGTACATTCCTCAGTACCCTCATCCAAATGAGGGATGTTGCTGTCTTATGGAGGAGTCCCCAATTGAAAACTGGATTCCTGATGTGTATTTCTTATGTGAGTTTGGTATAACAGAGTCTCTGATGTTAACAGCATTTAATTGACTGACCCAAGACACTTTAACAGCATGTTTCTCAAACTTTATCAGTGCTGAGTACATTGTAATACAGAAATTATCTTCTGGAGCACCTTCCGTCTCCCTCACAATCATATAATATCTCTGTGGCAACTACAACAACTACAGACATGGAAAGTAATATTAGGAAATAATTTAATGTATTGTAATTGCCTTTCAACAAAATGTAGCCTCCGGAAATAATAAGGAGCAGCCAGCACCATGTGACCAGCCAACTCTCTGGGAACCACCAATAAGTGCTCCACAGGACCGCTTGTGATCTATGGACCACAATTTGAATAGCTCTGCCTTAACTTATATAGTATTTCATTTTCCATATACGGCTTTTATTATCCCTTTTGGAGGATAGTTTGTTATCTTCATGTCCTAAGTATGTCTCAGAACACTTTGTACAGTTACTATGATGTCTCAGGAACGGCAGCAGCTGGTCATTAGGTTCTAGACTACACAAGAGCTGAGCTGGAAAAAAATTCTTAGGTTCCAAGAAATGTCTATACTGGTTCAGACCCATTGTCCATCTAATCCAGGGGTTGGCAACCTTTCGGAAGCGGTGTGCCGAGTCTTCATTTATTCACTCTAATTTAAGATTTTGCGTGCCAGTAATACATTTTAACATTTTTAGAAGGTCTCTTTCTATAACTCTATAATATATAACTAAACTATTGTTGTATGTAAAGTAAATAAGATTTTTAAAATGTTTAAGAAGCTGCATTTAAAATTAAATTAAAATGCAGAGCCCCCCCGGATTGGTGGCCAGGACCCAGGCAAGTGAGTGCCACTGAAAATCAGCTCATGTGCCGTCTTCGGCACGCATGCCATAGGTTGCCTACCCCTGATCTAATCTATAGTTCTGTCTCTGACAGTGGCTGATACTGGCTGCTTCAGAGGAAAGTGCAAAAAACACAAAAGTGGACAATTATGGAATAACCTGCCTATTAAGAAAATTTCTTCCTCACCTCTGTTGGTGAATTTGTCCCTGGTATAGCATATTCCGCTTTTTGTTGAATAATTCGGTTTTTTATTGTAGTTTCAATCAATCTATCTGAATTTTGGAGGAAGAATCAGGACAGTTTCCATCTTTACTAATGTACATCTCCAGTCCAACTTCCTGTATGGTTAGCCCTATTCCTTTATTCTCACAGCATTAATTCTGCTCTTGGGCACATATTGGATGAAATAGTGGCATAAACTTCACTTACAAATATTTGTTTGACATACTTTGTGATCTGATAAAAATAAACTACATCCTGGCTCCACTGAAATCAATGGCAAAATTCCACTTGCCTTCAGTGAGGCCAGGAGTTCAATCCTTCATGTTTTGTTCTATCTTCAGATTTACCAGGTAATTTCTGCCTCTGAGATTTGATAACAGCAAAATCCTATGAAATGAATTAAAACACACATTATTGGAGTTAATATAATTTGAATTTATTTCCAAAAGAGTCAGATATTTGGATTATGAAGAAGAAGAACAATCAGACAGATTGATGCAATCAAGACCTCTGAGAAGTGTATATGTATTTAGGGAACTTTACATCAAAGTACAGGATAAACAGGAGAACTTCAGTCTAACATTTCTTTCTAAAGGCAGATACTTGGTAACCGAAGACTGTAATATGGGAGGCACATTCTCATTTCCTGGAACCAGCTATCAAAAACATTCTTTATGCAGCAACGAGAAGAACAAATTGGCTAAAAATCTTGTTGAAACGGGGAGAAAGACCACATGGATTTAAGGCTAGCTTTCTTTCCAACACATAGTTACTGCCATCTCCGACTCCACCTCTGTACAAATAACATTATAGTTACAGCTGATACCTGCATATCCTCGGCCTTCTATAGCCATTAGAGGCCATGGGAATGTTTACCAGAGTAGTGTAAAGGTGCCCTGCGTAAATGAGAACAAAGCACAGAAAATTTTAGGCACAAGAAACAACCTTCTAGCTCAATATACAGATAAAGGCTTGCTAGCCTTTTCAAAATGTGCCCTTACTTCCTCTACCTTCCTGCATTTTTATCGTACCCTACTATCCTCTCCTTTTCTGGAAACAAATATAAGTGTCTCATGGACTCATTTGTACTCTGTACTTGCTGGCAAATTATTCCTTAAGGTTGTTTACCTATGCATAAAGCAGCTGTACCTCAGTTCCCCATTTAATCCATTTTGTCAGTCATTTTCCTGAGTTTTAGAAGAACCAATGTTTAAAAAAAAGTTTCTCTTGACTTTGCCAGTCCCTGGAAACTTTTATTCTGTCACCTCAAGGCCATCTCTTTATCAGTAAGAATAAGCCCAAATCTTTACTCTTGAATCATGAATTAGACTCTTCAGCGTTGCCCTTCTCCGTATCCAAAGACAATAATATATTTCCAGTGGTATTGTAACTGCATGGAATATCCCAATGGCATCTTGCAAGCGCCTCACAAAGTAAATGGCCAATCCAAAACCCTTTGAAGTCAATGGAAAGGCCCTAAATTTCCAATCCTGCAAATTGAAGCTCCCTGAGTGGACCGTTACACAGGTACAGAGTTTTGTTTACTTTAGTGGAACTCTGCATAGTAAAGGTAGATCAAGTGGATCATTTTGCACATTTGAGACCTAGCATAGTATGATTTGGGGTGGGAGTGGGCAGCTGCGCCACTGTAGTGCTTAGTGAAGACTCTACTTATGCCAACTCCATGGGAGGTGGTAGCTATGTCAACAGGAGAAGCCACCGGGAGTTAGGTCAGTATACATCACTCAGGACTGTGGAGTTATACCGACATAAATTTGTAGTGTAGGCTAATCTGCTAATCTGCAAATCCTTTTCCTGATCAAAATGCTGGATTATTCTTTTATTTAGCTCATATTCTCCTGACTTGATCTATGCTCACAGACTAGTATTTTTGCAATTTCATGCATTGAAATGTGTTTGTCATCTGCTGGCCCAATCATTAAACAATTCTGATCACTTTGAATCTGGCTGTAATGCTCCTCCTTATTTACTTTACTTCTAGTCTCTTTGTGACACCTGCAGAATTGGGGAACTCATATTTAGTGTCATTGCCCATATCATTTTATATGTTAACAACAATAAATATCCTAAAAGTGACCCCTGGGCTGGATGGGGTGAAATTTTCAAAAGCGCTGGGAGCAGCCTCTGTTTGGTAGGTGCAATTGACACCTGTACAATTTGTGTTCACCTTGTGCCACAAAATCAATTGCAGGCGAGAAATCAGAGAATTTGTGCCCCTAACTATCTGACTTGAACCCACAATTGAAATGGCTGTGCAATTTTTGCAAGTACAAATTACAACCACAAAAGTGGAGGGTAGGCTTCAGCTCATTTGGAAATGTATCTCCATGATCTCTTTCCAGTGTTAAAACTATTCATCCATGGTTACTCTTTAACTCTCTTAAGCCTTCCGGTCTCCCCATTTTACGTCTTATTCTATGTCTCTTTACCTCAGTCACATCTGATCCTCTCTGAATCACTCACTTTTGTAGATGAACCCATTATGGATCAACACCATCAGTTAGAGAAATGCCTTTGAAAAAGTAGTGTCTTGATGCATTTCATTTGTCTAGCCATTGCTACATCATATAGGCTATGGCTACACTATAGCTTAAGTCAACATAAGTTATGTTGCTCAGGGGTGTGTATTAGTCACCCTTGAGCGACATAACTGACTTAAGCGCTGGTGTGGATAGTGCTATGTTGGCGGGAGAGCTTCTCTGCTCACAGGGACTAGGATAATTAAGCTGATGGGAGAGCTCTCTCCTGTTGGCTTAGAGTGGCAGCATTGGAGCAGCTGTGCTGCTGTAATCTCTCTATTGTAGCCATCGCCATAGGGTGGGGTTTAATTGTGATCTAAAGTTTGGGGTTGCATGTAGTTGTGAATCTTGTAAAACTTTATACACATCCGCTCATTTCACAAGAAAAACAGGCATATGAACATGTATATTTGTGATCAGAAAGTTAACGTGAGTCACATGCATCATGAGCCCCTTAAGAATGGATTCAGTACACATTAAAAGAGAGTTTTTACAGACAAAATTCACAACCTATTCCCCAAAACTGACATTCTTCATTCAAAATGTAATGGTACCATATTGTGTATTTAAAAATATAACATGCAAATGTTGTATCCTTCTCAAACAAAAGATAAAATTAATGAAAAATCAGTTATTAAATTGGTTTTGCCTCTTATTAAAAATGAAGTTCTAATCTGAAAAAAGACATTAAAAATGGCACCTTTTTATTTAGTTTATCTGCTGCGTGTGTGTATCTGAATCATATCAGCTTCTGTTCAGCCCAATCCTTCATTTTCCTAATACATCGGGGCTTACCACTGTACAACATGCAAGAAAATTCTTACACACTGTAGTAAACCCCAATTCTACTCTGTAACCTGGACAGAAAAGAAAAACGACTTATGCAAATATACATTATGGCTATGGAAGGGCTAGAGAAGGATTTCTCAAGCAGGATATTCATTTGATATAAAGACCTATCTCATTTTATTAATACTCGTTTGGCATAAGTACTTTCACTCATTCATGTCTTTGCAGTTGTGAATAACAGAACAACCTCAAACTCATGTAGGTATAACCTTTGTACCTCACCATTTCATTCTGTAGTCTCTCTTTCTTATAACTATATCTACTATATACTTTCTACATTTGTCTAGCTAAACTTACTATTGGTGGTGATACAAGAATCAGCAAAAACATAAGTGATAAGCCTGCTCTCACTGAAGAGCTTTAACCTCACAGGGAGCAAGATTGGAGCCCAAGCTTCATTTCCAAATCCCAGAATAAGCAGGCAGTACTGACAGTATATTGAACAAATCTGACATGGTATCGAGAGGATCTGCTAGGACCAGAATAGACTGCCATGATGTCAGAGTCATTTCTTCCTTATCACAACTGCTCTTAATGTGGCAATGCAAAGGTCTGAAACAACATTAAGTTTTCATTAAAGAATAAAAGTGAAAAAAATAAAAGGTATAGACAGACAAAAGTCAAAAATGTGTCAATGAATAGTTGCCAAATTATTTTATTTATATTAGATTTCTAGATGAAATTAAACTCATGAAAAGGGATACTGTATCAGAAGTTATTAGACTCCAGCTACCAATGGAGGTTGTTGCAAGGAGCATCTATTAAAAGTCAAAATAATAACACACTGATTTTTATGGTCAGCTTTCAGCATTTTGTATCAAATATAAAACAACAGCTTCCTTTTCACAGGTCATCCGTTTCTGGAACAGTGTTGGAATCCGAAGGCTGGATGAACACTATGGGAATATTCTCTGACGTCCATCCCTTAGGAGTCCTGTTGAAGGACCTCCTGGTAGAAAGAGGATTAGCGAGGATCATGAACCTGGGATCATTTAGCAGCAGTAGATTAAAATCTGGTACCTTGAATTTAACCAGCTTTGATGCTCTCTCAAAACCACCAAATGGAGTGGCAACTCTGTAAAGATGGTGGGGGGGAAATAAAAGTGAAATGTGATTTTAACAATACCCATTTTTCTTTTGCCCCAAGAGCTGAAAAAGAATAATCTGTTTTTTTGTTTTGATTTGGTTTGATTTGTTATGACATTTTTTCAGTACAGTAATATGATTCCTAGCTTTCTGAGATCTCTTGGAAAACTTTTGGAAAAGCCATATGTTGATTATTTTTCTGGCAAATTCTCTTCAATGCCCCTCTTTTGTTCCTTTACAATTTTTCTTTACATACATGTTTATTCTCAGCCTCTCTCATAGTCATAGTTACTCAATATTTGGATGGAAAAATTATTGAACAATAAGCACTTAAAGTGAGTGCCTGATGATTGATGATTTAGTCACTGAAGGTATTTTGCGAATGATACATCTGCTATATGCTCCAGCCTCTTCCCCTCCTATTTTGAGAGTCAGAACATATTGTCTTCTAGACATATTAAGGACCAGGTTCTATTGTCTTATGTGCATTACAGACCTCAAGAAGGTGAATTAAAGCAGTAAGGGCCTGATTCTGATCTCACACCACTATAAATCAAAGGTAATGAAGTTGAAGTCAGTGGATTAACAATGTACGACCCTATCTACTCACAAGTGTTGTATTGATTTAACTAAATTGGTTTAGAAACAGGCTTAGTTAAATTGGTGAAAAACAATGTTGTAATTGAAACCTACTCTCTGAAGAAGACTTTGTGCCTCAAGAGCCCTGCCTGAGTTTCTTTTGGTAGAGGTTTGCAGAAACCCAGGCCGAATCTAGCCCAATATCTGCTGCCAGTATTTTTAATGTTATTTAAAGGTAAATGGTCCTGAGGTGATTAGCTTGACAAATGGAAAGATAAGAAACACTTAGCAAGCATACACAGTTAAATGAATTTGCAAATATTTTAAAACAACAGTATTTCCACATACAATTTGTGATTCTTTTGTACTTGCAGACTTCTGGGCTGAGAGTTTTCCCTTAGCTGTTCCAGAACGCCCATGTATAAACAAACCTAACCAAACAGAAATAAATTGTACCAAATGTGGACATACCTGTTAGTCAATCAAATAGTTTTTCTGGAATATATCTAGATTATGGCCAGTAAAGAAGCAATTAAGATTTGTTAACTGGACCTTGATTCTTGGTTGCCACAAAACCACATAAGTAGTGGCACACCCAAGTGAATTCCAGCTGAAAACTGAGAGCTTTCAGTTGGCCCACTTGGTTTTCTGGGTTTGATACAGAGCGATGAATCCATTGGTCTAGAGTTCCTGGGGCTACTGGTCCTCCAGTGCAGACCAAAACAAATAATTGAACACCAGCAGAAACCAAAAGAGAACAATTGAAGATTTTACTGGAATGTTAGCAAGTTATACATGGTATACTATACTATACTATACTACCAGATAAGCAAACCACAAGATTCAACAAAAAAAATCAAAGGGAAGTATCTACTATCGACTAGACTACTCTATGTGGTGCATAGAGATTGCTCACTGAAATTTTGCAGTTAGGTACATAGAATTATAGAATCATAGAACTGGAAGGGACCTCAAGAGGTCATCTAGTCCAAACTCCTGCACTCAAGGCAGGACTAAATATTATCTAGACCATTCCTGGCATGTTTGTCTAACCTGCTCTTAAAAATCTCCAATGATGGAGATTCCACAACCTCCCTAGGCAATTTATTCCAGTGTTTAACCACCCTGACAGTTAGGAAATTTTTCCTAATGTCCAACCTAAACAATTTAAGCCCATTGGTTCTTGTCCTATCCTCAGAGTTTAAGAAGAACAATTTTTCTTCTTCCTCCTTGTAACAACCTTTTACATACTTGAAAACTGTTATCATGTCCCCCCCAGTCTTCTCTTTTCCAGACTAACAAACCCAATTTTTTCAATCTTGCCTCGTAGGTCATGTTTTCTAGACCTTTAATCATTTTTGTTGCTCTTCTCTGGACTTCTTCCAATTTGTCCACATCCTTCCTGAAATATGGCACCCAGAACTGGACACAATATTCCTGTTGAGGCCTAATCAGCACGGAGTAGAGTGGAAGAATTACTTCTTGTGTCTTGCTTACAACACTCCTCCTAATACATCCCAGAAGAATGTTCACTTTTTTTGCAACAGCTTTACACCGTTGACTCATATTTAGCTTGTGGTCCACTATGACCCCCCGATTCCCTTTCCACAGTACTCCTTCCTAGGCATCATTTCCCATTTTATACATGTGCAACTGGTTGTTTCTTCCTAAATTGAGTACTTTGCATTTGTCCTTATTGAATTTCATTCTATTTACTTCAGACCATTTCTCCAGTTTGTCCAGTTCATTTTGAATTTTAATCCTATCTTCCAAAGCACTTACAACCCCTCCCAGCTTGGTATCATCCACAAACTTTATAAGTGTACTTAGTGTGCCATTATCTAAATCATTGATGAAGATATTGAACAGAACCGAACCCAGAACTGATCCCTGTGGGACCCCACTCGTTATGCCCTTCCAGCATGACTGTGAACCACTGATAACTAGTCTCTGGGAAGAGTTTTCCAACCAGTTTTGCACCCACCTTATAGTAGCTCCATCGAGGTTGCGTTTCCCTAGTTTGTTTATGAGAAAGTCAAGTGAGAGTATCAAAAGCTTTACTAAAGTCAAGATATACCACGTCTACCGCTTTCCCCCATCCACAAGGCTTGTTACCCTGTCAAAGAAAGCTATCAGGTTGATTTGACATAAGTTGTTTCTGACAAATCCATGCTGACTGTCACTTATCACTTTATTATCTTCTAGATGTTTGCAAATTGCTTAATTATTTGCTCCATTATCTTTCCGGGGACAGAAGTTAAGCTGACTGGTCTGTAATTCCCTGGGTTGTCCTTATTTCCCTTTTTATAGATTGGCACTATATTTGCCCTTTTCCAGTCTTCTGGAATCTCTCCTGTCTTCCATGACTTTTCAAAGATAATCGCTAATGGCTCAGATATCTCCTCAGTCAGCTCCTTGAGTATTCTAGGATGCATTTCATCAGGCCCTGGTGAATTGAACACCTCTGATTTGTCCAAGTAATTTTTAACTTGTTCTTTCCCTATTTTAGCCTTTTCTGACTCTATCTCATTTTCACATCATCCCAAGAAGAGCCAGCTCTGGTTCCAAAATTGATCCTGGCAAGGTGGTAAATGCCTTGTGAAAGGTTCTGATCACCCAGACTCCATGGGAATGGAGGATGGTTTTTGGATCAGGCTCCAAAACTACATCTTTTGATACATAAAGGACCAGATTTTGTAACAGCAGCCACTCTTCACACACAGTGACTATCTAAGCAAGCTTGGAAATTTTCTTCCACGTTACACATGACAAATTCTGTACTGTACCTTACTGATTAAAAATAATTACTTTATAATCAGTACAGAGTGAGTGCAGTGACCTACATGTTATTGGAAAATAACGATCATTTTAATTGCTGCTCTAATTAAGATATATATTCTCCGGGTAGTGTTCATGTAATCTTTAATGTTTATGGATTTGTAAGTTAACAAAAGGATAATCAATGTTAATTTTGTGTTTGTGCTTCGATATTATTATTATAATATTTTATATTATGAAATAATTGCTTCCGTTTATAATTCTGTCTCTACGTAGAGCACATAGGTATAGATAACACATTCAAATTTGTGTGTTTTATGAAAATTCACTAAATATCTTTTGAACTTACAAAAAATGAATAACTGCTATACTAAAGGTGGCCTCCCTGGATTATTCATTTACACATACCTGTGTGCTATGCAGAAATACATGATGATCTGCATGAAAGAGAGTGCAGTAATCAGCTAATAAATGTTAATTTGTCCTTCATGACATCAGTACATTTTCCTGTGAGCAATAACTTGTATGACGACAAGGTGCTGTAATACCCTGCACTGTTTGGAAATTAAGCAAATAGTCTGAGTTCTGATTCATTGTCTGTAACCCAAAACCAGTGCCTAAAAAATTCCGAATAGTCATTGCACAATATAGGAGAAAAAATGCTGGTCTCAGGCAATGGCAGCAGGAAGTCTAGGGAGTGGTTTAATATTCACTTTGCATATTCCTAAAATGCTGATGCATGATTTAAAAATATCATGGCACATACATGTATTTTTTAGCCCCTGCTCTATATGTGCACATTATTTTTTTCCTCATTTTTAAAATCATTATTAAATTGTCCCTATAAAGGAGAGAATTTTTATTTGAAATTTTTGAAGGTTAACAGATTGAGAGAGAAAGTTGTTAACTATCCTGGTTTAGCTGCTATAGTCATATAATAAAATAATAATAAAAAAAAATTCTGCATTTGCCCGGAGTTCTTTAAAAATGTGAATAACATTTCCTAAACGTTCTGCTTAGAGCTGTGCAGTGGAGACCTGCCCTTGACACACCCACACACTCTGGAGAAAGTAGGACTCAGGTGATGTCCCCTCACCCACCAGGATGCCTTGGGGAAAAACTGCAGAGAGAATTGGAACCATGCAGAGACACCACTGGGTAGGACCATCTGAAGAAGCAGCCAAAGCAGGACCCTTTGGACATTCTAGAGACTTTTCTACAATTTCCACTGGACTTTTTATTGCATGTGCCAATTGGCTGTTTGTTCCAACCCTCTCCTTCCTCTCCCTCACAATCTCTTCACCTCAGCTTCATTCCCTCTTAACTTCTTCTTCCAGTCCCTGTGCCCCTCCCCCTCACCTCATTCCCTTCAGTGTCCCCCCTCCTTTTACTTTACTTTTAGTTTAACCATTTCCCTCCTAACTAAACCCAGTCATAAAAAATAAATAAATCTTCGCACTAACAGTATGTTCACTGCTGTCTGCTTGTGTGTTATACACTTTCCCCTGTCCTATGTCTTTCTTGTCTATTTAGACAAGCTCTTTAGGAGACGGACTGCCTGCTAGACTGTGCTAAGACAGTGCCTGCCTCCTGCAAGTTGAGGGCACTCAACACTTAGCAGGAGACACTTAGCATTTTACAGGATCAGATCCAGCGTTTGTAAATCAATCAAGCAAAGCACTAGCCAGATGGACTGGATTCCTTAGTGTTTTGGAAGCAATAGATTGGGAAGGGAGAGGCCTGAGCAAGGACTGATCTAGTTGGAGAGGAAGAACCAGTCAAACCTGCTTGTTGTCAGATGCAGGCATGCTGCAGTGCTTTATTTGTCACCTATAATTCTATTTTTGACATTTTTCCCCACTGGAAAGAGAGTGGAAAGAAGGGGTTAAGTTAATTTCCTATTATAAACTAATTAGCAAAAGTAATTCACACTGGCTTTTCCATACCGATTCTTGGATAGATTCTTCCAGGCTGACATTCTTACCTTTGTGCCAGTTAATTCTCCTTGTGTCCCCCGGGAAACTCATCTCTAAAGGAAAGCAATTGGTTTTGCCATTTCCTATAGAGTTTCCATTAGAGTAGGGCACCTCTAATTTTCACCAGGAGCTCCACAGGTTCCTTACCAGCAGAGTCTGCGCAAGGTATTCTCTGAGCCTGTGTATTCTGGTCACCCTGACCATGCGCTCTACTCCATACCACATATATTTTAGACTGCATTGGTTATCTATAAGCCCTTAGCAGGGACGCGACTTCAGTTCCTTTTTGCTGCCACAGCCTCCTCCTTGGTGGACTTACAAATGCTGCCAGGCTCCTGTTGTGTAAACCCAACCCCAAGTCAGACCATTAGCTCTATTAATTCCTGAGATCTGATCCTGCTTCCATTAGAATCAATTGTTAAACTCCCATTGATATGTGGTCAAGATTCAGCCCTGTATTGCTGGAAAGGGTAAATGATACATTTCCGCACAAAAAAAGTTCTGAAGCTTTTTCTAGCTTCCATACACCTCTAAAATAGTCCTGATTTAAAGTCATCCTTGTCTGAGTCTTATTCAACAAACCTAACTCATTTCTTAGTCAGGAAAAACTCCTAGTGAAGTCCCATTGATTTCATTAGTAGTGGTGCTTGAGCAAGCAGATTTGAAAGGATCCTAAATTTGGTCTCTAAAATCAAAGAATGTCATTTTAACAAATATAGCTGAGTGTACTAAGAACAATCTGAACACTATCTTTGGAGTTCCATGCCAAGCATGCCATCAATCCCACTTCTTCTCTCCTTCTGTTGATTAATAGTGAATGAACCTGTGTGTTGCACTGTACTTGGAATTACCAAATCCTGAAAGTGATTCTTCCTGGAGTGACACAGTGGGACTGAAAATCCTGACTGATACTAGCTAACACAGTGACGTCATTATGACATCACAACTCATCTGTTCAGTATTTTATCAATTGCATGTTTCCAGGATTGTAATGAAAGAAACTAATTAGCTAGACACTTTCTGCATTAATAGTGACTAGAGGTCATAAATATAAAGGTATTGTACACATCAAACAGCCAATTTAGGCCTGACATAGTTTGGTGCTTTTTTCCAGATGGGGCAGGGTATGTTTTTATTTACAATATGAAGGATTACATCATTCTGCCTTGTATTTTGAATTTACCAGTTCCATTTTTAAAACTTTCTGGACCAAAATAAGACCAAAACATGAATTTCAGTAGCAGGTTTCAATTTGTTATAACAGTTAGTAGGGATGATATTGACCCTTCCCATGTACAAATGCACAAAAGAGGAATATGTACTCCCAAAAGATGCAGTTACACCACGTCATCCTCATGGAAAAACAAGACTGGTAGCGATGAGAAATGGGCAGTGGACAAAACCTAATCTCCCTGAGGAGGCTGAAAATCTGAATATCAGCCAGATCTCAGACCCTATGTTTATAGCAATTCTGCTTCAGTGCAGCCCCAGGTTCTTCCCTTTACCAGCAATGGCAGCATGTATCTGACTCAATTGCTATCTATAAGTGTCTATCAGGTTTTCTGTAGTGCTAGTAACCATAGTAGCTAAACTGTGCTGCTATTGTTCCCATGATAGCTGTTGTGGTCAC
The DNA here is from genome assembly GCF_027887155.1 of Malaclemys terrapin pileata. Taxonomy (NCBI): domain Eukaryota; kingdom Metazoa; phylum Chordata; order Testudines; family Emydidae; genus Malaclemys; species Malaclemys terrapin. The sequence continues at coordinate 101,963,745 of NC_071509.1, read as the reverse complement.
ATAAGCTCTCCAGTCAGTATCTTTCATGTCATTTTCTCAGGGGAACATGGCACATTGTTTCCCAGCTCTTCCTCCAGGTCAATAGCTACAACTACTTGTTCATCTGGTGATACACATAATTGCTGTGAAGCAGATTTAGGGGAGACTATGCAGTGCCATGATGTGATAGCTGTATTTCTCCTCCTCACCCCCATAATTTAGGTCCACCTGCGTACCTCCATGCTCCTGAATGTAGATGTTGGTCTTGACAATTTCCTACAGATTTACATTCCCACTATTTCCCATTTTCTATGGAAGTAGATTGCCACACAGCTGGGTTGGTTTGTTTGTTTGTTTTTATTTTTTTGGCCAGTTTTTTGGTTTGGCTTAGTCAGCGGGAGCTAAACAGGAGCCATTTAAAAAAAAAGTTTGTGACTTTAATAAAAGAAGATATTGTGCACAATATGAATAAAAGTGGGAGGCACAGTCTGGATGTTTTTTAAAGCTCCCAAAAATAGTTCCAAGTTCCAACCAATGTCAACATAACAAGAGGTTCCAATGAAAACCACAGTACGCCAACTACCGTGTAAATAACTTCTCATTCAGCTCCCTGCTGGCTCCACACTCAGTACCTTGTTTTTGGTGCCTAGTTTTTATTTTTGTGACCCTATTTTGCAGATTTAGAACTGAAATCTCTTAGTTTAAGATGTTACCAGAGATTGCAATGGCCCGTTAAACATAATGGAGGGTCTGTTGCTTCAGGTGATGGACCAGCTCCAGTGAGGGCTGAATGCTCTCAGCTTCTCCAGGCTTTTAAGGGCAGCAGGTGAGAGTTGAGGGCTCTCAGCTCTTTGCTGGATCAGACCCTAAAATACAAATCTGTTGATTGTGGATTGTAACAAAAAGAAACAAAAATTGATGGTTCCTATTATAGTGCTTATGAACCAAACTCTAACCAGAACTCTCCTTTGCATAGTGCTCACTTGGGGACTGATCCAGTGCCCATTGAAGTCATTGGAAAGATCTAATACGCTTTGGATCATGCCCTTGCTGTGTCCTATTTATTCCATCAAGTCAGGCGCACTGGAACAAGTTGTATAGTAGGGGTGTTGAAAGCCATTGAACCAAACTGTAAACCCTGTATATGATGGAAATCACTTCAAACCAGCATCCCTAGTTCTAGCACCTTTGCTAGAAATGCATCAAATTCCTAATTTCATTGGATATTGTGTTCTTCTCTTACTTTTTCTTCTTTAATTATTTCTTAGTCTTTTACTATGACCTTCCTCTTGTGTTGTTTATGCTAGAGCTTATTTTAGAATCCATTATTTAGATTTAGACTAATTGTGCTTTCCCCTTTAAAGTCTTTGTGTGTGCGTGTGCACATGTGTGTGTGCATGTATGAACCAGTTTTTTTCCATATAGTTTGGTTAAAAAAAAATTCCACTTCACATATGTATTTCTACCGTCCGGTAAAATTCATCTTCCTTCCTAAATTACCTGTTAAAGCTCCTGTAGTCAGGCAGCTCTGGCTTTGCTTCAGGCTTAAACAGTCTAGGGTATAAAGCCTCCAACAGCTCTGGGTCATTGCTGATGGCTTCTAGCCAGGGGGACTGATAATATTTTGGCACAGAAGTAGTGTTGAACCTCTCAGGAGGAATTTCCTTCAGTGGTCCAGAATATCCTTCATGGAAATAAATCAAGGATAAATAATTATAATCATGCATTGCATTTTATAGCACTTTTCACCCAGGTATCTAAAGAGGCAATTACACATATTAATTAATGCTCACTACAGTCCTATGTAGTTACACATATTAATTAATGCTCACTACAGTCCTATGTAGTAGATAAGAATTATTATATATCCATTTTATAGAAGGGTAAGCTGAATAAAAGAGAGGGTTAAGTTACTTGTCCAAGACTACATAGAAGTGGGAAGCAAACATAGGGGATTTGTACCACTTTAGTTAAACCAGTGCAAAAGGCTGTGTAGATGCTTATTTAGGTTTAAGGGTGGTTTATTTTGGTTTATCTTAAACCTGTTTCTTGTTTATTTAAGCTGGTTTAAACCAAAGTACCAGTGTCCACATAGCCTCTTGCACTGGCTTACCTAAATGAGTTTAAAATCAAACCTTTAGTTAAAATAATTCAATTCTGCCTGTAGACTAGTCTTTGGGTAGGCTTTTAAAAAGCACTAAAAAGAGTTAGGAGCACAAGTCCAATTGCCTTTCAGTGGGACCTGTGCTCAGGGCTGGCTCCAGCTTTTTTGCCGCCCCAAGCTGCGAAGAAAAAAAGAAAAGAAAAAGAAAAGCCCGATTGAGCGGAGCAATTGAGCTGCTGCCAAAGAGGAAGCGAGGCACTGAAGGACCCGCCGCCGAATTGCCACTGCAGACCCAGATGTGCCGCCCCACAACAGACGGACTGCTGCCCCTTTCTATTAGCCGCCCCAGGCACCTGCTTCTTTCGCTGGTGCCTGGAACCAGCCCTACCTATGCTCCTAATCCCTTAGGCACTTTTGAAAAACCATCCAGTATCCCTGGTTCTCCATTGTCTTGCACCATGCAAGCAAGTGAAGAATCAGACCCATTCTCAACCTCACCAATGAGGGATAGATTCCTTCATCCTTACTCCTTTCGATCAGTACCTTACTACATAAGTAGTTCCATTGACTTTAGTGGGATTACTTCCATAATTAGGTGCTACACAACAGGCGTAAGGGTGGCAGAATCAAGCCCTTACTATATACCATAGTTGAGAGTATTAAAAACAGCAAGGGGTTGTCCTAAGATCTGAGTCAAAATTATTTGTTGGAAGAAGAGGGACAATTATTCCTAACTTTTTACCTTGATAGGTTTCTAATTCTCTAAATTAATTCTATTGCTTCATTTCAGCATAAAAAACACTGTTTTGTTTCCAAATCAGAAAAAAATCAGAGTTCAGACAAATATTTTCTGCAGACAATGAGCTCAAAGATCACACCTCAACTTTGGAAATAGAGATTGCACCCATTCACATTGTATTGGGCTTATGGATACACAGTGTACTAAAGCTCTTAGTACTTTTAGCAATCACTGATAGAGTGGCATTGATCCAGTTGATACTGGCTGGAAAAAGTCTACACAAAACATGCATGCACTGAACAATGCTGAACAAAGAATGACTTTGTAAAAACCTCTGCCTGCTTATGGATAATTCAGAACCAGGAAAAAGAGCTATATTCACTATTCATATATTCATATATTGTCACAAATAATTTGGCCAGCTCTAGTCTTTAGGCTTCCATGTAGCTCAGGGCTTTAAATAAAGAAAACAGGATCCTTGCAAGCAAGGTCTTTAAAATAGAAAAATATCACTGCATCCAGAGAGACAAATTCTCCTCTCAGCTATTCCCACATAAAGGGCTCAATCAGAACCTGCAGTGACTTCAGATTCACATTTAGAAGCTGTAATAAAATTAGTGATGCTGAAGCTCAGATGGCTGAAAATTTTAGTGCAGATAGACAATTAAGATTGATAGGATCAGATCAATGGGGTTATGCAGATTTAGGATCTGATGATCTGGCCCCAGATGTTTATTCAAACTTATCAAATATACTTTGGCCTAAATGTCTCCTGGGATTTCTAGTGTTTCATGGCATTAATTAGCTCACAGATATCATGAGAATAGCCTCTCTCAATGTATCTATGTATTTCCACTTGGGTGTGAAACTAGACAATAGAGGTATGTGAAGATTTTTATAAACCACACTGAAGCAAGTTAACTACTCTGATTTGCATTTCAAATGAAGATTCATATACATTCTTTACAGTACTTCTAACTTCATTTGAATCAATTTGCTGATCCCTAATAAATATCCCATTAATGATCATGTAACAAAATGCTCTGCTGTTTTCTGTGCTGTGAAATAGCTGAGTACTCAGTATGTGCACAAATTACAATAGTTTGTACTTTACCTGGTGCAATGTTTTCAGGATTTGGTGGGCTCCGTGGGTCAGGTGTATTAGGAGGTGTCATTGGTGCGTGCTGATGGCCAACTTCGGCACTGCTAGTTTCCATTTTAACACTCTGCATAGGTTCACTACGCTGCATTAGAATAGAAACAAATACCATTGATAGCACATGCATATCAAGAGATGTTATATGATTCTCTGAAGTAGGGAAGTAGTATCCTCATATTACAGATGGAAAACTGAGTTGGGGATATAGTAAGCGACTTGCCCAAGGTCACTCAGGAAGTCTGTGTTGAGCTGAGAACTGAACCCATCACCTAGTCCAAGACCCGATCTACTAGATCAGTGTATCTCAGCATTTTCATGTTGGTGACCCCATGTTCAAAGACAAAAATGTTTGTGAACCCCCCCACATGTACTATAAAAGTAAGAGCAAAAAATGTATTAATGATAACAATGATAAGCCTATATAATTTAGGTGTGTCTGTGTTTCAAGAGGCTGATAGAGAATACCAGATCTGGAAAGGTAAGTGTGTATGGGGAGTGGGGGAAGAAGATTTTCTTTGGTTTAGATTGCAATAAAAATGGCAATGCCTTAGGACTCCCATCCCACAATTGTCTTTCATGACACCTCCCCTGCCCCACAGTTCAGGACCCCACTGGATGAGAAATACTGCCCTAGACTGATCCTAGATCCTTCCTATTCTAGGATTCAAGCAATCTGGTGGGTTAATATAAAAGCCATTGATTCTCTGTAAATGCTTTTTGTATACCAATTGAAAATGCATCAGCCACACAAAAAGTCTATACACCTTTGTGGGATTGTTTTTTCTTGTTTTACAGTAGTCACAACAATCTTAGTGCAGGCGACTTCTTGGAGATTTTTAATAGGCTGGAGTTATCCCCACCTCCCATCAGGTCATTGGTTCTAAGGAAACATCCAAAGCCTTAATCATTGTTTCTTTAAATACAGAATCAGAGGCTTGTAAAAAAAACAGTCAGTAACTTATTTTAGCAATGAGACAGTCTAAAGGGGACTTAAATATAGAGTGTGTTGGAGTAGGATTTCCTTGAGATAGAAAAAACAAACAAATACTTTTTTTTTTAACTTGAAACAAAGGAAATATTTTTGATCAGGTCAGTACATTTTAGAATGCTCCTAAAGTATATTGGAAAGATCATTTTAATCATAGCAGGCAAAATCATCCATTCCAGTGTAAGGCACAGAGTAGATCAAGGCCACACAAGTGCTGACCAAACAGGCACTTAAGGGAGGTCAGTAGAAACTAAAAAGGCATCATTCTCTCCCTTCCCTAGGGTCTGTGTGAATATGAATGGCTCAGCTTACATTGTGGAGAATACCAAAGAGGGAACTGAACAAGGAACTGACTGCAGAAATCCCATGTGAGTTATAGTGCTAGTATCAGACTTAACTTTGGCTGCATGGCTTCTATTATCTATTGCATAATCAGTTAACATGCAGCTGCGGGGGAAGGAGGGGGGAGTGTCATCAGCATATTTCCTCAGGAATTGGCCAATTCAATCAGTTTTATGGCTGCTTTGCATTACCAGGGCAGTGCAAATCAGCCAGATTGTATTGGTGAATCTGGCCCACCAGCTTTCAAAATCTCAGGCCCACATGCTCAGGTAGTGTAAATCATTCATTTCAATGGAGCCATGCTAACTTACTCTAGCCCTCAGATTTTTCAGCTTAAATAAATATTAAACCATACGGTCAAAATGTTCAAACTTGGGTGCCTAAAGGTGAACACTTTAGGGTGGGATTTCTAAAAGTGCTCAGCTAACCGTTCAGATAACTTTGCTCCTATTGACGTTAGTGGGAGCATCTAGGCCAATGCTGAGTGTCCTTGAAAATCCCACCCTATATCTACATTTAAGACCTAAATAAATGGCCTGATTTTCAGGGGTGCTGAGCACTCAGTATCTTTGAAAATCAGCACTTCTCAACATCAAAACTTGGCCCTAGTCCTCATTTTAATTTCGACTGAGTGAATGAAAATCTGGAAGCTCCAGTCACCAGCTGTTTTCCTTCTACTCATCACAAAAAATGAATATAAAATCTATCTTTTTATCTATGACAGGATATTGGGACAGAGTCTCATCTATGAGCAAAGTCCATTTATTGAGCTGAAAAGGCAGGGGCTTCTGAACGATAACAGATCACAGAGCTAAGATTTCTTCCTTGAATAGGTAACAAGGCAAGATATTGGAGAGTTCAGGTGTGATCTTGAGGATTTCAACCCCTGTTTATGAATATAATCTTATACTATCTGATTGCCATGGACTCCCTCAGCATTCTGATTAGTATGGGCAGCGGGGAATAGGGAAGGCTCTACTACTGGTCTGCTACCCAAAGCTCTTCCTCATGAACTGGATCAAAAGCTTCCAGGAATCCAGCAGATGATACTGTTATTTTATTGCATTTTTTTTCTGAGACCAGTTCATAGTAACTTAGCCAACCTGGCTTCAGTATAGTACCCAACCCTCCCTACATGTTTACAATTGTAAAAGAGTTGCTAAAATAGCTTTTTCAGAGCAAAATACCCAATGCTGTGATGCAATATATAGTTTTCCTTAACACCTGGTGTTTTGCCAGTCCTGAGTAATGTGCTGCTCATCCCATACTCATGCCAATAAAAATGTTATACTACCTCACATCAATACCTTATATATATATATGTTTTCTTGCCCCAAATGAAGAATCTGATCCAACTCCCATTGAAGTAAATGGAAGTTTTGATTCACTAGCAGTTGGACTGGACCCAAAAGCATTAGCACCACCATTTGAAACATCTTTGAAGGTTTTAAAAACTGTTGGGGGATGGGAATTGCTATCTAGCAATAATTGTTTTCTAGGTTAATTAATAATATATATACCTATACAGCTCTCTTCATCTTTGAAGCAGTTTAAAGATGCTGGGACAAATTGTGCTCCTCAGTCACATGCTTTCATAACTGAAATCAGTGGGGAAGTATGCATGGAATTGAAATGCGGACTGTAGTGCATTAAGGGCCTGAACCAGCATTGAAGTCAGTGGGGTTACTCACTCACTTACAGTTAAGCCTGTGTTTAATTGTTTTGCTAGACTGGGACTGAAATGCTCAGAACCTTGCAGGAGAGAGCCCTAACTAATTAAACTTCACAACACACCTGAGAACTAGGTGAATCTGTAAATGTAATTATCACTATTTCTATAAATGTAGAAAACGAGGCGGAGAGGTTAGGTATATTACCCCAGGCCCCAGAAGGAATGAGTGTCAAAACTAGTATTAGAATATAGAAGCATCTGATTCCCAGTCAGCAATTCCTACTATCCCACAAATGTGCCTCAACCGTATTCCTTAAGGGCCAGCTCAAGGGGCAGTTTTGTCCCCATGGCCCATTTAATTCCTTACTCCTTTCCTAAGAGTGCCAGCAAGGAAGACTATTAGTGCCAATTGCACAGGTGATGTTACTGACTAGGAACTGGAATAAGATCACCAACCTATTTTAATAGTAATAATAACAATAATAATATTAATACTTGCTGTTTATATAAAACTTTGCATCTTCAAAGCCCTCAGCTGTTATTAACAAAGTAATCCTTACATCATCCTAAATCACCAATCAGCTGCCACATGGTAATGACTTTTGGTCACTACTGACCTGAGTCATATTTGGATGTGAATACTTTCAACCTGAGGCCCTGGAACCTTGTTGTCCCATTCTGTGGGACCTAAAAGCAGCACCCAGATCTGAGCCTTTTTTGGTTTGTCTAGAAGACCTCAAAATGATACAGCTCACTTTATGTTTCACACTGGCCTTGTTCCAGGTCATGGTTCAATTCAAATCTTTTCCTAAAGCTATGGATAATTCTTGCAATCAGTACCATGCAAATCATAGTTAACCCCACACCGGTCTCATTGTACTGTATTTAGAAACTTGTAATACAAAATACTCACATTCCTTTGCTTATTTGCTAAATAATGATAGTTTTCATAGGTGTACTTGTCAGATCTCCTTTGACGCATCTTGAATAGCCTTGCACCTCTGTTGCTGAGTACTGATAATTCCTCCACCATGATGTCTCTGGGGATGCTGATTTTCTTTCCAAGGTCTAGGCCATCTGACTCTGTAACACGACAGACAAGCATACGCCTTATGGAATATTCTTCTCTGCTTTCCTTAAATGCTGCTTTTTGCTAAATAATGCTTATTATTATATTCCCTATATCTGTGGGCCAACAAGAAATGCAACCCAGTTCCCCAGTAACATCCTCATGCTTCATGCTATATTAGTGAAATCACTAATTTTTTCAGGGAGTTATGAAGTATACCGTAGCCTGGAATGAACGTCTAAACCACTGCACTGAGAGCCTGATTTACAAAGGTGCTGAGCACCCACAGCGCCTGTTGATTTCAGTTAGAATTGTAGGTGCTCAGCTCTTCTGAAAATCAGGCCCTTGGTATCTTACAATATAATTTCTTAGTGATCAGTAAAATCCTACTTTCACTGAAGTCAGTGCCAAAACTCCCTTTGACCTCAGTCCTGGACCCTTCATAAATCAATATATATCCCGGACTGGAAAGAGAAAGAACTCAGCCTATTTTACACATATCTTCCTATTTCTGATTGCTTGCAATAGTTTTTGTCTCAATGATTCACTCACATTCAGATTTTTTAGAAATTTAAGGCTAGCTACCTACTGTAACAGAGGTTTGTATTAGCTGGGAGCCACTACTTAATAGTTTTATTTAGAGAATTTCAGAATAAAAGTCCAGTTTATGAAAATGAAAGACATAACAATGAATTAAAATATGCTTATAACAACTTTTACAAGATTCCTGCAGAATGATTATCTATTTTTTCCATGCTGCAATTGTTTAACAATTCTCATTAATAGGAAATTTACAAGCATCTCTTTTCAAAAGATTAACAAATGCTGGAAATCTAATTACTGCTGTCAGTGTTACTTAGGTCCCTGCTTGGGAAAAAGATCATTTCCTTGGCTTTACATTGTAACCCTGGGGCACTTTGATAATGAATATGCATGCATGGGTGGTGGTGGAGGGGGAAGAGTAAGACTGTATGGCATAAACTTCATTGTCAGTCTTATGGAGAAGTTCTGGAAGTTGGGATACTAATGGCGCTGAGTATGCTGACACTGATTGGAAGAACTCTGTCATCTGGTGCCCTCAGTTTTAAAGCCCTTGCTTACTCTTTACACCATGATAATGTCAATGCTTAGCAAACTATTTTGTTTTTCTGCCAGAGTTTGGAAAGTAGCCTTTGTCACATGTGGCTGTAATTATATCATCCAGTAAAAATAATATTGTTAAGCAACTTCTCCTACTTTGTCATTTACAATTACCCAAGCTCATCATTTTAATAATAGAACTAGGGTATGTCTACACTGGCAGAGTTACATTGCTGGCAGTTACATCGCAGCTCAGAGAGTGCTGAAGGGAAACCGCTGTTGTGTGTTCATACTCTCTGCTGCCTGCACAATAGCGTGTTCACATTTCCGGCACTTGCATCGGTATTCGGAGCGGTGTGCTCTGAGCTGCTATCCCAGAGAGCATCTCTTCCTCTTCTGCCGCTAAGAGTTGCGGGAAGGCGGAGGGGGTCGTGGGGCATCCTGGGTCCTGTCCCAATGCCCCGTGATGCATTGCTTTGCATCCCAGCAATCACTGTGCTTCTGTCCGCATTTGGCACCATCTTTCAATGGTTTGTGTACTGCACGCTCTGCCTCTTCGGTCTGCAGGAATGGATCCCGCACTGTTGACCAATATGCTGCTCGCTCTCACTAACACATCATGAGTGGCAGTGGAGTTATTCCTTAAAGTACAAAGGCAAGAGCAGTTTGACATTGATCTCACCACGCATAGTAGCTACGACATGAGATTGCTTGTGGCATTCACAGAGGTGCTGACCACAGTGGAATGCTGTTTCTGGGCTCAGGAAACAAGCACTGAGTGGTGGTCACATCATCATGCATGTCTGGGATGACAAGCAGTGGCTGCAGAACTTTCGGATGAGAAAAGCCACATTCATGGGACTGTGTGATGAGTTCGCCCCAGCCCTCCGGCGCAAGGACATGAGAATGAGAGCTGCCTGGTCATTGGAGAAGTGCGTGGCGAGTACACTGTGGAAGCTGGCTACTCCAGACTGCTACCGATCAGTCGCTAACCAGTTTGGAGTAGGAAAGTCGACCGCTGGACTCGTGTTGATGGAAGTGTGCATGGCCATTAATCGCATCCTGCTCCAAAAGACATCCTGTACACACCATAATATTTGTGAAGAGAAGGGTGAAAGCTTCACTCAGGGCTGGACTGCTGAGGCTCAGCGCCTGGAGGCTGAATTTGAACAACCAGAGACCAGGGCTATTAGAGGGGCGCAGTGCGGGGCATAAGGATCAGGGATACCTTGAGGCATCTGAAAGCCACTAATATTTGTTGCTATGCTGGGGAGTGCAGTGCTTGTAATGCTAGGAGGTAATTGTGATTGGTGCAGACGACGCACTGTGAAGGTTTAAGAAAATTGCCTGCTGCTTCGCAGGACTCTGTTTGCTTTCAATTAATGGAATAAAGATTGCTTTCAAACCAAAACAATTATTTTATTAAAAAACAACAACCGGAGGAGAGAGACAAACAAATAAACACATCAGCACTGTGGGGGCTGGGGAAAGGAAAGGTCCCAGGAGGAGCTGGGGTCCCGGGATGGTTAAAGATTTGTGTATGTCCAGGTACCATATGCAACCTTGTCCTTTGGAGTACAGTGCAGCAGGTACTGTTCTTCAGCAGGGCTAAACTGCAAAGGGACAGGTGTTGAGTGCAGTGGGTATCTGGAGTCCGCAGGGCTGGACTGTGTGACGGGGCAGGAGTGGAATGCACCAGGTACAGACTGGAGCCAGGAGGTTGATAAGTATGTGTTGGCGGTGTCTGGGGAGGCACATGTCAAAGAGTTTTGCAACAGTGGCTGCAGGGGAGGGCGGGTGTGGAGCTGCTTGGTTTGCAGTCCTAGTAGCATCTGGAGTGTGTCTGCTTGGCACTCCATAACGTTTAAGAGCCATTCCATGGCTTCGTTCTGGCACACCGCAGTCTCGCTTTGGTCCCTCTTCTCGCTGTCCCGCCATTCCTTCAGTTCTTGTTTTTCAGCTGTGGAGTGCATCATGACAGAAAGTCCTCTTTAGTTCTTCTTTCTAATTCTGCGCAGCCTTTCAACCAGTGATAACAAAGAGGGAGGCTGGGCTCCCAAGGTCAGGTCTGTGAAACCAAAATGCAACATTTGACAGAAGCAGTATTGTTTGCAACACACAGACCACTGATTCAGTGATTTAAAACACAGCCACTATTCACATACCTGTCAATAACTGGCTGACCCCAGGCAAGCACACATGAGCCACAGGACCCCCAAAATGGTGAGCAACCACAGGGGCAGGGGAAATCAGTGTTCCAGGACCATACTGTACACTGAGCACATGGCTCTTGGAGAGAGCCAGCACTGTAGGAGGGGCCTGATAATCATTCCTGTCCCCACATTTTCCATAGGATGTGATCATAATGGAAGATATCTCATTGCTGAGGATGAGCAGGGAATCAAGGGAGAGTCTTCTCCAAGACTGCGACTTCCACCCTGGCCCTTATGTGGCTCGCCTGTGTGCAGCAGTGGTCCCGCTCCTCCTTCCCATGATGGCAGAGTGGCATAGGAAAGTTACCGTTGATGGGGCAAGAAACAAAGCAGCTCTGCCAAAGAACCTGCAGCAGCGGATTGCCCAGTATCTCTATGAGAGTTTCCTGGAGATCTCTGAGGCAGATTCCCGTGAAGTGAGGGAGTCAATCAGCAGCCTGTTCCGCCACTCAGACTAGGCATGTGGTGGTATGCACATCATAGAGACACAAGCCTGCTTTCTGCAACCCTCCTAACCCAAAAAACTCACTTCAGCAATTCCCAAAATCAAATCCACTTACCATGGGCCTCCTCTCCTGTTTGCGCTTTGCCAAGCTCTGACCCCTGTGACTGGCTAGCCTTCTCTGGGGTAGAGAAGAGCTCCTGGCTGCATGCATCTCTGACCTCCAAGTCATCCTCTGCCTCTGGGTCTCTCTCCCTCTCTACATCCTCGTCCAAGATTCCCTCCTCCTGGCTCGGTCCACTCTCGACTGGCATGCGAGCCACCAAAATATCCACAGTGGCCTTCGCAGTGGGGGTGGGATCACCACCGAGTATCGTGTCCAGCTCTTTGTAGAACCGGCAGCTCGTGGGCGCAGTACTGGAGCAGTGGTTTGCTTCCCGTGCCTTGTGGTAGGAGTTCCGCAGCTCCTTCACTTTGACCTTGCACTGCAGTGTGTCCCACTCATGGCCCCTTTCTGTCATTCATTGTGAAATCTGTCCATAGGTATAATTCCTACAACTGGAGCGCAGCTGGGACTGGACAGCCTCCTCTCCCCAAATGCTGATGAAGTCTAGCAGCTCGGCATTGCTCCAAGCGGGGGATCGCCTGGTGTGTGGAGCAGGCATGGTCACCTGGAAAGATGTGCTGAGATCACTGCATGCATCACCGAGCAAACAGGAAGGGGACTTTCAAAATTCCCAAGGAATTTAAGGGATGGGGCTCACGGTTGGTCACCTGAGGGCAGGGCCGGCTCCAGGCACCAGCGAAGGAAGCAGGTGCCTGGGGCAGCCAATAGAAAGGGGTGGCACTCCGGCCATTATTGGGGCAGCACGTTTGGGTCTCCGGTGGCAATTTGGCGGCGGGTCCTTCACTCCCTCTCTTCCCCTTCGGCGACACTTCAGCGGCAGCTCAATTGGGTTTTTCTTTCTTTTTTTTTTCTTCGCCACTTGGGGCGGCAAAAATGCTGGAACCGGCCCTGCCTGAGGGTAAGGCAGTAGAGTTCAAACCGATGACCAGAGAGGCGAGAACAGGCATTGTGGGACACCTCCTAGAGGCCAATTGCAGCGCTGTAATTGACCAGGGTGTCTACACTGGCACTGAGCACTCTAGCCCTGGCGCAGAAAGCTCTACGCCTCTTGGCAGGGTGGTTTTTTTACAGCGCTGCCACTGCACAGTTTCTGCGCACTAAGTGGCTTGGCAGTGTGTACACCTGGGGAGTTACACCGCAGAAAGCTGCTTTACTGCACAGAAACTTCCCATTGTCGACAAGGCATTAGTCTCTGTGGGTGTTTATAAGCTTCAGGACAAGATATGAAGTAACATCATGCTATGCAAAACTGAGGCTCCAATATGAATCTTTGCTCTGCTTATTCAAGATGACATTTTGGTATGTGTTTGATATAAGCCCTAATTCTTTAAATATTTTTATGCACTACAGAATTTTCAGGCTTCAGTTAGTGTGTAAATGTATGCAATATAGTAAAATGAACTGAAATCAAATTACATGTTGGAAACTATTTAATTTCTTCCAGGGTATCCACACCAAAGAGCAAAACTTAACTTTGCATTACAGATTACAATAAGGGAGCAGTTGGTAGCAACAGTAACATCTGGTATTAAATAAGAACTGAAAAAAAAATGGAGATGTTAATATTTATTTTCAGAGTTTCTATAGTTTCTCATTTTTAATACATTGTGTAATATCTACTGGAAGCTTAGAAAACCTAAACAACATGAATTCTTGATATTCTGGCAAATATACATCTCTTCTAAATGACACAGGCACATTAAATACTTATCCCAGGCTGCTGCGATTTTGAATTTCCCTTTAATTCACACAGAGAGAAGTTTGCAGGCACTGGACTTGCATCTGGGATGGCTCAGTTCTGCTCCTACTGATGTCATCCAAATTTTTGCAGTTGACTTCAACTGGAGCAGGATCAAGCCAGCTATGGATAATGCCAGGAACAGGAGAATGCACTTCTGCATTAAAAATAACATGCGCAAGAACCCTGATAGCCTCCTGTTATTTAAGAGAGAACAATAAAACTAAGAGAGTTCAGCATGAAAGGTGATGTCTCAGCTTGCCCACTGCCTAAACAATGCCAGATAGTGGTGATTTATAGGCATCATGATATAGTATGCACTAGGTATGGGCTAAAGCCACAAAATTTTGATTCAGAACTTCATTTTGAACTCCCCCACATCCAAAAGTCAGAGGTGTTTGAATCTGGGGCATATCTCAGCAGACATCCTGGCTGGTTGGAGTTGACAATTTCACCTCTTAGTCTACCAATATTTTCATGTAAAGCAAAGCTCCTTTTACATATGTTTTGCTCCACTGCCTAGAACTTGGCCCACATTGAAAGTTTGTGGGAATAGGGTGGAGAGAATTCAGTTCAGCCACACCTGAACCTCTGTCAATCATCTGCTCTATACTGAATGTTAAATATTTTGGGCCCCGCTATTCTCTCAGACACATACTGTCCTCGATCTGTGTGCAGAGCTCTCATTTATGTTAATTCAGCTAGGATCCAAATACTTTGTAACCAATTGTGTGTTTTGTTGTGTATCTAGGCAGCTTCCCAGAAATGTAAACGTGAGATTTTACTCTAGTCTTCTGAAAATTAAAATCTAACCGGCTGCCTGTTTTAATGATGTGCATAGGGATTGCTATGGTGTCAGTGCAATGAGGGTGATGGGAAGCAAGAGAAGGTGGTGTTTAGAGGAAGATAAAAAAGATCATCTCCAAATGCAAAAGTTAAACATTCATAAATTGATACTTAAATCTGCAGCTCCATGCTTTAATCCTGATCTTAACTTTTTAACCTCAGTTCTTTCTCTGTTCCTGCCAAGTCCTCCCTGCCCCTTAAAATCGTAACAGCTTTCATTTTAAATATGATTTATATATTTCCCCCCTCATCCACACCCCTAATCTCTTTTAATCCTCCAGTTTAAAATCTTCTAAATATTTTCTTGTAGATTATACATTTTAATCATGAATATTAGATAATATATGTTTGTCACATAATCAGAAATAAGAATCTATAAACCTCCACAAAAGGTAGTTAAATATGTAACTGTCAAAGCATGCAATAATGATGTTATATAGAACTGGAAACTAGATTTAAAGGTTAACAGATATCAAGGGCTTTCTTCACAAAAAAATACACGTAGTTTTAAAAAAATGAATGAGCCAAGGATTTTCTCATAGTTTAAAAGTAAATTAGACTTCAGCCTATCTTAAAAAACATTTTGAACTTATTTTCTACTTTCATTTAAACCTATTACAGTGAAATCAGCATTTGTGAAAGATGAAGCTTGCCAGTCCCAGAAAGTAAAGCCCTCTACAAAACAGATTTGTCCCAAGCAGGAATAGTCCAAGTCTTCCTCCACCATTCTACCAATCCACCTCCACTCCTAACTGTGGAGGCCAGAAAAGGTGAGAGATTGTTACATTCACCCATTTAATACCTGGACTCTCTCTTGAGAAAACAAAAACATGCCTATTAGTTCCTACTTTTGTAGTGTTTTTTCTGATGTGGACCTTGCCCACTAGGGACGGGAATAACAACCCAAACTGATTTCACACAAACCACTAAAGAACTTGTGGATAGTAACAACTTTCAGTCTCTGCCAACCAGGCCCAGATTTGAAGCAGTGATGTAGAGCTAACAGGCTTTGTATTGAATCAGCAATTATAAATTTCCTGGTTTGAATCTGTTTACAGAAAGTTTGAGTCTCTATACTTATCTTAAAGTGATATTGAAAAGTGATTGAATAAAAATGAGTCCTCTTTATGCAATAGACCTGCTTCAAGCCATAAGTATTTACTTTACTCAGTAAAATAAACTTTTACTGTTTTTCACTCCTGTTAACAATACAGAGTCTAATGCAGCTTTGGGAGAATGAGTGGGATTCTTTTGTGTGGCTCAAGCAATATAATTGAATGGTTAGCTAAATTCCAATCGCAGAATCATTATTACTGGTAATGATGCGAAAACCAAAAAGAAAAAAGCTCAATTTTAAGCTCAGGTTAAGTTTGCAGTCCAGCAATTAGGGAACAAAGGATAGGCCAAATCAAAATCCCAGATCCAAGCTTTTTTGTCTTTTTTAAAGGGTCAGAACAAACCTGTGGATCTTGAGGATTTAAAATCCACATTCCTACCCAAATTTCTCCAGATGGCTAGAAAATGTCCAGGATTAGGAAGTTTTAATTGATTTAAAGTATTGATCAGTGAGTCTCAAGAGGTTAAACACATCTGATAGTTTGACTGCTTCTCCAAGGCTTGTCTGAACATCAGTGGTTTGGATATCAGGTTGGAAATCTCATGACAGAAGACTTCACAAGATTTCTAGTACGACCAGGTTTGGGCTGAGCCAAAGACACCAAGAGAGCAGCTTTTCATAGTGTTTTAGTCTTTCAGTTTACATTCCCAGCTGAAAACAAGAAATTCAGAAGTGAGTAAAATAAGTTAACTAAACTGCTTTGAACCTCAAAAAAAGCCTGGATTCAGTTCAATTATATGAATGCTGACTAGGTTCAGATGCAGCAGCATTTTGTGCCCACTCCCCCAAAATCTTCAGGGCCTTCTAAAGAGGATCTTTCTCCTAGCCCATTCTTCCTTTGCACCTTCAGTGAGAAGGATGGATTGTCAATCCAGGATCCCCCCACTGACAGACTCCAGCTTTTCTCCCACTCCTAAATCCTTGATCGTCCACTTTCACTTGCAATCAGGTAATCACCAATGTTTTGAGCTGCACTGCTGCCTGCTACTCTGCCTCAGCCCCATTCAGGCCTTCTCCTGTCATGGGTCCTGCTTCCCAGATCCAACAACATTGTCTGAATCCAGATATGGAATCAATTCAGTTTCAGTTTCTGGTGAAGGCTGAGTTGTTTCTCACACCAGTTCCCTATGCCTAATCTAGAGTCAAATTTTTAAAAGAGAGGTCCAATGGTGTGTGTGAAAATGTGAGCAGTTGTAAATTGAGTGTTGCAGTTACCTTGACTACAGTTGCAAAGGGGGTATTTACACATGCCTTTGCATGCATAAAGTTATGATCTGTACTCATAATTGCAAGAACTGTACATGCAAATGTAGGCACACACATTTTTGAGCATGGCTCTTAAGCCTCTACATTTAAAAATGTGACCCATTAACTAATTTTGAATTAAAACTGGATGTGCCCTACAGCAAATGCCTAAATGATCCATTGGATGATTTAACTGATCACTGCAGTCAGCTTTAACAAATGAGAGACCTAATAATAAGATACTTCAGAGACAATTATATCATATTTGGAACATCTAAATAATCCTAAATTGGCTTCAGTACAGCTTGGTTTAAATAGTCTTTAAATACAAAGACATGGGATCCAGAAATGGCATCTACAAAAATATTGCAAATGTCACTCAGATATTAAACTGTTTAATAAAACTGCATTTAAAAAATCTAACAGTATATTTACAACAAAATGTGAAAGGAATGGGCAGGCACTTACATGGGCAGATTCTTTTTTGTACCTATACAAAGGGCTTGATCCTACTTTCCTTGGAATCACATTTGTCAGTTAGTTATCTAAGTTATCACAATACATGTGAGCAGGAGAATAAAGCCCAGAGTTTCATAAGTAGATTTAAAGTTAGGTCGTTAATTCATAGTTAGGCATCTAAACCAATGGCCTGATTTTCAAAATTGCTGAGTATTAAACAACTTCCACAGACTTCAAGGGGGACTGCTAGATGCTCAGCACTTTTGAAACTTAGGCCACTTATTTAAGCACCTAAATAAGGTTCTATGGGTGGCATTTTCAAAAGCATCTGAGTTAGGAGCACAGTCCCAGTGAAAGTCAATGGGACATGTGCTCCTAAATCACAAAGCACTTTTGAAAGTCTCACGTTAGGAGGATAATTTTAAGCACCCACTTCTGAAAATCAAGCTAAGATTTTCATAGTCCCCATTTCCCTCAAAATGGCAACAGAAAAGTTGAATTGTTGCTTAAAAGATCAGCCAGTGACTATGTATTGGATAGAAATGACAAGAGCTAATAAGTTTCTTAATCCCAATAGCTAGCTTTGAGGGGAAGAAGGAGAATAATGATACAAATATTGTTTATAATGAATATTAAAAAAAATGGAAAACAGGAAAAAAGATATAGACAGATAATCATGTTTCGTATATGAATAGTCTTGTAAAATGGAATCCAGTCATGATATTAGCCCCAAATAATATTCTGAAAGGCTATCCAAGCAGAATGTACATCAGCTGTTAGATTACTTCATTCCTTCACAACAGTTGTTCATCTGAAAATAGCTTTCAAATGAAAAGAGACAACTACAAAAGGATTAGTTACTATAGGCACCATGATACCCCCACTGGATTATTTATGGCAGAATACCCAGAGACAGAGCTGTAAGAGAGTTAAACTCTAAGATTAAAAAGAAATGTTAGGAAGGGGCTAAAGGAACATAGGACATACAGTAACTGGTTTTAGCTCTATACCATTGCCGTAGATTTCCTTCATAATGGCTGATGCTTGTTGTTTCCTCTCTTTGACCATGGCAGAATGTGATAACATTGTGATTGTCTGGTGGAGTTTTCCTCACTGAAAAAAAAAATCCACATTTTTACATTGTTAAGCCAGTGTGCAGAATCCAGTTGACTTTTATTTCTAGCATTGTCTTCAGAATAATTAGTGAGCATACCTATTTCTAAGTTGTCTTTTTAACAATGCCAAAGACACTGGCAATCATTCCTTGCAAACATCTGATCAGAGACATGTTCTCCGATGCAAGGATAAGAAGTCCTGAGTGACATACTGTCCTTTGGCTACACAAATTCTGTAGCAAGATCAGTGCCAGTGGTCTGGGCCTTCTCATTTCCACACACTATGTTTAAAAAAAATTGCAAATCTGTGATTTATTTCATATGCTGTCTTTTGTTAACCCTTGATCTACAGTCTTAAAAATAGGAAAAATTCTGGCAAACTGCTTAAAGTGACAGCAAAAAGGTTGATGAGCTTACTAAAGCATCTTTAAATAAGCAAAGAAAGTGGATTCCCCACTAGATAAAAATATACATCTTATTTTATTCCTGAGATAAGATGTTACTTAAATGTCTTCTATGCCACAGATTGTAGGACAAACAATGTCAAAATATTTCAGGAAACAATACACTTACCCTATTGTTAGGCTTTGTTGTTCAGAAAAAAGCAATCCCAACCCCTTTTGGTGAAGTTTCTGGAGTTTGTTATGAATGGGGATGATCTGCCTGGTCCTGGATGGTTTCTATCCTTCTGGTTGGGTCTGCATGGTACCTAGTACAAAGACAAACAGGAGGCTGACCCTCTCCAAAGAGACTGGCATCCAGCTGACATCAGCCAGCTATATATAGAACCAAACACTTCAGCTAGTCATATCTTCCTGGCGAAAGAAGAGAACAGAAAGGATTCAGCTGTACCCACCACAAAGAGAGTGTATCTCTTCCAGAGCTTATTGGGAGATTTCATGGAATGCTCTCGTCATACTTGTTCAGATCATCCCATCATCACCTTGAAGAAGAATAATCTCCATGTTATAACCAGGGGAAAGACATTTAAAAATAAGGTGATAAATATACGATGAGGAAGACTATATGATGGGAATGGAATGGGCTAATCCTTCAATGAAAGATAAAACCGTACCTTTATAGTAGCTGATGACTAAAGTTAGTGGCAGACGGCTGATGTACAAAGCCTACTCTTAAAAAGAAATCAGAAACCTGCAGTGTTATTTGAGTTAAGACAATACTTTTACAATAGGCTACAGTTTGTCTCAAGAAATAGTACAAGAATTTGTCTCATCATGATTTTTTTAAATTGATTTCAGAAAACTGCAATAATTTAGAATCCATTAATACCCAATATACTGTATCACTTTATGCTAGAAACTTGTTATATGTACGATCCCAGGTATCCCAAGACAGTAGCTACCTTGTCCACCTGCCAAAGAAAACACTGAGGTTGTGCCCCCCTCCCTTTTATGTATAAAAGGTACCTGAATGGTAAAGGAGAAGGAGATGAGGAGGCTGTTTTTCTGGTTTTGGTTTTGTTGGGTTTTTGTTCTAAAGAAGTTCTGTTTTCTGCTTTTTTTTCCACATCAGAAATTGAGCTCTTGCCTCCCTGGAAGACTCAGCAGAGGACTGGTAGGATTGTGACATCACAGTACAAAAGAAGTGAAACCTGGATAATTGAGTTTGGATGTGAGTTTTATCCAGGTTCTTTAAAACAGATATATAATTGTTAATAGCTTGTAAGCAAGAGGCCTCCTCCTTCTAAAAATATATATATATATACACACTGTATAAAATTCAAACAAACATACTTATAAACATAAACCTCGGCTTAAGCTTTCTCCTCAAGTTTGGCTTTTCCTAAACTCACCCCTGTAAAACCTCTCTGTTGCAGACCATAGTTCCCCCTGCCCATGAGCGAGGCTCATTTTTAATCCTTGTTAAGAGTCAACAGAAACGGCTTACTAGTATACTTGACAGTAATTCCACTGCTCTTTCATGCATGGTTTGAGCATCTGATAAAAAGTATGCCTTAACAAACACTCGAGAAAAAACTGTTTGTTAAAAATTCAATACTTTTCACCCATTCAGTAAAAGACCCAGAGAGCTCCCTGTTTCTCTGAGACCTTTAGCAAGTCCTCCAGCAAAAGCTGGGAAGACCAGACTTGATAAACCTGAGATTTCCAGGGTAAAAAACAAACCACAAAACCAACAGCAACCTCTCCACAAAACAAAACAAACAAAAAACCATATACACTTTAAAAACCCTATAAAAGCATCTTTATACATCATAAAAGAAGAAGGTGGGGAAGCAGGGGAGCTAGGAAAGCAGGTGGAATGAGGGTGAAGAAGAGAGACTGTGAAGGAGGTGAGACAGTGTGCATGGAGCTTAGCTTGGGTCATCATATACCTCCTTTAACTCTGACTACAGCACTTGTTTTTTCTCATTTCCTGACTACACATAGTGTATATGGAGCAGACAGTCAATGTTTTTCTGTGACAGCCAGAATTTGGACAGATGTCTCAGTGATAAAAATCCAGAGCTATGCCTCCACAGCAGGTAATTTACAGATTTTGCTCTGTGTATAGACAAAGGGAACATAAGAATTTCCCCCTTACAATTGTTTTGTCTTCTTGCTTCAAAAGTAGAAACAGTTGCTAGGAAAGAAGATACAAAACAACAACAACAAAAACAAACAAACAAAAATTCAAAAGAATAATTGTTTCTAACAATCCAAAAGTTATTTTGATCACTTTGATCAGTGTTTTGTTCTTATGGGGGTTAAGTATTGGGTCTGGTATTTATTTTTGTATTTGTCTTTTCAGTATTTAGTGCAAATCCTGAAGTCTTGCTCAGTTTCGTTCAGCCCCACTGATTTCAACTGGAGCTGTGTGTTTTGTTTGTATTTATGTTCATCTGAGGCTTTTGCTTTAAAAATGCATCCAGGAGCCATTTCTGGGGCTGATATTTATGACATTTCAGTACCTGATTAGTGGCAATGCCATGAGGAGATCAGGTCTCACATTCTTTCAGCACTATAAAGCAAAAGTAAGTAACACAAATATGGAGATATTTCATTTTATTTAAATTTACCCCCAGCTATTTTTGTCTTAAAACAGGTAGCTATGGATTTTGTACACAAGTCCAAAATTTTATGGGCCCAGTTCAGGTAAGCAGATGACTGGAAAGTAGCTAATGTCAATTTGTAAAAAGGGCTTCAGAGAAGGTCATGGCAATTACCGGCCAGTAAACCTAACTTCAGAACCAGGCAAATTTGTAGAAATTATAGTAAAGAAAAGAATTATCAGACACATAGATAAACACGATTTGTTTGGTGAAGAATCAACAGAACTTTTGTAAAGGGAAATCATGCCTCACCAGTCTATTAGAATTCTCTGAGGGAGTCAACAAGCATGTGGATAAGGCTGATCCAGTTGGTAGAGTGTACTTGAATTTTCAGAAAGCTTTTGACAATATCCATCACCAAAGGCTCTTAAAGAAACTAAATAGCCACGGAATAAGACAAAAGTTTCCATCATGGGTCAATAACAGGTTGAAAGATGGTCAAGTCTCACAGTGAAGAGAGGGGAAAAGCAGGGTCTCCCAAGGATCTTACTGGAAGCAGTGCTGTTCAACATAGTCATCAATGATCTGGAAAACATACTTTAGTACTTTGTTGAACTGGGGGCTACATTCTGTTTGCTCCTTTCCCATTTGTTTATCTCTCTGGCTTCGGTGTCATATCTTACTCCGAGAAGAAAAGGATGGTATCAAATCACAACCTGAAACTTTATGTACAGAACATTTAACTGTGAACTTTATGATTTGAAAGTTGAACATTAAACAGCCTCTTTGTGAAGATTATTCAAGGGCCCAATCCAACTCCCATTGAAGCCAATGGGAGTTTTCCCATTAATTTAAATAGGAACAGGATTGGTCATATAATGAGTTTCATCTGGGGAATCGATGGGACCAGTAAACTTTAACTGTAACATTTGCAAACAGAGAATCTGATCCTGCAGTTTACTATGGGTATCTCTACGCTGCAATAAAAGACCTGCAGCATGGCCCTGACTGGACAGGTCAGCTGACTCAGGCTCATGGGGCTATAAAAATACAGTGTAGACATTTGGGCTTAGGCTGGAGCCCAGGCTCTGAGAACCTGTGCGGGGAGAGTGTCTCAGAGCTCGGGCTTCAGCCCGAGCCCAAACATATGCACTGCTATTTTTAGCCCCACAGGCGGAGCCCCAAGTCAGCTGACCTGAGCTCTGAGACTTGGTACCAGTTTTTTTATCGCAGTGTAGATATACCCTGAGTGCCCCCAATTCCCATATTAGTCAGAAGAGTTCAGGGTGTTCAGTATCTGAAAATATCAGGCCATGAGTTACTAAACCCACTGTGTGTATACATGACTCTCATAATGTTCATAATAAGGAACAAAGGTTAAAGAAGGTTAAAGACTTATAGCATACAGCATCGTGATACAGCATACCAAAACCAAAGCAAATCATGCATTTCAATGAGAGGAAATATGATTAAGCTAGTGGTGAACTGGAATGCTTTAGCCACCCTATGAAAAAGGACAACAATTACCTGTCTTTTTCCTTTAGGGCATTTTTATTTAACTCAGTCAGACCTTTCCTGTTAATATTGTCCTTTGTAGCTCCTTGTGGGATTTTTCTTACTATGCTGCTTTCTCCAGAGAGCATAATTTACCAGAAAGGAAGTGCAGACTTAAAAGTGGGGAGTGGGGGGGCAGGGGAAGACTACCTACAACCATTTCTCTTCTGTATTTCAGTTTTTCGTTCTTATACACACCAGGGAATCTGTTCAGGCAAAACTCAAACTGAGGTCAATGGGAGTTTTGCCTGACGCTTCTATTCACTTCAGCAAAGCACTTAAGTATGTGCTTAACTTTACACATGTGCTTACATTCAACTCTAGGCCCTGATTCTTTAAACATTTATGCACAGGCTTAACTTCACTACCATGAGTAGTCCCATTAAATTGAACTCCTAGCAATGGCATAAAATTAAGCATGTGTGTAAGTGTCTCCAGGATCAGGATTCTGTTCAGTGCCTGAATGAGATTTGCAGGGTTAAGTCCCAGGTATACTTTTTTTTTTCCCCTGTGAGGAATGTCTCCCTCTATCTCTTTCTTTCTTTTTTGTAGTATTCACTTTCCAATAAACAGAACAGTTCTTACAGAAGGAGAAAAAGAAAGAGAGGGATTGTATACCAGATTGCCAAGTATATAGTCAATGGTAAATTCAATACTCAACTTCGGGTTTGTTTTTGTATAATCTCCTTAAATTCAGATATTTATTGAAAGTTATGGTGGTGACTGGGGACTACTTGGCAGAACCCAGAGGGTAAGTTAAGTAAGTTACACTCTCATGCATCTTGAAAGGTGAACTGCAAATCATAGATAGATAGACAGACATACTCAAACTTACTTGTTTTATTTTTTTACTGTTCCTTGATTTTGTAGTTTACCTGTCAGTTTTGAGTTAATTTTTTAAAGCTCTCTTCAGTCTTATAGTCTAAGGTAAGAAGTATTGTCCAAAAAAGAAGAAGAAAAGATACGGTTAAAAAGGAAAGTAAGAAGTGAGAGATCAGAAAGGCATCATAAGCATAAGGGGTGTGTGGACTTGACTCCAAAACTCCGTCTTCTTTTTCAGTGCTTTCTCCCACCTGTGCCAGCAATGCAACTGTTAAATTTTTAACCACAAATGGAAAACTCAAACCTTTGGTGTCCAGACTCACCCCTCCGCTGACAATTCACCCTCTAACACATAGGCTATTGTTGTGCCAAAGTCACGTGACGTGTCCATAATAAGGAGTGAAACTAAAGTAAATAGAGGTGGATACTTGGAAAGAGCTACTGTTCCATATGTCAAGAAACAAATTGCCAAAGCAAGCCTACTTTTTCCCCCTCTATTTGATTATATAATTCCAGTGTCTTATCCAGAGACTTTATCACATTTTCCTTCACAGCTCTTGCCAATGTTTATTTTTCCTCTAATACATTGAAGCATTTTCTGTGACAGTTATCTCACCGGCAAGAAAATCTGCATGCTTGTCTCACACAAATTTAGCATGACCTAATTTTAAAAAGGGGAAAGAGTTCGTTTTTTCTTTCAGTTGAAACCTTCTCCAACAATGAATGCAACCCAAATACAACAGCACTAGAAGCCCTAGTGAACCGAAGGCTCTGATCCTCCCATTACATCCATATGGGAGGATTCCTGAATCCATGCAGAGTCCCAGTGAAGTCAAAAGGATTCTGCTTGAGTGCAAGGTTACACCTGTGTTGATTTAAAGACAGGATCAGTACAATAAAGAGAAAGCAAGACTGACCTGTCTATTTCAGTGTCCAAGTTGAGTGGAATAAAAGAAAACTTAAACGTAGGACTGGTTGGGAAGACACTTTTTTTCTTCACAAAAAATCTCAACAAAAACAACAATTTTCCATTTTCATCAATATTTCTCCTCAAAATGTTTCAGGTTTTTCAGGTTAAACCCCAAACAGTTTCCAGTTTTGCTTACTGAAAACCAAAAAGATTTCAGTTTTAACACTGAATAATTTCATTTTTTTGGTTGCTGAAAACTGAAAATATTTTCGTTATGGGTGTTCACAAAAACGTCAACATTTTGGATGAAAATCTGAATTTTGTTTTTAGTCCAAAAGCCAATTTTATTCAAAACCAAAAAGTTTCAATGATTTTTTTTCAACTAGCTCCACTTAAAAGTTGAAAAATTAGTTATTTAAAAAAATTCTATCAGATTTAATAACTAAGGTGTTATTAAGGCGTAAGGGTGGAAATTAGCACTTAGATGATGTGATGTGGTACTGTACTGTACCATGCATGCTCTGTAACTATGATGACTTGGACAAGTAGATAGAGAGATAAAGAACTTTGTATCCCCTTTAACTTTCCATCTTTGTATGTATGCTTCTCTTTTTTTAAAGGTACAGTTACACTCGCAGAGGCATTTAAAGTACAGACACTGCACTCCCAGTTAGCATGGGTATAAATAGCCGTGTAGACGGTCAGGCACAGCTTAGATGAGTCAAGAAGAGTCCCTACACATCTGCATTCCCAGGGTATATACTCTACACAGCTCTCTATATGTCCAAGCAGTGCTTCCCATGTCTACATTGCTATTTTTGCTGCCTTCCTGCTACTGGAGCTTTTCAATACAGCATGTACATATTCGTGTAGTACTTGTACTCTACACACCAGCATAAGTGTAGACAGAGCCAAAGTGCCACTAGCACTTTCTTCAGAACTTTCTTTTCAACACACATACTTTTCCGATTCTTTTCTGGGATTGGTACCAATGCCTTCTGTGAGTTAGTGGCCTCGTGTGATACCTTTGTTTGTTTGGGGAGAAGGGTTATTTTGGAGGCTTTATACCTCTGTCCTGCCAATTCCACTAACATTTTAGAGAGCACTAAGAAAACAACACCTCATCTCTTAAAGTGTCCTATCTATAAAATCTTTCAGAAATGGAAAGTGACCGTTACTCCTTACAGTCTGTGTTAGCATGTGGCTGGATTAAAGCAATCCTGGGCACTAGGCAAGCCCATATCTCTGCTCCCGCAGCCTCACCCCCATGTCATGGGACTTTTCCCTATGCCAGTGGTTCCCAAACTGGGGTTTGTGAACCCCTGGGGTTTCACGAAATGTTACAGGGGGTTCTTGGGAAAAAACTCCCTAATGGTGGACAGAGCTGTTCCTAGGGACCCCAGGCAGCACAGGGCCAGCTGCCCGAAGCCCCTGAACGTCCAAGAGCTAAGAAGATCAAAGCAAGCATTTCTATCACACTGAGGAGATTTAAACTTCAAGATTCTTTATAAGAAATGGAAAGGGAGGTGGATATAAGAAATGGAAAGGGAGGTGGATATGCTTGTGTAGGAGGAACTCTTTGAGTTGTCTTCTTAAATACCTTCATGCTGTTTCACATCTGATACTCCTTAATGAAACATAGGAGCCTTGTCGTATAACAGGCTTATTCAAAGTGATACAAGCTACAAAAGTGAGATCTTGGAAGAATGTTGCCATTTTCGTAATGTAATACAAATTCTTTAATGATAAATAATAATTAATAATTAATAGTGTGTAATAAGCATGTCATAAAAACACATTTTATATTTCCAAGGTCACTGCTTGTATAATTTATACTCAGGTAAAGGAGAAAATCCCTGGAAATATTCATTTTTAGGAGGGGGTTCGTGAGACTTGACATTTTATTGAAAGGGATTCACAAGTTACTAAAGTTTGGGAACCACTGCCCTATGCAGAGTATTGGTGGCAGGGGGCCTCTCTCCTCCCAGGGAGGCTGGGGCAGTGCCATGGGGCCTTCTTCTTCTCCCAGGAGTGTCAGCAGGACTTCCCACTCCTTGAGGCTGAGGTGGCAGCAAGAGCCTTGCTAGTACTTACCCCATCTGCCTCAGTGGGTATGCTGGGAGTACTGCAGTTTTCTGCCTAACACACAGAGTCCTCTGCTTGGAGTGGTTTTGGTGGGGCCCTTCACTCAGAGCTGTGGGTTTTGGAGAAATGTAGGGCTGGAAGGCACCTTAAGAGGTTATCTATTCCACCCCCCTGCACTGAGGCTGGTCGTGGGGCTGATTACCCTTTAAGGGG
This sequence comes from Malaclemys terrapin pileata, assembly GCF_027887155.1. NCBI lineage: Eukaryota > Metazoa > Chordata > Testudines > Emydidae > Malaclemys > Malaclemys terrapin. Next base: position 101,936,717 of record NC_071509.1, on the reverse strand, counting down.
AAACAGGCTCATCCTTGCCTGTCACATAGCAGCTATACCTTAGCTGTCCTGATCTGGCAACTTAATTATAAGTAGTTACCCCAGCTGTGAAAGGGTCTAGAAAAACTAGAAAACAAGGAAAGCTCAGTTAGAAAGGACCCATGAGAGAGGAGGCAGGGAGTTCCTACTCTCTGAAAGGCAGACTGAAGAAAGCTACAGGGATGGAATTAATCCCTGTGGTGGACACTGGAAAGGGCGTAAGGCCCAGAAAAGCAGTTATGAGGAGTTAGTGTTCCAGCAGAGAAAGAAGGAGGAGAAGGAGAAAGATGGAGAAGCCAGAGGCCTGAGAGACTGTGTTAAGCACAGGCTTCAGGGAAGCAGCACAAGGGGTTTAGAGGTTGTAAGTTGCCTAGGGAAGTAGCTGTGAGTCTGAAGTAGCAGACTTAGCTGTGTAAACCAGGATCCGTGGGCTGGAACCCAGAACAGAGGGTGGACCTGGGTTTAACGTCAAGATTCCTTATAAGAAATGGAAAGGGAGGTGGATATTTTTTGCTGTTTTTAAAATTAAATAGGCAGCTAGTATGGTTTTTAAAATTATTACAAAGAACAAGTTTAAGCTTTGTTGTAAGGTGCGTTGTTTGTCTGGACTGCTCAAGACCTGAATGCTTGTGTAGGAGGAACTCTTTGAGTTGTCTTCTTAAATACCTTCATGCTACCCAGAACAGAGGGTGGACCTGGGTTCCCCAACCAGCCCTGAGGGAAGGGTGTACAAGCCCCATGTAAGGACTATTGAGCCCAGGGGCTGAAGACTAAGCCTAAAGGATGAGCCAAGGAGTAGCCCAAGAGGGGCCAGAGGGTTGAGTTGTGTATACAATCTGACCACTGTAGAATCAAAATAAAAGTCAGCAGGGGCAATAGAGACAAAGGCCCCTGCAGCACCACAGCCAGATGCAAGATGTGATGAATGCAATTGCTTACAACCCTTCTCAGAGCTAGTGTTTCAGGTTCTCTGCAGATTCAGATAGACATCACAGCATCACTTACTCATACTTGTCGTACTTGTAAGATTTTCTTCATATCCAGAAGGGTAATAAATTTACCACTTTAAAAAAATGAAAGTTGAGATTCTGATGTAATTACATGACTTCATGAGCTGAGGCGCTAGGCACAGGTCTACAGTGCCTATGACTTAATCTGGCCCTTATTCTGCTGCTTGCCAGGAAGCTTGAGTTTTGTACATGTAGCTGCTGTTTGAGATGATCTAGGGTTACCATACGTCCGGTTTTTCCCGGACATGTCCAGCTTTTCAGCAATCAAACCCCAGTCTGGGGGAATTGCCAAAAAGCTGAACATGTCCGGGAAAATGCCGGCCGGGCACTTCCCCTCCCGTAGCTGCTCTGCTCCTCCCCTGACTCTTCGGCTCTGTTTAAGAGCTGAGCTGCCCGAGCGCTATGGGCTTCAGGCAGCCCCCTTGCCTCCGGACCCCAGCCGCCGGCCGGGCACTTCCCGTCCCGGGCTCCGGCGGCGCAGGGTCCGGAGGCATGGGGGCTGCCCGAAGCCAGTGGCGCCCGGGCAGCCCAGCTCTTAAACAGCCCCCATGCCTCCGGACCCTGTGCCGCCGGAGCCTGGGAGGGGAAGTGCCCGGCTGGGGGTGCAGGGTCCAGAGGCATAGGGGCTGCCCGAAGCCCGAGAGCTACCGGCTTCACGGTTTGCCGGGCAGCCTCCAGACCCTGCGCCCCTGGCTGGGCGCTTCCCCTCCCGGGCTCCAGCTGCGCTGGGGAAGTGCCGGCCGGGGGCGCAGGGTCTGGGGGCTGCCCAGCAAACCGTGAAGCCGGTAGCGCTCGGGCAGCCCTTTTCGCGTGGCTGGGAGTGGGAGGGAGGAGGGGGTGGAATTAGGGCGGGGTTGGGGCGGGGAAGGGGCGGAGTTGGGGTGGGGCTGGGGGTGGGAAGTGAGCGGGGCTAGGGCCCCGTGGAGGGTCCTCTTTTTTTATTTGTGAAATATGGTAACCCTAGATGATCATTAGTTGAAAAGTCAAACATTGCTGCTGGTGGTCATAAGGGTGGTGAGAGTTTTTTTTTACCTTATTTGCTTTTGAACATTAGTCAAAAATATGGCAAGCCATGTTTATGACACTGTTACGTGTCACAGTCTCATAAACAGCTTGCATGTGCCTGAAGGATAAGCACCTAAAGAGCGAAGCCCCAGCTCTTAAACTTTTCATGAAAAGTAAAGTGTTTTCCTGGCAGTGCTGCATCCGCTTGGAAATGGGTCCTTTTAGTATCGTATTGAACTCTCATTTCCTTTCCCTTTACCCAGTGAACAGGTCAGCTAGATGCCTGCAAGAAAAGATCAGCTTTCAAGGAGTCAGATACCTGCTACTGTTTAATTTTTGTTAGTTTTTGATGTAAGTGTGCTGTGGCTTTTTTTTAAAACAACAATTTCAGCTGCATGTTAGTGGTATCATATTACTCCCTTCCTCTCCCCAAGGAAAAATAAGTTCAGAGAAAAGTTTCTAAAGTTCTTAGAGTTCTGCTAAGGCTTTAAACTTCTTCTCTTTGGTCAGAACAGCCAGATTACTAAACTTGGCAAAACTGGCCGGGATGGGACGGAATGTTAGTCTGAAATATCGCCAAGGCAAAAGGTCACAGGACGTGATTGTGAGAGACATACTTCAAAGGCAGAATGTGGTGCATTCTTAAATTGCTTTCTGGTATTCAGGAGATTAAGGGAAAATAACACATTTATGGCATGCAAAAAGTTTGACTAAATAAGCTGGAATAGAGAGTTGTCAGTTTATTTCTTCAGCACATACAAAGTAATACAGTACTTAATGCTGATTTTATTTAATCTTTAATCTCTTTCTGATGTTTGTAATTCTGAAATATTTAATGAAAGCACTGCCTCCTCACTAGACCCTGATAAGTAAAGCATTTAAGCACGTGCCACTTTCCACATCTGATTAGTTCCACTGATTGCACGCAGCCCCTGCATTGTCAAACCCAAGCACTGAACAGTCATGATGAGTCACATCCCCAAAAATCATGAGACTGGCTTACAAATCATGACTGAATTAAAATAAATTTTAAAAAGTATTCATTTGGGTGCTTTTTTCTGGTTTTTTTATTGTTCGGGTGTGCTTGGGTCATGTTCTCAAGCTTTTCTCGGCAACCATGAGGGCTAGAAACTTACTATTTCTTTATTGAAAGATGAGATTCTCTTGAATCCAGGAGCTGGGACTTAAAGAAAAAAATAAATATAATGAGACTCAAGATAAATCATGAGAATTGGCAACACTGCTGCCTTGCCAGTGTGGCTCAACCCCAGGCCTCCCCCAAACAGACACACACCTTGGGGCCAAGGTGGCAGAGGTATCAGCTGGAACTGGCAGCCCCTCAGCATATCCAAGCCCAGCAGTGCACAGGGAGTGGTCCTTGCCACTGGGGTATGGGACAGGGGGTCTACCCCAGGGCCCTGAGTCCAGTTGCAGCTGCTGTGAGGCCCATCATCCATTGTCTTACCCAGGCAGCCAGAGCCCGAGCCGCCCAGCTCCAGGAATCATGGCCCCAAGGCTTCCCTTCCCCAAGAGCTCTTGAGAGCAGGGGAGAGGAAGCCCCAGAGCCGTGATTCCTGAAGCTGGGTGGCTTAGGCCCTGGCTGCACAGGTGGGGGCTGGCAGGTCCCACAGTGGTTATAGCTGGGTTTGGGGCCCTGGGGAAGACCCCCTGCCTCACATCCCAGTGTGTGGGCCCTCTGCCTGCTCTGAACCAGGTTCAGACCTGCGGATGGGACACTGCTTCCAGGGGCAGTGGAACTGGGTTGAGGGCGAGTGCTCTTGCCCCACAATGGAAATATTGTGGGGGGACGAGCTATATTTGTGCCCCCACGCATCATTCCCTGTAAACTGCAGGCACGCATGGGGGGCGGAAGCAGGAGTGGGACCCGGAGGGACTGAAGTGACTTCTGTGGCGACTGTGAACCCATAGGAACACTCAACCTGAGTTCCCTCCATAGTAAAATTTGGGTTGCACCCCTGCTCAAGCCTAATCTGTAGTTAAGAGGATAGTTTAGTTGCCATAAGAATGGCCATACTGGGTCAGACCGGTGTTCGAACTAGCCCAGTATCCAGTCTTCTGACAGTGACTGGTGCCAAATGCTCCAGAGGGAATGAACAGAACAGGACAATTTATTGAGTGATCCATCCATTGTTATCTAGTCCCTGCTTCTGGCAGTCAGAGGTTTAGAGACACCCAGAGCATGCAGTTGCATTCCTGAGCATCTTGGCTAATAGTCATTGATGGATTTATCTTCCATGAATTTAGCTCATTCTTTTTTTGAACCCAGTTATAATTTTGGCCTTCACAACATCCCCTGGCAATAAGTTCCACAGGTTGACAGTGCGTTGTGGGAAGAAATACTTCCTTATGTTTTAAATCTGCTGCCTATTAATTTCTTGTGTTATATGAAGGGGTAAATGACACTTCTTTATTCACTTTCTTTCCCACCATTCATGATTTTATAGACCTCTATCATATCTCCCCTTAGTGATCTCTTTTCTAAGCAGTCTTTTTAATGATTCCTCATATGGAAGCTGTTCCATATCCCTAATCATTTTTGTTGCTCTTCTTGGCATTTTTTCCAATTCCAATATATCTTTTTTGAGATGGGTGATCAGAACTGCATGCAGTATTTAAGGTTTGGGTGTACCATGGGTTTATATAGTGGCATTATGATATTTTCTGTCTCATTATCTGTCCCTTTCCTAATGGTTCCTAACATTCTGTTAGCATTTTTGACTACCACTGTAGTTTGAGTAGATGTTTTCAGAGAACTATCCACAATAACACCACAATCTCTTTACCAAGTGGTAACAGCTAATTTAGACCCCATTATTTTGTATGTATAGTTGGGATTATGTTTTCCAATGTGCATTACTTTGCAGTTATCAACATTGAATTTCATTTGCCATTTTGTTGCCCAGTCACCTGTTTTCTGAGATCCCTTTGTAACTCTTTGCAATCAGCTTTGGGCTTAACTATCTTGAGTAACTTTGAATCATCTGCAAACTTTGCTACCTTACTGTTTTTTCCAGATCATTTATGAATATGTTGAACAACACAGTTCCTCTACAGGTGGACATTGGTGGACCCCTCTATTTCCTTCTCTCCATTCTGAAAACGAACCATTTATTCCTAACGTTTGTTTCCTATCTTTTATCCAGTTACTGATCCATGAAAGGACCTTCCCACTTATCCCATGACTGACTTCTTTGCTTAAGAGCCTTTGATGAGGTACCTTGTCAAAGACTTTCTAGAAGTCCAAGTACACTATACCAACTGGATCACCCTAGTCCACCTTTGTTGACCTCCTCAAAGAATTGTAATAGAATGGTGAGACATGATTTCCCTTTACAAAAGCTATGTTGACTCTTCCCCAACATACTGTGTTCTTCTATGTGTCTGATAATTCTGTTCTTTAGTATAGTTTCAACCTATTTTTCTGCTTCAGAAGCTAAGCTTACTAGCCTGTAATTGCCAGGATCGCCTCTGGAGCCTTTTTAAAAAATCAGCATTACATTAGCTGTCCTCCAGTCATCTGGTACAAAGGCTGATTTAAGTGATAGGTTATATACCACAGGCAGTAGTTCTGCAATTTTATATTTGAATTCCTTCAGAACTCTTGGGTGAATACCCTTGAGTTCCTGGTGACTTATTACTGTCTAATTTATCAATTTGTTCCAAAACCTCCTCTACTGACACCTCAATCTGGGATAGTTCCTCAGATTTGTCACCTAAAAAGACACGTCACATTCATTGCAGTAAAGACCAATGCAAAGATTTCATTTAGCTTCTCTGCAACAGCCTTGTCTTCCTTGATTGCTCCTTTAGCATCTTGATCATCCTGTGCAACTACTGATTGTTTGCCAGGCTTCCTGCTTCGGATGTACTTAAACTTTTTTTGCTATTAGATTTTGTGTCTTTTGGTAGTGGCTCTTGAAATTCTTTTTTGGCCTGCCTAACTATACCTTTATTCTTGACTTCCAGAGTTTATGTTCCTTTCTATTTTCCTCAGTAGGATTTGCCTTCCAATTTTGAAAAGATGTCTTTTTGTCTCTAATCACCTCTTTTACTCTTGCATCTGAAGAAGTGAGGTTCTTACCCACGAAAGCTTATGCTCCCAGTACTTCTGTTAGTCTCAAAGGTGCCACAGGACCCTCTGTTGCTCTTTTACTCTGTTGTTTAGCCATGGTGAGATTTTTTTTTCTTCCTCTGACTGCTATTTTGGATTTTTTATTTGGGGTATACAAATAATTTGAGCCTCTGTTATGGTGCTTTTAAAAAGTTTCCATGCAGCTTGCAGGCATTTCACTCTTGTGACTGTTCCTTTTAATTTCTATTTAACTAGCTTCCTCATTTTTGTGTAGTTCCCATTTTTGAAGATAAATGCTATTGTGGTGGGTTTCTTTGGTATTTCCCCTGCCCCACAAGAATGTTCAATTTAATTACATTATTGTCTCTATTACCAAGCAGTTCAGAAAGTCTCATCTACTTGCCTCTCTGTCTCCCTTAGCTCCTACAGATCAGTCATTCTGGTCACAAGAACCTGTACTATGTCTCTGAAGGCCATGAACTGCTTGCACCAAACACACATGCCACAAAACGGGTAATCATACATGCTGCATTCAGTGCAATAAACTGGATAGCCCCCACTATGCTCCTGGACTTCTGCCACATTATTTTTACTCTTGCAAGAGTGTTTTGTGTTTGTTTCCCATATCCATTTAACTCTTGCTCTCTCTAGTGAGACTGCTAAGAAGGTTGATAATTAATGTTAATGGTGATGGCAATATTTTTTTTATGTGGATACCTGTTAAACAGCGACTGGGATGAAAACTTTGGATCTGATTCTCCCCTCATTTATATAGGTGTAAATGGGGAATATCACCCATAAAGTCATCTCGTGTCCATGTGAGGAGAACTGGGCTTTTTGCTCTCTGCTCACTGGAGCCAAATGTCGACCTGCAACACCAGAACCTCAGTGTGTGACACTGGCTCAGACTCCCGTAGAGGAGATTCTGGGCCTAATTTTGCCTTCAGTTATACCAGTCTAATTGCAGAGTAACTCCATTTATTTCACCAGCTCTGCAACTACTGAGGTTCAGTCTGGACTTGAGAAATCTGAGATGCAAAGAACTTTAAAAACTGCTCTCAGCAACTAATACTTGACTCTGTCACCAGATGTAAACAGTCTGGATGAAACACATTGACCTAATGCGACTGTCCCTTTTCCTTACATTTTGGGACCAATCCTTTTAGTCTTTTTTTAAGGTAGTCCAATGAAGTCAATGGGACTGTTCATGTGAATAAGGTAAGTGGGATTTGTTCCTATAACTGTTTTATAATTCATGTTGTTATTTTTTCCTTTCAGAATAAGAAAGCTCAAATCTCAAAAGCAACTCTACAATAATAAGCCACTGTGAATGTAAAATGGAGAGAGAAAAATTGGTAGTGAAAATAGGTTTCTGATTAAAAAAACAAAGATAAAGCCGGATCTTACAAACATACACCTACCTGCTCAGTTTTACTCATGGCATCAATGAGATAATGTCTGTGAGTAAAATTAAGCACATAAGTATTTGCCAGATCAGGACTTTAGTAATTAAAGAATGAATTTTCAGATATCTCAACAGAGTTCTTTTAGTTGACAGAATTAGTTGGCTAGAATTGGAAATGAATTTTAACAGAAAATATGGGTATTTGAGTTTTCTGTCACCCATGACCAACACTACCTAGACCAGGCATGAGAGAACCTCAAGTATGTGCTTATCAAGTATGGTTGAAATAGTTGTTCGATCTAAAGGAATTTAAAACTAAATATAAAACCTGTCCCTCTGAAAATCCCACCTGAATTCAGCATGCATAGAAATTAAATTGGAATGCTGGGTGACTGGGAAGTGTCAGGTCATATGCTTACAAGGATTAGGGTGGTTAGAAATAGGCAGGAATCAGGTGGTTATCTGTTTTCCTAAATAAAATGTTTGGAAGGAAAATAGCCTTATGTAAGAGTTCTGTACAAATAAACTGACCAGCTTACTTTTCTTTGCTTACTTTTCTTTCCTTAAGAAAGAAAACAGTCATCAGTATTTTCACTTGCTTCAAAAAATAGGCAGCCTGGCTGGCAGCCAGAGGCAGTCCTGCTGTGAAAACATTTCTTTTTTGTTGATACTAATATTTTATGGTGACCACAGTCAAACAGGCAAGAAACACAGTACAGAAAGTTAACACAGTAACTGTTGTAGTGATGATCTGAATCAGTGATTCCAACCACTTTTTCCTCTAACTAACATGTAAAGCAATAACTTTTTCATTTCCTACAAAATGACACAAACAAAAGCAAGCAATATTCTAAAACCATCTCATCCAATCTACTGCTGAAAGAAGCTCAAATATTATTTTATTATTTGAACTGAATTGAATTAATAGCAGAGAGCAGTTGCCAAATGTCTTTAATCCTACACTCCTTTATTAATTATTATTTACTGTTTTACAGCAACCAAATGTGTTGGGCCTTGTTACAGTATCTTCCCTTTGTACTTGTTCAGTGCCTAGTCTAATAAGGCCCTGATCTTGACTGGGACCTCAGTATAATTCGTAAATCATCTTAATTCCAGTTTGTTTGTTTTTTATAGTAAACTTACCACTAGGATCTCAATTTCAGTTAGCATTTGCCCTTTGATTCTTTCCCCTAACTGGTAATCTTATTGGATGTATCTCATTTTCTCATAGAATTTTAAGGATCAGTTCAATCCTTCATGGAAGCAGAACATTTAATTCTGATTTTGTAATTATGATCTTTTCCCCAGAGATCCAGTTTCTATCTAGAATTTTCCTTTTCTAGTTTTTTCATTTTCTAGATGGATTCCTTTATCTGTATGAGGAATACGATCTAACATGACTTCTAATTACTACTTTTACAGCATCCCACAATGTGCCAACACCCACTTCATTATTACCATTAACTGAAAGACATTTGGCTGGTTTTCCTTAAGGGAAGTAACAAGTTCTTTTCTGCAACAAAGAAAAACATCTCTTTTCTCTGCTTTATGATGAACCTCCAACAGAGTTCCTTCCAATGGTAGGAATACTGAGACATGAACAAAGAGTACAGTCTCCCAACTTCATGGCCCGAGATACCCCACATCGCTAATAATTTGTTTAAATATAATCATGTCCCCAGTGTGACTTATGTTGTGAAGTTTTTTTCAGGAGGACATAAAATATTTTATGTAGCAACTAATTTAAAATTATTCATATGTTTAGCTATTTTTTCATCAAATTTTGGTTATTTTTCACTGTTAGGCTATGATCAGCTGTAGTAGGACCAAATGATCAATTGAAGTACTGTATCAATTTTATATTTCATACATTCTTTAGTGTTTTTTCAAATTTAGGATCAATGTAATATCAGTTTAACATCAGTTACATCTACTGTCAGGAGATCATATCCTGCCTCTTCTGGTGGTTATACTCAGTGATCTAAAAGATCTCTTCCATCTCTAATCACTATACGCTTATCTTTGTTTTGATGAGAGTATATAACTTAAGGAAAATTTATTAAGAGTTTCTAGAGCTACTTCAGTCTGTGACTTACAGCTTGGACCCACTTTTCCTTGGTTGGTGAAATTCTGCCTGGGTAACTGATCTATTGGTGATATATTGATGGAGCTTTTCAATACATCTCTCCAGGAGAGCAAAGTGCCAGCATCTCCTAAATCAGGATGAGTTTATCATTTTTCCAAAAGCCCTGAGTAAGGGGCAGAGTGTAGTTGCGCTACTCCAGGAAGAGATCAAATCTCTGTCCTCCCCTCGCCCCCCTTGTTCTAGTAGGGAAGTAACCTGCTACTGGATATAGCTGGCACAGATTACCTTCCCCTCTGCACCAGTTCATCTGCACTGGCCAGCTCATATGCACTGGGGGTGTGGAGTCATTGTTTCACCTACTTCCTGACCACTCACTCACTCACTCACTCAGCACAGGAGAGGAAGTAGCAGTCCAGTAGAGACTGCTGTCCCTCCTAGTTACAACCTCCAATATAAGTAGCCATGTAGCAGGGTAGTAAGGGTAGGTCTACATTGTAATAGAAGGTGTGATTGCAGCACAGGTAGGTGTAGCCATGCTAGCTTTAATCTAGCTATTACAGCTAAAAATAGCAATGAAGACGTGGCAGCACGGGCTAACAACACAAGTACTTACAGAGTCCCAGGCAGGCTTGTACATCTATACTGCTATCTATAGCCATGCTAAGTAGATTAGCGATAATATGGGTATATCTACATGCGCTGCAATCACACTTCAGATTGCATTGCAGACATACCCTGATCCATGCAAGGGCATGTAACACAGGTTGTAAATGTGCACAAAGTGATTATTAGGCCCATAGTCAGAACACCATCTTTTGATGCAAGCAATCTCAGCAATAATTGCTCTTCACCTAACCTTTCCAGAGCAAGGTTACTGAGAAGGTTTGGGCAAGGCAGCTCTGGGGAGGCTCAAAGGTCCTTAGATTTCCTTGATCCCTTTCAGTCTGGTTTTAAGCCTAGGTACAGCATGCTGCATGCGCTATTCCCTATATGGTGAGGGTTGTAGTAGGGAGTTCTTCTACTGCTCTGGACATTACGTCACGTTAAATGTGGTCCTGTGTGGTCTTTTAATTGTTTTTCCTGGGGATATATTGATAGACCCAATTTACCGTAAATTGGAACATATATATATTCTGAAGTACATTGTAACAAAAATGGAGATAGATCTGTCATTGGAAGCATCTATACAGCAGAGTTCTGCTCCCTTTAAACTTATTGGCAGAGCTCCTGTTCACTTCAATGGGAGTGAGATCAGGTCCACTTTCAGAAACATACAGGATGTTCTATTAAACACACTTCATACCAGCATGCAGCACATTTCTTTCTCCTTTTAGAATTGTTATGTTTTTCTAAATTACGTTCCCATTAATCATAATAGCTGCTCCCCATTTTCTATGTAATTAGCTTGCCCTATGCAGCCCTTCCCAGGTGTGAAAACATTTTAAAGAAAACAAATAAATACTATGATTGGTTCAGGGAGAGAACAGTCAGCAAATGGGAATGGGGGCTGTGCTGCTGCAGAAGAATGAAGTCATGATGTATCTCTGCACTCACGGGCTTGCAGTGCTGTGTGGTAGTGTCAACTGCCAAAGAACATTTTAGGTGATCCACTCTCCCTTTGACACATGTGCTCAACTCCCCTTAATGTCAATGGGAACTGCATGTATACACTCAAGGGAGACCAGATCCACAACTGAGAAAAGGTAATGTGAAGTCCTGCAGGCTTATCCTTTTATTTTTACTTCTGAAAAAAAGTTTGACTGGATAAGTAGTGGTTTCTAGCAGGCAAGGATATGACTGGCAAAGAGACTCGATCCCTGTGCTTGTTACTAGTGCCATTTGTTTTATTTTGGTATTTTTTGGAAAACACTGGGGCCAACATTTCCAAACTTGCAAGTTTTACCATTAGGCATCTAATGTCATTTGTAGGCACCTAAATAGAAGTGGCCTGATTTTAAGAAATGCACCCGCAGTATCTTTTAATTTCAGGGATTCAGCACTTCTGAAAAGTAGGTCATTTTTATTTAGATGCCTAAATATGGATTTAGTTACCTAACTCTAGGCACCCAAGTTTGAAAATTTGGGGCAATGTGTCTCTTGTACTTTATAATTTGATGCTGGGCAAATGGACTTTTGGAGCAGCAGTTTCTGATTATGAAACCACAAGGTTAGGCCTGAATTGTCTGAGTGACTGCCTGTCTCCCTGTGATACACCACAGCAAGTGAGACCACTTGGGGAATGTGATAGGGTGCATTGACTCCCCACTGGGATATCCAGGAAAGGGTTAATAGATGGACCCAGTACCCCTCCAGCTGTGACTAAGGAGCCAATTAGCAACAGCTGTCATAGAATGCTGCAGAGAGTACCCTTGAGGAACCACCACAGTAGCTGACTGGAAAGAAGCCATATGAGGAGACAGAATTCCAAGGCAGGAGGAGTGGACTCCATGGCCCTGTGCAAGATGTTGACAAACAGGGAAAAGGTAGGAGCAGCCCAGGCAAGCAGTGAGGGATTGTAAGGAGTTGCACTTGACTGCCTAACACAGGGGTCCTGAGTTGGAACCCAGAGGAGAGGGTGGACCTGGGTTCCCCTCTCCCAGTAAGAGGGGAAATACAAGCCTCAGAGGCAAAGACTGAGTCCCAGATGGGGGCCAAAGTCCTGGCATGAAAGCCATTAGACTTTTTTTTTTTTTTTTTTTTTTTTTTTCTGTTTGGACTTTTCTGTTAGTCCAGTAGGCGACTGAACTGAAAGCTGACTTAACTGGAGGGCAGGCCATGTAAGCTGCAGACTGCCACAGCATAGCTGACAGGCAACACAGAGCAGAAGAACCCATGCAATGCCATGTGCTGGCCAGGGGTGGCTCTATGTATTTTGCTGCCCCAAGCACGGCAGTCAGGCAGCTTTCGGCAGCGTGCCTGCGGGAGGTCCGCCGGTAACATGGATTCGGTGGCATGCCTGTGGGAAGTCTGCCAATCCCACGGCTTCGGCGTACTTGCCGCCGAATCCACGGGACCGGCGGACCTCCCGCAGGCATGCCGCCGAAGGCTCCCTGACTGCCACCCCCACAGCGACCGGCAGGTCACCCCCGTGGCTTGCCGCCCCAGGCATGCGATTGGTGCACTGGTGCCTGGAGCTGCCCCTGGTGCTGGCATGAGGGGGTGCTTTGGCAGTGAGTTTGCTCTGTGATACAGAGACTGAGATAAAAGCCTCTAGATTTAAGGATGAAAGGGCTAGAGACTGGTGGTTCTCAGGAGGTAGGTCCCTGGAATTCACTTCCCCAGTCCTTCCAACAGATCCCTTGTTTGTTAGCTTTCAGGGCATAGTGCAGCTTTCCCCAGGAGATGTTGGCTGGGCTGGGGATGTGAACTCCAGAGGTGGGACCCATCCATTGAGAACTACCTTAGGTATGTCTACGTGGGCTAGCTTTTACCTGGCTAGCTTTGGTACCAGAGCAAGTTTATACAGCCAGGGCAGAACAGGCTGCATAAACCTGCCTGGAACCATGGGTAATAGCTCATGTGGCTAGTCCGCACTGAAGCCTGTACTGTTGTAGCTTCATTGCTCTGGTACCTGAGCTAGTTAAAGCTAGTGTGAGTTTGTTAACGTAAGCTGCCATCCCAGCTCATGGTTGCAGGATAGACATACATTCAGGGGCACAGGGAAGGTGACTGTTGTTTGGGGAAGACAAGCCTTTTATTCTACTTCTGAATAGAAGTAGATTTGTATATTTCTAAGTTTATATGGGGCATTTTATATGTCTTAAAAATAAATACATACTCTGCAAAGTAATAGGGAAAGTGGTGCAGAACATACACTTCATTCAGATAGTAAGGAAACCGCAGTTGCAAATTAAAACTCTCTGCTGGCCTTCTCCTGTTTGTAGTGGGGGACTTGCCTGGTGGACATGGCAGAAGTTAAGAGATCATCTAAGTAAACTCTGGTCACCATCAGCTGATGCTCACATGGCCAAAGCAACAATGCTTGATATCCCATTTAAAAATCTTCTTATACCTGGTGAGATTGTTGATGATATTAAGTGTCAAGTAACATTGAGACTCCTGAAATAGGCATATCTGGATGTATTTAAAAAGCTGTCAAGAGAGATTATTTCTGTAACACAGTAACAGAAAGGACATCTATTGCAGGTGGTGACATCATCAAAATCACACACTTACTCCACAGTGTTCTACCTATGATATTTTAGAAAAGCTATCCCTAGCTCTTTTGGTAATTACATCTGGTGAAGCATCTAGAGCAGAAGCAAGTATCTTATTCTAAATATTCAAAAATGATGTATAGAGTGTATTGTTTGAGTAAGGTTTTGGTTGCACTAGCTTTCCATTTGGACTTTTCATTAAGGAAGAAGTTCTCCAACTTCAGGTTGGTCATAATAAATTTTCTTAAGAAAAGAGACTTTGTCTCATCTCTCCACACAACGTCCTCTTTACAAGAGAGAGATTCTATCCTTTGAACCTGAGTTAGGTCAGACTTGAATATGGCTTCAATTCTGTCATTGGTATTTCTTGAACAGCTTTCTAGACTCTCAGATTTTTACTCTTTAGCCTCAGTGAGCTAAATTCTCCCTTTTTGATACATTGGAGTAAATCTTGAGTAACTCTATTGATTTCAATGAATCTTCCCAAAATGGTGTAGGTGAATGGATGTTGCTGCTGCTTTGCTGCTAGCACCAAAGTCTGGATATTCCCTTCTAATTTGACTAGTTTGTAAATTAGCTGAACTACTTACTATTTAGAATTTAGCACATAGGCAGGCAGGCGTTTCCTAGTAATGGTGTCACAAAAGGAATGTATTAGAAGTACCATTTCATAGGTTGCAGTGGCATCAAGACATGCCAGGAGCTTTTCTTTCAACACTGCTAACATCATCCCCAACTAACCTGGTAGGGCTCTGCTATTTAATACCCATCATCAATACATGAAGCAATATTTTATCCAGGGAATCAGAGCTATAATATCTTTGGAGCAGAAGTCCACTTGGAAGCAAAAAAGAAAAAAAGTATGCCCATTTGAGACACTAAAATGAGTAGTGCCTCTTACTGTAGACTGTATGTATAGTCAAACTATGACCAGGGGTGCCCTGCAGGGCTTCAATGGAGTCTTCTGGCTTGGCTTCCCCTTAGTGAGGTTCAAACACATCCATGGGCTTTGCTGAGCTCCTAAAGCTTGTCTTCCCTTCAGTGGTGATTATATGCACTTCTGGGCTTGACTCTCCCTTGGTGGGACTTAGATGTCCCATTGTGCTCTGTTAGGCTCCTTGGGTTTGACTCCTTCCTATATGGGGAAAATACATAGTGGTATACTCCAAAGTGCTACCCATTCATGAGCCATCACTCTTAGTAGATTGGGCAGATCTTGAGTATGTGATCATCCCTCTTCATTCTTCCCAGATTTTGAGCAGTGCAATATCTGACATTTCAGCATATCAACATTGGGCATCTGAATTAACACCTCACTGAGAGGAATGGAGAAGTTTCAGGCTGACTCAGGCAGAGTCACTGCATAAATTCCATTTGGTTCACATTTTCAAGGGTTTTTTTCCTCCCACAACCATAGTACTTAGAGACTTTGGGTTGTTTGTTTTGTTTAAAGGCATCTTAGACACTAGAGCATAATATGGCTGCCTGGAAAGGTATTAAGATGTTGTACTGTCATACAATTTAACCCCTTTGGAGTGCAAAGACACTGTACAGTAGTTGTTCTTAGTGTTACTGGATAGTGTACCTCTGGATAATTTCTAAGTGTTATGAATAATCCTCGTGATTAGATTTCCATTTTTGTAGTTGTTGTTGGATGGGTTTTGCTGGGGATTGCTGGGGTGTGTAGATCATTGTAAATTACTATTTCAGAGTATTTCTTTTTTTGAGGGTGGATAGTGGTGTTATGTATTATTTGTTGAGCGTTAATGTTCTTTCAGTGACACTTGCATTTCTCTGGCCAGAATACCTGGTTTACAGCTCTACTTTCACCAACATTACATTCAATAAAATGTATCTTAAATAAGTCTGACATGCTGAGTATATAACTCTAAAGGATGAAGAATGAAAGATCCAAATATTAAATCGTCACTATTGTCACTTCTATTTTTGAGCAAGGAAAAAACCTATGAAATGAGTAGTCATGTCATCTCCACTCCTTTACTCTGAATGGATATTTTTTCCCCTTTAAGGAATGAACAGTTTACTCCCTGCCCCTTCCTGACTCTGCGCATTTGTTTTGAAAGGTTGATGTCATAACACGTTATTTTGATTTTTCTTGGTATGATAGCTTTTGGAACATGTTGGGGTTTTATTTTGGGAGGGGGGTGCCTTTCACTTTGTTGCGTTCCATTTGTTTCTTTTAGCTTTACAGACCTTCTTAGTTTAGAAACGCTTAATTATTAATAGGTATTTTCTCACTGGATGATTAACAGAAAACAAAACTCCTACTAGCAAATACTTTCCATTGTACAGCAATCCAACCATACCAAAGATACTTTCCATTCTCAGCCCTGACTTCCTACAAATATGGAACGTACACCCCATGAATTATGCTGGAATCATGCATATAAAGCTGTATTTGACTTAGTATTCCTACATCACCTGGCCAGTCTAATTATTCAATCGGGCATAGTGCCCATAACACTCACTTTACAGACACTGTTACACACCTTAATACATATAAAGCTTATCAGTAAAATCAAATAGAAACTGCTAGCTCTTGCAGATTATTTACTTTACTGAATTCCCCTGTTGCTTAGGATAGTGAATTCAATTAAATAAACAAGGAACTATTAAGCACAAAAGCAGTAAAGCTTGTCACCTGAAACTCCAGTGTTTCAACCAGCCTCTACCAGCTCCAGTCCTCAGGGACAGTGCACTGCACGGGTAAACCTCCGGTGTGCAGGAGATGGGGATTTCTTTGGAGCCATCCAAGATTGTTGTGCTTACTCACTTAGAACCTAATGACCACCTCATATCTTGCCACTGCCCAGTCCAAGGGCAAGGCACCCTTCTTCAATGTTGCTTTTACTCATAAAAGCAAACTGCAATTTTTTTACTAGGGAGAGGAATGGAGAAGAAATATCACCCAATGACTTTTAGTCACACTGCTTTCAAAATGCTGCTTGGCTCAAACACCAATTAGCAAGGGTATACATTCTCAAGATCTTTCAGAATCCATGCCCATTCCTTGTGTCTAGGGCACCTATACATCACTGGGATGTACTCTGGGAATGGTATTCAATTTTGTGCTACCCTTGGATGCCCAATTGGTAGCAATAGTGAGAAATGTCTCTTGTTCTACTTTCTGTTGATAAGACATCCATGCCCAGTCTGAAACATGGAAGCCTGAGCACAGCAATTCAAGCATTTGTTATCCTTTTTACCTGGGTATCACGCAGTTACTGCAGCTGGTCCAGGATGCAGCAACCATCTTCAACACAAGAGAATATTACACTGCCATTCATTACACTGGCTCCCAGTAAGTATTGGTTCTAATTCAAGGTCCGACTCCTAGTCCTTCCATGCCTCAGTAGGCTAGAGCCTGATGAGGTGAAGGACTGCCTCTCCTGCATCAGCTCAAAAATACTGTGATTACCAGGCAGGCGTGAGCAGCTGTTGGCACCCAGCACAAAGTTCATCAGAGCAGTCAAGATTCATCCATTCACACTCAGCTTAATTTAGGAGAGGAGGCAATATACCCACACTCACTAAAAACAATGAACCTACACTCTCCAAGGTGGAGCAGATACCATCAGCAAACCAGGACTATGCAGATGCTTGATACTGACATGCATACACAAACCTACCTTTATATTTGATTAATTTTAGATAGAGGTCTTTGGTAATGGAGAAGAAAAATATAATGCATTAGTGATGTGTATTCAGGGCTATATATACCTTGTCTTGGTATTTTTTTTCTTTATATAAACCTTGAAATTGGAAGTTAAATGTAAACAAGTAGATAGTATCATCATTATCACAACTGGATATGGAAGGTAATGATGCTGACCTATATGCATGATAGCAGATCTAAATTTGCCATGATTTATGGTGCTCCATGTAGCCCCTTTTAATTGTGCCAACTTCCTTTTCGTTATCCCCTTCACTGACATACCTTTTCTTTCTCACTTGTTCTTAATATCAGTAGAGGAAGTGGCTGACCTGTTTGTTTTTGTGTCTGCAGATGATGGGAGCTGTATGCATGTACTTACTTACTATAGCTCTGGCTGTAGAATTCTGTGTTACTTTTAAGAAATACTCATGATTAATGGGTGTGTTGTGTGTCTTCCCACTCCTTTTGCCTCTTCTTGCTAGGAGCATTTATATTTAATAGGAGTTGGCAGCACTAGTAAGCCAGCACTGATCTACCTTAAATTTTTTGTTTATAAAAATATTCTGTTGGGAGATAGACTTTCTTTATTATTCCACCTATCTAGGAACAGCGGTAGCGAGCCCCTTTGATAAAGTGGAAAGTTATTGCTGAAAATAACCCTAACTTCTAATTACAGCGGTATTCAGGGAATTGTGGTAGAGATCCTTACGCCTTCTATAGCAACTGCATATTAGGTCTCGTATTCCCCTCCATGTTAATGGAAGAAACAACAATATGACTAAGACACTTAAAAATACAGATTCCAGTTGCCCTTCCTTGCAAGAAGTGACTGCTCCTGTGCAGTCAAGATACGTTGGTCCAAACCATCAAGGACTGGTATTTGTGTATGGCTGAGGAGATTTGGCTAGTGAACATTTTGTACATGGCAACAGAGGGTCCTGTGGCACCTTTAAGACTAACAGAAGTATTGGGAGCATAAGCTTTCGTGGGTAAGAACCTCACTTCTTCAGTTGTCTTGCAGGTGCCACAGGACCCTCTGTTGCTTTTTACAGATTCAGACTAACACGGCTACCCCTCTGATTTTGTACATGAACTCAAGAAGGAAACTCTTAGACTTTGATTATTTGGGTAGAATTTCTTTGCTTTATTAAAGATTCTATGGAAGTTTGCATAGTGGGATTGTAATTGTGAAAATCCACATGGGATGGGGCATGTTTCCATGGGAGAAGGGCAGATTTTACATAAATAAATAAATATTGCATTTTACTGTCTTTTGAGTTGAATCACTTCTCAGCCTTTTTTAAATATGGCCATTCTCATAACCTAGTCTAAGCTCTTATGCTCTCCATAGCTGAGATAGAAGGATTTTGCTTCATGTACAGGTTCATGGTTTGGATTGCGACTTCAAAGACTTGTGGCTCCAGTGTGGTTTTCTTAGATCTGTGGGAGTGTAATGCCCTGGTTGTTGTGTAAAACTCTACCGCTACTAGCAGCTAATTGATTGTGCATAGATGTGTGTGTGCCAGGAATGCCTGAGTTCTAATCACATCTCTGTCACTGACTCACTGTGTATGGCCTTGAGCAAGTCATTTGATCTTTCTGTGTCATAGCTTCTACATCATTTTAATGGGATAATGATACCTACCTACTTCATAGAATTGAGGTCAGGAATAATTAGCTAATGTTTGTACAATGCTTTTGAAAATATAAAGAGCTCTATGTAAATGCCTACTATTTATTCTACTTTAGCTCAAGCTGTAAAGCTGTATTTTTTTGGAAACATCTATGTGGTTTAGCTGGCAATTGTGCAGTTTGTACAAGTATGCAGACATCGATCATTACAGATTAGCATCTGGCTGCTGGGTAGCACTCCTATGACCTCCATATGCTCTCTAGCTTTATCTGAGAAGAATATGTAACATATTGGCTTGTAACATATTGGCTTGTGTGCATTGCATACCACTACCCTCTACTGGACAGAATTAGATTTAAGAATTTGTGTTTGTCTTGCTGTTTTGTGATTTGGATCTTTCAAAGAATAGGGCAAACTTTTTTTTTTAATTGTTTTTTTTTTAATTTGACTTTTTTAAAAAATACATTTGCTTTGTCTGTGCTCATGCTTTTTCATCTTTTCTTTCCACATATATTAGAGTAGTGTGAATTTTGTTGGCATGAGTGTGTTCATGAAAACTGAATATTGCAAATACACCAGCTTGAATAACTGTTCCAGAAGCATTTGTGCACTCATCCAATCAGTGAACAAAAACAACACCCTGTGACTTCTCTGGCCAATTACTGCTAAGCAACAATTCAAAGTTTGAATAATCCCCAAAAATTCTATAAATAAGTTTTTAAAATGAATACATATGGCAAAGTGACAAAAGGCTGATGGAGAATCTGAGGAGAGATTAAATTCACTGACTAGTTTCTTTGTTTGCAAATTATGTGCACAGTTCTGGTGTTGTACATCCCCCCCCCCCCCTCAAGTGCTCAACTCCTTGCAGAATCAAGCTCTTATTGAAGATGAATCTGTTCCCTGAAAAAGCTATTCTATTGAATTAACAGTTGTGCATGTTGCATAGATGTGGGAAGAAAGTAACTTATTTTCCTCTGATTTTATTTTCTGATTTTTCTGATTGGGTTAGAGTCACCAGTGACCAATGACCTACAAGAGGTCAGGGAAGAGGTATGTTACATTTGGAACCAGCAGAAAAGGAGATGGACACAGGCAGCTGATAGAAAAACTTGTCTGCTGTGGTACCCTTTATTGTTCTTGCAGCAAAACTAACACAAAAGTGAGGCTTTGCTCTAGAGTTCTCAAACATTTAAAGGGAGAGGATGTCACAAATCCAGCCTTCCAAGGGAGCGGTGGGGGCAAAAAATCTAACTGGCTTCAAGACTGAGCTTGATAAATTTATGGAGGGGATGTATGATGCCTACAGTGGCATGTGGCCTATTGGCAATGCCAGTAGCAAAAATCCCCAACTGCTGGATATGGGACACTAGATGAGGAGGGCTCTGAGTTACTACAGAGAATTGCCTGCATGCTCTGAGTGTAACTGATCACCAAATCTGGGGGGAAATTCCTTCCTGACCCAAAGTCAGATTGGCAGAGACCCTGGGAGTTTTTTGCCTTCCTCTGCAGCATGAGGCAGTTTCAGGTTTAAACTTGTGTAAATGGTGGATTCTCTGTAACTTGAGGTCTTTAAACCATGATTTGAGGACTTCCGTAACTCAGCCAGAGGTCAGTAGTGGGTGAGGTTCTGTGGCCAGCAATGCGCAAGAGGTCAGACTAGATGATCACAATGGTCCCTTCTGACCTTAAAGTCTATGAGTCTGATTCTAAGTTAGGCAGCTGGCATGCTGAGGTTACTGCCCATCATGCTGACTAGTATCTGTTTCCTTGTGTTCTGTATCTGTCTGTGTCCACCTAAGCTCCTTGGGTCAGGGATATTTTTGTGTGTGTGTAAAGTGCCTTGCACAGTGGGGATCAACTGACCAGCCAGTCCCTCTAACCCTTACCAAGTCATGGGAATGGACACTTACAGTCTGAACTAGGCAGGAATGATCATTCCATTTCACAGACAATTTCAAGACTTTGTAATTTATTTTCATACTGACATAGACTGTCAGAACATCACTGAAATCAAACTGTCTCTGCAAAATGTTTCAAACTCAATAAACTGGCAAATTCAGACACAAATTTTATTGGAATTTTTCTGACCAGCTCACTTATGCTTATGGTCCAATGTCCTTATACACAAGTTCACCTCCACTGCTTTACAATGCATGCTTTCTTATAATCTACCTACTGTGATGGGGTCAGGCCAGATAGCTATAGGAGAGTGATCCTATTGGGTGCTGGAAAGTGGGTGGGCATAAGCCTGCCCACAGCTAAAAGTCCCTCCCCAAGCCTGGGGAGGAACTACTGAGCCCAGAACTCAACTAAATTCGGGGGACAACAAAGGAAAAAAACAGGAACAGGCATGAGGGTCAAAGAGCCAAAACTGGGGAGCATGAAGGGACACTGAGCAGAGAACCCCGGACAGCACCCACTGCTCCTCAAAGGTATCCAAGGAGCCAGCGGACGCGGCCCAGAGAAACTCTGCCCGGAGACATGAACGGATAAAAGAACAAAAACAGGCCCCACAGTCGCAGAGCCCCTCCCTCAGCCAACCTCCTCTCCCTGGTGTTATAAATGGCCACCTTGGCCATAGCTAGGAGGAGGTTGATGAGGAGGTCCCTCGACTTCATGAGGCCACGAATAGGGTACGCATAAATAAACAGGTGCGGGGGAAAAGTGCAGCTAGAACCTCAATAAGAGGTTCTGGAGGAGCCGGAAGAGGGGCTGCAATGCACTGAAAATACACGTGCGCCAGGGTCTCCCTCACACCATACAAAGGGCAGGCTTTGGGGATAGGGATGAGCTAATATCCCTGGCATGCCGTGGAACTGGGTAGGATACAAGCTGGCCCACCAGGGTTCCCCACCCTCCACAGCTGGTAATAGGTCCTGCCACTTGGTGTCCGGGTGGGACGCGAGGGTGGGGAAATGAAGCATGTGAAGCACAAGCATGTACTGTTGTTCTCTCAGTTTGGTTCCGAAATGAACTGGCGGCAGAGCATGGAGCCTGCTTAGGTACGAGGAGAAAGGGGTTGGGAGGGCTCGCGGGGTAGGAGCCCTATGACAAGGTCTGGAGGGCCTGGGGTGGGGGTGGGTGGGGAGCGCCCTCTCGCAGGACCCACTTGAGGTAGACCCAAGAAGTGGGCAGTAAGGCGGCCTCTACCTCCTGAAGTACGCACCGGGGGATCCGAAGGGTGGAGAGCCCCATGTGCCAACCTAGCGCCAGGGGATCTACCCAGTCCCCTCAGTCGTAGTCCAGGAGGTCTCCAATCCTGGTGGATTCTGCCAGGACCAGCCTCTGGCATCAAGGGGGACTCCGCCACCTACATATGAAACTGAAGACTGTGCAGCAGGGGCTCTACTAAAAGATCTACCCCCTCAATGACCACCATGGACCTAGTCACTGAAACCAGCCCCCAGGTCCAGAAGAAGTCCTGGTAGAAGACTAGCAGCTCAGAGAGGTCTCGCAGAAGATCTCTTGGATGGAGATATAATAGTTGCTGGTCACATCGGAGGTGGTGGAGGATGGCATGCGCCAGCGTGCTCCACGCTGAGCTACCTGCACTATAAAGGAGTCTCTACAGGGCTTGGAGGCAGAAGACATGGACCCGAGTGCGCAAGCACTACAGGCCCTGTCTCCACTCCTCCAGGGGGAGATGTAGAGCCTCCAGAGAGACCCAGTGCAGTCCTTGTCAAAAAAACTCCAGGACCAGCTTCTGGAGATGAGGCCAGGAATGTGGGGCCAGGCACAGGGTGTTGAGTCGGTGCTAGAGCATGGACAGGACCAGTTGGTTAAGCACCAATGCCCTCCCCATTAGGGAGAGGCACATGAGCAGTCCTGACCACCTCTGTGGCCACTCAGCCACCCTGCCCTCTAAACCTTGCTAGTTCTCTGGCAGAGACGGATGCATGGCTGAGAACTAAATGCCAAGATAGAGCAGTGGACCTGCGCTCCACTGGATGGCCTGAAGTGCGGGTGGGAGGGAGCTTGCTCACCCCCGCCATCCCCGACCATCAGGCCAGAGCTCTTGACCCAGTTGATCCGGGTGGAGGAGACCACTGAGTAGGCTTGACAGGCCTCCACCTGGACCAGGTCACCCAGATACTGGACCATGAGGAGCACGTCATTGGCGTACACCGACAGAACCAGCTGCATCTCTGGCTCATGGAACACCATCCCTGTCAATCTCCTACAGAGGAGACAGAGGAAGGGCTCAATAGCCAGAGTATACAGCTGGCCTGACAGTGGACACCCCTGATGCACCCCATGCCTGAAGCTGACCAGTTCAGTCAGGGTCCAGTTGAGCCTGACCAGACACTCGGCAGAGGCGTACAGCACCTGGAGAAAACCCACAAACTGGGTCTGAAGCTGAATGCCTGCAGAGTGCCCAGGAGATATGCGTGGTCCATCCGGTTGAACGCCTTCTCCTGATCTGGAGATGGGAGGGCGAATGACAGACCATCCCTACACCCCAGCTCAAGGAGATCCTGGACCTAGTAAAGGTTATCGAAGATGGTATAGCCTGGGACAGTGTAGGTCTGATCTGGATGGATCACGTCTGCCAGCACGGACCCCAGCCGTAGCGAGATGGCCTTTGCCACGACCTTATCTCACTTCTCAGCATGGACTATGGGACGCCATTTCTGAAGATTGCAGAGATCCTCCTTCTTGGGTAGCAAGGCGAGCACCGCTCACCTGCATGACAGAGGGAGGACCCTGCTCCCCAAGGACTTGGCCCAGATGGTAACAAGGTCTGGGCCAAGGGCATTACAGAATACTCAGTAGAACTCCACGGTTAACCCGTCCAGGCCCAGGGATTTATTGGTAGGCATGAGACAGAAGGCTTCTGAGAACTCAGCCAGTGAGAGGCAGCTCTAGCCGGTCCCGGTTGCCCATGCTGACCATCGGGAGTTTGTCCCAACTACTCTGCAGGCAGCAGTGTTCGTCAGATCCGGGGAGAAAAGGCCAGTGTAGAAGGTCCTGGCCCTCTCATGCATCTCCACTGGATCCATGAGGAGGGCACCATCCTCTGCCAAAAGGCAGGTGATGTGCTTTTTAGATCCCCCCCCTTCTTTTCTCCAGGGCATAGAAAAAGCGGGAGCCATGATCCATCTCCCGCAGGAGATGGATGCGGGATCAAACAAAGGCACCCTGGGCCCAAAGGTCATCAAGGGTCCAGAGCTCCTTCTGCTTCTCCTGGCACACTCCGCAGAGAGATGGATCCCCAGGGCTGGCAGCCAGACGCCTCTCCAACTCTAAGACCTACCACTCCAACTGCTTTATCACAACATCCCTCCGCTGGCTGACCCCCCTCCCCCCTGGGTGTAGCTACGGCAGAAGAGCCAGGCACGAACTTTCCCTGGGTCCCACCACTACTGCACTGAGGGAAAAGCACACCTTTGCCCTCGCCAAGCCAGCCAAAACTCCCAGAAGGACACCACGAAGCCCACATCCTCCAGCAGGCTATTGTTAAAATGCTAGTAGGCTGGTCCCAGCCTCTCTGTAGTAAGAGGGGCCATCGTGGCCACCAAATGGTGGTCCGAGAATGGGGCCAGCTGAACGCTGGAGGTTTAGGAGAGTTTTTTGTTTTTTGTTTTTGTTTTTTTTTTTTTAAGTAGATTCTTTAATGATAGTTACAGCCCCAGGATAAGCATGTCCCTTTCCCCCTGGTAATTGAACAGGGGTTACTCCAGGTTAATTAGGACACCTGGGCCAATCAAGGGCCTGCCAGAACCGTTAAAAGCCTCCCCTCCAGTAAGATAGGCATGCGCAATGGAGCTGCGGGGAGCAAGTGTACTACTGGTGAGCCAGACGGTGCAGTTACTGACAAACACCAGGAGAGAGACCTTCTGGGCCCCAGAGGTTTGGGGGAAGAGACCCCGCCAGAGGGGAAAGACTGAGCTGGGTGTCTAGCATGCCGCCACTACACCCAGAGGAGCTACCAGAGACTAAGAGGCTCTCCTCCCCCTCCCCTGTTAGGGAGGCCAGGAGGAACTTTGTCTGAGCAGGGGTGGAATTTAGGTGAGTTTGAGACCAAATCTAGATCTGGACTTTGCAGTTTAAATGCATCTCTACATGGGGTTAAGGTGTTCTAAATGAGTTTATCATGAAATAACAAACAGCTGATAACTTTCATCTTGAGCAAAATAACAGCTTTGATAATAGCTAAACTCATGCAACTTTTCTCTTTACTCCAAGTATTGTTCATTACACTAAACATTCATTTCACTCAACTAGTTTCTTTATTTATAACATATTTAAGCACTCTAGAATTAAAATATATCTGAATAGCATAAATACAGCTTCCCCTTTGTATTTAAATGCTTAATTATACCAAAGACTTACAAAGTGCCATTGTCAAGTTTTACAGGTTTCCAAATTTTAGCTACATGCTCACTTTTCTCATCTTTATATTTCAGACAAATCCTGCCTGCCTCCATAATGTAAAAGGTGCTATTGACTTCATTGGGACTAGTCACATAAATGGAGGAAGCAGGACTTAGCTTTTTATGGGCCAGACTGTAAACACTTCCTTCACATTCGTGAGCAGTTACTGACCTTGAGATGTGTGACGGTTAGCAGTGAGTTCAAAAGAAATAGCTTTTTCAGAGGGACAGATTGTGAAAACAGCAACTTTCCCTTTAAAAAAATAAAACCCCAGTAATCCAGCTCTTCTGAAGAACTGCATAGTAACTAACAGATGTTTACATGCAATGGTGATAGACCAATAATTCTGGAGGGAGGCAGATGTCAGTGTCAAGCTTCAAAGGGGAACCATGCTGAGAGGGAAAGAATTAAAATGTTGCAAACTGCCCTGAGCATCATTTTACATGTGTTTATTTCCTCCACTTACTCAGTGTGAAGATGAAATTCTACTGATTTTGACATGTTGCCATTGATCTGATAATGACTTAAGCTTCTAGAAGCTCACACAGCTGTGGGGTTACGGACTGGTAAATTCAATTATTCTAAAAATGGTGCGGAATGAGCGATTAAACTTTGTTTGGATTCAGATTATTTCAAAACTAACATGAATAGGGAGAAAGCAACATTGCCTTTCATCTGATTGGTGAAATCACTTTATTAAATGATACAATTTACATCTCTGGCATGCTCTCTTCAAATAAAGTGTCCTTTGCAGTGAACAAACAGTATGTAGAAGTGAAAATCCATTTATAAGGATAGCATAGACTTTCCTATAATGCAAAAATGTTATGTGAATAGATATTTAATTGCGATACAGCTAACTAAAATGAAAACTAATTATGAACAAGAAAATGTGAACATCTATATTCTAGTATAACTACAGAAACTAAACTCTTGGTTACATTTGCATATTCAAATTCTTTGCATATTAACAAAGACAACACTGAAGTTTAGAAGTGAGTTCTAATGTAAATAATAGGCATCTAATATATGGGGGGGGGGGGCAGGAGAGGGCTATTTTCCTCACGCTAACTGAGTAGATCTGTGCATTCACAAACAATAAAATGTAAGAAACACTTTAAATGAATATTCAGAGCTGACACACAACACAATCACATGATTTTGACTGAAAAATATTTTTGCCAGAGATGGGATGAGGGCGAGAAAGAAGAATGAAAGGTGCAGAGTGATGCTTCAGAAAACTCTGTATGCATTGTAATATTAGTATCTGAGGCCTGATACTGCGCCTATTGAAGTTAATGACAAAAACTCCATTGAAATGAATAAGAGCAGTGTGTGAACCTCAGTTATCCTCTGGAAAAGAGCTTTCCTATTTGTCTGTATAAGAAAAGTGATCTACGTTCTCTTTAGGGTTGGTGTATTTACAAACTGGTCTCTTCCCCCCCTTCAAAATCCTAATGCTTATGGCTACCCTCTAGGTTTCATTTAGGTAGAGTTGACTTACCCTAGTTTAAAGCAGCCAAAGAAACAGCTACGGTAACACACAGCTACCTGCCTATACAGGGTAATGTGTGGAGAGCAGTACTGCAGCTCATCCTGCAGCCTTTACTCAGGCTCATTACATTTGACATTGATTCCATGGACATTTTCCTGAGTTATGGCCACAGAATTGGTGCTACTAAATACCTGATCCAGCTCCTGCTTGAGTCAATGGGAGTCTTTCTACTGACTTTAGTGGGAGATGAATCAGTTTAAGTGTAAAAGCCCAGCCCTGAATAGGATAGTGATGAAAAGTTAACGTGTATAAAGATTGTAGGTATTCTTCTAACCTACCTAATAACATCCATCTGGAAGTATTCTGGGCCTTATATAGAGAGATTGTTACATTTTTAGAGTTCGATCCTGCAAACACTTAGGCACATGAGTAAGTTTACAGCAAGTGAGTTTACAGTAAATGTTTGCAGCACTGGACCCTCATTTAGTATACTTTTGTTTCATAACACTATATTTGTAACATTTTAAAATATGGGCATTTTTGGAAATCTTTTTTAGGTGTGGGTGTTTTATTTCTAACTACATATTTCTACATTTCATTAGGATGCATGATATTATTTTCAAAGGAAATACAAAGCTATTTTCCAGATTCTGAGAAGTGAAATGCTTTTTTTCCCTAAAGTTGCATTTGGCCAAATTATTATTTTTCTGAACATTGCTTAATTCTGTTCCCAGTATAACAACATAAAGGATACAACTCAAAACAGAAACCAGCCTCTTGTGGGAAAAAATTACATTGGTTTATAACCTGGTTTCTGTGTACACTTTCTTATTATGCATGTGAATTTTAATTTTCTTTTCAAATTGCTCTGCTTACATTTATAATATGGTTTAAGCACAGATATTCAACTATATTTCAGCAATATTTTTCAAGTGGCCGTGCTTGATCGATATTTGAAGAATATCCAACAACTAAGGATGGTGCAGTGCATTCTGTAAAACTGGGTATTCATTGAACACCTAACACTATCTAAACTACCCAGTGAGCTTGTAGTATATGGCTTAGCCACATATGTTGCTATTAACTAAATGAACTGTAAATGTAAGATATCTACCAGCAGTAACAAAATTATTTACCATCTCTCTAACTCCATCAAGACATATTTAACACTCTAAGAACTCTCCTTAGTTCTCCTTAGTGTTGCCTTAACTAGACTCAGACCATATAACACTTATCATAAACCATATTCCACATACCTCCTGCCCGTAACATGAATTGTCCTTGTGTTATAACCTATTTTGGCCTTCCAAAATGAGACTACAAATCAAAAGCCTTTCAAGTATTCAACTACTAGTAGCAGAATCTGCTGCACTAAATGTTCAGCAAGTTAAACATTTCACAAAGAAATAAATGTAGTTGTCATCCAACACCCCTACAAGACTGACATGTATTTGTTTGATTGTTTATTACAACAGTCACTTGCAACCCAATTTAAATATAACCTAACTATATTAAATAGTTCTCTGATTCATTTTGTTATCCAAGTATCATATCAGTAGTTCATCATAACGTCACTTTCTTTCCTGCTGTTTTCAAACTAGGGTGGGTAATTACAACAGCCAAAACTTACAATGGAGAGTTACACCCCAAACTTCCTTGAAATCCCTCTGAACTGCATGATTACATGATATTAACATATGTTAATGTGTACCAGAGCTTCAGGTAAAATGACTATAGAAGTATTGTATGTTTATCATAGTAAAACTATAAGATTTACTTTGCTAGAATCCCTTCTTAAAAAAAAAATGCTACAGAGAAATTATATGATCAATATGCTGAGTAAACCTTTCCAAAGTTTTTGGAATTCCATTGGAAAAATAACCCTCGTTGAAGTCTGGCTATGTCCGTGTCCTAAAAATCAGATATCAAATATACCCAGAAATCCTACAGATCCCACCAGAAAATTTCATTTTAAAAAGCTTTATTTCATTCTTTGTATATTTCATTAACTCATCTGTAAATGTCTTTGTACTCTGTCCAATTAAAGCTTTTTCTACATGTGCTTTGTAATAAGCATATTGATTATCCCACCTATACAAATTTGACCTTTTTAAAAAACAAAACAAAACTGTAGCCTGGGAATAAAATTGAATTTAGTCTAGAACTGAAAGCCCTGGAATATCACGAAAAATGCACCATTCTACAAAACTTCCTCATTCTTTCAGTTCAGAAACTGTCAGCCACCAAGAAGCTATTCAGACTGGTCACTTTACTCCTCCAACTGGGATCTAAGGCTGGTGAAGCTGGCAGGAGGGAAATATGCCAGGTTCTTCTGACTTTCATGTTTGACGCCTCCATCCCCTTGGATGTGGGTTGTAGTTTGAGTTGGCCATTGACAGGCAGTAGTCGGATCTGGAATCCATGGACATCATGTCAGGATCTGTTCGGGATCGCTGACCATAATATGCATATTGAAGCCGAGAGCCACACTGAAAAGTGGAGCTGGGGGCTGACATACTGCTCTTTGGTGGGGATGTGATACCAGACTGCCTCCTTCCAAATGATGCAAGGCTAGCATGAACACCTGGCGATGGAGGCACACAGGAAACCCTTTGTTTCCAATCATCCGGTGGCTCAGGGAGTGTTTTTCTGCGAGCAGCTGATACTACATTAGCAACAATGGATTCTTGAATGTTTTGGGGGCCAAAAGCATCATCCACTAGGCCAAGAGGGGACTTGGCTGCTGCTTCCCAGGGAGTCAATCTCTTGCCAGGCTTGTTGGCTGCTGCTGCTGGTTTGCTGAAGTAACCAGGGCCAGGTTGGGACATCAGAGGTGAAGAAGGGGATATGGCTCGATAGGTGAGTGAAGAAGGCCTCACAGGAAGTGATAATGAGCAGCCTCTGCCTCTTTCCTAGGAACAACAAAACCTCAAATGTAACCACAATAATTGAATATCAATGACAGAAGGCCTTTCCCTTTTCCCCAACTGAAGTGAATTATTGTTGGGCTATTGGCATACTGTTTAGCATGTTAGTATATGAGAGAGTACAAGAACTTGCTGGCAGTATGAGGAACAACAGATCTCTAAGAACATGTCACCCTTTGTGTGTGTGTGTGTGTGTGTGTGTGTGTGTGTGTGTGAAAAAGAGAGAGAATTCAAATGTTTGGGAAAGACACCAGATTGACAGACCTGAAGGAGTCTTCTATTACTGAACAGGTACAGTATGAATAGCAACACCGAAAGCTCCCTTCCACCTCCTCTACCCTGCTAACATGCCCTGTCCTTCATAATAGGTGAAAAGGGGGATGGGAGGAAAACTGCTCTTACCAGTCTGACTATCTCTACAGAATGCAGGCATAAACTTACTTATGTAGTAATTGGCTTTGTCCAATAGATCTAGCCAAGAGTGTATTTTATTCATCCCTTATTAAGGAGCTCTTTTCCACTGAAATTATTAAATTTATCATGGGTGGAAAGAGGACAAAAATGAATGAAATAACTAAAAATGCTGATGCGATAATTTTCCTAATACATTATAGGACATTACTTAACCTTGTTCCTTTTAAATGACAGTGCCCTAAAAATTTCAGAACACTCTGACCCATTTTTAGGAGAAATTCATTCATATTCCACAAATCCTAATCGTCTTAGTAATGCAGCACTTTTAAACAAAAAACTCTGTTCATGAGAAGGCTTTTGTCCTCAGCAGTCTTCATTCAGCAATATACAGTACAAGTACCCATTTTTGCATACATGCCAAATCTGCACTCTGCATCCGACAAATCACATGGTTCCTAAATTAGGAAGAACAATATGGACAGAGACTACTTAACTATGTCCTCTGATTCATATCCTGAAGTCTGGGAACAGCCTTTAATTCCCATACTTCGTTTGAAATCAGGCATTAAGGTCCAGATCCTCAAAGGTATTTAGGAGCATAACTCCCATTGATTTTAATGGGAATTAGAGCCAGATCCTCAAAAATATTTAGGATCCTAAGTGTCCAAGGTCTTTAAGTTTCTATCCTGAAAACAGTAGCCTGAATTACCTTTCCTATATAACTTTTAAAGTCCATGGGATTAATCTAAACTAAGCCTACTGAAGTCAACAGGAGTCTGAATTGTGCAAAGTGAAGATTTATCCATTAATGATTTTGTTTAGTATTCAATATTGTTAATGTCATACTTCACTTTTTTTCTAGGCCCTTCCATCAGCGGATCTCTATGCACTCAGCAAAAGTTAATGACCTGTATCTCATACACCACTTTGAGGTACATGTTATTAGCCCCATTTCAGAGATGTGGAAACTGAGACAGGGAGAAATGAATGGCTCAATTTTCAAAGTTCCTGAGCATCTGCAGCTTTTATTGATTACAATAGGTTTGGTCAGTCAGTACCTATTAAAACAGGCCATCAGTGACATAGCCAAGGTTTCATAGTGAGTTTTTGGCAGACTCCGCCTCTGTTTTACAACAAGACAATCCTCCTCCTTGCCCATTTGAGCTAATTACCAGCTATCCCCAACATCAGAAAGAAATGCCCTACACATATTAACCGCCTCCAACAAATGGCAAATTTCCATCCTGAGAAAAGAACTGTACTTTGTACACTTAGGTTAAAAATTAATTGAACTCATGAGGGTGCACATTGATGTCTGAGTCACCAAACAAACTCACTTTTACCTGGATAGGGCTCAGCTCAGCACTCAAAATGTACACTTTAAATAGAAAAGGAAAAATTATTCTTTTTTACCCTACAAAGGCACAGGGGAATATATTCTTTTGCCTATGGATGAAATGATCATACCATTAACGGTGGGTTGGAGTTCTTCCAGATCTTCATATCATGAAAGGGTAGTACCTGTAAACAGTTTTCTGTTCAGTAACGATCACAATCCAGGTAGATGGGTGTTCTCTGTGGCCAAAGATTGGCCCAAGTGTGTCCTCCAATCAGATTAAGGATTTTTTTCTCCTCTTCTAGCTACTACAAATGCTCTCCTCAGTTGGCAGCACAGTCAATCGCTTTCTTGGCAAGTAAAGTTCATATGCTTCATTTAACCAGTTGGCAAGAAAAGAAATTTTAAAATGTTGTGAACTTATAAAGAATTCTGTGCAATCTGAGACACAATTTCTATTAAATAAATTACTCTGATAACCTGAACAGTGACACTGTTTACAAGATAAGATTGTAAAGGTGGCGGGGGAAGTTCCCATCCGAATTAGCAGGTCATCAAAGGGTTCCAGATAGTTGTCTCTGCTGAACAGAAAACCTTTTTACAGGTAAGGAAAATTTCCCTTTCTGTTCAATGGAGCTTTCAGTTTAGACAGAAGAGTTCTAAGTCCCTCAGACCACGTAGGATCCCAGAGATAAGTAGGGGATGGAAAGTATACTGTTTAGAGAACAGCTGTCATAAGGATCTGACATCCAAAGGCAGTATCAGCTGAAGCTGCTATGCTTGTCTGTCATGTTTGGAGAAGGTCTCTAGAGACTTCCAAGTTGCTGCTGTGGTGGTTTTGACTGCAGAGGTACCTTCTCGTTCTGCCCAGCCCTGGTAGAATGGGACTTAATCTAAAAAATAATAATAATAATCCTATCCAATAGAAATTGATAGGCCAATGAAATACATTTCATAATTCATCTAACAAATGTCCCCATTCCATGACATGAAGATGAGGCCTTCAGAAATGTAGAGTAGATAAAATTTAATGGCCTAGAGCATGTTTGGATTAGGGCAGTGGTTCCCAAACTTGTTCCGCCGTTTGTGCAGGGACAGCCCCTGGAGGGCCAGGCAGGTTTGTTTACCTGCCGCGTCCGCCGGTTTGGCGGATCGCGGCTCCCACTGGCCAATGGGGGCTGCAGTAAAGGCAGTCAGCACATCCCTCGTCCCGAACCTGCGGACAACCCAGCCTGGCCCGCCAGGGGCTTTCCCTGCACAAGCGGCAGAACAAGTTTGGGAACCACTGGATTAGGGTAAGTTTTTGTTTGTTTGTTTGTTTGTTTTTTATTTAAGAGGGGGAGTATCAAACTAGGAAGTGAAAATTGTTGTTGGAAAATCAAACAATACCTCAGGGTACTGGAAACCCTTCTGAGGACTGCTTTATCATGGTATAGGGTGAGGAAGGGGAACTGATAGAAGAGAGCTGAAAGTAACCTTGTAGAAGAGAATTTCTAGGGATATTGTAGATAGGAGCTCAAAAGGAGAATAGCAGATGGCTTTGACAACCAGATTCAGGCCCCAGAAAAAGAATGCTTTATCAAGGGCTTAATTTGTTCGTAACTAAGAAGAACCTCATGATCAAGGAGTAGTAACCAAAATTCATTACAACCACAGGCCCTCTAATGGCTCCCAAAGCATAAATTTATCTTTTTAAGAGTTGTTACAGAAAAAGGAGAATCTATGCTACTGAGAACTGGGATGGAATGACATCCTTTGGCTTGCACCATTTTAAAAAATATTCCAAGTAATTTAATATGCCTTGGACATGGAGGATTTTGCTCACAAATGAGCATATTAATCATATTGTCTTGCAATCCTGCAGTTCTGCCCTTCAGAAGACAAGCCTTTTGGAAGAGTGTCTTTGGATTTGGGAGTAATATTAGACATTGGGGAAGAGGTCCAGATCGGTAAATGGGAAGAAAGGATGGGTTTATCCATTGTGCCTCAAGAATGATACGTCTGATCATCCTTTGCAAAGTTAGTGATACTAAGATTGCTTGAACTTAGTTCTTTTTTTTTCTATACTTTTTGTGAGACTTTGGGGGATAAAATGACTGGGTAGGAATGCAGGTAATGTCATCCTTAACTCTGAAAGGGAGAACATATCAACTACATAAGCTTTTCTGTCCTTGTATCTACTGGAGTAAGGGATCATCCACTGAATCTCCTGTGAGATGAAAAGGTCCATGATTGGTTCTCACTGGGGAATCCATCATCTGGAATATTTGTCCCAATGCAATACCAGAAATCTCCTGTTGAGAGTGTTATCCTGGATCTCAGGTACATGATCTGTCCAAGATCTGCATTACTGAGACTATTCAATGATTAATTCTCTCATGATGGTGAGAGACAAATCACTTGGCCTCATAGAGAAGGAAATTCCCAGTCCAAGATCAAACCCAGAATAACTGTCACAAGACTAAACACAACACAACGAGTTTCCCAACTCTAGCTGATTCACACACAAAGAATGCAGTTTTAGTAGCATATTCAGGCCAGTTTGGGTTTCTTGGGCTGCTTGAATTCTTCATACCTTCCCTAAGCTAATATTATTAATTACTTAAGTTTAGACAACTTCCTGATGAAGTCATTTGGCTTCTCAAGATTCAAATGTATGTGAGAATGGCATTCCTCTTCATCTACTCAGGAGAAGGATGAAGTAACCTCTCATTCCTTGGAGGAGGAGCCAAGGCTTTTTTCCCCCAAGGGTCATTTCCATGTAAGTTTAAATCTTTTGAAAGGAAAGATGCCTTTCTGGATCCTGAGGGGAAGGATTTTTCCAGGACGTATTCTTTGGAAAGAGGCTGAAGTAAGCAAGAACAAATTTGCCCTTCTTGGTGAGAGGCTTAAGAAATCCACAATTTTGGGACATAGCTTAGGAGGTTAGAAATGATCCTGCCACTTTCTAGGTTGGGTACTTGCCTCAGAATGCACTTCACCACACTCCTGAACCTTGGATTTGCCTGTCTGCTTCTCCAGTGGGGAGGAAGGCATTACCATCATTACCTTGTGTCTTGGACTAACTGCAATCTTCAAGTAATGTGCCTATAGTTGTTGCGGAGAGAGGCTCTGACAGAAGTTGCTGACTGAATATGGTATTCAGAGAGAGATTGGTGGTGATTATGCTGAAGTTAGGTAGAGCAGAAATTTGAGAGACAATCTGATCCCAGAAGAGGAAAATATCTTTGACTACGGGATACCTCACTTATTCTGGACCAGAGATTTTTCTGAACAGAAATAGCAGCCACCTTCTAGTAAAAACAGAAAATAATTCTGTTTCATTCCCTCTGTTCTTGCTACTAATTTTTTTAATTTCTTGGGCTTTTAAAAATTAATGGGCCTGATTGTGTGCTCTCTTATATTGATGCAAATCAGGAATAGCTCTATTGAAGCCAGTTTGTATAAAATAGGTGTAACTGAGAGAAATCAGGCCAAAAATAAATACTGGAGGCCAAAGCATGAAGTCAGTACATGGTTTTTACTCTCCTTATCCAAACAAAGCCTAGTTTCAGTGAGATTAGAACTGAACTGAATAAGGATTGAGTAAAACCTGAGACAGGATCTCAAGATTTGACCCTAAGAGGAAAATTGTCAACTCCAATGCAATTCATCATAATTCAAAATGTACAGACATTTAAATAGGAAGTTAATTTGTGTACCTGACAACAATTTACAATACGTGGCAAAACCTGTTTTACTACTTTGGTGTACATTGTTATCTGAACTAAATGTATCATGCAGTGACTGGTTTACCTATTCATAAAGGTGTAATGAATAATTACACACAAATTCCATTTTAGGCTGTTACTCCTAGTACCTCCAATGATTTCAGTGGAGATACTGTACATTTTCACTGATGTAGCAGAACACAACTTGGCTCTGGGGTCCTAACCATGAAAAGACTTATAAACATGCTTAATTTTATGCACAGTGAGTACTCCCATTGAATTCAATGGGACTACTCGCATTCTGTAAAGTTAAACATGTGCCTAGGTCTTTGCAGGGTTAGGGTCTAAAGTTGTATTAGCCATACTGTACTAAGTCAATGATATGCCATACAGTATTTTATCTTTATGCTTCATGTCTCTGATAAGAAATTTAACTTCATGGACTGGACTTGCAATAATATTTGCAAGTTTTTGCAGTTTTACAGAGAAAACCATAAAACAAAATAAAATAGTTATTTTCTTCTTGGGGCCAAGTCAGAAACCCATTGAAGTCAACGAGGATTTTTCCATTTGTCTTTGAGAGTGTGGGGGGGTGTTTGATGTCACTACTGGACTAGGGAAGGAAAGAGGTCTCTTTTTAACAAGTTTTCAACTTTGTTTTACTATGGAGTTTTAAATGAATATATTGTTTGCTGAGCTGACAAGGTGCTGAGGGCCTTATTCTTCTCTGTCATGTGAACTTTATATCAGTGTAACCCCATTGATTCAATTTTCACTGGTGTAACAGTAGAATCAGGCCCCGAATTCCTCTCTTTATCCATAGAAGTAATACAGCACAGGCAGTAACAGTACAAGATTATCCATTGTGCCCTGCCAATGTGCCTCAATCCTTACCTCAAGTTCACATACCCACTTAGTCCTGGGCCTCCCAGCTGAGACTTCCAACAAGTCTTCCAATTGGTGCCAATTATGGTAATGGCTGTTGTAATGAAGACTGTTATCCACTAGCAACTTGTACACCTGTGTGTGTGTGTGTGTGTGTGTGTGTATAATATATATATATATATATATATAAAATTACATAAACTCAGGTAATAATTTTGCAGTCACTTTCTCAGTTTGAGTAAGAATAGATCTATTTTGTCTGCTTCCATGCTGTTCTGGAATTGCATACTCCCTAGGCTTCATTGCAGAAAGATGCTCCATCTGCTTGCACACTTCAGAAAACAAACCTTTAAGGATTTTCAGGAACATGTAATTTATGCTAAAAACACAAGCCTACCTCCTATTTTTTCACAGGTAAAGAATAGGAGATGATACATTAATTTTATATTGTTGTAATTAGAATTACTACTTTTTCACTAGTAGAGATGGGCCTGAACCAAAACACTGGACCTAAACATTCCTGAAATTGGATCAAAATCCAGATTTTAAATGCATGACTGACTCCTATCAGTAATCAGCTATTCAGAACTCTGGTCTTAACCACAGGAACTCATGGCTCAGGCCAATCTCTAGTCACTAGAATTCACTCACAATTCATTTGCCAGACAGTGTTAACTGAGCACAGTGATACTCAACCTCTTGTTCTCAATCCATATTCTGTTCTTAAGGTTCATCAATAAGTTTTATTGTGTCATGGCTTGGAATGTAGCTGGCCTTAAGTAGAATATACAAAACACAGATCACACATGAAGCAGTGGGGAAAATGACAGGCAAACAGAGAGGCATTAGCAATCTCTTCCTCTCCCTGAAGCATTAAATAAATAAATTTAGAAGAAGGGAGAGAGAGGAAAAACTCCCTTTTTCCCTTCCCTCCCACCAGCTAGAAAGGGAGCATGGAAAGAGAAGAGATATGGCATCAAATGAAGCAGCAGAAAGCTACAAAATAATCACAATACCTTGGGGACATCCTGTTGCAATGTTTTCATTATGATATTCTTTCATCGCAGGAAGATGTTGTATGTGATGTTGCAACATCACGACAAGTCAAAATGCTATTTTGTGATTAGTTTGTGCTTTCCCATTACTCTGTTTGAAGCTCTTCAGGAAAGAATACCATTGGCCTAGAATAGTTACTGAATGGAGGTAACAGTTTTTAGACAAGAAGAGGATGAAAGACAAATAAATTGTCTGCCAGAATCATAGGGAATCTTTATAGCTGCAGTTGGCTTCTCCAACATATATGAGAACAGTTGAAAGGCTTGTTACATTAACGTTTTTAAAAATGCAAAGTATTTATAAAATGTTCAATAAAGCAAACATTTATTTTACCATATACATATCTTTAATATATTTGATGTGTATATTCATATACACTAAAGCAAATGTAGCATTATTCCCAAAAGTAATTTACTGAATTGAGTATATAGAGGTGAATCAATGCACACACACGTGTGTGTGTGTGTGTGTGTGTGTGTGTATAGAAAATGTGCGTCTGTCTATATGATTTGTGAAATAGATACATAAGTAATTATGAAACACTATAATATGGAGCTAAGCATTATTTATTAGGTATGAATTAGGCATCCGAGTTCCCATTTTAGTGTAGGGGGAGAACAAGTTGCCTAAATAAGGGATTCTCAGAAGCCAGCAAGCTGGGCAGGGAGGAGTCTATCTCCACTTGGGATTCTCACCCATAAACCCTCTTCTGGAGTCAGGCACCTAAGACAGATCAGCCCTCTCTCCCGAGAATCAGAGGGAGATCCCCACCCATTATAGCTAATAGCTCAGTGCTTAGCACTGTCCTGAGATGTGGGAGACTTGTTTCCAAATCCCTGCTCTGCCTGATTTGGAGTTGAAATTCAGAAACTTGAATCCAGGTTCTCCCACATCTCAGGAAAGTGCTCTTACACTCTCTCTCTCTCTTTCCCCCCCGCCAGTTATGTCTCCTGTTGAAGTTGTTCCACGTTGTATAAATAATTAAATATTCATTTGGCCAGAGACCGAGGAAAAAGCAAGAGATTGACCCAATAGCCCGGTGGTTAGGGCATTCAGCTGAGATGTGGGAGAGTCAGGGTCAAATCCCTGCTTTAATGGGGAGTTAATTATTTATACAAAGTGGAACCACCTCAACAGGAGAGACTGAGAGAGCCCTATCCCAGAATACCCCATAGCCTGGGTGTTTAGGAAGCTCTCCTGGGAGACCTGGGTTCAAGGCCCTCCTCCAAATAAGACAGTGTCCTTAACAAGTGGGCTATTGGCTATAATGTGGGGTGCACATGCTCGCCCCTGGCTGTCCTTTGTTTTGTTTGAGTTAGGTGTACTCAGAGCATGCCTACTGAATTGGGCCCTGCAGGCAAGATAGGCATACGATTGTCTGATTTGAGAATCCCACTGGCAGTGAGGCATGACCTAGGATACCAAGCAGCTCAGTGACATCAGGATTTAGGCAGCTTGGTCAAGCTCACCAGTGGAAACTGATGTGCTTATAGGGTTAGGTGGCAGTTTTGTGATTTTTGTCAATGTTGCTGGATTTAGGCACCTAAAGAGGCAGTTAGGTGTCTAAATCCCTTTTTGAATCTAGTCCTTAAGAACCTAAGTCATTCCCAGAGAAAGTCAATGGGACGTGGACTCCTAACTGCTTAAGTCACTTTTGAAAAGGGAGTTTTAGGTTTCTATGTCACTTTGGAATTTTGAAAAATTTTCCCTGCTCCATAATTCCATGTCAAAAGCATGTTCAATCCTGAACTAACATTGGCCTCCAGATGGAATATATGCAGAGTACCAGTATTGTAGAAGAAGGAGAAATGAAGGAGGGAGGAAAGGGGGCAGTTTATTCATAGATTATAGGACTGGAAGGGACCTCGAGAGGTCATCGAGTCCAGTCCCCTACCCGCATGGCAGGACCAAATACTGTCTAGACCATCCCTGATAGACATTTATCTAACCTACTCTTAAATATCTCCAGAGATGGAGATTCCACAACCTCCCTAGGCAATTTATTCCAGTGTTTAACCACCCTGACAGTTAGGAACTTTTTCCTAATGTCCAACCTAGACCTCCCTTGCTGCAGTTTAAACCCATTGCTTCTGGTTCTATCTAAGGTGAACAAGTTTTCTCCCTCCTCCTTATGACCCCCTTTTAAATACCTGAAAACTGCTATCATGTCCCCTCTCAGTCTTCTCTTTTCCAAACTAAACAAACCCAATTCTTTCAGGCTTCCTTCATAGGTCATGTTCTCAAGACCTTTAATCATTCTTGTTGCTCTTCTCTGGACCCGCTCCAATTTGTCCACATCTTTTTTAAAATGCGGTGCCCAGAACTGGACACAATACTCCAGCTGAGGCCTAATCAGAGCAGAGTAGAGCAGAAGAATGACGTCTTGTGTCTTGCTCACAACACACCTGTTAATACATCCCAGAATCATGTTTGCTTTTCTTGTAACAGCATCACACTGTTGACTCATATTTAGCTTGTGGTCCACTATAACCCCTAGATCCCTTTCTGCCGTACTCCTTCCTAGACAGTCTCTTCCCATTCTGTATGTGTGAAACTGATTTTTCCTTCCTAGGTGGAGCACTTTGCATTTGTCTTTGTTAAACTTCATCCTGTTTACCTCAGCCCATTTCTCCAATTTGTCCAGATCATTTTGAATTATGACCCTGTCCTCCAAAGCAGTTGCAATCCCTCCCAGTTTGGTATCATCCGCAAACTTAATAAGCGTACTTTCTATGCCAATATCTAAGTCGTTGATGAATATATTGAACAGCGCCGGTCCCAAAACAGACCCCTGCGGTACCCCTCTCGTTATGCCTTTCCAGCAGGATTGGGAACCATTAATAACAACTCTGAGTACGGTTATCCAGCCAGTTATGCACCCACCTTATAGTAGCCCCATCTAAATTGTATTTGCCTAGTTTATCGATAAGAATATCATGCGAGACTGTATCAAATGCCTTACTAAAGTCTAGGTATATACCACATCCACAGCTTCACCCTTATCCACAAGGCTTGTTATCCTATCAAAGAAAGCTATCAGATTGGTTTGACATGATTTGTTCTTCACAAATCCATGCTGGCTGTTCCCTATCACCTTACCACCTTCCAAGTGTTTGCAGATGATTTCCTTAATTACTTGCTCCATTATCTTCCCTGGCACAGAAGTTAAACTAACTGGTCTGTAGTTTCCTGGGTTGTTTTTATTTCCCTTTTTACAGATGGGCACTATATTTGCCCTTTTCCAGTCTTCTGGAATCTCTCCCGTCTCCCATGATTTTCCAAAGATAATAGCTAGAGGCTCAGATACCTCCTCTATTAGCTCCTTGAGTATTCTAGGATGCATTTCATCAGGCCCTGGTGACTTGCAGGCATCTAACTTTTCTAAGTGATTTTTAACTTGTTCTTTTTTTTATTTTATCTGCTAAACCTACCCCCTTCCCATTAGCATTCACTATGTTAGGCATTCCTTCATACTTCTCAGTGAAGACCGAAACAAAGAAGTCATTTAGTATCTCTGCCATTTCCAAGTTTCCTGTTACTGTTTCTCCTTCTTCACTAAGCAGTGGGCCTACCCTGTCTTTGGTCTTCCTCTTGCTTCTAATGTATTGATAAAAAGTCTTCTTGTTTCCCTTTATTCCCGTAGCTAGTTTGAGCTCATTTTGTGCCTTTGCCTTTCTAATCTTGCCCCTGCATTCCTATGTTATTTGCCTATATTCATCCTTTGTAATCCGTCCTAGTTTCCATTTTTTATTTGACTCCTTTTTATTTTTTAGATCATGCAAGATCTCGTGGTTAAGCCAAGGTGGTCTTTTGCCACATTTTCTATCTTTCCTAACCAGCGGAATAGCTTGCTTTTAGGCCCTTAATAGTGTCCCTTTGAAAAACTGCCAACTCTCCTCAGTTGTTTTTCCCCCTCAATCTTGATTCCCATGGGACCTTACCTATCAGCTCTCTGAGCTTACCAAAATCTGCCTTCCTGAAATCCATTGTGCCACTGCAAAGAAGGTTATGCTGCTGTTCCAGCTTTTAAAGGCCCAAAGTGGTGTCACCCATTTCAGGGGCATTTTACATTACACAATAATAAAAACTTCAAGCTATAAGTGCAACTATTGGGAAGGTGGTGGTAGTGGTGGTGGGGGTGTGATATGGCTGCCTCTGAACCAAGGTTTCCATGGTTCTAGAGAAGCTAACCAGACAGACTGCAATGGAGCCAGGGCATTCCCATTTATAAAGAATTTCAAAATTTTTGGTTTTCATTCCAAATCCAAAGGAAACCAAGTTTCAAAATATCAAAATCCTCTGCAAAATGGAATTCCCTTTCTCTGCACAGCTCTACCACAGATAAGTTAGATATTGACTTAGCTCAGTATACTTCTGTTTAATTTAAGCAAAGGAAAACGGTTGCTTTAGTTTGTCCTATAACTTTCACATCAGATCTGATTGTAAAAACACAATGAAGTTTTATCTGTAATATGCAAGGAACGGGAGATTCTTTTGGCTCATAGAAATCCCTATTTTCAATTAAACAAGAGGAGTGGACATAGCATATTTCCCAGAGGAAAGAGCATTTGCTGCCACCTTCTGGAGTTTAACAGTAGCTGTGTGCATGTATAAGTTATGGTTAACTAGGATAAGAAACCAAAGAGTATTTGAAAGTAGGTGCAGTTTGAGTTTGGCTGGTTTATGTTCTGGCTAGAAAACTATTAATGATTTTAGCTGTGTGAGCTCCACTTAAAGGCCAAATCCTGTACTGACCAAAAATAGACAGCTGTGTCTGGCAGAAGGCTAACCACCAGCTGTCCCAGGTACTTATCTCTGGTTACTCTTGTGACTGAACAAGAGTCA
The DNA here is from genome assembly GCF_027887155.1 of Malaclemys terrapin pileata. NCBI lineage: Eukaryota > Metazoa > Chordata > Testudines > Emydidae > Malaclemys > Malaclemys terrapin. The sequence goes on along the minus strand of NC_071509.1, from coordinate 101,894,588 downwards.
TTATTTTTGCTCCAAATGGCTGTTGTGGCTGGATTCTGGGGGTAAAGAGATCTGCCTGGTGCCATCCTTGCACTCAGTTCATACCACATCTACATATTGTCCTTACACTCCAGTGTACAAAGTTGGGGTGCACAGGGGAAAAGTCAGGAGTGTGCATTCACCATAGAAATTTGTCTAGGCTACAGATGCATACAGCTGTGATCCTTCTCTGATCACTTGCTATGAACCACTACCTCCCCCACATACACACACATTTTCTATCCTGCCATGGAAAGTGAAGTAGGATTGCCTCCATCTCCCCCATAGTGCCTATGTATTTTTAAAGCAAACCTGGATCTGATATAGTAGTTGCGGTCTCCTCTATACTGTATGGACAATGAACAAATCTTAAATGAATACAGAAATAAAGGTGCTGAGTAAATGACTCTATCACAAATTGCAAAACATAAATATAAAACACACAGTATATTCTAAGCAGGGCTGGTAGTTTCATCTATTATAATGTTGCCTAGCACTTTCCACTGTTTTCCGTTGCTTATAACTTTGCCAATATTTAACCATTTTAGCTGAAAATTTTCATGTGTGGTGTCTGCCTCAGGCTGATTTCTTTTGAAAGTTTTTAGTCAAAATAGTTCAGCTGTTTTAGAGAATGAGTTTTGGGGAAAAGACATTGTTTTGCTCATTATAAAATTTTCTGGTGATCTGTTATTTAAAAAGCTCTAGTGCCCCCATGCTTTGGAGCAGGAATTTGAAATGTGGCAGGGGGTGGTGGCCTTTGTGTCATGGATGTGCATTTTGCCATACCCTTGAAAATATGCTCAGATTTGGCCAAGATATAAGCCTTTGAAAAATTGTAGATCGCACATTTTCAGTACCTCCTTCCCTGGATTTTAGCAGCTAAATTTCCTGAAGAGTTGATCTTGGGCAGAGCAGAGTTTTCCCTGCAACTGGGCTGCTGGGCAACTCTGGGCTGCTGCGTGTCATGCTAGGTCCAGCTCTAAAGAGTGGGGAGATTCTCTCCCTGTGCTCTCAATGACCTGGGTCAAGGCAGTGGAAGTTGCCTGATTCAAATGAAGACTGGATAAGAGCTTGACCCACAGGGGTTGAGGAAAGAAGTTGAGATAAGGTGCCTTGGGAAAGAGGGACACTGGGACTGGGAGAAGGGGGTGGAGAGAGACTGGGACTGGCTGGGTAAGGAGATTGCGAGCCACGGAGGGAAACGGGAATGGGGCAGAGCCACTAGGGTGGAAGGAGACTGAGCTCAGAAGGGGGAAACTGGGACTAGCTGGCTGAGGATACTGGGACTGTGAGGGGGAGACTGGGATTAGCGAGGTGGGGAGAATGGGACTGGGATGATGAACCAGGCATGGGAAAAAGAAAAGACTGGAACAGGAGTCACACTTGGTTGAGAGAAGGCAGAAGAGTCTGTGCCACTGGAACACAGTCCCTTCCAGACCTGGAATGGAACCCATGATGTCTGAGTCTCACCATTCCTCTACTGTGAAACCCACTGGAAAAGAGTCTCCTTCCCCTCTATTGCTGGCCCACATACAGAATGTCAGTTACTCCATTAGCTCAAGTGGCAGAGGTCTGAGTGGTGGATCTAATGTTCCAACCATGATGATGACTCATGTGGGTGTCAATATAATGCCACATGATAGAATTTTTTCTGTTTTTTCAGTTTGCTTTTTTTAAAAAAAATCTAGAAAATTACACACACAAATCTGTGTTTAAAAAAACATTATTAAGGTCATAGAGTTAAGCACACAAAAATTAGAAAATGTCAGAATGGAGGTTCCCTTGTGATGAATGCGATTTGTTGGGGAAGAGTCAACATGGTTTTAGCAAAGGGAAATCATGCCTCACCAATCTACTAAAATTTTTCAACCGGATCAACAAACGTGGACAAGGGTGATCCAGTGGATGAAAGGTTCTTAGATTTTGAGAAAGCCTTTGACAAGATTCTGCACTAAAGGCTCTTAAGCAAAGTAAGTTGTCATGGGATAAAAGGGAAGATTCCTGGATAGGAAACAAAAATTAGGAATAAATGGCTTAAGAATGGAGAGAGGTAAATAGTGGTGTGCCTGAGGCATCTCTACTGGGACCAGTACTGCTCAACATATTCATAAATGATCTGGAAAAAGGGGTAAATAGTGAGGGGCAAAATTTGCAGATGATACAAAACTACTCAAGATAGTTAAGTCCAAAGCAGACTGCAAAATGTTACAAAGGGATCTCATAAAACTGGGTGAATGGGCAACAACATGGCAGATGAAATTCAATGTGGATAAATGCAAAGTAATGCACATAGGAAAACCTAATTCCAACTATACATATAAATTATGGGGTTTAAATTAGCTGTTGCCACTCAAGAAAGAGATCTTGGAGTCATTATGGATAGTTCTCTGAAAACATCCTCTCAATGTGGAGCAGCATTCACAAAATGTTGGGAATCATTAGGAAAGGGACAGATAAGACAGAAAATATCATATTGCCTCTATATAAATCCATGGTATGCCCACATCTTGAATACTGCGTGCATATCTGGTTGCCCCATCTCAAAAAAGATACTGAGGAATTGGATAAGGTACAGAAAAAGGCAACAAAAACGATTAGGAGTATGAAACAGCTTCCATGTTAGAAGTGATTAATAAGACTGGGACTTTTCAGCTTGGAAAAGAAATGACTAATGGAGGATCTGATAGAGGTCTATAAAATCATGACTGGCATGGAGAAAGTAAATAAGGAAGTGATATTTACTCTTTCTCATACACAAGAACTAGGGGTCACCCAATGAAATTAATAGACAGCAGGTTTAAAACTAACAAAAGGAAGTATTTCTTCTCACAACGCACAGTCAACCTGTGGAACTCTTTGCCAGAGGTTGTTGCAAAGGCCAAGACTATAACAGGGTTCAAAAAAGAACTAGATAAATTCATGGAGGATAGGTCCATCAATGGCTTATTAGCCAGGATGGGCAGGGATGCAAAACCATGCTCTGAAGTGTACTTAGCCTTTGTTTGTCAGAAGCTCGGATAGGGCAACAGGAGATGGATCACGTGATGATTACCTGTTCTGATCATTCACTGAAGCATCTGGCAAGGAAAGACAGGATACTGGGCTAGATGGACCATTGGTCTGACCCAGTATGACTGTTTTTATGTTCTAACTTTAATTTGGCCCTTTGTGCATATGCACTAAGACAGTCTTTAATTACAAGATCACATACCATTTTTTCCATGGGACCCCTACAGTACCACCTTTTTCAGACTGCTGTGTAGATAGGAAGATTAATAATAATTCTCTTACACAGCTTGCTCATTTACATCTGTACTGTAATTACCTAGCAGCCCTATAATTTATTTACCTTGTATACCCAGCAATGCGAAGGATCTCTTCCTTTTTAAAATTCTTTATATATCAAGCCATATTACAGGAATCAAGAACTCAAGCTTTAATATAGTTACTGCTACTATATTAATTTGATTGCCTTAAACCATCAGCCTTGTGCCAGAAAATAAATCCCCAAACACAGGTTAAGAGAGGTATTTTCTCCCATGGGTAGAGCCTCCTCAGCCTAAGGCAATGCACAGTTCTTACTAATTCATTATAAGGCTGTGAAGATCACTATGGTTATCCCTAGGTTCTGCCCACTCTGAAGTTCAAACTGAATTATGAACATTGGTGTGAGCAGAGAAGGGATTTTTTCCCCCAGGAACAGTGAAGACAAACACAAGTCTTGACTGGTATGGGGCTTGTCCTCACTGCTCAGGGAATCTGCCTAGAATCACGATAGCACCACCATTTGGTGAGTACTAGCATTGCTCCAGTGAAATAGGTAGGGGTCTGGGGGGTTGCTGCTAGAAAAGTTCTCTCCAACATAACATTTCACTGAGCTTTGGGGGGCTTGTGTGAGTTTTAATTCTTTTGCTGGGAAAAAAAATGCTTCCTGCAATAAGTGCCCAGCTGGATAGCATTTATCAAACATACCTCTTGAGTGGCTGGAACTCTTTCCTTTTACTTTGTCAAGGGCGTAGGTGGTGCTTGTGGGCTATGAAGTTAGAACAGTCATATATCTTCCCAAGAAAACTGCTTGCAATGAATATATTCATAGCTTTTGAATCCACTGTTTTTGATGATCTTATTGTCTGTTTGCTTCTTTGTATAAAAATTCCGATTTTGAGCGGAATAGAGTCATTATAAGATAACATGCTGTCAGGCTGTAATAGTGAAGTCTTACACTTGTCAGATCTAACTATAAAAGTGATCAGTAGAGTCTCGGGTGTGTGACTGTAAGCGAAGCCAGTTGCATCATGTCCAGTTATAGGGCAATGTTGGAGCAATCTGTTTTTCCATAATGAATCAATTTAAAAAAAAATAAATACCATGCAAAGTCATGTAATATCAATAAAAGTCATGAAACAGTATAGGGAAAAATCTTCCAAAGTTCTTATGGGAATCAATGCCATTGCTTCATTGGTATTTTCCCCATCTCAGAATGTGCAATGAACTCTCCTAAGAGAGGCTGGAGCAGCTGAGCATCCCTGTAAGGCTGATGGCTTGCTGAGAGGAGGTCCTGGATACTCTGTACACGGTGCGCCTACATGGTCAGGTTCTCTATTATAAGGTTCCCCTTATACTTTGCTTCCCAGTGCTCCTGAACCCCCTTGTACACTCCCTTTGTAATGGTTCACCTTTGTATCTTTAAGAAGAATTTTGTGCAGGGGCTGTACCTGACAACACATTTTTATATATATCTGCATTTCCAGGCACAGTATCACCCTACTGTTTTTAAAAAAAAAAAAAAAAAAAAAAACCCTCACATCTTTCTCCACTGATTCATGCTAGGAAAGAATGTTGCGATTCCCATACATTTGAAGGCTATATGTACAGTACATGAGAAAAATCATGGCTGGTGATGGACATAACTAAGAATAAAAAAATGCCAGGCGTATCAAATCTAAAGTCTGGAGATCGATCAACTATCTGTGTCCTTTTGAACCACTACACCACTAAGAGAGACCCCTTTATTCTCATATGCCCCCACATCAACTAGAGACGACTACCAGAAGTTAAAAGGATATTTGCCAGCCTCAAAAATAAAGGGACTCACAAAACAGAGATAATTTTCTTGGTAAATTTATGAGTCCTGGATTGAAATAGCTGATTTCATAGAAACCTCTACAGAATTTAAGCTCCTGTAGCACCCTGAAGTATGCAGCATAATTTTACGTGGTAATAATTAAATATACTGAAAACAATAAGAAGATCTTAAGAAATTTTTGAACCAGATCATGAACATATTGGAAGTATGTCTGCTATGGTTTGACTTTGACTTTCATAGTCAAATGTGCTCATTCATTGTGCCCAAGCCAGTGTATCCTCATCAGAATATATTAAAAATAAATCAAATGGCTCATTTATATCTAAACTATTTGTTTTCTTCAGTTCTGCGTGATATCATCTACGGCCTCTAATTTAAACCTGAATGACAATACTCAGCTGTTCTCTAAGGTCTACTTCTCAGGAGATGACATTACAGGTGAAATAGTTAATTTAAATAGCCAAGTGTTATCCTGAAATGCTATTAAGAACTGTTGACTTACCTTACTATTCGAGATGGGCTTGAAGCAAACCCGAGATCCAAATACTCACAAAATGCATGTGCCGTGTGTGTGTGTGTGTGTGTGTGTGAAAGTATGTGGTTGGGGATGGCAGTGTTTCAGAATCTGAAACTCAATTCAGACCAAATGGGATTTTCAAAAAAGCATAAGTACATTAGGTGCATTAGTCCCACTGAAAATCATTAGGGCTTGTATTTCTGACTTAATTAGCTGCTTTTGAAAACCCAATTCTTGAGGTCTAGCTCCTCCTATATCACTGCCATGGGTCAAACCAAAAGTCTGGAATTGAACAGCGTTGGAAATTCAAAATCCAGACACAAATCCAAATTTGCAACTTGAACTCCTCTCTCTCTTTTGGATGAAGTACAGAGATGCTTAGCTAAAAGTTATATTCTTTTAGCAGTTACAGAAGCTCACTTTTCACTCATTTCTGTATATACGTGCAGGATTTTAACTGATTGCCTAAATGCATTTTCAGCTTGTCTGTATAACTGCATGCAATGCATTTTTCTGTTCAAATTTTAAAGGTGAATTTAGTGCTAGTGGAAGCTGTTGGCTTCATGGCCCAGGAAACTGAAGACCTCTCTTTATACCCACAGCATTCTCACATTGCCCTGCCAATGTGGCTCATTCCTCATTGGGAGGTGAGCACCTCTGGGGATGAGAATGTAGCCCAATCTTCACATCCATGTCACATTCACATCTTTGTACCCTATGCAGATACTTCCAACAAGAGTGCCAGTTCCAGTTTTGAGTGGATGGGTGGGGTGGTTTGGTGATGCAGACCTCTAGATGCTAGGAGCTGGACTGAGATCATCCATTCATTTCACATAGGCCACTCAGCAGCTGGTCATGACTTTCAGTAACTGGTAACCTAGGCCACAGTTGAACTGGTGATCAAGAGGTGAAAGGCACTGTATCTTATTACTAGAATCCAGGCACTGTCCATACCCGCTTGAGTTAAAAATTAGGGCTGTCAAGCGATTAAAAAAATTAATCACGATTAATTGTGTGATTTAAAAAAATTAATCTCAATTAATCACTCTGTTAAACAATAATAGAATGCCATTTATTTAAATATTTCTGGATGTTTTCTACATTTTCAAATCTATTGATTTAAATTACAACACAAAATACATGTACAGAGCTCACTTTATATTTATTTTTGATTACAAGTATTTGCACTATAAAAAAACCCATAAGAAATAGTATTTTTCAATTCACCTCATACAAGTACCTTAGTGCAATCTCTTTTATCATGAAAGGTGAACTTACAAATGTAGAATTATGTACTAAAAAAACTGCATTCAAAAATAAAACTATGCAAAACTTTAGAACCTACAAGTCCTCTCAGTCCTACTTTAGCCAATCGCTCAGACAAACAAGTTTGTTTACAATTTGCAAGAGATCATGCTGCCCATGTCTTGTTTACAATGTCACCTGAAAGTGAAAACAGGCATTCACATGGCACTGTTGTAGCCGGCATCGCAAGATATTTACATGCCAGATGCACTAAAGATTCATGTCCCTTCATGCTTCAACCACCATTCCAGAAGACATGCGTTCATGCTGATGATGGGTTCTGCTCAATAACGATCTAAAGCAGAGCAGACTGATGCATGTTCATTTTCATCATCTGAGTCAGATGCCACCAGCAGAAGGTTGATTTTCTTTTTTGGTGGTCCGGATTCTGTAGTTTCCGCATTGGAGTGTTGTTCTTTTAAGATTTCTGAAAGCATGTTCCACACCTTCTCCCTCTCCGATTTTGGAAGGCACTTTAGATTCTTAAACCTTGGGTCAAGTGCTGTATCTATCCTTAGAAATCTCACATTGGTACCTTCTTTGTGTTTTTTCAAATCTGCTGTGACAGTGTTCTTAAAACGAACATGTGCTGAGTCATCATCTGAGACTGCTATGACATAAAATATATGGCAGAATGTGGGTACAACAGAACAGGAGACATATAATTCCCCCCCCCCAAGGAGTTGAGTCACAAATTTAAGTAACGCATTATTTTTTTAATGAGCATCATCAGCATAGAAGCATGTCCTCTGGAATGGTGGCCGAAGCATGAAGGGGCATATGAATGTTTAGCATATCTGGCACGTAAAAACCTTGCAATACCGGCTACAACAGTGCCATGGGAAGTCTGTTCATACTTTCAGGTGACATTGTAAATAAGAAGCAGTCAGCATTATCTCCTGTAAATGTAAACAAACTTGTTTGCCTTAGCAACTGGCCGAACAAGAAGTAGGACTGAGTGGACTTGTAGGCTCTAAAGTTTTACATTTGTTTTGTTTTTGAGTGCAGTTATGAAACAAAAATCTACATTTGTAAGTTACACTTTCATGATAAAGAGATTGCACTACGGTACTTGTATGAGGTAAATTGAAAAATACTATTTCTTTTGTTTATCATTTTTACAGTGCAAATATTTGTAATAAAAATAATATAAAGTGAGCACTGTACACTTTGTATTCTGCGTTGTAATAGAAATCAATATATTTGAAAATATAGAAAAATGTCCAAAAATATTTAATAAATTTCACTTGGTATTCTATTGTTTAACAGTGCAATTGACTGTGATTAATTCTTTTAATCACAGTTAATTTTTTTGAGTGAATCGCATGAGTTAACTTCGATTAATCAATAGCCCTATTAAAAATATAAAATAGTTAAGTCTTTCACCAGAGGAAGTTCGTTTTTTAGTGTGATTACAACATACAGGTGTCATACTGTTCAGAGAATGGCTTTTATTGGGGAATACTATAATATCCTAGTCTTAAAGTGACTGGATTTATTTGGCAATTTTTATCTGTCTAGATAGCTAGCTATCTGCTCCTGAAAAAAGTGTGATACCCCACTACTCTTATCTCTGGTAACAGTAGATTATGTTCTCCTGTGTAGATATTATCTTTTTTGATTTGTAGCTTACTAAGGAATTTATGTAACTTTAGCTAATTAAGGTATTTAATAATATTATGACATTATATAAGAAAGAAAGAAAAGATAATCAGTCTAGATAGTAATTGAAATACATAGAAAATAGTCAATGTATCCATGTACATGAAAAAAAATGAAACAGGTAAAGAAGAAAGGACAAGTTTAATGATGGAGGAAAAATACAGCAGACTGACAGTGGAAAATGAATGGAAATAAGGAGATCACAAGAGGATTAAAATATTGATACCATATACTCTTGGGCAAGTTGTATTTGCAATAGAGTTCTCTCTTTACTTTTTCATGCAGAACTGATTGATTGGTTTTCCTGCAGTTTCCAGCAGTTATCCTTGATTCCTAATGTGAGTTGATTCACCCAGGCTGTGGTCCCTGATTGTTCCCCATCAGGGTCATAATCCAAAACCCACTGAAGCCAGTGGAAATCTTTCCAATGACTTCAGTGGTCTTTGAATCCAACCCCTGGTGAACTATATTGTCAGGGAACACTTGATTTTCACATGTACAATAAAGTTTGTTTTCAAACTTATTAGCAGTTAATTTAATATTACGGGGATAAATTTGTGGAGGTTTCATTCACTGAGCACTCGCTCATGCAAGTAGTCCCACACTGCAACCAATCGGATTACTTGAGTTAGTAAATACTTATCACTCTATCACCGCTCCATAATCTGGCCCATAGCCAGTTGGAAGGTGGCTCGAACAAATATATCTACACTAGACTCTGCCACCTTTACCCATACTGAGTAGTACGAGTATTCTCTTGGGCTAGATTCTGACACATATGGTGAATAGCACTTTGCTTCAGAAGTGGTCCCACTGATTTCAAAGGAACGACTTAAGGAGTAAAGTGCTGACTAAGGGTGTCAGAATCTGTCCCTTTGATTTCAACTGGCCTATCTGACCTGGAGTAGGGTATAACTCAGCATGATTATAAATGGCAGAATCTGGCCTTCTCGGAGTAGAGTTTTGCATGGTAGCAGTGCCTTGATCCTCCTGGTCCACAATACATGAAGTAAAGGGTAAAAGTGCAAGAACAGAGTAAAAAGAATAACAGCAGAAAAAGCACCATAAAGCCCAAAATGCAAACAGGAAAATGTGAGATACCAGTAGTAAGGTGAGGTAATAATTATGACATATCATTATACGCTCATTTATATGGCATGTTCTACTGTGGTTGCAAAAATCAGTACTCTTATTATGTATCCCTTCAATTCTTAGTCATTGTGCTTTCATGAGAAAGTATTGCATCACATCACAACTGCATAACTCAGCTCACACATCTTAACTGTTCAACAATCCTAATTTGCTGGCTTCTATAATGAGTCATTTGTTGGAGTCAAGGCAAATGGTTGTTAAAAATATGCCTGCACTGGGAGTGTAAACTTCAGTTTAAAATTTCCTAAAAATGGAAAAAACCTTAACATATTTTCCAGCCACTTTCCTATTTCCTCTAAGTCAGTCTTTTTCAAAACATTCCAACATTCCTTATGGCACATTCTCTGTGAAATCAGAGAAGCAATTCATGATTTTGGATCAGAGCTGATCCACATAACTTACACACTAAGGCCCTGATCCTGCAATCAGAAACCTGTGGGAGAATCCTTGTGCCAATGCACCATCTTCCACTGAAGCCATCGGGGCTCTGTGTGGGCACAAGGGTCCGTCCGTAAAGATCCAACTGGAGATCAGGGCCTAAAACTGTATCTATTTTGTATGCTACATTAGTAATAGATATTATTATAAGGCACTTTTAAAAATAAATCTAAAATCAATGCATGTTGTTTAATTTTACTCAAACCCTTGGGCCACAAGAGCACAGTTCAGAAAAATAGTATGAAGGCTATTTCTAATTGTTTGAAATACAGGGGTCACTGCTCACTGTCATATTTGTTTTCATCTTAAAGCATAAAACCTAGCATCCAGCTTACTTAATACAATAGTATGTGTCCATTTCAGGATGTTATATGTATAAGTGTGTGATAATATTCATAAGTGTTTATCATCCTAATTTTATAACCATTTTGATTCATTTTAAAATTTTAAATAGTTTGGACTCAGAGTTGAGGGGATACATCTGAAGTTATTAAGTAAGCTAAGGACTGCTATACGCACTCTTGGTGTGCCAGATCACCACTGCAAACAATTCATTGCAAGCAAAGTGGACACTGAGTTGCAACTACAAGATTTACTCTTCAATGATTGATGGCTTCCACACCTGGGCTGTGACTCCAACTTTCTTTGCTGAAAACTTTGGCCTTGGAGCAGTAAACAAAGAGGATGTGATTGATTCTTGCTTAGAAAATGAGGGGTAACCACTAGGCTCGTAGGACTCATTTATTGGAGTGGATGCATTCGACTGGAACCACGGTTGTGAACTGTAGGCTGGTACGGAGTACACTGAAGATGCTTGGACATTAGCAGAAGAACCAGCACTGAGTGGTCTTGAAGGCAGAGCATGTTTTGAGGCAGATACTGAGTCGAACTTTGTAGACTGCTTAGTAGCTAGGCTTTCCTTAGTAGCAGAAGGAGGTTGAAAAGTAAATAAAGATGCATTAAGTTGATATGGCTGATGCTTCATAACATCCAAAGCACTGAGAACTTTCTTAGGTTTTCTTTTGGTACTTTTGGTAACTGCAGGTGATTTAGATTGGGGTTTAGTAGCAGCAAGAGGATAAGAGGGGGACTGGATGGGATTGTAAGCAACGGGTGGAGGTGCTCGAACATTAGATGAATACTTCCAAGAAGCTGGTAAAGATGGAGTTGGAGATGAGGCCCGTGCCATGTGTGCCTGCACAGTTTCTGAGTCTACCACATACTTCTCCATTCGAGATTGCCTTTTGGCAAATAACTGTGCTCCTTTTCCACTAAAAGCTGGTGGCATCTCAAAGGCTGGCCCTATTCCTCCAGCAAATGCAACATTTCCTATTGGTGTGGTAGGTGTTGTTTTGGGTGTATAATTTTGATTTGATACTGCTGCTTGAGGCCCTTTAAAAGGACCAGCTATGTTAAGTGTACTTGGAGGTAAGAGATGAGGAGCAGGCTGTCTTACTTTGATTGGTGCAGGAACTGCAGCTTGGGGTGAGTTTGGAGTTGGGAAAGCAGGAGGCTGGGTAGAAGCCATAGCTGGAGGTGACCAGACTGGTGAAATGGGAGTGGCAGCCGTAGGAGAGACTTTGACTGAGGGCTTTGGAGCAACAGGAGGAGGGGTCTTTTGTTTTGATGCTTGGATCTGCATGAAATTACAAGCCTCTGCTCCCAAACTAAGGTAGTCTTCTTCAGGTCCTGATTCAAAGCCAGTTCCAGTACCTCGTTTGCCTTCTGTATTCTGTACAAGGGACAATAGGGCAGGGTTAGGACTCACTTTTGGAGGTTCTTTGAAAGTAAACATAGGCTTTGCAGTGCTTCTTTTCTTTGCTTCTTGTAGTATCCCAGTTCTTTTGGCCGGCACTGCAATTCTTTCATCTCTGGATGCTATCTGCTCTGTTGGTGACCAAATAGCTGGCTGAGCTCTGCTGGCCACTGGACTAGATACCGCTCTATATGCGGCTTGAGGCGGTGGGCTAATTGAGGAATAGAACGGTGGTGCTGGTAAATCTGAGAGAGGGCTAGTCACATTTCTCGTTGGTGAAAATGGTGCTGCTGCTCGATTCAGTATACCAGGAAAAGGTTTAGCTGTTCTGTTTAAAGGTGTTGACTTATGGGCATCAGAAGACTGAAAGGAGATGTTTGTCTCTGATGCTCCCCCAATGCCATTTTGTTGTACCGTTTTGCCATGACTGTGGCTCACTTCTATGTAGCTTTTGCTCACACAGCTCTGCATTTTTGACGTTTCTTCCTCTTTTGCCTGATAGGACGAGGAGCTCACTTGTCTGAAGCTATCTTTTGGGTTGGCTTCTCTTTGTTCCTCTGCATGCATTCCGTGTGACTTCATCTCTTCTTGCTCAGCTGTGATCTCATCCATTCTCTGCCGTCTCTTGGCAAACATGAGGGCCCCCTTGCCCTTGCTTTCTGGCAGCATCTGCATCTCGTCTCCACCTTTTAGTTTCTTTTCAATCTCAAGCAGACCAGTGTCCCAATCAAATGTCACAATCTGGCCTTCGTGGTCAATGTCAGAGAAGAAATCTTCATCTATTTCTGACTCACTTGTTCCAAATAAAGTTACCTCAAAAGTGTTTTCTTTGTCACCTTCTTCACCTTCCCCTTCTTCACCCTCGTTTTCTTCACGTTCTAGTTCCCCGGTGCCGTAGCTGACTAAAGTGTATTTCCTTGCTCTTTGGCGACGCTTCTTAAACATCAACACCCCCTTGGAATTGGGATTGGGAGCTGCCGTCAGCAGCAGGGCAATGCTTTTACATTTAGATTTGGCTTCTTTCACCTGCTTCTCTGACAGACTCTCGCTCCGCCGGAGCCCTGTGGAAAGGATCAAAAGATATAATTAAAGAAATACACTCCACAGAAATATGTGAAGGTGTCTGACTACAAGCAATGCAACATCTATCTGGAATACCACTTCCTAAATGTGCTCCTCTCCAAAACATAATCTTTCTTTTTCTTTAATACTGGGATCCTACCTGACAGCAAGACAGAGTTCATATCCATAGTTTACATGTATTTCTATGTGTGTTTGTAATATAATATGTATAAATCTATAGGGAAGGCATTAAAATTAAAATCTTTTCCCACAGTAACTACTGTGGCACAAATTCCATAGCAATAATTCTTCTTTGTGAGACATGCCTCAAAGTTTAAAGACAAAACAGTTTTCTATAGAACTTTCCTAGTTCAACTTACAAGAACTTTTATGTGTCACATATGTATTTCTATCATTAAACACACACATTATATTCTATTATTATGCATATAAAATCTGTCTTATATGCACTATATATATTATATATAATACATTTATATGTATAATATTACAAACTCACATAAAAATACATATAAACTATGGATATGAATTCAGTTCTGTTACCATTGAAGTCAGTAGTAGTTTGGCCATTGTGTTCAATGCAAACAGATTTAAGCCCTTTAAAAGGAAGAAGTGGTTTCCTAAAAAGTAATTCATAATAATAAATAATAGAAAATGGACTGAAAAAAGAATAGATTGTTTATAGTAAAAATGTATTTAAAATACATTAACAGGGTTAATTGTGTAGGATATAACATTTCCAGAATATTTCTTTAAAACATGTAGCAAGGATAGCAACTTCCTACAATAAATGCTGTTCTGGAACTAGTTCAGGAAGGCATAACTAACTCCTAAAGAGTATTCAATAGTATATTATAGTTCCATGTATCTGTTAATGCATAAATTAATGGTCTTAATACTTTATATGGACTGCAGTTGGCCTCACTACATTCTCTCCTTATTTTTTAAACGAGTGTGCGATCCTGCTCCTTTTAAAATTAATGATCAAATTCCAATTAACTTAAAAGGGCACAAAATGGATTGCAGGTATATTATTCATGGTAGGGAAGTAGAATAGTAAAAATTTTTTACATCTGAAGCATTTTTTATGTACAATAACCTCATTAAATAAATGTATGTAAAGCATTTTATAATTAATGATCCTTTCAGTCATGTCAGAAAAAAAAAATGGAACCTGATCCTTCTCTTGTTGAAGACAAATGTAGTTTTGCCATTATATTAGGTGAGAGCATGACCAGACCCATGGTTTTCACTAAAAACTATAAAAGATGATAGAACATGGGTCCAATCCAGCAAAACTTCCACAGAGCTAAATCCTGAAATCCTAAGCTCAATTCTTAGTCAGGCAAAACTTTTAGTAAAGTTACCAGGGGAAATTGTCAGAGGAGGGGGTGGAGAACCAGAACCATTTTTTGAAGATTAGGGTAGTTGCTATAGTATCTAAACAGTATGGACCTGATTCTGCAAATCTAACTCACAAGTAATCTTTACTCATGCAAGCTTCAAATAGGCTACTCTCATCAGCTAAAACAACACTTGTGGGAAAGGATTTGCACCTATGATTTTGTGGCAAGGAATAATTTAAAATATTCTCTGAGCAAATATTTTTACAGCTTGTTTACATCTGGTTTAACCAATAGATTCAAAAGAAGGTTTAAATGACGAAAAATTGCCTGCTCGATTAAATTTAATCAGATTGCTATTTTCAGGGAAATATCCCTCTTAAATAGATCAAAACGTCACAATGCTTTATCTCTTCTAGTTTAGAATCTTAAACACCATATAATGGCTTTTTGCTTCACAAAACAAACATGTTTTATATGCACCATAGTTGCTGCTTCAATCAAATATCTTGTGTATCTATATATGTCAATGGTACCTAGAGCCTTAGATAACCTCTTTAAAATGTTTTTATCATTCAGTCAATATCTACCTATGTATAACTAATGTTTATTCTTCAGGTACAGTTGACTTAAAATATAAAGTCCTGCCAATTGATAATAATTCAGATATTATATGGGAAGGGAAAAAAAGGCAAAAAAATATTTGTCCTAAACAGAACAAATTTAAGGTAAGTACATTTTGTTGCACATGATAATTCATTCTGTATTAAATAGGATTTGCCTCAAACTTACCACTATCTTATTAGACAGCCAGTGCATTACAGGACTGACAGACACTGTTCTACAGTTGCTGCTAGCGTCACTGCCAAAATGTAATGCATGTGCACTCTTCTTTAATACTCCATTTAATATGCCATAAATATGTGGATTACATACAGATACTTAAAGCGTAAGTAACGGCTTAACCCACATGCCAATAAGGATGCAAATGGTTATCATTCTAAAAATATGCTTACAGAGGAATTAGCAATGGGTTAGGAAACTTATTCCAACACTGCATATAAAATAACTCATTGCTACAGTATATCATTGCACACATTCAAGCACCTTTGCCATACTGTGATTAAATCCCTGAACAGGATGCTTGACATTGTTGGAAAAGAACAAACAAGCATTAGAAATGATCTAAATAAATAAATATGTAGATATATATAAATATTTTTAAAGCAGCATTGGATTCAATCACATTTTCAGTTTTTCAGTTAAACTCCTTAGATAGATTTTGAGTCTCACCTCTGAGTATGGAAGGCAGAAGAAATAGTAAGTTCACTTTACAGTCTAGAGAAGACTTACAAAACTCAAAGGATCATATAACTAGCCAGTAATACACATGCTGGTGTCTGTCAAACTGACTTCTGCAGGCATCATCAAGCTTTCCTACTAGCCTTCTTTATTCATATCTACTTTTAACAGCAGTGGCATAGCTTTGATTTTTAAAGATGCAGTTGAAGAGACACAGTTTTTGCTATAAATGGAGAAATACAGAACACCCAACTACGTTCAAGAGATGACCTTGCTTATTTGGTTAACATTCTACAAATCGTCCTTGTAATGTAAGTTAGAAGCCTAGCACAATTTACCTCTCTTTGTGCAACTAAAAGTACTTGAATTTCCAAAGTGAAGTGTCACGTTTTAAAATAAGTAGTCTTTAAAATAAAGTAAAGTAGTCTACTACAGCAATGTTATACAGTATTGTGAAAGCATGGTTAAATACCTGGCCTGTCACCTGTGCAATTTTGTTGTTTTAAAAAACACATGAATTTTGAATAGAAATATCATTTAAAAACAAAGAGAGAGAGAGAGAGAGAGGTTCGAACACTTGAGAAGAATCTCTTTAAAATATTTACAAATGCAGGCACTGTTCTGAAAAGCTGTTTCAAATTACAAAATTTACCCTCAAGTCAATGCAAATGATTTAGATGTGACATACTTGCGTGCCTTGCCCTGTGCTTGTGAGGTCTGCTGTGATCTCTTTCTGAGTGCTGGTCGTCTTCTCCCTGCTCTGTGCCTTCTGATGAGATTCCAAAGGAGACTACAGAAGGAGGTGCTTCTGACTGCCCTCCTTCCACTTGAGAATCAACACACCCCTTTTCAGCTAGAGACCTGGACACTTCCTTCTCCCTGTCAGAGCAATCTAGGATCACTTCCACTATGGGGAGAGATGGATTGCCTGCCTCTGCTCCTTGGATCACCTTGACCTCTTTGCCACTAGCAATCTGGAATGTTTTGCTTGACCACTGGACAGTGGCCTCTTTTTCACCCAGGGGGACTGCAGTTATCGGACTAGTCCCATCTTCTTGCACACTGGGTCCAGCTTCTGAAGGGGTACATTTTTCAGCTCCCAGGAGACTAACAGCAGGAACATTGGTGCCCTTGTGTCTGTCATGTGAGAGGGACAACTGCAGCTCAACCACAGTGTCTGGCCTTCTTTCTTTTGTCTTCTCTTTGAAAGCAGCCTCATCTGTCAAGAGTACTCTAGAGGTTTCTATCACTCTAGGAGTAATTTTGTGGCATTGTATTGTCTCCTTTTCTTGTTTTGTCCCAGAAAAGTTTAAGTCACTTTCCTCTGCTCCATGGGGAGCTTCATTGTGTATCTCTGTGATGTAGAATTCCCTCTGGGGCATTTCTGTGGCTGTTCTGATTTGCAGTGTGGTACTCTCCCTATACTCCTCATTTTTTATTTTATCATGGCTTCTGGTTTCTGTTTCCGGACTCAAGCTTTCGTGTAGTCCATTGGATGATCTGCACATATATACACATACACACACAAAAATAATAATTCAAGAACATAAGCTGTTGTAAATACAACTGCAAAAGAGATTTTTCATGCTTAAATGGAAGTACATATTGTGTTTTCCCCCTAAAAATTATCTGCTAGTAGGTACATTTAGGTAACAGAATTTCCCAAACATTTTAAATACAAAGGTCTTTGTACCTCTCCTAACCTCCTGCAGTAGCATTAGGACATAAGAGCAGATATATTACTGCAGTAAGATTTTATTCTGACTATGATTCTGATAGAGTTATTCTTAAATCCTTGACCTATGCCATTTCTAAACTGTATACACTGCTTTACAAAAACATGTAATGTTTCCAGACAAACACTTGAATCATCTCAGACTTCTAGGATTTATACGTCCTATTTTATGTTTGAATGTAAAACAATGGCTTTGCACTAAAAGGAGAACTTTTAATCCATTTTACCTCAATGATTATTATTGCTCTTATTTGTATTCTGGCAGTGTCCAAAATGTGCTAGGTGCTGTCCTCTCACACAGGTCCCTGACCCAACAAATTTACTATCCAAGAAGGCAAGTCACATATAAAGGGCAGGGAGAGAGTGATAAATACTTAAAATACTTGTTTTAAAGGGAATTCCTTGTTTAAAGTATCGTCATCCCTCTGTGTCATTAAATGATTATACTTTAAGGGCCCAGTCCCGTGATGTATTCCCTGTGAAGTGCTCAGTGCCTTTAACTCCCACTGAAGTCAGTGCAAGCTGAGGGTGCTCAGTACATCACTGGATCAGTCTGTATATTTTAAAATGGGAGTTTTCTGATTGGTGAATCTTGCTTTAGCTCATTTAACCCTACATGTCAGACTATAGCTTCATTTTTCTATTTATTCCTCTCTTCCCTCTCCCCCCTCTGTTTTATAGGTTCCCTTTAAAAGTATTATGAACTTTACTGTAACCTCCAGTTCCCCCTTTCAGTGCTGTATGCCTCAGTGGCATACTATTAGTTTCCACGGAAACTATTTCAATGCAGTCTGACACAATGACATATTATTCATTTTTACATTTGGCTGTAATGTAGCAAAACTTTTCGGTAATTAATAGACGCATTAGGTGCCCTCAAACTACAAAGCATCAAGTACTATAAGAGGAGTTTGAAATCAAAAGCAGGCTCCTGGTATTCTAAAACTATTGGATCACACTGCAAATAAAGGCCAGAAATAGCAACAGAAAATGACTAGGTAAATCTGTCACTGTAATGAAGATGCCTCAATATAACTCACATTTATAGCCTCTCAGCATACTGATGGCATCAAACTGGATTTGCCTCAAATAGGAAACAATGTATAACATCTATTAAACCACATATGGGGCTACATAAGGGTCAGACAGATTTTCATTTAGGAAGCCCTGTGTCTCTATCTGGATTCCATCATGTTTTGCTATTTGGACAATCAGTTGTGCGGCTGCTGACTGCAGAAAAAATTGTATGAATCCATAAACATTTCCTTGTAGGATATAAGACTGGGTGTGGGCCAACTAACTTTTAGCCTTTATTGGTAGCTGAATGTGTGTGTATGAGAGAGAGAGAGAGAGAGAGAGAGATTTCCACCTTAAAAGGCCCTCACTACTTATGGATATACTTATACTGTTTACAGACATTGATGTGTGTCCAGTGGTAAGGTACTGTATCTGGTCTTTTTTGTTTTATTTTTCATTCTATTTGTCAGATTCATTTTTTTAGGTCTGCTCAGTTCACTGGATGATTTGCAAAATCTCTGCGTACCCAGACACTTGTGGTATAATTGCAGGAAGGAAGTAGAGCTGCGTGGAGGGGACGCAATGGGATTTGGTCCAAAATGGTGTTTACAGACTGAATGTCACAGTTCAGTTTGCTATGTACTGAGCATGAGCCAATCTTTTTACTTTCATGGAAATATGTCATGCTCCCCCCCTCAGTCCCCCCAGGAACCCTCTCCCTAGTCCCCAGGTCCTCACATTCTCAACATCCACTGGGAGCTTTCTACTCATCCTTGAGTGCTTCAGGGGAGGCTAGTGGCTCTCTTCCCACTCCCACTGCTTCCTTGATACCTCCCTCTAGAGGCTTTCCAGAAAGCTTGTAAAACATTCCCTCCATATGGTCTCATTAGGGTAGCTACCAAGCAGGGCCTTTCCCTCTCCCTTGCAACCAATCCCAAGGATTTTGCAGGGGAGCACTGGGAGGTAGCCTGACTCCAATGCAGAGAGCAGCAAAAGACCTTCCTCTAACCTTCCATCTAACCAGCAAAGAACCAGGAGCATTTCAAGACTTAGGGTGGGCTTTTTAAAAACTCTTAAGTGTTGGACTAACTCTGCTCCCATTAAAGTCAATGGAAAAACCTCTCATTACTTCAGTAGAAGCTGAATTAGGCTAATACTGAATGCTTTGGAAATCCCACTCTGATTGTAGCAGCCAGGAAACAGTCAAAGGCTTTCTAGCAAGCGCACAATAGGAAGTGAGGCTTCCCAACGCATACCTGCAAAAGTAAAGGGTTAATGATGCTGGGATGCAAAGATCATCCAAGGAATATATCACGGCCCTTCAACCTAACCACACCATACCTATCATCTCTCATTCACTATTGAAATTTCAACTCCTGCCTCCACTTGGCCCATGATGCCAGCCTCTATTATCCATTTGTTAAATTTTCAAACAAGCACCATTATGCTTTCTCCCATGCTGCCCATCCCATTTGGGTGGAGCTCCCTATAAGCATCCCCAAAGCTGCCTCATTATCCACCTTCAAATCCCACCTCAAAACTCCGCCATGGTGCCTACAAAAAACTTGAGTGCAGGTAGGTCACTGGTGCACTGTGACCACTGCTTTTCATGCTGAGCAATATTGTCTCATTGTTTCCTTGTACTGCTCCATCTGTCTGTATCCATCCGTTCTTTCTTGCCTTCTACTTGGATTGTAAGCTCTGTAGGGAAGGGACTGTCTTTTTGTTCTGTGATTGTACAGCACCTTGTATAATGGGGTCCTGGTCCATGACTTGGGCTCCTAGCGGCGATGGTAATACAAATAATATTAATAACTAATAAATTAGGCACCATTCTTTTATTAAAATGTATACTCTTCTCTTAATGCTTAGTTAAGAGCTGTCTGCAGCAGAAGATGAAGGGTTTGCTTCTCCATTGCTCTATGATGATGTTGGGTCACATCTTGGTAGTTTCAGAAGACCCTTGAAGGGCCAGTCAGCCAGCATCTCCAAAGATTGCCAAAAGGGAACCACAAAGGAGGTGGCAGCAGACTGGGAATTACGGAGGAGGTGGCAGGGGAGAGAGGAGTTCATCAGTTTCCTTTCCCCTACCCATGAAAATACCAATAGTGAACAGTACAAGGAGGGAGACTTTTAAATGGATGAGAGGATGGCTGAATGACTGAGGACATGAAGTTCAGAGATTGCACCAGTAATTGAAATTCCTCTGAATATTCTGTTCAATTCTTAAAGGAAGGTCTATTGCTGGAAAACTGTCAGCGCCTCGTGATCCCTGGAAGTCCTGGGGTTTCATCCCAGTAAACAATGTAATATTCCCAAATTTATTTTTTGGTTTTGATTTTTAATCTGTTTTATGCATTCAGACAGGGCCAACAAAGTAGAATGGAAGTTTTGCTATTGTCTTCAGTGGGGCCAAGATGTGGCCTCCGATGCGTTTAAAATATCAATTACCAGCAACAGCTATGACTGGAAATATCTGAAGTTATTTGTGCAGCTGCAAAAAGTGCAGAAAGTCAGCGATAGAGGTTATTTCTGAAAGTCTAGTTTTACCAGTCATCTTCATGAAGTAAAAGAATAACAATGCTGATATCACACTGGGGACTCTCAAATGAAGGATTAGATTTTTATCTGTAAGTGTCACTAAACTTCAATTTCAACATATGCACACAGACAAAAAATATTTCCATCAATAATAATCAAAATTTACAGATAGGCAAAGAAAGAAAAAATGCTGCTTGAGACCTTATTAGAGTTTGATTTAAGGATATTTACTTTGTATATTCTGTACATGTGATGTAGACAATTAATGTTTTAATGGTTATAAAGCTTTAACTTTTTGAATCTCACAGTCTACTATCATTAAATAATTATTATCTGACCCTCCCCATACTGCAACTGCAAAATTTCCCACAACTGCAAAATTCAAAAGTAAAAAAATGCTTAAAACCGATAATTTGTGGGAAAAACCCATAAATGTGAAAATTGAAATCTATAAAAATAAAAAAGCTTAAAAATAAACATCTATATTATCTATTGACATTTAAAATAATAAAATCAAATTCTGCAGTGCCTAGATATATTTATTTATCTTAGTTTGGAATAAGAGCTACACCACAGTAGGTGAGCTGGAGTCCTCAGCTGTCACTATTCCAGTGACTTCATCAAGCTGAGAAAATTAGTCAGCCCACAGAAACAAGCAAACTTAAAGCATTCAAACCCAACTCCTATTATATATTATATGAATACCACTCAATGACTGTCTCCCTCTCAGGGCAGATCACACTTTTACCCCACTAGACACATTGGAACCGTCGTACTGTACAGCTGTGGAAGTCCCCAGAGGAACTCTGTCTTACTCATTCAGAAGTCCCATGGGAACTACAGGGGTGTACATGCTGAAACAGGAACTCTCCAGCCTTTCACAGGATGCTGCTCTGTTAGTATTCAGGGAGCCTGGGCATAACCATCCTCGCCCTTCTAGTCCCCTTTAGGAGCGTTAAAATTGGAGAGGACACTAGTTGAGAGCACTGGCAGTGTTCCCTGCCCCTATTGTGGCTGGCCTCTGTATAGGAGGAAGTGTCCTTGGGTCTTCTCCTTTTCTTACCCACATAGAATTTATACTATATATTAGAGGGGTAGCAAAACTGAATGCAAGACTCAGAGTGTTTTATAAAGGAGATCGCCAATCTACAGATGGAGAAACAGAGTCATAGAGAGGTTAAGCAACTTGCTAAAGGTCACATAGTGAGTCAGAAACAGAAATGGAAGTCATGTCTCCTAACTTCTGGTCCCTATTCTGACCACTCTCTCTCAGGAAACTCCTTGTCATGTCATCTATACACCATTCCCTTGTCATGTATACAATCTCTGCTCTGCTTACACCTCATTCAAAATACCTCTCTTGTATCACTCCTGCATGCTCATATTCCTTCCTTTCCTTCTCACCCTTATGTACCGGATCATCCTTGTGACATCCCTCCTGAAAACACATTACTTTTGCTAAGGCTGTCACTGGTAAGCCATAATGCATGAACCAGAGAGCTGCGGTCTTTAAATGGAGAGGAAGGTTGATCCAGTGGTTAGGGCACCTGCCTGGGAGATGGGACAGATGGGTACAATTCCCTGTTCTGCCACACATCTTAGGCAAGTCACTTAGTCACTCTGTGCCTCAATACCTTGTCTGCGAAATGGGAGTAATAGTACTTCCATACCTCACAGAGATCAACACTCCTGTGAAGATAAACCCATTAAAGATTCTGAGGCACTCGGATGCTATGGTGACAGGGGGCATATAAGTAGCATAGATAGATAACTGTACCATAAGGAGGTAGTACCCTGAATCGATGCAGCATATGTATCTGAACTGTGCTGTCTGAACTATCAAGTGGGCGTTTTGTGGCCAGGAACTCTCTTCCTTTACATTTGTACAGTGGCAAGGTGCTGGTGATAAATACATAAATAATAATATTACTATATATTGGAAATTCACAGTACATGTCTATAAAAAGGACATGCATGCACCACCATGTTTTGCCAGTAAGTTTAGGGAGCAGAATGTATGCCAAAGCATTCTGAACATTCCTTTACCTCTTGATAAGCAGCTGGAGGGCATCAGTCAGACCTTCCATAAGAGTGATAACTTCAGAATAGGTTAAGTCTGCACAGGACTTGCCATTGATAGACACCACCTCATCCCCCTCACACAGCCCAGCCTTGGATGCTTTGCTCTTGCTGCGAACCTGAGATGAGTTAAAAGTAAATTAAATTCAGAATTGTATAATTAGAGTTAATTTGAAAACAGCAACTCCAACCCCACATGCTCAATAGAAAAAAATGGGTTCATGGGGAATGCAAATCAAGGATCAAGCCCTATTAAGCTAGGTATTGTAGTGGCAAATAACAAAAGACAATCTGCCCCAGCGAGCTTACAATCTAGGTATCAAACAGAATGCAAAAGGCAGATGAAACAGACCAACAGGGTGGCGATGGCTTGGAAGGATGAGGTAACAGTACAAAGAACAGAGTTCAGCAGAAAAGCAAAAGATTTAGCTCACCTCTCAGCTGGCTAATGAGAGACTACCAGGAGTTTGTGTAGATAGCTCAGTAAAATGAGGAGCTGATATCCTCTTAGAAACCTAGGCCAAGTTTTCAAAAATGAGTCCCTAAAGTAAGGCTCCTCAAGGCCAAGATTTTCATATTTGCGTGCCATTTGACTTCAATGGGAGCTACGGCTGCTCAGCACCGCAGACAATGGAACAAACACTTTTAACTATAGGTACCTCACTCTGGAAAAAAACTGTCCTAAATTCAGATTTAGTCATCTTAATTAAGTGCCTTGATTTTCAAAAGTGCTGAAGACAATGGATGCCACTGGAGGCTCAAAACCTTTGATAATCAGGGCAGCTATTTAGGTGCCATGGTGTGGATTTAGCAGCCTAACTTTAGATACCCTTGGTTCTGGCCCTAATTTTTGTACACAAATACATACACCTGCCACAACATTTTCTTGCTCTTGAACAACAGTTCAGCTATACAGATGAGTTAATATAATGTGCATATTTATATTCGATACAGAGAGAAGGAGAAAATAAATGGGCTAAACTGTAAATGGGCAATTAAAAGAGTATATAGCCTGTTGCAATGAATCACTGTTAGGAAGGAAACAAATCATCATGATAAATCAGATAAGTATCATGAGAAGAAATCCTACACAGACTTCATAGATTTGGGCCCATTTAAGTAAGCACTGCTGTAAGGGGGAATAGCATATTAAAAGGTCAATGAAGGATTTTCAGATTTATTTGTTTTGATTTCTAAAGAATGCACACTCTCTTGATGCCTTTATGAGCATTACATGATCAAATAACCATGCACAGAAAGTCCAAAAAACCCACCAACCCCTCTCTAAATCCCACTAGCTAAACCTCAAACTCTTTCTCCATTACCACCTTCCCCCACAAAAAACGTTTGCCTCTAGTCATGCTAGAAAAAGTCAGGAAGAATAAATGGGGTCAATAGATCCAGGTTCTTCCAAACAAAGGCAGAAAACAAACCCTGTCATTGGGGATTTCTCTCCAACAATGCCCCATCTCCTTTGTGATTAAATTGAAAAGATGTCATCTCCAGGTGTCATGACCTGGACTATCTCAGCTGTTGCAGTATCACATGGGGAGAGCAATGATCTCTAAGACATTTAGCCCCCATTTAATGCATTATGGGTCCAAAACAATGTCTTAAATTATTGGAATTAGAAACTACTTGTTGAAGACACTCCTCATTCATTCCTTTTAATAAATAGAGTGTACCTCTTCTTAGTGTTAACTGAAGGTGTAAAACCACATGGAGGAATACTCTAAAACGATTGTCACCAACCATTTAGGTGCCTAAGATTCCCTCATGCATCTGTGTATTCCTCCCAGGGACCTTAAAGCACTATATATTCATTAGTCAAGCCTCACAACACTGCTGGGGAGTACAGTTGGTAAGGAACATATAGGGATCGCTTTGCTAAATAATAAAGTTCATGTAGCTTTGTGGTGGAAGGCGACAGCTGTTCAAGAGTGCACAGCAACACATCAAAACAGTTTAGGACAAGAAGTGAAGCGAGATGCTGTATATCCTGCTGCAAATGAAGGGAGAAGTTCAGCAGCCAGAAGAATGTAATTACCCAATGTGGAATGTGGCTATAACTGCAGAGTTAACAATTCTACTTTTGCAAAAAGTGCAGCGGGAACTTTAATAACCAAAAGTGGATAGGATTTACATCACATCCATGGAAGAACACCTCCTATCTTCCAATGCCTCATAACCGATGCTGGGGTATTAAACTAGTACTGGTGCAGAGAAAAGAATGTTACCTGTTGGGATTACGCAATACAGCATCTAGGTTTCCCAACCAAGTGCTAACCCAATCTAACATTTGCTGTGGTCATGCTAGATCTTTCGAGGTGGTACACACACAAAGAAAGCTTCTTTAATTCTTCTTTGTTGTCCCAAAGAGTTTTATTCTGTCTTCTCAGCTCCTTAAGCCTAGGAGTATACTGATGGGAGAGCCCCATTATTGTTTTAAGCTCCTCTGTTCAAGAGCATAACCAGATCTGTCAATAGCACAGCCTGCCAAGATTCTCATTAAAGAATCTACCTGAACTGATCAGTTTTTACTGCTCCAGTCCTCTTTCCATTGCCAGTACAATATTGTGACCCATCATAGTTACTTTATAACAGTGATTCGCAAAGTTTTGTACTGGTGACCCCTTTCACATAGCAAGCCTCTGAGTGTGATCCCCCTTATAAATTAAAAACACTTTTAAATATATTTAACACCATTTTAGATGCTGGAAGCAAAGTGGGGTTTGGGGTGGAGGCTGACAGCTCGTGACCCCCCCATGTAATAACCTTGCGACCCCCCTGAGGGGTCCCAACCCCCAGTTTGAGAACCCCTGCTTTATAACAAACCATAGACATCTTCCACACCACTCAAGGAATGCTATCCAGTTAACTGCTATTTATAAAATACATATTTGGCAAATGTTGTTATATTAACCAGGAAGCGTGCAAAACTGTATTATAAAACAACACATATACACAAAGGGGTTGTCATGGAATCTGAACTCTGAATTTTCTATCTTTTGGGCATGTATGAATACTTCTGCCTTAATATTGTGTACATAGGTTATGACAAAGACATAAAAACACAGATACACATAATCATCGATAATCTTCTTAGCTATTTTATTTAATATTATCACAGGCCTGGGTACAGTCATGTAAATACGTATCGTCCTCAAAACCATTATTTGCTAATGTGCATCTTGGTATTTATACCACACTCATTGGTGTGGTGTCGGCCCATTGTTTACAATGGAGTTATTCCCAGTTTGCACTGGGGCCATTAGTAGCTGAGCTTCTGTATAGGATCCCATTTCTGGAGGCAGTTCTGTAAGGCAACCCATTTCTGGAGGCAATTCCTGGACTCATAATGCTATTTGAAAATAACAGTGGGACTATAATCCTTTTTGCTGCTGCTGGCCATTCATCTTGGCTGTTAAAATTTATAAACACCCATGTGTCACAATATGGCCTTCTGGACAATGGAGAAACAATAATCCAGTGCATATGGCAGCCAGTCGCCACCTTGCAGAGCAGCGAACATTTACAAATATGGAGTGGTATGCTGTGTTTATCCTTTTCTAGCAGGACTATAAACATCCTTGCACTTCGGGAAGCAATGATGGCTTAGATAGTCTTTAGTATGTTTCTCTGCATAAATGAGGTTGGATTCATTTTGTTTTTTAAATGTGGATGACATTTCCATTAAAATGTTTATAATGCAATATAACCCTTAAAGTAAATATGTTAGAAACAAATTAAATTTAAACCAGTTTTTAAAATGCAGAAACATTAACAATAAAAATATATGAACTCTGAAAGAGTGTAAATGGAAAATAAATAATTCCTGTGATTTTCACTATAGAAATAAGGAATTCCTATGATGTTAAGGGAAATCGCCTGTTTCTGTCCTTTCACTTCTACGGTAGGTTGCCAATTTGAATCTGGCTCAGGTCAGCAATTGTTACCCATTTCATAGCAGTTTGGTGATTTATGTGAAATAAATTAGGGATCTCCATTCATTGTCCAGTGGCAAGATGTCTACATGACTAGACTGACCAGTAATATGTGGCATCAATTTTTAACTAGTCTTATTGGCAGCATCAGAACTAAATGGGCAGCAATTTTCACTCTCCTATCCTTAGACGTGATCCTTTCAGATTAGGGCTCAGGTACATTCCACTGCCCTTCCTATGCTACTACCCAAATTTTTCAGTGAGGCCCCAAACCTGTGAGGTGCTGAGCACTTTCTTGAGCTTGAAAAGTGCTGAAAACCTGCAGCTCTGGGAGCTGAGGGACACTCAGAGCCTCAAAAGTGATGTTCTTCACCTTGTGGGACTGGGCATAAATAAAAAATAGTCATCTTCAGGGCCAGGCTAAACATACACAGCTCTTCTGTCAGCACTTCAATTCTTATGTTGTTAGCGACCAGGAAGTGTTACTCTGAATTTCCTGATTTACCAGTATAAGTCCACCACGTTGGCTTGCTGCTGGCCTAATCTCAAGATATTATCAGGCACTGTAGTTTACCCATAACAGAGGGGGAGAATCTAGTGGTGGTCAGAAAATTGGGGGTGGTAGTAAACCCCACTGAATATTTCCACAGACTGGGAAAGAAATGGTTTTCATCAAAATTTTCAATGGAAAATTTTGACATTTAATTGAATAAACAAAAAACTGATTTTTTTCTGGTTTTCTGACAAAAGATCAAAAATGTTCAAGGAAAGCAGACCCTTTCTGCATAACAAATTATTTACTTGAAAATCCTATTCTCCATTACAAAGTCTCAACAGAAAACTCTTTACCAGTCCTAGAGAAAACTGAGAGCTGTTTTTCTGCTGACAACCATGTAATTTGATTACACAGTGGAAACTGAGGAACCATTCTTCAGTTGCGGGGAATTCAGCGGCAAGACTCTCATCCATGTAAATCACAAGAGACTCCACCAAAGACAGAAGAGTGTCACTAGTAAAAAATCAGTGAAGCCTCATGGCTCAACCTGGGCTTTTTTGGTCACTGTCTGCTCCTACCTTCTTTGGGCTAGTGTTTTTAAAGGAATCAAAAATTTCCTTACTCTAAAACTACTAAGTAGGTTGTCATTACTAGGGAAACTTCTGTAAAATTCCAATAGCTTCTCAGTGTTCATAATTAATTTTGTCATACAATCATCACTGCTGCAGCCTTCCACCACTTGTGCTGAACCTGTCTAGACACCAGCTGCTCTGCTGGAATGTTCTAGTGCTTTACTTCCTTCCCTCTGATGCAGAATGTGTTGCTAGTGATGAAAGCTCCGTCCCTGAATGTGGGACTCCTTTTTTTGATTATTCCAGTTATATACCACCTGCTGTTTAGAACTGCAGACTACTCCATTATTTCTTCACAATACAAAATTAACATTATCAAACAGTGAAATGTCAACATAAATATTTATTCTGAATTCTGAAGGATTTAAGGGAACTCTTATGTTTGTCACATTGGCAGGACAGCAACACCATGTTGTAACTGCCAATACTATGCATGTTCGTTAGGTTCTTCTGCATTTTTGTAACATTGCCAGTTCATTGTCCCAAATAGTTGAACAGTGGGAAAAAATACAGTTTTTGGAAAATAATTACATTATTACATTATTGAATATAGGCAAAACCAATAATCTATTGAAGTTTATTCAGCACTATGTAAATATCTCCTGATAGTAAACTGGGAGATTATGCTGATTTATTTTAATTTGGTGCAGCATGTCTAACTATTACTTGCTATAATGTTCAAGTTTTCAGATCATCACCTTCTTGGCATTTTGATTACAGGACTTGAAGAATGGCTCTGGATTATTTTGACAATTTGGCAAATTTCAATAGGACTTGGATGCCTAACTCACACAGGCTATTTTGAAAATCCCAGCCAAACTATTGTTCATGCTACAGAACTGCTTAATGATCCAATCCTGCTCCTACTGAAGCCAATAGACTTGACTAGAAGCAGGACTCGGCACTAAGAAAGCATAGGGGACTATAAGAGTTATACTGGTATTTGTTAACTATTTCAAAATCAACCAAAGCATTTTAAATATCAGATGATGCTTTCTGAAAATCTTTTTATTTAGGTGGCAAACTTGCCAAATCCATATTGATAATGACAGTACTGATAATCAGAGGATTTCTGCTAGTTGCTGCAGTAATCAAATAAAAATGTTAACTAGATATATTCAAATATGCTTCAGAGACTGCTCAGTGTAAAGATAGCTTAATATAATCATACATTTAATTTAATATAATTAGACATTAAATTTACTGTAAGAAGTGTTTCATTTTTTTCTAGTAATCATCATTTTCATTAATTTATTTGCCTTTGGTCACAAAGTTTATGATCTCTTTTCCAAGAGTCTTTCTTTTTTATTTATGCTAAAAAAAAAGTATGAAATTTCATTTCCTCTCTGTTTATAAACCTTACAGCAAATACACAGAATTGCAAACCCATTTAAATGTATTAACAAATTATCTGTCAGTTAAATAGAATTAGCAGTGTACAGTACAGTATGTGAGATTATGGGCAGGAAATAGAAGGATAGAATGGTACAAACTATTAAAGGATATTAGTGCTTTTTGAACTTAACCTGAATTTAGCTTATCATAAACTACAGACCCTAAACCCTAATTTTGCAGCCCCTTACACAGGAGTCCTTCCCTGATCATACAAATCATCTAATTGATGCCAAAATCATAAGAGAGATGTTAACTCTGGCTTAGTCCACATCAACATACGTTAATCTTCTTCAGTTTTCAACACTGCTACTATTCCTGTTCTGAGTCTTCCCAAGCAGCTATTGTCAGATACACTGAATTCCATAATGGTTTTGTGCACCTATGGCCACTGAGACCACCAAATTCACTGCCCTTATCATGTAAACACATTGAGCTCAGGCCTCCAGTAGCGCTCAGTGATTACTTAGCACTTAAACTTCTTGCAAGAGCTCTGCTTTATTCTGTCAGGTGTCAACTGACTGTGTGTAATAAGAGCTTCAGAATGCCCCACACTGACTGTCTGGGAAGCACAGCCTTTAAAGTTAGGGTTGCCTTGCCTCCTGGCCAGTTTTTAATCAGCCTGGTCGGTTTTTGTACTGCTTTGCCAGTTAAAAGATTTAATGTGCCATTTTTTCTTAATTTGGGACATGTTAGCATGCTCAACAATTCACACTCCCCTAGTCCAGACTGTGGCACCGTGTTAGGATAAGGTTTAAAAAAAGTGATAAAAGAACATAAACATACACATATTGTGTTAGGAGTATTTTTGTTTTTGTTTGTTTTGTAAAATGGTTATCTAAAATATTTTAGTAATAATTTGCTATAGTGGGCACAGGGTTAGGCGGCCATTGACTGGTTTTAATGTGTCTCAGAGGTGGCGGCAACCCTATTTAAGGCACATCTTCTAATACCACAGCATTCACATTTCCTGTTGTGTCATTTACTTCCCCTGTTCCCAAGTTTTATATCTTCAAGCAGAAATCCATTTACCATTAAATGATCTAGAGTGCCATACATTATACATTTATAACATCACGGTCTGGGTATAAATGAAGGTACAGAAACATAAAACAATGCTTGTCTCTTCTGAGCAAAATGGGCTTGATTCTCCATTGCTTTCGCTTTATGTAGTTATTTACACCCGCTCAAAGTGAGTACAAACATGCTACCAAATCAGAATTCTCTACTCATTTGTAGTAACAGTGGCCCTTTACACTCATTTTGCACAGGTGAAACTTTCTAAAGAAAATGTAAGGCAGTGGAGAACCAGGCCTTGTGCTTGCTGCTTTTGGTGATTTTCATTGTCAATGAATAGAAAACTTCCTATTTTGATCGCAGCCCTTTTTCCCCACCCATTATATGTTTGTCTTGAACTTGCAAACACATATGCATGCATAAATTTCCTCACATGAGTAGTCCCACAATAGGATACTCGTGAGAAGAAGGAACTACTCACGTGAGTAAAGTTACACAAAGTGTTTGCTGGATTGAAACCAGAAAATTGTTTGCTCTTCAGGACCACAGATTGTAAATTCCCCTGGGCATATGGGCACTTTCTAACACTTGGGAGCTACCAGAACACAAATTATAGTAAAGTGCTGAATGCTCTATCTCCTACATTGAGTCAGATGCTTGCTCCTTCTGTGGGTTCTACAGCAGGCAGCTGCATTCTACTTGTAATGTCTTTGTACTCCTGGAGCCCTAAACTTGCATGTTACATTTGTGAGCATACGCTGTAATTGCTTGTACATTACAGAATGTACTTTTATAATGTTAGTTACACATACATATTCAGGAGTATTTTGAAAACAAAAATATGCTTATTCCAGACATAACTACATTAGGGTATGTGTGTGGGGAGCGGGGTAGGGGGGGAAAGAGTCCAGCCAGTCACATGGCCAAATCAATGACCTTTCCAATCCTTTGTCCTTCTTTTATCCCTTTTGGTCTCCTCCTCCCCTTCATCTGTAATCTTGTCACTATTTACAATAGTATTCACAGATGTAAATGCCGATGTTTGGTCTGTCCTCCCTTTGTTGCCAGCAGCCTTCAAACTACCAGTCTCCTGTTATGCTACAAATCAACACCTCTGGAAGCAGTGACACCCGGTGTCAATCTCTCCCTATGCCCTGATTCATTGCACGGACCAGGTCAAATACTGTGCTGGCATAAACTCCATGGAAGTCAATGGAATTAGACCAGTAGAGGTTTGGACACAGGGTGTGGAGGGGAGCTAACAGTGACTTGCTAATCGGTTGCATAGGCAGGCCTTATATTTAAAAATGGTGAGACAGACTGAAGAGAGAAGGCAGAGAAATCATCTGATGATACCATAGGCCATAACAGAATCAAGTTAGTTTTTGTACTGATTTAGTATCTAGACTTAACAAAAGCTGGGTGCATGGTTACATACAATAATTGGTAAGCAGAAGAATGGAAAACCCTGAGCATAGCCATATATTGACTGTAGAATGCCGATTTACCTGAAAAGCGCTGTTATGGCCAAAACAGAACTCTTCAAATCTGTAGGGAGCCTAAGAAATTCCAGTTTCCAGGGGACGTCAAATGCTGTCACTGGAGGGCCATGTTCTCAGCTTGTATAAATTGGCATGGCTCCATTGAAATCAGTGGAACTGTACCAATTTACACCAGCTGGAGATCTCGCCCAGAGTGTTTAATCAGTTCCAGAAGTTTTATTGTTCAGTTCCCCAGCCCTCTCCCTCTGACATTCCACTAGGAATATTTTCGATTTATATAGTGTAATCCCAGCAAGCGCCCTTGTCTTTGATCTCTTTCCAAATCCAACATATTTGTATTACAAGTCTGGAAATATAGGCTAGAACAGGGGTCGGCAACCTTCCAGAAGTGATGTGTCGAGTCTTCATTTATTCACTCTAATTTAAGGTTTCGTGTGCCAGTAATACATTTTAACGTTTTTAGAAGGTCTCTTTCTATAAGTCTATAATATATAACTAAACTATTGTTGTATATAAAGTAAGGTTTTTAAAATGTTTAAGAAGCTTCATTTAAAATTAAATTAAAATGCAGAGCCCCCCGGACTGGTGGCCAGGACCTGGGCAGTGTGAGTGCCACTGAAAATCAGCTCATGTGCCGCCTTCGGCACGCGTGCCATAGGTTGCCTACCCCTGTGCTAGAAGCAGAAAAGTGCAGGCTGGAGAGGGAGAACTCCATGATTCACCCATGAATGTCAAGTTGTTTTTTCATATCAGATAACTTTAAATGTAAAGTGTTTCTCTCTACTGTAGGGTAATCTCTTTATTGGGGCATAAATAATAACACGAGAGTACAGCACCAGGGAGATGTAGGAGAAAAGAAGTTGTGTGTTTACATGCACACACATTTTTCTGTTGCCCACATCTATATTCAGTTTCAGATGTAATCCTTTTGCACTTGCTAGATCCAAGCTAAATCATGGCTTTTCCCTCCAGGTAACAGAAGGCCTCATTCTACACCCATCTGAGTCAAGGGGAGTGTTGCCATTGACTATAACAAGGGCAGGATTAGACCCTAAATGACCTGACATTGGTGTAAGGGCAGAACAGTGATGTATCGGCCACACATTGTACTAGGCTGTGGGAAATAGATGTCAGCTGAGGGTTTGGATTTACTTGCAAAAAACACTAATACATTTACAAAACTTAAATCTCAGTGAATCATGTGATTGTACTACTTCAACAAAGGTTCAGTGCTCATCCTCTGGCTAGAGAATGCAGTATTTTTACGGTGTACATTCTAATCATATTTATTGGTTTAACTACTTAACGTTACATCACATTGTTTAACACTCTGGTTTTCTTTCAATTGCTCTATAAATGAGGAATTCCATTTTGTATTGTCTCAACTCAGAGAAGTCTATGTGCAGTACCTGCTCCCTCCCCTCATGAAAAGAACTGTATCCTAACTATTAGACATAATGCAGAAGTTCAAATTTTTGTAGTGCAAATCAATCAAGTGATGGTTGTAATAAAAAATTACACACAAGCTGCTACAGTGAAATAAAGAAGCAGGCTCCACTGTGTATGAACTGTGGAGTATTTGTGTTACCCAGAGCCAGAGAGCAGTGGATGGAAAAGCTTGCCCAAGTTTTCAAAAGCTATTCCTACATATACTAACAGTATAATCTTGCCTTTTGCTCTGGCAGAAATCCAAGGCTAGCAACTGAAGAAGGGATGAGGTAATGACCTCCAAAATATTGATCTGGTATGCTGACGACACAGCAAATTTCCCAACAGTGAGCCCTGGGCATTACTTTAAGGCTCTGCATTATACTGACAGACATCATGCTGGATGAGGGATGGTTTTCTCCAGTTATTATTTTCATTAATACAATATGATGTTTGGTGTTACATTGCACACTTTTGGTTGGCATTTTGAAGTTACCTGTTTAATATAGCAAAGGATCACACCACTTCCTCTACTAATGCTCCCTTTGACTTGAAGTGTGTATGACTAGGGGCTCGGCTTCACTAGAGAATTTACAGCCGTGCAGGATTATTTTTTGTTCCACAGTATTCTGAAAAGAATGGTGCCTAAAAAACTGCAAGAAATCTGGTTGTTGTTTTTTTTGTTTTTGTTTTTTGGAGGGATAGAGGGGGTGGGTGTTTGCTGGAAATCTTTGTTCTCCACTTAGCTTCACCTCAAGAATATGTCTGTGAATCCAGTGGTTTCTCCTGCCATCTGCATCCGATCCCCCTACCCTGATTTTCCTGACTAGTTCATTCCCAATTAATGATGTGCGCACCATAAATTCACCCTACTAGCAGGCAAAGGAGCCACTCAGCTACCAATATGCACTTACATACATATACTCCTATCTCCATATCCTGTATCAATTATTCACTCCTATGTGCCTATCCAAGCTCATTTTCACTCTATCAGTCATCTGCCTTAATTCTGTTGACATGGGAGGTTTCTCATTACAAAGTCAGATAAGAGATAACACGCTTGATCCTTAATGCAAAACTAGTCCAACAGGAGCTACAGTTAAATCTTGATTCTATCTTCCTGAAATGGTCTAATTTATGACAATCTCCTAACATTATATCATGAGTTTGCAAATATACAAGCAAGGCATATGTCCATCTGCTTGAAAGGAATAGCAGAGGAAGTATAATGAGACACAACTGTGTTTTTATAGGTTTCTTTTTCACTAAGTACCACAGCTATCCCTGTCAATGATGTCACTGTGTTATATTGAAATGTGTACCATATGATGTATTTTTTGCTACTTGTCTCACTGCTTGCGCAGCAATTCAGTCAACACCAAAAGGGCCGTGAGATGAAAAGGAGTGGTTCTGTCTCACTTTCTGCTGAGAAAGCAATGGCATTACATTATTAAATGCAGGGACTGCCTTTTAATATGTGTTTGTACGATGCCTAGCACAGTTGGGCCTGGATCTCAGCTAGGACCTCTAGGTACTAATGCAGGGGTCGGCAACCTTTCAGAAGTGGTGTGCCGAGTCTTCATTTATTCACTCTAATTTAAGGTTTCGCGTGCCAGTAATACATTTTAACGTTTTTAGAAGGTCTCTTTCTATAAGTCTATAATATATAACTAAACTATTGTTGTATGTAAAGTAAATAAGGTTTTTAAAATGTTTAAGAAGCTTCATTTAAAATTAAATTAAAATGCAGAGCCCCCCGGACCGGTGACCAGGACCTGGGCAGTGTGAGTGCCACTGAAAATCAGCTCGCGTGCCGCCTTCGGCATGCGTGCCATAGGTTGCCTACCCCTGTACTAATGTAATAAAACTAAATAATAGTCAAATCATGCAATAATACAATGGAATAAAAAAAAGTGAGTAGCTGTTAAAGGAATAAAACAGTTAAAAGAATAATCTTCCTGTACTAACATACACCATAGGGTTGTTTTGAGAATAATACCAGTCCCCGTACAGATGGCCCTTAAAAACAAAACCACAGGCCTGAAAGTCCCCTGGATCCAAACCTGCTCAGCTGAGAGCACAAAGTTGAGAGTTGGTTCCAAACCCAGTGATTTGGGCCCATTTCTAAGTGGAATATCCAGTCAATCAAATGATCTGATTATCAAACATATTTAAAGGTCCCAACCTGTTTCCATTTGAGTGATTCTGCAGCTCCTTCCCTTTGGTTTCACTTTTCAAGGTGAAATTCTACCAAGCTCCACCATTCTTTGATTGGTTTCATTTCAAACCAGGCAAAACTCACAGAAGTTTCACACAGTTTCCCCATGTTCAGTTGAGAAGTGGCCAACGTTAGAGAATCTTGCTGAACTCCTCAGTGGACCTGGCCCAAGTTTAAGGCTTGTCGTGAACAAGGAAGCCAGGCAAGTTTTTTTTTCAGGTGGTGTTACAAAAGTTGCACGCAAATCCAGTTAGCAAGTTCCTAACTTGCTTGACAATTTCCCCTCCAAGTTTCAGAATAACTTCCTGATCACTGTTATCCACACTGAGGACTGCAACATACTTAGCAACTTAGCTCTGAGAAGGGAAAACTCCACCAAGCAGACATGTGGAATAGGTTTTGTTTTCTGTGTGGAGATGTGTATGTGAAATGTGCACATACATATATCTTGCCCTGCCATCCCTTTTCTCTCCCTGACAGCATTTTTCTTGTGAGTCAGCAGGGGATTCTGAGGTTCATCAGTTTCAGACTCCTGCTGATTCAAAATAACAACTAACAGGGCAGCAGAGGGATGAAGACTTAAAGTTCATGCGTGCACCCACAGCACATACATGCCCACAATGGGAGGCCAATAATCCTAGTGTCCTGAGTTTGTTTTATTTGGGTTTCCAAGCTTAAATAATAAGGTTTTAAGGCTGAGCAAGCCTCATGCAGCACTGCTGGAACAAGGGGTGCTGGGGGCGCAGCAGTAATCCCCATGTTGAAGGGACCAATAATAGAATAAATGATTGGTGGAGATTTGGAAACAAAAAAAAAAATCTCATTTTTTCAAAGGGATACGTCCCTTCAAGAACTCACTGGGGAAGCAGTTTGTCCATTGATTTAAACTGAGACAGAACTTCTGGATTCTAGTCCTACTTCTGCTGCTGACTCCACCACTGGCTTGATCTATTACCTTGGGCAAATCCCTTTGACCAAAATTTTTAATAGTGGCCTCTACCTTTGATTGCCCAAATTGAGACAGCTAATTGCCTCAGACTGGTCACCAAAAAATTAAGGCATCCAAACTGAAGGGGGTATTCCTGAATACTGGGCCCTTAGCCTCTTTCAGGTCTTGTCTAAACTCAGAGGTTGCACAGGTTCAATTTAAATTAGGTTTTAACCTGATTTAGTTAGATTGCTGGTTTAAAAATCAGACCGTAAGTGAAATTGCGGCAACTTTCACGTGTTGACAAGCCCCTGTACAATAATACATCCTTCACAGAGCTGTTGTGAGGATTAGTAAGTATTCAGGAATTGCTTTCTAGTCTCCTTAAATAAAAGGTGCTACAGAAAGTTTTACTATAGAATTCCAATCAGAGACTTAGCTCTGTCTATCCCAGAAATAAAGGGTTCAGATATGAAATCTGCATTGGAATCAATGGAGACTGAAAGGACCTCTTATGTAGCGATGGGTCCAAATCATGGCCCAGCTCTTCGTATAAGGGTTTAAGGCATTGGGAACCATTTGCATTTGACTTGTTGTTTAGAAATAATATAATTCTTAAAATAGCATGAAATGCACGAAATTATATGAGCAGCGATAAAAGAGAATAATCTTGCAGCATGATGTTTTAACGAACGTTACTTGGTTGTGGGAAATGATATCTTCCTTTCCTGACTTTTAGCCCTCAGCTATGAACTGTCTACTTGTGAGCAATCCCCAAAGCACACAGATGCCTGAACAAGGCTGATCCAGAGTGATACTGACACCATAGCTCCCATGGATTTCAAGGCTTGGTGCGCTGCAGGATTAGGCCTACCCTTAGGTTTCTTTTCAAAGCAGCTGTCATTGACTTCAGGCTTTGTCATTTGTTGTTGACAATTGTCTTTGTCATTAACAATAAGCTATCACTGACTTCAGTAGGAGCTGTGGGCACTCAGTGTCTCAGAAAATCAGGCCATAAAGGCCGCTGTGTTCCCTTTTCCCCTTGCTCCTGTTCTATGGCACAGTCCCTTTTCCAGTACATGTATTTTTCCTTAGCAAAGCTGGTCCACGTTTTTCAAATTTCAAAATTAAAAAGAGGAAACAAGTTTGAAAAAGCTTTGGTGGAAACAATTTTCTTTTTTCCCCACCAGCTTTATTTTCCAATAATACCCCCCCCCCCAACCCACCCCCAGTGCCCACTCACATAAGCACACTGAGAAGGTCAAACGAAAGATGCCATTTAAGCTAACATAAGGAAATTAGATGATTTCTCCCAAGTGCTCTCTTCCTGCACACACTCTCCTCCTCAGCTCCTCACCCCTAACAGAGTGAAAATTACAGCTACTGGCAAGTTCAGGCCCCTTGGCCATTTCCCACACTGCTGACTAGTTTCCAGCGACCACACCATACAGTTTTATGTCCTGTTGGCCAGGCAGGGACTTTACAGAATCATCCCACCATTGCTTTATCATTCAGAGCTCTCTTTTTCTGTATTCCTATAAGGCACTTAAATGTCTGTGGCTGAATCAGGGAATACATTTCCAGTGTAACATGACAAAACTTCTATTTGCTTATTATATATTTGCTCATCCCTCTCCTCTCAAACCAAGTAGGGGTTCCTCCAGTTCAGGGATATTTCACGGTGGCAAGGCCATCTGGAGAAGCCTGCACTGAGGCTGGCAGTGCTGTACCTGCTCTGTGGAAAAGGGAGAACTATAGTCTCCAGGGCTGTAAATCCAGCACCTCTTGCCAAAGCATTCATTCTTTTTTATTATTCATTTTTTAAAATGTGGTTGCTTGTTGGATGCTAATGAAATCTCCTCTCATCAGAATACACAACAGTCCAGATCATGCATTTTTCACATTTGTGGGACATTTACAAAGGAAGCACAGGGCGCACCTTACAAAACTCCAGCTTGAAATATAACAGTTTTCATATTGCCTGGCACCTCAGTGTCAAAGAGAATTCTATTTTTAGAGTGGTGCTCCACTGAACCAGCTATATAAGGCTGTGCTGGGGAGATCATTGCTTTTGTATAACAGATCAGCATGCCCATTATTCACTGGGGGAGAAAAAGGGCTTGATTCTGCTCTCATTTACACTGGTGTGTAAATCAGGAGGAATTCCAGTGAAGTCAATGGTTTAAAAAAAGAAGTATGAGATCAGAACCCAGGCCAGTATTTTGGTTTTGAATAGTAGAGATACATATTCTCCTTTTCCCCCAAAGCATAACACCTTAAAGATAATGTTCTAATCTTTAAAAATATGAGAGAGGGTTCATGATTAAACCAATGATGCAGGGGAACATGGATGTTCCAAGTACATGGAAATGAGACCTCTTTGCATAGTAAGCTAACAATAGACTAGGAAACTAGTAATAGACTAACAGGGAAAACCCACTGAAGTTTCTACTCCTGCTCCATGAAAAAACACTGGATAAGATACTTGATACCTACTATAGCGGTATTTAGATTTGATAGAAATTTGTTTTCAGCTATAATTCTATCAATTGCACTGGATATGCAACAGTGAGGACTAAATGAGCTATCAGAGCTAAATTACCACTGAGTCCATTTCTGCTATCGAATTTAAGCATCAGGATAAGTAAAGGCAGCACTGGATTGATTCTAGTCTTCTTTACATTGGCTTTACACTGTTGTATGTAAGTTCTCTGACTTCAGTCCTAATCTAACCTGTTTTTCTTCAAGTAATTAAAAGTATAAAGAGTCAGGCTGTCTCACGCTGGACTAAGTAACCACGACACACAAATTATATGAGACTCTGAGGATAAGACAGAGCAACTGGGATCAGTGTTCACATTCCAATAGCATAAGGCAAGGCAGCAGTCAGTGGCAGGCTGCAGAACAGGATAAGGCAGGCCTGGCCTGGTGGCAGAGCAGAAGTCTGGGCAATTATTGCTGAATAGTCATGATCAAGACATTCTCCCACTCACCAAATGTGCTGAGCCAGGAACAGCAGCAACACAAGGGCATTCTCTGCTTCTTTGTGACAATTGAAACTCCCAAGGAAAAGCCCTGCACAGTCTGGATCATTTCATTGCATACCTACTAAATCAAATGATTTTTAGCAGAAATAAAGTGCCAGTCTTTATGGCAAGCAATTCATGCATGGCAAGGTGCTCCCGCTCTGGTTTACAAAACTCTTGCTTTCTTCAAACTATATAACTCATCTTTTAAAATAGCTGCATCATTTTTGAATATTATAGAAGAGATTTAAACAGAACAGCCTGACAACATTATGGTGACATAGGACATTTTCCATGTAATTGTAGGGACTATTCAACATGACCTAAGAAAGGGTAGAAAGAGGTTAGACAGAATTAAACCATTCAAGGCTTTTAAAATAAAGCAATGCTGCCCCCTACTGGCAAAGTTCTAGACCATGCCAAAATCCAAACAAAGGAGTATAACCAGCACCTTTGTTGTTAATTAGTTATAATCCAAAACACTATCATAATTGGCAGCTAATTACAGCAATTAATCATGTTTAATGTCAGAGAACTAGTCATACAGCCATACTACAATAAGAAATTTAGTAGGAGTTCCAGTGCAATACAGCATTCACTCTAGAGTACTAAGAAAATATCAGCTACTCATCTCTCGCATTCCACCCTTAAAGCTTCTAATTCTCTTCTAAACTGCTCATCCCACTCTCCCCCTCCTTTCTACAAGATGTTTTACACACACCCCCGGGTCTCTTATTCATCTAGTATACCTAGAAAGCACCCAAAGAACCCTCCTCCTCACCGCAATTCTCTTCTTCTCGAATGCCCCCTCTCACCACTGGCTTCTTCATGACACACACAAAAGACATGAATTCCCCTTAATCCACTTCCCAGATGTCAGTCTTAGACAGGATTCCTAATCTGCCTCTCCCCAATCCCTGAACCAGTTCCACTATGGGACTGGCCTTCTACACCCCTTAATCACAGCTCCCTACTCTCACCCACCAAGGAATTGTAAAGGTTAATTCATATCTTTGTGGACTGTGCATTTGCGTGCTTTTATAATGAAAAG
This sequence comes from Malaclemys terrapin pileata, assembly GCF_027887155.1. NCBI lineage: Eukaryota > Metazoa > Chordata > Testudines > Emydidae > Malaclemys > Malaclemys terrapin. The sequence continues at coordinate 101,853,920 of NC_071509.1, read as the reverse complement.
GAAAATACACAGAACTATATACACTGTGGTATTGGGGGCTGTGGCTTTAAGGGCTGAGCTTTCTAGACTGAATCTGGATGGGGCTCTGTGAAGCTTTCATTATGCACCTGAGCTGGACTCAGAATCAGGGTAAAGCAGAGTTCTTGTAAGCACCAAGGCCCAGATCAACAAAGGGACTTAAGTGTCAAGTGAGTTTAGGCACCTACATGGTTAGGTGGCAGCCGGGCAGGGGTTTTGTGGATTTTAGGGCACCTAAAACAGGAACTTTGGCATCTAAATCTGGGGTTTAGGCACTTAAGTTTTCAAAGTAAAATTCTCTAGGCACCTAAATTTCTGCCTCTGGACATGGGCACTGCTGCCTTGTTCTAGGCATTCAGCCACGTAAGCCCCAGTGTGATCCACAAGCCAAGCAATAACAGATGTTCCTTTGCTTAACAGAACTCATTGTAAGTCCTCATCCAGTAGGAAGCTCAGAGCATGCCTACCAGATTAGGCCCCATGCAAAACCTGGACAGAGGAGGTCATGGTGCCTAAATTGTAACTTGTAGCCAAATGGTTAGAGCAATCACCTGAGAAGTGGGAGACCCTGATTCATCTGTCCTGCTGCATGAGGATTTTAACCTGAATCTCCTGCCTCTCAGCAGAACCACAAATGTGGTGCCACTAAGAGAGCTATTAGCACTGAAAGAAAAGTCACAGGCAGTAAAAGGTAAATGGGGGAAATTCGGGACTTACAGTGGTGATTTTATCCCCACTAAGGGAGTAGGTGACCTAAATGTATATGTAAATATCAAATTGGAAAAGATATGATTTGTAATAGTACCAGAGAAAAGAGAAGGAAACTTTGGCTTTAGTCCATGAGTGAAAAAAGTTTCATGTCTTTATTTATAGAAGCCCTATCTTAAACTGAAACTGACCATAAACCACTTATTGCCATTGCCAAAAGGGGCCTGGCAACTCCCTTTCTTAATAATATAGCGATTATTTTTTCAGTTACAAATGTACGACCTGCAAATTGAATATAAACCTGGGAGGGATTTGGTGGCTGCAGATACCTTCTCAAGAACATTTGACAAAAGTGCAGTGGAGGAAATTCAAGAGCTAGATTGTGTATATATCAATCTGATTAAAAAAATCTGTCCTGCCTCAGACAGAATATGGATTGCAATTGCCAGAGCTACTCTTCAGGATGAGCCTCTACAGAAAGTAATTAAGGCTATTAGCACAAGATGGCGGGGGCAGCATATTCCCAGCCCCTGTTGCCAATTGAATGGGGAGCTCTCAGTGTTAGACGCTATTTTCTTTAAATGCACCGGGATGGTGATTCCTAAGGTGTTGTAGAAAAATATGTTAAAAGGGTACATGAAGGTCAATTAGGGATTGAAAAATCTAAAGGAAGGGACAGAGACATTTTATATAGACCTGAAATGAACAGTGACATGAGGAAGCTGTTAAGACTTGTCGCATATACCAAAAATATAGGCCAAGTCAAACAAAAGAGCCCATGTAGATGGCATAGAAAAAACTGGCCTATTGGAGTAAAATAGGGAAAGTATTTTCCGGCCAACATTAAACAAATTTATGTACTCGTCATAAACTACTATGCTCACATCCGTTACTAGAAGATGCTGTACTATAAATAGGAGATTAGATAAAATAGATTTGATATGCACAGATGTAGTATACTTGGCACAGTAATGTCTGACAATGGACCACAGTTTAGTGGGCATGAGTTTAAGCAGTTTGCAGTGAAGTTTGAGGGTAGTCATATAACTGCTAGTTCCTATTATCCCCAATCCAACGGGTTGGTGAAAAATGGTGCCAAAATAATAAAACACCTACTGAAAAAGGTTGTGAAGTCAGACTCTAATCTGTATTTAGCAATGTTCAGTAACAGAATGACGCCACTACTTCATGAAAATTATGCTGTGAGTATCTGCAATGGGAAACAAACAGCAGTGCTGTCACAAGAGGTTGCCCTGTGGTCATATGAGTCCAATGCCCCCAGACAGACGCACACTATGGAAGAATAAGCGACATCGTTCCCAAATCCCAGAAGCGAAGTGAGTTAACAGGAGCTGAGTCTACTGTTTTGCCAGAGAGGGGCTCCAAAAGCAACAGCCATAGCAGATTGAGGCAATGGATCCCCAGGACATACAATCAGGACAAGTGGACTTGTCGGCTCTTGAGAGCAGCATTATTGATTCAGGACGGGGCCCTCAAAGATCAATTGAACACTGTTAGTAAATTTACTTATTAGGTTGGTTATAAGTATTAATAATTGTGTGTTATTGTTACTTACAGCTTGGAAGGGAAGATGTGAGATTAGGGGGATGTGCCTTTAAGGACTGAGTTTCCTAGAAAGCGTCTGGCCAGGGGTACTGTGAAGTTCTTGTTATGATCAGAGACTGCCTACTGAATCAGACTTCTGAGGCAAGTTCACAGAAAATGGAGTATGACCTCCCTTAGTACCTTTAGCCTAGTGCAGGGGTAGGCAACCTATGGCATGCGTGCCGAAGGCGGCACGTGAGCTGATTTTCAGTGGCACTCACACTGCTGAGGCCCTGGTCACCGGTCCGGGGAGGCTCTGCATTTTAATTTAATTTTAAATGAAGCTTCTTAAACATTTTAAAAACCTTATTTACTTTACATACAACAATAGTTTAGTTATATATTATAGATTTATAGAAAGAGACCTTCTAAAAACGTTAAAATGTATTACTGGCACACGAAACCTTAAATTATAGTGAATAAATGAAGACTCGGCACATCACTTCTGAAAGGTTGCCGACGCCTGGCCTAATGGATAGGTTACTCACCCAGGATGTAGGAGATCCTCTGGGTCAAGTCCCCCTCCTCTTGAGGGGGAGAAGAGATGGGAACTGAGATCAGCTACTGCCCTAACCACTAGGCTATGGGACATCCTGATGTGGGCACCCTCAATCTCTCCTACTGAATTTGTTCCACTTAACTAAGTAATTGAAAATTATATATTAATTGGGCCAGAGAAAGAGTTTGAATGACTCTATAGCCTCATGGTTAGAGCAGTCACTTAGCAGGGATCTGCCACCTCTTCAGATCCCTTCTCCCCTCAGGAGGAGTGGGGACTTTACAAGAGAAGAGACTTTTGTTTCCACTGCATGCTATCATTGACATCTCTGTTAGACAATTCATTTTATGGTATTAAATAATATATATGACTGAAGGATATGAGTGGGGAAAAATACCTAAGCCTTTCTTCTCTTTGTTCAAGATATTCTGAAAAATACAATAACTTGTTACTGAAATCTTGGTCAGGCATCTATAATAGACAAATAAGATTAACTAATAGGACTACATTATAAACAAAGAACACCATTTTGTAAGTCATCTGGTTCTACAATGATTTCATCAGACCTTTTCTGATTGAATAGACAGAGGTTAAATCAGCAAAGCAAAAAGCACACAAAGTTACTGAAAACAGCTGCATCTTTTTATACAAAAACCTGCATTTAATTAAAGACCAAGATTAAAAAGATGTTTATAAATGCTTTGGTCATTACTTTATTGTTTTTGTTTTCAATTTACATGGAGTCATTTGATGTAACTGCTACGGAATATATGCTATGGCAAGTATATTCATAATATCCCAGATCAACAAGTGAAATAAACTGGGTTAAAGGGAATCTTATACTAAACCAAAGCAAACTGGTAAAACATTTTTTAAAGTTAATTTAATACTTGTGGAAAATGGAATTTGAATCACACAGGCAGTGGCAATATACAAGTGTGACGAACTGTTGTCAGATCACATATATGCAGACAGCACGGACTATGGAGAGAACTGAACCTAAAATCTTTAAGATTAAAAATGTGTGCCCCTACCACTCCAGCTGAAGGAATAACTCCATTAGCTTTAAGTAAAGAGCAGTCTGTTATAGTTGTTGTGATCAGTCACTATATGGCGGCTTGGTCACACATTAAAGGGTCTTCATCGCCAAAAAAAACAAGTGTGTCCTGAACTTGGGTTAGCTAGCTCTGGTTAAAATAGCTATGAGGACACAGCAACTTGGCTTTTAACTTGGGTAAATAGCTCAAATTTAACCCCAATTCCCCAGGGTATAACTGGAGCTGCTAAACAGAGTTAAAACCAAGTTGCCATGTCTTCACTGCTGTTGTAACAAAAGCTGAGAACACACCTTCTTTTCAGTCAGTGAAGTTTTACTTGCTTGTCTGTTCCACCTCACAATATGACACAACCTGATCCAGAGAGGGGCTATCTTTTGGGGAGTTCAGTCTGAGTCCTTTGATTCATTCCTGAAAAGGTTTCCAACTTCTGCCCATTTTGATGGTTATAGGAACATAACCAGTTCCACAAGGAACTGGACTGAATACTAACACTAGCCACAAACAGAGGCCGTAAGACCAGCCTGCAGCTGGTGGCAACATATTTTATTTTTAAATTGAGCACGTTGCAAAAACCCTGAGAGATAATTGCAGCCATTTGATATTCTGAACAGAATTCTTTCAGGTTATCTTTACAGAAAGACTAGTCAAGCACTTTAACCCCTAGTTTTTTTCTTTTAGGGTGCACCTTGATCCTGCAAGAGCAAAGCTTATCGAGGGGATACAGTCCTCACCAGTCAGCACACAAGGAATGTTCACAGATGAAAAATATGTTCTAAGAGCCTACTGCCCGCTCTTACCCTACCCCAGCCAAAACAAGCTGAAAAAGAAGGGGAAGCAAGACAAACACAAGCAAGGAATGAAAAAGCAGAAGGAGCCCTGCTCCACAGAGAGTGTGCTTAAGGAAAGGTAGGATTTTTAATAGCGATGAAACCAGTACCGTAATACAGAAATTATTCTAAAAACCTATGAAATGTAAATGAGCATTTTGTGTGTGTGTGTGTGTGTGTGTGTGTGTGTGTGTGTGTGTGTGTGTGTGTGTGTGTGTGTGTGTGTGCAGATAGACCAATAAACAGAATTTATATTCCTGCTCTGGAATTCTATGGGTAAAATCCTGACCCCAGTAAAGTCAATGGGAATTCTGCCATTGACTTCAGCAAGGCCAAGATTTCTCTCTTGTATGTTTAAAAAAATCATAGAAAGCTGCTGGTTCTCTACTGAATTCTATTGCATTTTCTTAAGGAGTGGTCCAAGGAACAAACAAGAATGGTGGTTGCCTGTGGAGAACCCTTGCCCAAGGTTCCTTCATGGCACCAGAATTGTGCATCTGGGAGCAGCAGCAATCCAGTAAATGTTTTGGTTTTAAATAAGAGATGAGAGTAGTGGGAGCAGCATGTGGAAAGAGGTGACTATAGTGATGGGGGCGAGAAGGGGGGCTGAAGAAACAGGTACACCTGCCTTCCCCCACAAAGCAATTTGTGCACATCTTCTAAATTGTGTAAGACTGGCACTGGTGCCCATGGAAAAGAGAAAAGTTCAGAGAACTCTCCACTGTCCCTCTGCTAAATTAGCTGGGCCCCCAGCCAGATTCAACCCCAACTCCTGGACCACTGCAGACGTACCAAGTCTACTGTTTTCCTCTATAAACTACAAGTTTGTTGCCCTTTTTCCAGGTCTAGTCTAGAGGGACACGCAAGCAATTCTTCTCTTTTTTCCGATGCCAGGCTCAGTGCAGGGGTGGGGGGTTCATATGATTTATGTATTTTAATGAGAAATAGTCCTGGCACTAAAATGTTTCATAGTCCTCTCTGTTTCCCTAATATCTCCTATAATTTAGAATATAATTTATCCAAATCTAAATTCCCCAGACTCTTTCACAACATTTCTCTCAAACTTGATAAAATGGCCACATTTCTTTCAAATTTCTTGTATCATGCTATCTAAGTCTGAACTTTTCAGTGAGAACTTCTTGCATGTCCTTTGGAATTTTCAGGTTATTTCCTGGGTTCAGAGAGCAGAGGGGGGGGAAGTAGGAATTCATTTTTTTTTATCTCTGACTTTCCAGTGTCTGGAAAGTACAGAATGATTCTCTTCTGTAATTAAATGTCTTCCTGTTCTGTATTCCTTGAACTATATGCACACACAATATTCAGAGTTGGGGGAAGGTAAGTAAGTGTAATGTGTTTGATGTTCATGTAAATATCAAACAAGTTCTATAATGTTAAAAATGGGAACAGCTGCAAAACTGTATCCAGGAAATATAGAATAAGAATTGTGACCGTATAAAAAAACTTTAACATCATGATTCATAATGCACTCTATTGTGTATCTGTGTTCTGTTCTCTGTGTGTAACTCTCGCCTTTACCCTGTGATGTATGACAGTTATATTCCTTTTAAGGAAGATTTATATTTCCAGTTTAGCATGGTGTGGAGATTTCTGTTTAACAGTCCATATTAGAGCTAACCCATTCTAGTAACAAATATGTTTGAAAAATACATCACACTTCTTCTTACCAGTGTGGAGTGGAACTTTTCCTATTGAGAATCATGTTATAAAACCATGCAACAGAGTACGGACTATGGTGATAGGCCATTGTGTAATTTGACTGGCAAAGTTCTCTGAAAAAAAAATCCCTCTCCATATCAGTTAGGGAACACCATATTAGCAACTGCTGTGTTTAAACATGATCGGTGCTAAAATGGTGTCAGCCACAGTGAGGATAGTGCCTAAATAGTCTTCTATTGATAACTAAATGTCAATCAGTATGTAAATTAATACTGCCAGGACTGTGCAAGCCCTGTGCACTGTACAAAGATGTTAGTTTGGAGACCAGGCATGTATACTGTTAGCTCTCTGAGACAGGGATTGTCTCTTCAACTTCGTTCATACAGTATCCAACACAACAGAATCCTGATCCTGACGGGTGCCTTTGGGTGCTACCGGGGCTGATGAGAGTGTGGAGAAATGGGAGACAATTGTACTGGGGCCCCAAGCTCAAGGAGGGCCCCAAAACATCTGTAACTGGGATGAAATGGGGAGTGGCGGGGCAATGAACATGATGCACCTGTGCCCCAAATTTCTCTCAACAGACCAGGGTGCTACTTTAATAATAAAATAATAATATAATATATTATTATATTTTAATAACATATTAATATACGTGTGTGTGTGTGTGTGTTTGGGAAGATGCTGTGTGTTCTGCCAAGATAATGAAAGTGGTATGTGGGGAGGGAGGGAAGCGCATTAACCACTTAAAGGTAGCATTCTTGCACTTTGGATGGAGATCGGTTTTCAGATCCAGATCCAATTTTGCAGCTTAAGGCCAAGCTCTACACAAAACAGACATTTCTGAAATATACCATATGATAATAATTTTCAGTGAATGTACAATTCAAGTATACACAAACCTCAGCACAAGGCATTTCCTGGGGATTATTAATTGGCTGGTTTTAGTGGTCTCTTGGCCAGCTATTCATCTTGGTCAGTCATTCTGAATCGCAATGATCATTGCTCAAATAATTATTTCAGCATTGTTCAAATGCACACTGAGAAGAAGTGCTCAGCAGATTTATGAATTAGGATCTAAATTAGGGTTACCATACGTCTGGTTTTTCCCGGACATGTCCGGCTTTTCGGCAATCAAACCCCCGTCCAGGGGGAATTGCCAAAAAGCCGAACATGTCCGGGAAAAATACCGGCCAGTCACTTCCTCTCCCGCGGCGGCTCTGCTCCTCCCCGGACTCAGACTTCGGCTCTGTTTAAGAGCCAAGCTGCCCGAGCCAGTGCTACCGGCTTCGGGCAGCCCCATGCCTCTGGACCCCAGCCGCCGGCCGGGCACTTCTCCTCCCCAGTTCCAGCTGCTCTGCTCCGGCGGCTGGGGTCTGGAGGCACGGGGGCTGCCTGAAGCCTGTAGCGCTGGCTCGTGCAGCTTGGCTCTTAAACAGAGCCAAAGAGTCAGGGGAGGAGCACAGCAGCTGGAGCCGGGGAGGGGAAGTGCCCGGCTGGGGGAGCAGGGTCCGGAGGCAAGGGGGCTGCCCGAAGCCCGAGCGCTACCGGCTTCGCGGGTTTGCCGGGCAGCCTCCAGACCCTGCGCCCCCGGCTGGGCGCTTCCCCTCCCGGGCTCCAGCTGTGCTGGGGAAGCGCCGGACGCAGGCACAGGGTCTGGAGGCTGCCCGGCAAACCGTGAAGCCGGTAGCACTCGGGCAGCCCTTTTCGCGTGGCTGGGAGGGAGGCGGGGGAGTTAGGGTGGGGACTTTGGGGAATGGGCGGGGAATGGGTGGAGTTGGGGCAGGGAAGGGTGGAGTTGGGGCGGGGCCGGTCCTGGGAAAGGGGTGGGGCCAGGGCCCCGTGGAGTGTCCTCTTTTTTTATTTTTTAAATATGGTAACCCTAATCTAAATACCTATAATATGGCATTCTAGTAGTGAAGCTATAGAAGTGGCCATGGTGGTCCTGTCATACTAAACATGAACTAGCATGGCATTATACCAATCACAGATTCCCACCCTTTTTTACCCTAATGCCCAGCTCTATGGGACTCATGTTTTTGTTTTTCTTTTCTGTCATTGTAGATAACATTTTCAAAAGACCCAAATTTTCAAAGCTATTTAGACATTGCTCCACTTAATGTTGCAAGGTCTAAGTGACTTAGGCGCCTACGTTCAATTTTCAAAAGTGACTGAGGCACTTATCAACAGAAGTCCCACTGACTTTCAGTAAGACTTAGACCCTTTAGCATCTGTCACTTTTAAAAATAAGAGTTAGAAACTGCTCTCATTTGGATATATATGAAAATTTTACCCTAAGTCTTTTTGTGATACAGAGTGATTTAGTACATATATCTCACCTTCATAAAACAATTCCAAAAACCTTTGGTGAAATTCTGTGTTATTTTAAAGGAAAGCTCTGCTATTAGTAGAAGGTCTTGCTCTTCACAAAAAATAAGAACAGGAGTACTTGTGGCACCTTAGAAAATAGTTCAGATTTTTAGCTATTTCATTGGTCCAATGTTTCCAAGGCTGGTAAAGTTTCATCTGGCATGTCAGCAAAACAAAATGTTCTCTTAAGTTGGTAGTAATGGTTTTTGCCTGAAATCAACAGATTCTGTATCATTGTTCTCAGCTAGGACAGTAGAGGGCAGTGAAGCCACTGCTGAGGGGGAGAAAAATTTACGAACAACCGGGGAGAAATATCATATTTCTTTACAACCACATTTCCTGGTCATTCCCCATCAGAAATCTATGCCACAGTTCATATGTATGAAGGACATTTTTAATTCTGTGATTTAATAAATTAAACAAAATTGTTTTAGTTTGGGGGCTCAATCCTGCCCTTATTGAAATAACTTCCTTGGGAATTAAATCAAGCCCAGTGTGTACCAGAACTGTCAGATTATACTATGTGATGCACAAAAATAAATTATGCTGCAGAGTTTATTTCCTTGATGTGCTGCAGAGGGAGAGAGAGTAGGTAATTTAAGAGTGAGTGAGAAGGAAGCAGAGAGGGATTGAGGTGGAGAGAGAGAGAGACAATCAGACAGACCACAGGCCGAAACAAAAAACACAAAAATGGAGATAGACAATAGTGAAGAAAAAGACAAAATTCCATGCGTTTGGATGTAGAGTTCAGAAAATGGGTTTCCCCGCCATGGAAAATAGTGACTTTTCAGTGAAAACCTGAAAACATTTAGGCTAAAAACTGAATACCAATACATTTTCAGCCCAAAATTTCCAGTTTTTGGTTTTCTGACAAAAAAAACTGCAAGTTTTCAAGGAAAGCAGACACTGTCTGCAGAAATTTTTGTTTTGTTGAAAATCGTTTTCTGAAGAAAAGCAATTTAATAGGAAATTTTCAAACAGCCCTGTTTGGAACATCACTGCAATAATTATTAATAATAACAAAAAATAAATCAGAATTCTAAAACACGGAGTATTAAAAATTGAAGATCTTGCTACTAAGGCAAGCAATGATAGTTGTTAAAACATGATCTGTAAATTTACAGCATCCCTTTAAACTAGGTAAGCATAAAAATTTCGAAGTTGAATAATCCTTATCCACCAGGGCGTAAACTGATCCAGCTGAGACCAGAGAGAAATGCATCCCACTTGTTTAGTATTGGCCAACTAGTTCATTCTGATATAGCCATTTCTGTGCTTCTACATCTTACTTCTCACATGTTGTTTGATGTGGTATCATAAGTAGGGCTCTACCAAATTCAGTCCATTTTGGTCAATTTCATGGTCATAGGATTTTAAAAATAGTAAATTTCATTATTTCAGCTATTTAAATCTGAAATTCCATGGTGGTGTAATTGTAGGGATCCTGACCCAAAAAGGGGTTGTGGGTGGGAGGGTCACAATGTTATTCTAGGGAGGTTGTGTTACTGTGTGGTGACGATGCAGGAAACAGAACGCCAGGTTTGTTGGTAGCCAGAGAGCTTTACAAGCCTCTTGCAAAAAGCCTCCCAGGAAAACTTTTCCTGGGGTTTTTATTTCTCTCCTTGCTTTGTTTACAACACTTCTTAGTGGTTACATTTCATGCGCATAAAAAGGCCAGGCAGTATACATGCACATAAGATAACGAACCCATCTCTTGAGCGCGTGAATGCCAGCTGCGAGGAGACAATCAAATCAGCCAAATAAGTTTCCCAAACATAGGCGCTAGAACAAGGTCACTCCTGCCTCATTGCCAAGGGAACAGTTTGCCGTTCTTCAAGGCTTGTGATTAGGGAGGAACACATTCCTACATTACTGCTACCCTTACTTCTGTGCTGCTGCAGGCGGCAGTGCTGCCTTCAGAGCTGGGCAGTTGGAGAGTGGTGGATGCTGGCTGGGAGGCCAGCTCTGAAGGCAGAGCCACCGCCAGCAGCAGCACAGAAGTAAGGATGGCATGGTATGGTATTGCCACCCTTACTTCTGCACTGCTGCCTGCAGAGCTGGGCCCTCAGTCAGCAGCCACCACTCTCTGGCTGCCCAGCTCTGAAGGCAGCAGCACAGAAGTAAGAGTGGCATGGTATGGTATTGCCACCCTTACTTCTGTGCTGCTGCTGGTGGGGCGCTGCCTTCAGAGCTTGGCATCCGACCAACAGTCACCACTTTCCAGCCGCCCAGCTCTGAAGGCAATGCAGAAGTAAGCATGGCAATACCACGATCCCCCCTAAAATAACCTTGTGACCCCCCTGCAATTCTTTTCTGGGTCAGGACCCCCAATTTGAGAAACTCTGGTCTCCCCATGAAATCAGCATAGTATAGGGTAAAAGCACACAAAAGATCAGATTTCACGGTCTGTGACATGTTTTTCATGGCTGTGAATTTGGTAGGGCCTTAATCAGAAGACATGCTCCAAACCTCACTGTGAAGAAGAAACAAACGAAAAAGATCTGCTACATGCTAAAAAAGTGACTGAGTTATAATTAATTGAATCTTCTGCAAGTGCTTGTTTTCTCTTAGAGGAAGGACACCACTGTTTAGTAAGTGGAGGAACTGAAAGATTCTGGCTTTAATCAAAAGACTGTTAAAAATGATGAGCTTGTAGAAAACAGCTAATGATTATTACCTATCCGTACAAGCATTTATGAGTCACCCATTCCTGCCATATCTGGATACACTTTACAAGGTTTAGATGTACTAGCAAACTGTATATTCCAAAAAAACGAGCATATACTCTTTGATCAGCTGCAGCACTAAACTGGGTAACTTTATAGGGGGAAAACCCAGCCAGTAGGCTCAGTGACAGGGAATTACAGAGAGCTGTAGTTAGTGCAAGATATTAGGATGGCCTGCTATTAAAAATAAAACAAAAAAACCCTCTTGGATTGTATTCTAAATATGTGTAGGTTTGGTCTCAGACATATTCTTGAGGGAGGGAGTGTGTATAAAATGCACCCTTGGGAAAAAGCAGTCAGAACACCCCTGCTACACATAAATGATTGGAAATGAAGGGATGATGGTGGCCTAGAGGGACAGAGTATGAGATAACTGAAGTGTTGACTGTTCAGAGCTTTATAATGACCAGAGCCTTGCTTTTCAGCTCATTGGCAGCTAATGCAGCGGGCAGAACACACATATAACGTGCTCTCACCATTCTGCTCTACTCAAAGGCAGGAAGCTATATTCTGCACTAGAGGAAGGTTCTTGAGACATTAACACCAGATAGACTGCACTGTGATCAACTAAACATGGATGATTATGGCAAGGTCTGCATCTGGCTTGGGTCCAGATTCTCAGCTAGTTTAGATCAAGATTGGTCTGTGAATCTGGCCCTTAGTCTCTTGGTCAGCCATTGATTACCAAAATTCTAGCCATTTCTGGAATATAAATGCTTTTCAAAGTACGTTCTAAGAGGAGTTAAGTGGTAGGCTGATTTAATGCACAAGTTCTTCACCTCTTTTTGATCCAAGTTCATATCTACCACAGGGATTGCGATATGAGTTTGATCTCAAACTAGCGAATGCTTGCTCACCTCACAATTAGAGCACATTTCAACACTCTGAGTCACCTCTGCTGAGAAGAGGCCCAGCATTATAAGAGCAGGTCAAGATTGAGCTAATATGGCATAAACAGCTACACAGGAAGCTTCCACCAGCACATATGGTATACACTGAATTTTTGGGGAATTCTCCTACTCTTACTGTAATGACAGGTAGACATGGTGGCAAGAAATAGAAATTTTAGTTCCTGGACCCAGTCACATGACCTAACATGGGGTGCCAAAAGTTAATATTTCTGTCATATGATACTGGACCATATCTTCTGATTCCAGGGGCTACTGCTACAGTTACCACCATGTCGCATAGACCTGCTTTGAGCAGCATTAAATTACACAGTGATAATAACATTGATCCCTTGTCTATACTGGTGGTATAGAATGAAACAGAGGAAGATCCCAGAAAGACTGATATAGGTGCAGGCTTAGCCAGCGCTATTACTTTGACACTTACATGTGGATTTAATACACTTCTTTCTTTGTGATGTATCTATGAACAGAAATATTAACTTTTGAGATCAATTTGAAGAAAAAGTGCTGGTATGTCACCGCCCTCCTCCCATTAATACACACATACACACCTGGACTATGAAGAGAGTGAAAAAAATCTCCCCCCCACAGTTGGCTGTAACTACCTCAGATATTTACTCCCTACCTCCTCTCCCTTCTCCACCCCTCACTCAGGCTTTAATTAGACTCCTGTTAGGGAAATAAAATAAAATATATTGTAGATAAAATCAACATAGTGCACAATAGCAGAGGGAAGGGAAATATTTGCCAAAGGCAAGCTCTTAAAAATACCACCACAGAAGCTTTAACATCCATTGACAGCAGATAGGATATTGATTATTAAGGTGTCATCTGAAAATCCTATGTAGTAAAGTGAATGGAACTCACCTTGTCTATCTTGGAAGGTTAAAGGACTGAGTTAACTCTGCCAGGTAGTTGTTTGAAACATGATGTGTAGCCACCTCTCTGCCTTTTGAGGCCACACTTCTCCCCTCCACTGAGCATGGTAACAGCCTAAGCATTTCAGATGTCCTTCACAGGACCCTAATTACCTATAGCAAACGTTGCTTAGTGATGGTTTCTCAGCAACCCCTTGTTCTTTGATCATCCTGAAATCTACCTTCTCTGTTTAAAGCTACAACTGGACATTTGGAAACATGATATATTATAGTTTAGATTATCCTGCCTCCTTGAAACAGCTGCTCCCACCATTCACTGAACTCATTGCTGAAGTAACATCAAATCTGAGGTGAATGAATCATTTACTAAGAAGGACCTAAATGTGGTACAGTAGTTAGCCAGCTAAATAGTGGGGGGTGGCTGGAGGGGCTAATTCCGACTGGCACTAGTTAAAGTTTCCCATTATGTTCAAGTTTCTTGGCCTCACTTTCAAGGGCCTTTAGAGCTCTTCCCTCCCTAATTATCATGTATTGTTTCCCACATCCCCTCCAACCCTGCAATGACAGCCTTGACCCCACCACTCATGTGTCTGTTTCCTCTACAAAAGTTTCCATGCTTTCTGCCATACTGTCCCATATATACGGAATGAAAGGCCACTACTCTCTCCTGCAGATCCCTCTTTAAGACCCTTTCTGCCAAGGTGGGCGGGGGGCGGGAAGTGCATGTTAATACACTACTACCCCAAATTTAGGGTCAGATCACTCACTCTTATGGTAAAAATCCTCAAGTTTTTACCTCTCAGAGTTTCTCCCTCGTTGTTCAGTCAGGAGTGTAGCCTTGGGCCCGTTGCAGTATGAAACCTAAGTCTGGTCCCCAGACACATCGGATGAGAGCCTGGTCAGGTCACTCTAACATCAATGGGAGTTTTGCCATTGACTTCAGTGGGGCCAGGATTCCACACATGGATCACAGGAAGCAAATGCTATTTATATAGAGAGTGCCTGTGTGTGTGTCCCAACACTTCAGTTCCTAGCACAGCTGCCCCTGGCACTCCCCTGAGAGTGGATTCTCCACTGTAGAGGGGGACCATGGGGAAGTTAACAGAAGTCATATTAGCTTTGCTCCCTAATTTCTGCAGGGAAGAGTTGGGGGTGAACAATGCACATCTCCCATCTCCTACCCACCATTGGCCTGCTCCTCCCTTTGTATGAGTCCTGTCTCTGTAGAGAGCACTCCAAAGGTGGCAAGGAGTAGTAATGGTGCCATGAAGGTAGTTAACCAACCCATTCCTTCCACACAGGAGGGGTAAAATCTGTAGACTGAGCATCCCCTCAATTCATATGTACAGAGAGGTCTTTAATTAAAACTTAATTAAATTGTAACATAATGACTCCTGAGACTGTCCAAAGAGCATGCAGAAATGTCAGGCCAGTTTCAGCCATTCTGTACTGTTGTTCCTATAAGAGCTGGGAATGAGTTCTTCAGCTTACCAAACTGGAAAATCAGAAAAGCATTCCCATTATTTTCTTTCTGCAAAAGAGAGTTTGCTCTCTGACCCCAGTTCTCACACTGTAGCAAATAGCAAACTCAAATGGGATTTGCAAGAAATATGAGAAACACAGACATTAAAAAAATGTTTTCTTAGAATTAATCACTCAGAATAGGAAGCATCTGGATAATCTAAATTGAGGGAGAAATCAGGGAACCAGCAGACAGACATTTTGGTGCAGAACTATATCTTAACAGAAACAAATCACTCTCTGATTTCTTTTGAAAACCCCTGTTCTGAGCCTGGTACCAGAATAAGTAGTACAGTGTTTGGATTTTCCAGAAAGAAAGTCCTCAAAGCCATAGTCTACTTGGGGAAGCAGATCTGAACAATCATTGGCCTGGGCTCAGTTCTAGTTGTTGGTTTTGTGATTAATTAGAAAAAAGACATTTTTCCTATTTTAGTGAAGTTTTAAATGAAACTGTGAGAGCTGAAGAAGAAGAAGAAGAAGAAGAAGAAGGGAAGGGGTATTGCAACTTCAGAGGGAAACAGACCGACTTTTTGCACTGAAAAACTATTTGTTTCCTCAGAGGAAACTTGGATTTGATTAATATTGAATAGAACATGGGAGTAAACCCTACAGTCCTGCATGCAGATATGCAAGCCTCAAAGTGGGGGCAGAGATGGAAAAATGTGTAGACAGTAACTGGGTAATTCTATATGTTTGTGCCACACCCAGCACTATGGGGTCAAACTATGAGTAGGGCCTTGCGTACTGTTGTTAGATGTTCGGCTGCGTGCAGGTGTTCTTTTTGTGTACTGCACTGGCTCTGGCCAGACAGCCCATACAGCAGGCTCCAATCAAACTGCCAAATAAGACCACAAGACTTGGTTTAGTAGCGAAGGTGTCCAGCCAGGTTTATTGTCAACGAAGCACGGTAATAGCACCTGGCAGACTCTACAAGGATGCTAAAGACATGTATGCCCGTGACAATGGACGCAGCTCAGTTAGTGGCAGGACTTTCCAAGGCTTCCTAGGCTAGCCAAAGACACTCCTTCTGATATACATCTTTATACATAGATACAAATGACATATTGCCCCTGATGTATCTGACCTAGTAGGGTGCCTAGTAGGGTGCCACCCATTGCCTTGTACATGTTGGTTTGATTAAAACATTTTTATTTATTATGCTGGTAGTAATACTAATAAATAATAAGTGCAGTTTCCATGCATTGACTTTCCTGTATCTCCCCCACACAGCAGAAATACAGGGTGAAATCCTGGCCCCAGAGAAATCAGTGGCAAAACTCCAATTTACTTTAGTGAAGGCAGGATTCCACCCATTCATAGCTGATCTCAAGTCTCATCTAGTCCTCCTAACATCTTACAGGAACAGCCATAGTCCACCTACAGGCAAAGCCCTTTTTACTCAGGCTTTGCTTGCAAGACCAGACCCGTGTCCCTTATTGTCCAGTTTAAATATTGGCAATATTTTGCTGAATCAGCAGCATTCCCTTTGCTGAGAACTAATGAACCAACCATCTCTTGCTGTTTTTGCTTTTTCTGTTTAGCTGGAATGTGCAGGCTTGTTCTACAGACACAGTGTACAGCATTTCCAAGAGCCAAAGGTCACCCTGAAAT
Organism: Malaclemys terrapin pileata; assembly: GCF_027887155.1. Classification (NCBI taxonomy): domain Eukaryota; kingdom Metazoa; phylum Chordata; order Testudines; family Emydidae; genus Malaclemys; species Malaclemys terrapin. The sequence continues at coordinate 101,837,511 of NC_071509.1, read as the reverse complement.
CTCACAGCACACTGTACAAAAGCCAAGCAAGGAAATGCTCAACAAGCTTTTGGAGAACAGTATCCCAAAATATCAGTTTATTTTACTTGACAGTCATTCCAACCCATATGGCTCATGGCTTGAATTTTCCACCTGGTTTGACATTAATATAGAATAGCTATCTTCAATACAATGTGGTCTCCAGTTATAGGATAGTGAAATGTCATGAGAGAGGCACATCCCTTCACCCCTTCACAAAAAACAAACAAACAAACAAACAAACAAAAACAAACAAACAAACAAAAAGGAATAGTGTCTCATTTAAATAGCCTATGCAATCTACTCTGTTTGCAATAAAAGGGTTAGATTTTGTTCTTTGTTAATCTGAATCTACACCAGTGCAGTTCAAGTCAGAATCTGTCCCCAGATATCTTCTTTTTTTCCAGTATAGCATTCTTCTGTAAAAAGACTCTATAAAACTTTTCAGCATTCAACTATAATATCTTGCTAGCTGGTGGCATTATGTAATATTAATATTGTTCACTGTAGTGGCCAATACTATAACAGTTCTTTCTTTTTTTAAATGTTTCATCATATACATTCTGAGAATAAGAATGCGTTCTAAACAAATACGCCTACATTTGGACCTGATTCACCACTGATTCTTCCCTAACACGATATAAACCACACCTATTGACTTCAGCAATAAGTACTCATTTGTTTATCAGTTTTTAAACAGGCCACAGAATAAGGTAAAACATTGCAATTCAAACCAATAAAAGAAACATAGCTTTTCGATTGGTAGATTGGACTGCACTGCATGTATCTCACAAGTACTTAGGCACTGTTTACTGATATTGGAAATTCAGCCAGGGAAAGAGAGAAATCAGGAAGTTGCTGTCTAAATATGTCCCAAATAAATGGGATGCAGCCTATTTGGAAACATTGTCCCTCTGGGTACAATAAAAATAACAACAGGATATAAATGAATAAAATCATGTCAAGGTCTAAGGAGCAGAGTAAGTTGGGGAACTTCTGTTGTATACATGTTTTCCATCGACTTTGATAGTTTTCAGTTAAATGAGATATAAATGCACAGTCTGAGCCTACTTCATCACAGTCAAGGGCAAATCTTCCACTAACTACAGTGAGAGCAGAATCCAGCACAACAATTTCAAAAAGGGCCACACACAATGGCAAGCAAGTGTGGATAAAATGAGAACTCCCCTCTTCCAAATCTTTGCCCAAAACTCTGATCACACTGTTTTTGAGGATCAAATAAATGACTAGCTAAAATAAATATGAAAGTTAAGGCAACAACTAAAGAGCCTCTGCCCTTCTTAATTTTTACTGGAGCCAGAAGTGGAAGTGCCAAATGAATACAAGTTTTCATGAAATGTTCATTTCAGCTTAAAGCTAGATAGTTTGGATAAGCATATGGACTTCAAAGCCCTCAGCTGAAATACCAGGCTTTCAGAGGTTCCATCACTACTATTTATAATATGTACAAACATGTGATCTGTGAAGCAAAATGTGTATCATAACGTTGTATGTGTAGCTCTACTGTGTATTCACAAGTATCTAAGAGTCTGCTAGACTTGATGCTGTCAGATATATGTACTGATCCTAGTCCTCACTGAGGCAAAACCTCATTCACTGAAGTCTACAGAAATTTCACCTGTAAAAGGACTGCAAGATCAGGACCATTATTTTTAATTTTCTATTACTATATTTCAATTCCAAATATTTAAAATGATCCAATTTCTGTGACTCCCATTCTGGAACATGGACATCATTGTGACACGTTTAGAATTACAATTGTAATTAGTTTTCTTTATTTCCTATCCCGTTATTTACTAAAGTCTAAATTCTGCTGCTGGGGAAATCCTTCACTAATTCCTATTTTCCTCCTTTCCTTCTTTGTCCATTTTCATTTTTTGTGTGGTATGTGTGTGTAAGGAATTTACTCCCTACTCAACATTAGGATACTTTAAGTGATCTCATTCTCCTTAAACAATAATCCATCTCTCCTAGAAACAAAAAGAAAACAATCTTGTGCTTTTTTAACACAATCTAAGAGATAAAGAAGAGGGCAGCTCAGCGGACAAATATCAGAATATAGCTACTGTAGATCGCTGGTTCATTCTAGCCAAGGTAAATGGCTGAAAGTTGTTAGTGTCTAATGGCTGTTCTGTAGTCTTCATGAAAAGAGTTTTTCCACTGAGTTTTCAGTGCAGAGTTATCTACCTCAGAACTGCACCCTAGCTGGCTGGCTCACTATGAAGGTTACCAACCCATCTCACCCCTAAAGGAGATCCCTCCAAAACAGGGTGAGGCAGGTTGTCTGGGAGGTGTAAGGAAGCTTACAGAGATGATTTTAGTCTTCAGGGCTGACATTACATCACTTTTCACCAGCAGTACTGTAAATTATCACACACAAAGTGTAAGAAATGACATAACAGACTGTAATAACAACTACATATTTTACTTTCTGAATAAGATTAAGCACTAGACGCAGTGTTACACATTGAGCAGTAGTAAGTTTTAAATCCCCTGTGCAATCAGCTCTTTCACTCATGAGTGCATAGGGAAGAAAACAGGGGCAAGGATTGGGCAAAGAATAGGTGATTGTGGATGTCTGGACTTAAGAGCTATCACCATCATTCATTCCCTTAATCCTGCTACTCGAGAACAGCAAGCTGGCAGTTGCACAATGACACACATCAAAGCAGGACTCAGTGATGTTTTACTCTGTGCTTACATGTGCAGATTGCCAGTGCTGTGAGGGAACAAGTTCTCCGTGTATATATACACAACGGTGTAAATGACAAGCTAGAATAACATATTGTGTGTGACATGAAAAAATAACATCTCTGCCTTGTCAAAAGTGACAGATTAAGATTTAGGATCGGGAGCAGGAGGAAAGGCTGAGTAAATTGTTGGCAGAAAACATGAATGATATTGTTATATTAGACGTTAAATTCACTTTGTGGGCTGGAGAAGAAAGTCCACATGACACCCTCTAACAATGGCATAAGCTGTCCAGAGTTTGCTATTAGGAGAAGAGGTTTTCAGGAAACATGGCTCTTTGAATGGGATCGTTGGAAGGTTTATGACAACTCTCAAAGAGGTTGCACATTGACAGTATTAGGAGGGAGAAGCTGTTCACTGAAGTTATTTTAACTTGCAGAGTGTCTCTGGTTAAAGGGACATATTCTCATCTAGATGCACAGGGATTTGTACTTATAATTAAACTCTGGTGAGAGTTCATAGCCTCCCCCTCTCCCCCGCCCACTATCAAGAAAACACAACTTGAAATAGTCAGCATGATCAAATCTGGCCTATTGCATCTTCGCACTACAGTAAAAAATTTTTGGGGGAAATGCAATAAGAGAGAATATTGTTTCACTTTGCCATTTGGGGCTTATTATACACTACATTGGTTCTCTCCACATCTATCAATAAACTCTTAGGGGTGAAATCCTGGCTTCACTGAAGTCAACGGCAAAAATTCCATTGACTTTAACAGGTCCACAATTTTTAGAATTCTAGCTATACAGTTGGTTGGTGTCTTTGGAATTGAGAAGGGCTGCTCTCTACTTTCCCATGCTACAGGGTGGAAAAGTAGCTTTGCAAAACCTAAGGAGAGGTTTGCAATGGATAAGTTTGGTTACTATTTTCTGCTGCCTCATTATTGTTTTCTTATTTTCTTTTGCCTCTCCGAAAATGATTTTTGTTGCTGCAGACCCATCCACAAAGAAAGCACAATTTAATATATCTTATCCCCTGAGCTGTGCTATAGACATCATAGATTATGTTGGTGCATGAACAGGAAGCAAACAAAGCTGAGTAATGTTGTCTTATGTTTCATAAGAAACAAAGGGGCAAAGGGAAAACTGTCAGATAGATAAGGCCATAACAGATAAGAAAATTATTTTTAAGCTTCTAAGAGAATATTATCTGAAATAACAGAAAAAATACCCGTTTAAGTAAAAGGTATATGAAAGTAATTCTTTAAGGGAAACTCAAACTCCACCTACTATATAGTTACATGATTTCTGCATCTATGCTTAACCAAGTAGTAAACAGGTTGAGTTGTAACACTGGTTTTGATGTAAGGATAAATGGAAACTCTTGGGATTAGCCACCCACAAATCAGACAGAGGATGGAGGGAAAGACTTGTATTTCATGCCAACACAAAACAGTAACACTATTCTTCTTTTTTATTCTCTATTGTCCTTTTAATGTCCACAAAAGTCTAACACATGAAACCTATTTAGCAAATTCCTTGGAAAGTGCAACAAACTTCCAAGTTAAATTTGGAAGCTGTGATTGGCTCTTTAAATAAAAGAGGATGAGCCTTATGTTTTAAATACTGAGTTGATGTGCTGGCTGATATAATAAATTCCACCAACACTGATACTCTCATATGGTTATGTGAAATTGCTCAGTTGGTGGCAACAGATACCTTGGAAAGAGATCTTGGCTTTTGTTGACTTTTTTCATTGTTATTTTTTTTACAAAAACTTAATTATATAGCTGCTGACAGTTTTATAGGCCTCAATTCAGCCATGTACTTAAGCATGTATCTAACTTTAAGCACGTATTTCCATTGAAGTCAATGGGAGTAATCACATGCTTAAAATTAAGCATATGCTTACATTCCTTGGTGAATCACAGTATCTCAGACACTAGTTACAGCTGAGGAAGTAGATGGTGACTACAGTGTAAGAGTTGCAGAATCAGATGCAAAATGTTGATTTAACTGCAACTGTTTTTGAGAAAAATGCTCTGTGCTTTTTTCTTATATGTACACACATCCCCACAGGCAGTCACTGGTCTTTTGAATGCTTAGTGCATACTGCGATTCTCATAGATTCTGCATGCACATTTTTTTAGTTGTACCTTTCCTCTGGTTTTAGTTGCACATTCCATAAATGGTGATGATAAGCCTGTATAAATGTTCTTTTGTATTATAGATTCAACTCTGTGCTAATGTGGGTTCAGATATCATACCTATGACAAAAACATTAGTGCACCTATTCAGAAAAGGAAAGGCAAGTATTTTAGAAGTATTTATTTCTAAAAAATATATATAAACTTTAACATCTTTTTGACATCAGTTTTGACATCTTAAAATTGAATAAAACATTGTTACCAGTAGAGCTGTGAAATCTCAATGGTTTTGCTTCAGGAGTGTGTGTGTATGTGTCTACAGTGTATTTGGTGTCAATGCACAGAAATTCACACACCTTGAGATTCACATTTAGTTTTGAGTTTGAACTGAAAAAAATCTCAATGCAAAACATAGTTAAAATTGCCACACTTCACCTGTTTTCACATAAAAACGAAAGCAACGACAACAAACATTGCATGATTTTGTAGCAAGCCCACATTCTTATGAAACTGAGCTCAGGTTTGCTAAGACTTGTCTAAATGGGGAAACTGAGCAGCAGAAGTATATGCTGGTATAACTCCTCATGTAGACACTTTATCCTGGACAAAAAAGTGACTTTATTCCAGTATAATTACTCTGTTCCCCTACTCAGTTTCCCCATATAGACAAGACCTCGAAGGGTGGGCCGGGTCTGAGTTTCAAGTCTGTAATTAATACTTGAAAATCAGGCTACTATTGCTTTGGATTTCCTTGTAAAGATATTGCTCTTCTCCAGTTGAGTCTACATCCAGATTATGAAGTTCAGAACCACATGTTAGAATTAAATTAAAATGCTTTTCTGTTTTTAAATTGTTTCTCCATTTTAAGATGGAGCACCAAAAAAATGCAGAAAAACAGAGGAAAATAAACAAGATCACATTGTCTTTTGAAGCTTATAATGGGTACCTGCACCTTAATTCAATCCAAGGAAGTGTTTTAGCTGCATTAAGATAAACTATTAGTGGCTTTTCTGATTTAAATTTATACATTATACAATAATAATAATGGTTAAATTATCCTTCAAGGGCCTAATCCTTCAAGGTACTGATTTTAGGAACTGAGGGTGCTCAGCGCCTCACAGAATTGTGACCTAACAACACACACACATACTTGAACCAAAGAGACTAACAAATTTATTAGAGCATAAGCTTTTGTGGGCTACAACCCACTTCTTCGGATGCCGAAGAAGTGGGTTGTAGCCCACAAAAGCTTATGCTCTAATAAATTTGTTAGTCTCTAAGTTGCCACAAGTACTCCTGTTCTTTTTGAGGATACAGACTAACACGGCTGCTACCCTGATACTTGAACCAGTAAATCAAACATTTCAAATCTGGTGAGTGCTTCAACAGTATAAAAATAATCTACTGCCTGTAGCTTCTTGTCTAATAATTACCCTTCATGGAAGTTGGAAGTTACTCATGTGGCTGTTGTTAGTATGCCAGGACCAAGAGATTTTACTCTACCTATTTTAATAAATCTAGATCTTAATAGATACAGGTTAAATATGCACCTGACCCTGATCATCCATTGAAATCTACATTTAAAGTCAGTAATGCACTTAATGGTGCTATCTGGGGATATGAAGTAAGAAAATAGCATTCAGCATTATTCACTTACCTAAAATGCCAGAAACAACAACTGCAATAGATTAGACTTCATGAGTCTGTTGGAGGATCACTTGTTCATTATTTCAAGCATTTTGTACTAGCTTTGCTTGCTTGTTAAAAATAACACACATTCTATTCTGAAAATTCTGTACCAGAACTTGGTATTTTCTGAACATTAAAACTTTTTAAATGCTTCATTTCTTTATCTGCTAAAAACAAAAGTGCCAACAATGGGATTTTGGGAGGGGGGTAGTTAAAAAACTAAATATGAACATTAAAAATGAAACCAACATTATTAATCAACTTGATTAAGGTTCCCCTTTGACTGATTCATCATCAGTGGGAGTGCAGAACATGTAATTAATGCAATGCCTGTATTCAGTCAGAACAGCTGCTCTAGGGAAAAAAAGGGAAGGGATTGGAGATTTATACCAGAATCATAAAACGATGACCATTAAAGGTCTTAGTGGCTTTTTTAAAACTGCAAGAGAGAGCCTGAGGGTTGGGGGTGGGAATCAAAGATGCAAACTCGTCCTCTAATATCCAATTTCGGAGACAAAAAAGACAAAAGTAATGCCTGGGGTTGGAAAAAGAGGATACAAGGAGCATTCTGTATGATTAGAACCAATTATGTAGCTTTTTATTGCATAACAACACAGGATCAGTGTCGCTAGAGTTGTTACTTGCCTTGTATTATGCAGTTCCATATTTTGTTTTTTGTTCCTGTCTAAAAATGAAGAAGAAATCCAGAATGTCCCTTCTTAATGAGTGTGTTAGTAATAGCAGAGTTGTACACCGAGAGATTTTTATAATACCAGTTCTCCAACTTCCCCCAAAGAGCCTGGCAGGTTTTCTTTTATATTATTTTGGTCTTGCTTTCTCTAGCCAGCTGCTTTTGGAGGGGCTGATATAATGTACTGGTTTTGAGTGTGTGTGATTTAATCTTCTTATGGCCACAGATAAGATAAAGCACCATCAGCTTCTGATAATAAAAGGGAGCCGAGAATGGGATGTCTCAATTCAAGAGCTAGATGCCTTTGTTTTCAGACTTAAAGGAAAAAGGCTCTGGTCTTGGTTCAGTAGGAATGTGTGTGATTCTAACAGTTGTGCCTGTCATCATCAGCATATAAATTTGCTACTCTGGGAGAGAAGAGAGGGAGACCTCTATTTTTACAGATGCAACAACTGTAAAGGGGCCTTTTAGCCCAATCCGCAAGTCCTTACTCAGGCAGAACTCCTAATATTTTCCTTGTCATCTCCTGTGCTCTGTGTTCTGTTTTATGAACTTAAATGAATAAAACCAGAAAAGATGTAAAAGCAAAATTGACCTTGTTCACCTATTTCTGACACTCCTCAGACTCTCAGCGTGAATTTGGGAGTCTAAGAATTTTCTTATGTTAAAAAGTAGAAAGATAATCACAAACTTAACTATAGAGAGACCAAAAGCTCTCCGTGAGTGTATTCTTCCATAAATATACAGATATGACACTGATATATTTTCATATATTTCTAATTTCAGTATATGTTTCACAAATTCATGGTTTGGTGTTTTTATGGTAATAGGCTGTAATTACATAAATGTTACAAATACTGTACAAAGATGAGCCAGTTATTAGTGTTTTTGCCTATTAATAAAGATTTGGGGCAAGGGGGGAGGAAAGTGGAGACTAATGCAGGGTTTATAATCATGAACTTGTTTCATGTGGTTTTAATCAAAGCTGGGCTGTCTGGAATTAAGGGTCACCACCCTGCTAGGCACCTTGAGAGGAATTTCTGTTTCAAATAAGAATAGGGCTGCTGCTGACATGAATGTGTCTGTGAAGTTATGTTTTGCAGGAAACCAGGCATAACAGCACACACACAAAAAAATTGCTAGTATGATGCTTTGAAGAAGGGAGGTTGTGGCATTTCATAGCATGTCTTATTACTAGCCCCACAAAAGAAAATAATAATAACCTGACCCAACCATTTTTCAAACACGTATACTGCAAATTATTTTTCCAATTTGGATGTGTAACAGATTGTAGCTGACTGATAGGTTATGGAGAACTTGTTTTTGTTCAATTTAAATTATTCTAATCTAGAATTTGTAGGTTAGATTCCAAGGCCAGAAGGGACCACTGAGATCATTTAGTCTGACCTGTATAGCACAAGCCATGAGATACAAGGATTGAGAATGAGATAAAAATAATTAAAATAAAATATTCATTTGATAAGTAATAAAACCACTTTTAATAAAAGGGAGGCCTATGAGACAAAGTTGGGATGTAAATGTCAGCTTTCCAGCACTTTGTGGTAGTGATGGTGGTGCTGCTTGTATTGAGATTTATTGGTTCAGCTCATTATGGAAATAAGAGATAGACACAAAATCTGTTCCCTAAGAATCATGGTGTTTGGATCCAGAACTTTGCTTTTGTTTTCCTCTTAAAAAAATCATATGAGAAAGCCAAAGCACAATGCAGTTATGGCAGAGTAGAGATAACTGTTACCTATTGAGCTCATCAGCACCAAAACACAGCCGTTTAACAACAAAGTTTATTTTATTTTCATTTTATTCCTTATAAATACTAATTTACATCAATTCACTTCTATACGATCATTATATGAGACAGTTTGTAGTTTGAGAGGAAAAGCGATACAGTCATCTTCAAGAATGGCCACATGACTTTGTACATTTAACTGGAATTTTGTGCTGTTTTTCCAGCACTGCTCTGCCATCTCATCAGATTGTGTGGAGTACCTGATTTGCTTTTTCAGGGGGTCGTACTACTAAGGCCTAGTAAAGTGGGATGTTAAGAGAATTTTAAACACAGAGGCCCCAGTTCTATAAACACTGAGGCATGTGCTTAACTTTAAGCACAGGAGTAGTCCCATTGAAATCAATGTTTTCAGGATCAAGGCCAGAAAGTGATCCATGCCTCATTGCTCTCAGCATTTCCATGGCATCACTTTGTTATTAAATAGATCTTATATAGTTGCTACTGAAAGTAGCACTGAAGTTTCTAAAATGTCGTCAGTCTCAGTCCCCTATGCCAGTGACAAGTGTTATTATTTAGCTGGTCCTACTGCTGAGTCTCAGTGGTGCACATCAGCATAGAAAAATATGTAAAATGAAAAAAAAATATTGGACCCAATCCTCCTCCTATTGAAATCAATGGCAACGGTCCCAAAAAACTTAAATGGAAGCAGGATCAGAACTGGAAACATGCTCAACCCATCCCCTCAGGGGTGAAAGTAACTTAAAGGACTTACCGGTACACCAGAGTCCTGAGGGGGGGTGGCCTCAACCGGAAGAGGTATGGCTCTGGCTGTGGCTGGGAACCCCAGGGCCTTTAAAACACCACAGAGCTCCCAGCTGCAGAGGCGGCTGGGAGTCCCGGGGCTCAGGGGCGAATTAAAGGGCCCGGGGCGCCGGCCACCGCGGAGTTCCAAGCCCTTTAAATCCCCACCCAAGCCCGGCTGCCAGAGCTTCAGCAGTGATTTAAAGGGCCCAGGGCTCCCCATAGTGGCTGGAGCCCTGGGCCCTTTAAATCATCACCCGAGAAGCCGGTCCAGTCCGGCACGGCGTACCGGCTCTTGCCCATACGCTGTATCGGACCGTACCAGCTTACTTTCACCTCTGCGTCCCCTTTTGTATTCTCACATTTTCCATCTTCTTGCTATTTAAAGAGAACAATTTTTTTTTCTGATGCCAATATCCCAATACTTCAGCGATCAAAAAAATGCCTCATGTGACTGCACTGCTGGTGCTTGTCTAGGACAATCTTTAATCAGATCTGTCACAGTCACATGGAAATGAACTGCCTGATATGTTTTGCAGTATAAACAGAGGCACCTTGGGCCTCATTCTCATTTACACTAAGGCAATTTTATACCACATTGGTAATATAGAGAGGCCTCGAAGTGGGTGTAAATGTAATTTAACAGTGTACAATAGCTTTGTGTAAGAGAATCAGGACCAATATGTATAAAGAAAAAAAACACAAGAAGGTGCAAAATTTTGATCTAGATATCAGTACTAAATTTAGGGGGTTTAGCATCTGGGGCTTTGGCCCACTGTAAGGCTAGAATGGGGGCATTTGCAAAATTCAACCCTAGATCCTTGTTCAGATTTCAGATGTTCCAAAGTCTGGGAGCTGTTTTGACTAAGGGTTCTGGTTGGAGACTAGAGCTGGCTGAGAAATGAAAAACTAGTTTCACAAAAAAAAAAAAAAATCAAAATTTCAATCTTGTTTTCTTTTCAAAGTGTTCAAAATAGACTCATTTTTTATTTTAGCATTTTTTTCATAATTTATTTTCTCAAAACATTATCAATATTTTTGTTTACCCCCAACCAATTTTTTTGATAAAAGAAAACTTTTTTCATTGACTGAAAACAGTTTTCGATCAATGGAAGAAAATGTTTATCAAGTTCAATGACGTTAGTGTTTTACTTAAAAAAATGAAATTTCAATAAAAAAATAACAATTTTGTCTAAACAAATAAATATATCAACAATATCATGAGCAAAATAAAATAAAAATAAACATGATGATCAAATATTTTCAAAGGAAAAACACTACTCTACGTGTATTATAGATCAGAATTGGGGCTTGACCTAATATATAGATTACTGAAGTTTAAATTGGCTTCTGTTGTCACATGTATTGTGTTGGGTTACATCACTGTGCTGTTATATTGTACACAATATAGCTGCCTTCTTATCTGTGGTGATGTATTTGGCCAGTCAGTTGCTGTTCAGTGGAGAGAATAACGGTCTCATAAATAATGAAGGAGCTTGCCATAATGGCAGTGTTGTGTATGTGTGTTCTGTGTAGATCCTCTGTTTGGCTGTTACAATCTCCAGTGTGCCACGAAGATGGCTTTCATCATCTGGAAAAGGAGAAATCAGCCTTCCAGAGTGCAGTCTCACAGACAGATAATAGATCATATGCAAGAAAATACATCAAAATCATGTACAAGTTGAAAGATAACTAATAAAAGGAAGAAAATTCTGTGGGAAGACTTTTAACACATCCTAACACAGCCCCATATTTCATAAGCATTGTAGTACAGAGAGCATAACCCCGCTCTCTGATAAGCTATAAACTGTCTGGGTACCTTTTAAGGATGATGAAAGTGCTCAGAGGAGTACAATGGTTTCCCTCCAAGCCTCCTCAGCAAGAGAACAACTAACTGTGGTCCCCACAGGGAAACGTCCACTTCCCCTCCCAGACAAGCTGCAGCTCGCAAGAGGTTAAAATTTAGGTTTTAAATTGAAATAGGACCTATGGTGTGACTCGCAATTCATCTTCCTAAGGTGCAAAAGTTAGGAGTGCAGGAAAGAGAGAGGGGGAGGAGGGGAATCAGGGAGAGGAAAGAGAAGGAAAGAAGGGAAAGAAGAGGGTCCAGCAGAGGATTCAGACTGCAATGAAAGTACAGGCTTTGGCTATATTTGCTGCCAAAATCTGTACTATTTTAAGATGAAAATCCCAACTCCATAATATTTAGTTTGGGGTGGAAAGGAAATAGAGGGAAGATGGAAAAAAATCTTTCCTGTATATCTATTTATCATATTCATTTCATATAGGAGTGGAAGGATTTTACTGTCTGGTTTGAGTGATGAAGTCCCAGTTGTGGATGACTTTGGTTAGTGCATAACAGGACATCCTCAAGGCTGACCAGCCCAGCCAATCAGAACTTGATTTTCACTTCATTCCAATTTGTGAATAGACAATATCTTTGAAAATCAGGCCATCTGCATCCCTACCCCAACCATATTCTGATCTGGAAGACAATGCTGCTATGTTCTGAATATAAGCACAACACACATCTAACACTGTTAAGGACATCAAGGGGTACATTGCACTTCAACCTTAACAACAAATAGGATCAGTTTAACCTTTTCTCCCAGCATTATAAAATGCAGCACAATATTTCCAAGCTGTCACTACTGTTTGCACATATAGAACATGCATATTGTGCAGGAATTTGAAATTGTCTCATTTGTAAGCAAGACCCGAGAATTCTTGCACTCTATTCCATGCTGACTAGGCCTCAGCTGAAGTATTGTGTCCAGTTCTGGGCACCACATTTCAGGAAAGATATGGACAAACTGGAGAAAGTCCAGAGAAGAGTAACAAAAATGATTAAAGGTTTAGAACATGACATAAGAGAAAAGATTGAAAAATTGGGTTTGTTTAGTTTGGAGAAGAGAAGACTGAGGGGGATATAACAGTTTCCAAGGACATAAGATGTTGTTACAGGGAGGAGGGAGAAAACTTGTTCTCATTAACCTCTGATGACAAGATAAGAAGCAATGGGCTTAAATTGCAGCAAGGGAGTTTTTAGGTTAGACATTAGGAAAAGCTTCCTGTCAGGGCAGGTAAACACTGGAATAAATTGCCTATGTAGGTTGTGGAATCTCTGTCATTGAAGGGTTTTAAGAGCAGGTTAGACAAACACCGGTCAGGGATAGTCTAGAATAATACTTAGTCCTGCCTCTTGAGGGTCCTTCCAGTCTTACATGTCTATGATTCTATGATTTCTTTTAATATTTTGCATACAGATTAAATAAATCAGGGTCTAATCCAGCAAGCTCTGCATGTGTACAGTTCTGCACCCATAGGGCTTGCAATGCCTGGCCCAAAATAATTTTACAGTGCTTTCTATGGACAAACAGCAAAGTGGAGTTTGACTGCATTCTGATTCTCCAGTTAGAATAAGACACTGTCATTTTGGATCAGCTTGTGGTTACGTTATGATTTCAAATCCAAACAAAGCAATCTAAGCAAAATTTCCTAACTAGGAGAAGATGGCTGCACCACTCAATGCACTGTACAGTGCCAAGATGTGAATAAATATTTTTTCACTTCTCTGTGCCAACCCTAATTGAATATGGCAACATATCATAATTGGATATTTATTTTTATTTGCAAATTTGTATGTAATTTCTCTTGAATATTGGCAAACTTGAATTCTTTTTTTCATATTCCGATCTGGAAGACAATGCTGCTATGTTTTGAATATAAGCACAACACACATCTAGCACTGTTAAGGACATCAAGGGGTACATTGCACTTCAACCTTAACAACATATAGGATCAGTTCAAACTTTTCTTCCAGCATTATAAAATGCAGCACAATTTTTCCAAGCTGTTACTACTGTTTGCACATGTAGAACATGTATATTTTGCATAAACATTTTTAAAAAGGCAGGTGTTTGGCTGGTGGGTGAGTGGGAGGATGGGTGAATAGATGACTAATACACACACTAATGCCATCCCATTATCTAAAGTAGTTTGCAGCATTATTCAATGATAAAACTGTTAACACGATGTACTAGGCCATAAAAATGACTACATGATAGTTATTTCAGAAGCTCTTCTTTTTTAGAAAAATATGATAAAGACGTTTTAGAAAAGCCTAAAGTTTATTAAAACAAAATTCAGCATTTCTTCAAAGCTATCTCAAATATACAGACATGCCCTTGTCATGGAATCAAAATAGTTCTCCCCACACTTCCACCCCCTGGCTGGAGTAAACTTATTCAGCTGCATAAATGAAAAGAATGTCATGCTGAGTAGCTGTACAGTTCTATGAAACAGGTATATCTACTGTCGTTATTGTTTATATCATCTTGTGCACACAGAATCTATAGGAAAGCGATTGTTACATTAAGTTAGTGTTTTTACCAGTTTGATAAGCTTCAGACTCTCACATAGAAATTTAGTTCCAGATCATGAAATATGAGTACAGATTAGCTTTATTTGACATTGTTTCTTTAATTTAACAGTCTCTCAAACACTTTAAGCAGCTAATGGTTGAGGAAGAGAGAAATTAGAAAGGCAAGAGAAAAAGAGACATGTATTGCAATACATTTGAAATGAGATGAAGAGTCTGTGAAATGCAGGAAGGCTGTTCCAGATGGCAGGACGAGCAAAGGGGAAGGCTCTCACATCAAAGTAACAGGAATTTATGGGAGGACATAGAAGAGGCTAGGGCCAGATAAGCAGGGGGACAGTGTAGAAAAGCAAAGAAAGACCAAGAGTGGGAGGTAGACTGGGGCAAGTAGATGCAGGGCGTTTGAAAAAAGACAGGGCTCTTTTGAACTGAGTCCTGATATTATTATGAAATCCAGTGGAATTGCTTAAGGACAAGGATGATGTGTTTTTGTTCCTTTTTATATGTGAGAAGGTAGGAGCAGCATCTTCCATGTGTTGGAGTCTGCAGAGCTGTTATTTGGAGAGGAGGGAGTTAAACATAAGAAAAGGTGAAGGAATAGATGAGGATCTGAACAGAGGTAGAGTTCAGGAAGTGATGTACTCAGGCACTATTTCAAAGGTGATGAAAGATAGGTTTGCAGACACAGGAGGTAGAGGAACAGGAGGCAAGTCCAGTATCAAAAATATTTACCAAAAGGCTGTGTCTGACTATTAAGTTTAGATTTTAGGTTACAATATTGTAGTTATTCTAGTATGAGGCTGCTTCACATGGTGTCTTAACTCCATTAAAACCCCCTTCAGCCTCTTCAGTCTGCCATGACAAGCATACATTTGGGGCCAGGTCCTTCACTGATGGTATCAATTGGCATAGCTCTGTTGAAGTCAATCAGCCATTCTGATTTACATCAACAGAAGATCTGCCCATAGGTTCCTAAGAAGAGTCTGACTGAATAAAGCAGGCCAGAGCTGCAAAATTTGGATCAGGATTTCAAATCCTCCAAAATCCAAGAGTGTTTATATCCAGAGATTTGACTGGAGCATAGCAGAGAAAAGAGCCAGATGCAGCATCCTGAACTGGATCAGGATTGGGATTCTGAATCCCTCGTTCTAGCATTTTGGTTTGGGCCCCATCTTTAATTCTGAGGGAGCACACAACTGACCAGGCAAACTGATTGCTAGACCCTGTTGTCACACACGCTCTGTGTACCATGCTGTTTTGTATCAGAAGTCATTATTGCAGTTATCCAACTTGTCTGAAACTAACCATGGTGTGTCTTTTGAACATTTGGATTTTGGTTGCCTTTTAAGGAATGTATTAAAAGTGATATTTTGCAGACTTGGCCATATCGTGGGTTTGTTTTATCAGAGATGGCCTAAACTGCCACTTGGTATTTTTGCTGTTAGCAAGACTGACTAATTGCCAGCTGCACTGGTCTGCTATCCAAAAAAAGCATTAAAAAAAAATCTTGTAAGCACTTTTTTTTTTATTTCTGGTGGCCAAACATAAAGGAAAAACCATTTTAAATAGTGGGAATAATTCTTTTACAAGTTATCCCTCTGATCACTATTTTTAAGTGCTGAGTTCAGGGGCAGAATCCTTGTTGTTTAAAAATGAACACAGACACATATGAGGATGGAAGCTGTCCAGGAACATATTGCTTTGAGTTAGCAGATGTATCCTCAAATATTTGTGTCTTCTAACCTTGTAAGAAGGAGCACTAAGAGGGGAAGGGAATAGGAATGGGAAAGACTGAACTCCTCGATTTTAAACTTGACCTCTCACAGGCATTTGTTCTGCTCATGGAAAAAAATTAGAAAGAATATTGCCTCACTATGAAAATCTTTGAGGATTCTGTTCTACAGACACTTGCCTTCTGGAAATTTTCTGAAAGGAAGGGAAATATATGTACACATTCCAAAACATTTTTTCTGAGGAAATATTTCTATTTAAACTTCCATTGGTATATTTTCTATTGCACTTTCATTGGCATATTTTTCCCTGGGAATAATTTTGTACTCCCTCCATATACCTTTTTATGAAAACGATTTGTTTGGTCTTATGTTTGTAAGTGACAAGGTGGTTAGTTTAGGACCTGAAGGTATTTCCTCAGCACTCATTTGAGGGAACCACAGTACCAGCATATCAGGATACTTTTCAAGAAACAGTAATGGGTGCTAGGATTTTTTCTATGGAACATTATATTGGGTCCTTGATTAGTCAAAATGAGCTGCAAATCATTTCAGTATATGCCACTTTCTCCTGTTTTCATTATCAATATATTTTATGTCTCTCAAATGATACTTTGTGACATAGTGCTGAGGCCTAACAGATGGGTCAGTACTCTGATCACTGTGGCCTCAATTAGTTTCCCTAACAATGGCTGATTGAGGAAATTGGGGGAAATTAGCAAATCAGATGGGGAGGCTGGAAGAGTTAAGGAGCTGATTGGCTCATCAGCTGACTAAGTTGACAAAAGGTAGGAAGGAAATGTTAGAAGAGGGAGGATAGGACTAGCAGTGCCTAGACTGAAAGTGATCATAAGGAAGGAAGGAAGGACCGTCCAGCCAGCCAGCATGAATGGGGGCTGCAAGCAATAGGGACATAGGTATTAGAATTGTTGTATTGCAAATTGTTGGTGGAGGGCACTTGAATAACATATAAGGTGGTCACTAAAAGAAGGGAGTCTGAGTGGCTTCTGGGGTGACTCAGGGTGGGAGATAATATAGTTGGTTACATACCTGCTTACAAGTTCCACTGTGATACAAAAGAGGTATGGATAGTATGTATATATGTGTGCTTTATATATACCACAGCCACTGACCTGAAATGCAATACTGTACCTCTTGGACTGCACTCAATTGTATAGATATCTATTTATTAAATGGGATAAATTGCAATGGTGGTTATACATTTCAATCAAGTATTTGTTGACTGAGGAATGCATAAACTATTCCTTTGCAGATTAGTGCCAGGACAACTAATCATTTCAAGATGCTTCCATTTAAATGGGGAAAGATCTCTAATTAAATAAAAGGAATACTTCAAAAATCACCTTCACACACTTGCAACTCAGCCAGCATTGATTTTTGAATGTGGGACAGTTGGGGTAGGTTTGTGGGGCCAAATTCAGCTCTAGTGAAACTAGCTATCTAAGAGGAGTTTTAGACCATGAATTTTGTTAAACCAGCAGACTATCTTCTAGAACAATAGTTCTTACCATTGGGTGCATCCCGAAAGCAAGCTGTGAGGTCTCACCCCTCTGGAAGAGAGCAGCAAACCTTGTAGCTACAAGGACCCAGCAGGTCTACAGCAGAGGAGGGAACAAATAGCTGGCTTCATCTTCTTCCTCCTCCTGCTACTCCTTCCTCCATCTCTCTCAGCAGAGATGGCTGTTTGCTATGTGGCAGTCTTCCACTGGATGAGGAATGGACAGTAATGACGAATGGACACCGGGGATCAGACCCAAACATAGAGGGTAGCCCTATCCTGGGTGGTTCCTACCCACCTCTGACAGACCTGAGAATTTGTCTTTCTCTTACAGTTTGGCAACCCATGTCTAGCTTGTTATGTCAATGAAGTTCCATTGAATTGAAATGAACTACCTCCTCTCTTCTCCCCACTCCTCAGCTGTCAGCTCTGGCACAGGCCTTCCAGGGACTGCAGATTCACCTTTACAACCCTTTGGAATAGCACTTCTTCTGCTATGGAGCTGGACACTGAGCAGGCAAGGTAGGAGAAAGGAGAAGCTCCCCACACCTCACAACCCTACTGTCCCCAACAGCACCGCTCCATCCCAACCCCCAGACACCAGTCCCTCAACCACATAAGCTCTTCCTTCAGCAGCAGCACCAGTCGCCTCTCTTAAAGCCATTCCCCACCCTCCACATATTTTTGAACTGCAACCCACAAAATAGACAACAAAAATTATCCCAGGACTCAAATCCCTCAATTCTATGCATCCATAAAAGATTGTGGGATGTCATAGGTCATGGATGGAACTCTTGGGGCATTGTGTGGATCCTGGACCCAAAAATGATCAAGAGTTCATGCTCTAGACCTCTGTCAGATATATTGTAGAAATTACAATCTTGACTTTGTTAGATCCCTAGGCTCCCAAAAATTAGAATATTTCTGAGCTTGATACAGACATACATGAGATTTGTTTGTTTGGAACATTCTGAGTATATCAAACCTGGTATGTGGAGGAATTTTGTTATTCAAATTTAGCCTTAAAGATAAATACAACTGCATCATATTGCAAATGCCCTCAGAATGATTCCAGTGTGATTAAAATAATGAAAATTCAAAATGTCCAACATTTTCCTATAATCTTTGTAGGAGTGGGAAACTGGGCACAGGGATGATTTTGACAGAATATTGTTCATTCTCACTTTCTAAATGTGCACAGAGCAGGCTTGATCCAAGTTCCATTGAAATCAGTAGGGTCCTTTCTACTGACTTCAGGGTAAATTGGATCAAGCCCAGAGGGAACACTGGAGGGGAAAATTCCTTAATGCTAAATCAAAGAAAAACTATTTTTTGTAAATCATCCGACTGATGCTTTAGGAGACATTAACTGATCCACATGGCCAATATTAGATACATATGTTCACAACAAAATTAAGACACTGCAGCTGCTGAATATTTAATGATATAAATAAGTATGTCTTTAGATGTGATAAATATAGTGAACTTCTCCACAATGCACTGTGAAAAAGCAATTAAAAACTTAAACGACATACATATCTTTGTGTGTGGGACTGAGCAGGAACATTTAAAATTATGAACTTTGTTTAAAACAAAGTAATTGCAAAATGTTTACTGAGTAGAGATTTTTTTGGATTGTACAGTGAGAAACTGACCAGTTATGACCCAACAGACTTATGCCATCAGTTTTTACTTCCTTAGGAGGTTCTTTAACTTTAATACAAAATGGTTTTTTTTTTCAGTGTATTGTACTTCTTTCCAGATGGCTTCTACAGAGTCTTGGCAGACACACTCCAAGATTAGGGTTGTTGCCCTTCTTATCTCTCACTTTAAATAGATATTTTTGTCCAAGAGCTTTTACAAACCGTTTAGCAGATCTATAACTGGGCTCATTATCACAATAAATACAATATCCTGGCCTATTGCATGCATGTATTATCTGAACATTCAGGTATTTTAAGAGAGGAATATGTAAAAGACCATTGCAGTTCAGATTTAATGTACTGTACACAAACGTCTCTTGGTTGAATGGAAATAAGCAAACAGCTAATGTCAAAGTTAGATAAATTCCACTTCTCAACTGGCGGGCATGGTGTACTTCAGATACAAGTCAACATGCTCCCTCCAAATTCTAAATATTGCACCTTGAAAATAAAGAGACAAGGTGGGTGAGGTAATATATTTTATTGGACCAACTTCTGTTGGTGAAAGAAACAAACTTGAAAGCTTGTCTCTTGCTCAACAGAGGTTGGTCCAAAAAAAATATATTACCACACACTTCCTATATGCATTCCTAATAGGGATAATCGTAAGTCCTATTAGGACTCAATCTCATGATCCTTAGGGCCAAATTCTCCCTTTTCCCACTGAAGAATTGGAATATTACTGGGGTTGCACTAATGTAAATTAGAATTTGTCTGAATTTGTTATGTGTTCTGACCTGAGTTCAGACACAAAATTCAGTCCCAGTAAAATCTAATATAGTGTCTGTAAAAGCCAAGGAACCCTGTTCCCCTTTCGTCACTTATCCTCTTCCTGATCAGACTCTCATCTTGAATGACACACTGAAGTAAGCTGAAAAATATATTAATGTCTCTTTAGGGTCACACTATGCTATGCCAGCAGTTTCCGTAGTATAATACTGAACTGTATTGAAGAGTTAAGAAGTTCTGCCCTGTGCCACTGTCCCAGCTGACCCTGATAGGCTGCCAATGGCCTGACAACAAAAATGGGGAAGCAATGTGATGCCATTTGGGAGACTTGGTCACATATGCTTTGTTTACATTAGAGAATTTTAGGGAAAAAAATCCCACCAACGCTTCTACCATTATAGCTGCACTGATGATGCCTGAGGAAGCCCCACTGGAGATAAAGTTCTTGTGACTTCTGATTAATTTTACCACCATGTCAATTAGCCAGCGGGTGTAAAGATCCACAGGTCTAGAACCCTGGGTTGCAGGCTTCTAAGAGACTGATGCCTCCATACAACTCCTGGGAAGCCAGCCACAGTACTATCTGACAATTACTGGAGGGTTATACATTGTAGGAAGTACTGCCTGAAGAGGCCAGAATGACAGAATATTGCAGCTGCCTGATTGGTCCACACCAACTATTTAAACCAGAAAGTGGGGCCCATAAGCCCTCAGACCAACAATGCGGACTCTGGCTTGTTACTGATATAGACCTTGTCTTTTGATCTGCCTTTGACCCTGGGGCAGCTTGATGTTGGTAACGGTTTCCTGACTCAGTTTGGTAACTAATCCCAACTCCTCCCTTTGACCCCAGTCCAACAAACACTGCCTATGCCCTGGTCATTACAGCAGGCGAGAAATCAGCTGGGGAGAAAATGACAAATGTATTTTAAAGTAGCACTTGTGATTGCTGTTTGATACAGCATGCTGGTTTGTATGGCTTATGTAATTTAGAATGAAATTACTTTTGTTTATGTAGAAAAAGAAAAGATTGGAATTTGACCCATTCTATTTAGGTTTTGTAGGGGTTCCAAGGAAGCTAAAGTGTATGAAGTACAGAAGACATGTTGCAATATCTAGGCAGAGCTGAGTGAGCTATATTGTTCCTGAATATGTTGTATTTGTATTTTTTTCTTCTCTGTTGGAAGATGCTTTGCACTGACAGCTATAGAATCCCAACACTAACTCTAGAGCAGAGCAATGCAATGAGAATTTGCCTGTGAACACAGGTGCTGGAACTAGGAGTCCTGGGGGTGCAGCAGCAACACCCCCTGACTTGAGGTGGTTTCCATCATATGCAGGGTTTACAGTTTGGTTCACTGACTCTCGGCACCCCCACAATACAAATTGTTCCAGCTGCCCAGCACCCCTGCCTGTGAGAATGGAATTTTTGGTAAGTAAAACTAAGAGTAGAGATAAAGTTAGATCAATTTTGTCTTAGAGAAAAATGATAATTTATAAAGTTTGAGGTTTTCCTCTTCAAAACTTACCACCCTCATGCGCAATACAGAATCTAATCTGGCTCTATCTTATTAAAATCCTATCTGAACTCTCTATTCTGTAGCTGTGCTCTGCAAATGAGTCATACCATAACAATTCCCACTTTGTAGCCAGTTCTCCAGAGAAGCAGAAGAAAAAAGAAACAACTTCCTTTTATGGGAATCAGACCTGTTTGTAGTGATAAAACTCTTTCCATTTCTATTTGAAGACATTCTCCATAACCCAAGACTTGATAGTTATAAAAACACTACCTACTTTATTTGGATTACAAAAACATGCATAACTATAGTTCTTTGTTTAATATGTTGCTTTAAAGTATATGTACATACACGCATAGATACTGTACAAGTTACACATGTGAAATTTCAAGAGAACACCTTGTTTAGTGCATTTTTTAAGGCCACAGCTTGGAAATTTTGTTTAATTTTATTCAGTGTTTTAAACAAATGTTTAAAGCAATCTGTATAGTGTAGTGAAAATTGTTTAATAATATGTGGCCACCAGTTAAAGCACCACAGCAGTGGCTATTAAAGAATTAACTTCTGGCAACAGTTGTCACACCATAGTATCTCCGATACCACAGCATTTGCCTGTCCTTGGCATAGAGGGAAATTACTTTGTTATTTCATACCACTGTGTGGTAACTTTCTGACACTTATCATTGTGATGGAGACCACTTTGTGTCACAATAGATGCGATTTAACTTCTCACCATATAAGTGTAGTATGTATTTAGTTGCGTTAATGTGCCTCTCCATGTTCATCGCTAACTGCAATTATTTCAAACTGTTACAGTAGAACCTCAGAGTTACGAACACCTCAGGAAAGGAGATTGTTCGTAACTCTGAAATGTTCATAACTCTGAACAAAACATTATGGTTGTTCTTTCAAAAATTTACAACTGAACATTGACTTAATACAGCTTTGAAACTTTACTATGCAGAAGAAAAATGCTGCTTTCCCTTTTTTTTTAGTAGTTTACATTTAACAAAGTACTGTACTTTATTTACATTTTTTGGTTTTTTGTTTTGGGGGGGCGGTGTTTGTCTCTCTGCTGCTGCCTGATTGCATACTTCTGGTTCCAAATGAGGAATATGGTTGACTGGTCAGTTCATAAGTCTGGTGTTTTTAACTCTGAGGTTCTACTGTACTTATAACTTTGCTATTAGTAAATAATATTTTGGTTTCCTAACTTTGTCTAAGCAATACCATATAGGGGTGGACTTAACCATTAAAAATACGTGGCTTTCTTATAGGAAATCCATTGCAGGAGCTGAGTGCTCTGCAACATTAATGAATCTGAGAAGTACAAAACTATTTTCCCCATTTTCAGATGGGGGAATTGAGGGGCAGAAGATTAAAATGCCTTATTGTGCAATAGAACTCCTGATAGCACAGGACTAGGTTTAGCAACAAGATTATCTTTTCCCTCTTGCAATTATTTTTAATGGAATTGTATTCCAGGAATGCTTAGAGGCTCCAGATGAGATCAGGATACCCTGGTACCTCGCCCTCTGGGTGCAAATGGGAATTAAAGGGTACCCTGGCTCCTCTTCCCCTAAAGAGAAGAGCAGGTGTTGCAAAGCTCATTGGCTCCTCTCCTGCATGGGGTGAGGTTGTATGTATCGCTCTACACCACCGCCCCTTAACCCTCATTGATCTTACCCTCTTTCGTATTATGGGGTAGAGAAATGGCTGAGGCATGTGGAAACATAGTGAGAGTCTGGACCAGGAAAGGGAATGGATTTGGAGGACAGTGGATTTTAGGTAAACGATTAAGGCAGTGAGGGGCAAGAAGAAGATACTGCTTTGCACATCTTTCCATCCTTCCCCGGCTCCTGCATCCTTCCTTGCCCCAAAACAATGTTTCCTCCCACAAATTTAGAAAAATTAATCCTATTCTCAACACCATGCACGAGGACTGGTTGAACATTTTCTGTCAAATGTTTCCAGGGAAAACTGGGTTTTTAACTAAACAATTTTTTTCACACAATGCATCTGCTTTCCATGAAGAGTTTCAACTTCTTTGCCGAGAAAGAAAAAAGAAAACCCTGAAATGTTTCTGGTTTTTAGCCAAAAACTTTTTATATTAAAAGTCATATTTTTTCAGAGAAAATTAACTTTGGGTTTGTCTAAACACTTGGTTCATGGCAAGCTGGGATTTGCATTTACCCTTCACTCTCCTTTCATGGACCGACTATCCATGTGGACTCTGCTCATGTGCATGAACAGTTAATTAATGTCCTTTGATCCAATCCAGTTTCAAAAATAGATCAAAACACATTAGCAAACTGTTAATGTGCATCAACAGGGTTCACATAGTTAGTTAGTCTGTGGCTTGTGAAAGATATTCAGACCCCAGTGTGCTGTGAACGACCTATTTGTGGAGACAAGCCTCTTGTTTCATTTTATTGTAAGTTTTTGCAGGGGGAGGGGAAACAATCTTGTGGTGAGTTCTACCATTCAATGACCAAAAAGTGCTGCTCCCACCACACACTGACCAATTAGTATCCTGCCTACTAGGCTTATCTATTAGTACTGCCTCACCACATACAAGCCAATAAATTCTGCCCTCCCACACTACATGCCAGCCACTTCATTTTATACCCCCCTCCCATTACTTTTTGGCCCCATCACACACAGACCAGTTAATTCGGCTTTGCTCTCACCTGTTAATTCAGTTTCTACCCCTCCCATGCACACATTTCTCATCAGAGCCCCTCAGCTTATTTTAATTCCCCTGCCCTCCTCTTCTCCTGAAAGCCTCCTCACATACTTTCCCAGGCCAGGAATGGAAAAGGCTGGTGGCATCAATATCGCCTTATCCCAGCCTTGGAGGGGGCAGCTCCGTTGGGGGTCTCTTGACCCTCCCTCCCACCTGCTGGCCTGATGTTGTTGTGGGGTTAGCTCCAAAACCTTAGAAGCCATGGCATGGACCCCCTCCACAAAGCCTGCCAGATCATCCCAGGCAGGATCTTCCTCAAGTGCCCAGTGTGTTGTTGACTGTGGATTTTCTTAGGGGAGGGAACAGTTGGGATGATGGGCTTTTCACAGGACTGGAGTGGGTAGAAGGAGGAGAATCAGCTATGAGTTGTTGGGCTCTTTCTATTCCCTCTATTTCTGTGGGAAATATTTCTGCTTAGTTCTGCTCCACTCCTTCCTTCCCTGCTTGTCTAAGGAGCTAATTATAATTCCAGGGTAGGAGGAAGAGACAGTAAGATGAGCCAATAGCCTTTTCCCAGGAGCAGAGGTTGGAGAGAAGGGAACAGAAAGTGCTAGTAGCTCAGGGTTGGATCTACTTTCCCTTCCTCCTTCCCTCCTGTGGAAAAAAATGTGTTGGCCTGGATACCCTCTCCCTCCTCCCTGTTTCCCTCTCATCTATCTGTTTGGCTGTCCTGTTCAAGGAGGTGAGAAAGTGTGGACGGGCAGCGTGGCACTGGTGCTGGGGCTTGTGCCTTTAAGGACAGTGAATCTGAGTAGAGTGCTGTGAAGCTTTTATTATGCACAGCCAGCTGGAGACAGACACACAATAAAGCAGAGCTCTTGCAGCACCTTAAGAACT
Source organism: Malaclemys terrapin pileata (assembly GCF_027887155.1). NCBI lineage: Eukaryota > Metazoa > Chordata > Testudines > Emydidae > Malaclemys > Malaclemys terrapin. Next base: position 101,812,545 of record NC_071509.1, on the reverse strand, counting down.
GAGTGATCACTGAATGCCACAGATTGTGAATCAGACATGGATTTCCCAGTAGAGGATTTTCCTCACAGACCTATAAAGTCAAAAAACTGTAGTCTATAGAAAACTGATAGTATTGGAAGTTTTGTTCTCTTGTCTGCCCACAGTGATGGTGAAGAGTACAACAACAGTATTGCCAACCCAAAGCATTTGAAAACCATGGACCGGGCTCCCAAAAGTCATGAAACTGGCTTTAAAATGATATTTAAAAATGAATACATTTTGGGTTCTTTTTCTTTGCCTCCTCGTATAGCATCACTTAGCATTTCAAGTTTTTCTCGGCTACTAGGAGGACTAGAAATTTACTATTTTTTAATAATAACTGCAATTTGAAGATAACCTGATTCCAGTAGTTGTGGCTTTAAAGAACACTGCAAGTATCACAATATTCACGATAAAACTGCACGAGTTGTCAATATTACAATGCTACATTCATGCTTTCTTAAGACCCGATTCTTGTAGTGAAAAACAGGATTTTATCTTGATATTAATTTTAATCCTATAATGGAGGCATTTATGTATATATATTTCAATATGTTATTGTACATTCTATTTAAAGATGATCTGTAATAAGGATTGATGTAAGAAATGCTGTTACAAACTTACTAAAGATTTAATTAAACATGAACTGGTGGCTCTTTAAGACCACAGAACTAGAGATGGATTATTCAAGTAATATTCCCACCAGTCTAGCAACAAACCACTGGCACTACTGTTTAATTGAGAGGTCGAGGGAACACAATTCTTTGTAACATGGATTTATATTAACAAAGGAGCTACAGTAGAGTTCTAATCATTAAAGTACATTAATCAAAACATCAGGGGGAATGATGTTGAATTACAAGGGTTACACTAGTCACAAAGTTTAAACGTTGAATTTATAAGCAAATGCAGGGAGCTATGTCATTTTGGGAAAGGGCCAAAAAAAATTTAGTTTAGCCATTTTTAACAACTCTTACATTACTTCCAGAACGTGAGAATCTGAAGTATTTTTTTCTATTAGTAACTTGACAGGGTTTTATTTAATTACCTTTCTCCAATAATAATTTCCATACAGTTATATGGTTCCATTACTCCTGAATGATTCCAAAGTGCTTTACTGACTGGGCCAGATTCGGTCCTGGATTTCATCGTGCAGTGCTGGAGTACCTACAACCCCTATATGTAGCCACCACTTCACACACTACTGAAATGCAGCTACTCTAACAGCAGTACTGTCTGTAAAACATGGCTTGTAGGAGATGAGCTTAAACTATAGGCAGGATTTAATGTAGTTGCACAGTTGGAATTTGGCTGGGACACTAACATTAATAGCCCAACCATTGCAAAAATAAATAAATAAAAGCAAATGACCAAGAATAGTCAGGACATCAGTTTTATGTTTCACCTGAAATATAGCACCTCCAGCAGCACAGTTCTTCCTGGCACCATGTGGGGACACTGGGTCAGTATTAACTCAGCAGAAACAGTGCCACCTACTGAAAGAATAACATTAATTTCTGCAGCACGTCACCTTTCCCATGGCAGAGAGACCTTGCAATACTTAGGAGATCACAAAGTGATATGGTTTAAGGTAGTTGCACAGTTGCCAGTTTTAGGAGTATAAACACAATGCATCTTTATGAAAACACAGTACTAAATGAAATGAGGTTTTACTCTTCATTGTATCCCTATGCACAATAGCACATCCCTATAGATACAACAATGGGATGGATGGGACAAACAATACAGCATAGCAGGCAACCATGGGCCTTCATTTGAGCTGATTGTTGCTTAGAATGAAAACCTGTGTCTACTTTCATTTTGCTTGCGCTACTCACAGGGGATGCCACGAGAAATCTGTCATCCTTGCTGTGTCTACTGCCACAGCCTCGCAGAGTCACAGCAACTCTGAGGTGCAGAAACAGGCACGCTGATGAAGTTCAGAAGCCCTAATTTACATCCACTTGTTTGCAACCTGGAATGCAGCTTCTGGACTAGGCTTAACAGGCTGCTGTCAGGAATGACCAGAGTGCTGCCACAATACAGAAATTTGTCTTGGTCTAATCTTCAGAATGTAACTGTGGAGCAGCAATGCAGATGATCAAACATGGTGTAGGAATGCATAATGAAAAGATTGCAGAGTGTGGACTGCAGCACCTTGCTGCCCTTGTTGTTCAGTGCTCTAACTGCTGCATCAATCCAGATATCAACTTGTGATGCATACAAAAGATGTCTCCACCATTATACCAACAGTGTTGTCACAGCTAACAAATGCCTTAGCTACCCTGTAATCTCTCCTTCTCAGAGAAGAGGTGGTTTGCCAGAGTACTTTGGAGGTAATGTGAAAGTTACTTTCCCACAGGTGCTGTAATGGTACTTGAGCATGTACAAAGGACCTCATTTAAAAAACAAAAAGATAATACTACTCCATGTGGTGTGCTTTTTTTTTATTTTTTTTACAACACTTAGGAAAACATGGAAGACAAAGAAGCAGTCAGTCCCTCTTAAAAGTCAGACTCCACAGGGCCTGCCAAAGTCATGATAAATCATGCCTTCCTTACAGGATTAGGCTCTTGGGTGGGTAATTGGATAATGCAGGCTAGTAGTGGGACAAAGTTTTGTGAGCCATTTAGGGCCAGATCCTCCAAGGTAGTTAGGTGCCTAATTTCCTTAAACACTCCTCCGAATTGTTGCTGTTATGGAATCATCACTGACTTTTATATATTTATGGATGTCAAATATTTGAAATCTGCTCAAAGATAACTACATCTCTGAAGGATAATATGCTATTCATAGTTGGCTCAGGTTTCATTGTTATATCATAACCATAACATCCAGTAACGTATGATACATATATTTTTCTAGCTGGAGAAAATATGCCAAAAAACTCTTCTGGTGAAGTTCCATTGACTTCAGGGGCGTTGCATGGGGGAGAGAGATGCCCCATTGCATCTAGTCTTACTATAATTAATAAACAAATACTGGAATTTTAAATGTTCAACTTGTGTTCATAATTTTGGTATGAAAGAAAAGGGAGCAATAGAAATAGAGGAAGGAAGAACATGTAGAAATGCTACAGGGAATACATTTGTATATTGTTCAAGTTATATTCCAGCTGCTGAAGTGATAACTAGTCTTAAAGCATTTTTTTTAAATTAACAAAAGCAAAAAATTGAACATGATGATGACAAACATCTGGAATATATAAGATGACATGAAAGAACTACCATTTTACAGATTTAATTTAATAACTCATATGGTTCAAAGAGATTAGCTTATCCTGCTAAAATACCTACTTGCCATTCAAAATACTTCACCCCTGTAGCAAGCTTTTGGTATATATAGCAGGGGTGGACAAACTTACTGACTCTCTGAGCTGCATATGACAATCTTCAGACATTAAAGAGCCGGGGCGTACTTGCCGGGATTCGGGGCTTCAGCTCCGTGGGAGGCACCGGTTGGGACTGGGGGTTAAGCCTGCTCCTGCTGAAGCCCCAAGCCCTAGCAGGTGTGCCTTAGAGGGCTGAAGCCCTGAGACCCCCTCACCCCACTTGGAGAAACCCCTACCCCACCACCCCACTGTGAGGCAGAGGTCCCGAGCTCCCCCCAGTCTGGTAGGTGGAGAATGTTGGAGGTCTGGGGGGCTCCACGAGCCCTACTTTAACTGTAAAAGAACCGCATTCAGCTTGCAAGCCACAGTTTGGCCACCCCTGATATTTAGTTATATTAATATAAGAGATGGACTTTCCTTTTCATTTGGTGTTTCTATTATTGCTTTTGTTTATTTTGTAGACTCTTCTACTATTGTTGCAGCCATTGAGTTAAAGAAACTTCACTATGGACAGTTTCCAAAATAGTGCTAGATCCTCACAGTTTATTTTAAGAGTAAACATAGCTTGCCTACATAAGAAACCAGAACATTTTAGTTTCTACCGAGTTAAAAGGAGCAATTTACAAATACTTGTGCTCATGGAGATTAAGGAAGTGGCAGGTATAAAAACAAAAATCCTCAGTGTAATATTTCCCACTAGATCTGAGTTATGGAGGATGCACCCACTCCCAGAGTAAGGTCAAATACAAGCTCAAAGAGATGAGATACAAATAGAACAGGAAATGGAATTCTCTCCGTCTATTCCTTCACTCACATACACTATGCCTTTTTCAGAAGCTCTTAGTGAAAAGAAAAATAATCCAGAGGAAGTGTCCAACATTGATAGCACATTAGTCATGGAGGATAGTATCAGAATGAGTGTCTGCTGTGATCTGTGACATAGTGGGTCCCAGCACTAGGTATCTTTTGAAGGGAGTGAATTAAGATTAAGAACAGGAAATCATCCACAGGAGCAAAACCAACAAATACAAAAATACTCACGTGGACCAGTTTTGAATTAGTTCATGAAAATATTGGTCAAACTCTGCCCCAGGATGCATGTGGTCCATACCACTTGAAGTCAATGGTTATTGCATGTGCTTTTTTGGCCCTATTTAAGGTTATCTTTTTAAAGACACAGCTATTTGTCCTACTCAGCTCAAAATTCCATTATGGTAAGTTCTCGTTTAAAGAATTGGTGTCACCGATCATAATAATAAAGAAGTCATTTTGTGACTGAGAGCACTCTGAGCAACAGAGCAGGAATGTAATCTAATGTGCTGCTTTTCTTCCCCTAAAAAAAAGATTATCTGACTCACGTTGTCTAAGATAATGGCTATGACTTTGCTGGCCGCACTTTAACTGATCTAATTCTGGGAGGAAGGGCCATTTTGACATTTTGTGTTATAGCAACTGTGAGTACCCTCTCAAGTTTCTCTAGGAATCACTCATGTTAAGAACTGGATAGCCTTTAAACAAGTCACAAATCATTGCCTTTATACACAAAAATAAATTAAAATGAAAAGTCAGAGCTCAGTTTCCCTTTCTCTGTTATTTTGCCCTGAAACTTATCTTTCTACTAAAAACCTGGATACATTCATTAATAAAGTAGCTGTGTGTAACTAAGGAATTCTTCTCTACTGCTTGTGTCTCCTACTTATATTCAACCCTCTTTGACCTCAGTTCTCTGATCCTTACTAAACAGTCTACTTATAGATGCTCTGCAGAATTAATGTGACTCATAATATTTCAGTTTGAGTATGACTTAAAGCACAAACCCATACAAAAAACATCCCTTCAAGCACACATGGGAAGTCAGGAGCAGCCCTGGGTGGAAAATGTTTTTTGTTTCCCTCCCTTCCCCACTTTAACAACCTCTCCCCTGCTCCAAAATGGCTGGCCAATCAGCAGAGCAGTATAACAGTCTGGTGCTCCCTGGAAGCTGGCGCCTGGGGGTCTACCCTAGGACCAGCCTTTTGGGAAGTGCATCTGTGTCACTGAATCAAAGGGAAATTATGTTGCTTTTCAAATCTATTTTTCTTGTTCCATTTTTTCATTCAGGAACCCAGGAATCAGCATAAGGAATAATCCCTACTTCTGACCCCTCTGAAGGTGTGAAAGATTCTGAACCCAGTGGGACCAGCATGTTTCTGCTAAACAGGCAGTTGGCTGCAGGAAGTAACTACAGGGAGTCTGCACCTCCATTATTACTACTGATCTTCCAAGACCTATTGCAAAGGCATTTTAAGGTATGGGGGCATGGACCTAGATAGTGCTGCCACAGGGGTAAAAGAAGACACAGTAGTGAAGTAGCCTGGATGGGAGAGGGGAGAGTCCATCCTCTCTCACACACACAGCTCATTTACACAGGCTGTGTACTGGCAAGTGGATTTCATCTTGGACACTCCCTAGAGTGGTCTAACCTTTAGCAAGGCATGCATGCAAATGGGTCTCACTTCTGATCAGTGATGCTCCTAAAGGCTTTTACAGCAGGATCTTTACTATGAACTTGTTCTGAGAGCTGGTCTGCACACAGTGTATGTACTGCTTTACCTGTATCAATCTGAAACCACTTTAGTTAAAGCAGAACAGTCTGCTAGTGTGGACACAGTTTTTACCATGTATAGACCCCCTTCTTCCACAGCCACTAAGGGGTTAACAGGTAGGCTTGCTATCTCCTCAGCTGCAGCTAATTGCTGGTCCAGCAACAGCTGGGGGATAAGAAGGCTGCAGCTCAAAGGAGAAGATGGTTCCTAGAAAGACTACTGAGAGGAGAAGTTGTGTCTGGAAAAAGCCTATAAGAGAGGGGAAGTAGACAGGAGCAAGGGACTGGGAGGAACGGGTCCTAGCTGCTTAATACAGGGTTCCTGGGCTGGAACCCAGAAGCAGAGTGGATGGGAGGGTCTGAGTTCTCCTAACATCCCCAGCAAAGAGGTCAGAACTCTGCTGGGGGCTGGGATTATTGACCCATTCCTGCGTACATAGGACTTCTGGTGTATTGTACTGTTTGTTTATTGCCCTGGAAGGGGTGAGACTATCAACAAACCAACTAGAGTCATAAGGAGAAGCCATCTGGCACAGAGCTAGATGGGTGGTGGGGTAGGAAAACTGAGGCAAAGTCACCATGCTACCTTGCAAAGCCATGGGGAGGGGGGATAGAAGGGGGGCTGGCTGGCTGGCTGGAAAACTCACACTGGGCATACTATTGTAAAGATGCTTGTGAAAAAACATCTATACTAGTATAAAGCACCTTTGTATTGGTATGATTGTGTCCACACTAGGCTTTCAGTTTTACCTACCCTTTTTCCGATATCATCAGTTTCCACTCCTCCTGGTTAAAGACCATACTTAGTTCTTGGATACACATTGTACAACTCTGGTAGGAGTCAATGGAAATTCCTTGAACATATTCAAGGACAGAATTTGGCCTTTAGTGACTGATGCTTTTTAGTGGATCCACATATATTTACCTGGTGACACTCTTCATGTACCTTGGCCTCTTTTCTCTCCCCCCCCCCCCCCCCCTTTTCTCACTGTCTGCCCTTTCGACTGGGTACAGAGCAACCTGAAGTGAGGCTATAAAGCTACTTCATATCAAATAGCAGAGGGAGCTAATTGTGTAGCAAACTGTTCCCCTCTCTTACCCATACAGCAACATTCCACAAAAGCATTTCAGAAGCTAGTAGGACCAGAAATCTCAAAGAAGTCTGTTCATGTGGCTCATTTCATTTTCATTGCATGGCCCAGAAGCTGATGAACCATGCTTGCTCTTAATTGTTCTTCAAAACTGATTGAGGAGGAATCCAAAGAGCCCAAGTTTAAGTCTGATTTGAACAATTTGCTGCGGCTCTAATTTTAATTTCAATCAATATCACCAAGGGTGAGTCTGTTAATTCTGATCTATGCAACTTTTTCCAGGACAGCTATGCTAATCGTCAGTTGAAGAAAACAACAACTGAGTGACACACAAGAGTTATACACAGTATGCCACCATTATTTCAGTGAATGAATTGGAATGCTTCATTTAGTCATGTAATGACATAAAAAAAAAAAAAAAAAAAAAAAAGACAGGCCACAAAGATGATCTTCCCAGATCTAATTATTAACTCCTATGCCTTGTTCTCTCCAGTGTAGTATAAAAGGCACCCAGTGTCCCCTCATATTAGTTTAATTTAGATTTACTTTTCACAATTGCTGTACAGTTTACTAGAGAAAACCCCTAAATGTGAGGGTCTGAAACTACCCCCTCTCCCTCTCCCACTAGATAATACAAATTTATAAATCACATCATTGTTTGAGTCACAAATGATTCCATGAACTCAGAAAGCTTCTGGTAAACTGATGACCCTGAAAAATAGAAGACTCTGATAACTGTCACAATCTAGGGCCTGACCCTATCTTCACTGAAGTCAATGGAAAGATTCAAGATGTTCCAAGCAGAAACAGGTCCAAACTGTAAAATTCAGATAATTTAAAAAAAAAATTGGGGGGGCATTCATTCCAGGATTTTTATTTCTATTCTGATCTGGGTCTAGTTTAGAAACTGTAGTGATAGGCACTATCTAAAACCTAAATAGATTGGGTTACTTGCCCATCTTTCAGAGGTATTTCTGGCAGATTTTTGGGTTGGGGCCATCTCTAGTTCAGACTGTGGATTTGGTTCAGATAAGCACCAAAGGTCTTTCTTTCAAACCTGGCTGGAGATTTCACAGTGGCAGCCTTCCCCCCCACCTGCAGTTTATTACAGCTTTCCCCCACTGTGACGCATTCTTGGAACCCTTAATGTACAAAAAGAACAGGAGTACTTGAGGCACCTTAGAGACTAACAAATTTATTTGAGCATAAGCTTTCGTAGGCTACGGCCCACTTCATCAGATGACTAGAATTGAACGTATAGTAAGAAATATATATACATACAGAGAACATGAAAAGGTGTTATACATACCAACTGTAATTAATTAATTAACCTCTTACAGTTGTTATGGCTACTTCCACTTTTTCATGTTCTCTGTATGTATATATATTTCTTACTATACGTTCCATTCTAATCATCTGATGAAGTGGGCCGTAGCCCACGAAAGCTTATGCTCAAATAAATTTGTTAGTCTCTAAGGTGCCACAAGTACTCCTGTGCTTTTTGCAGATACAGATTAACACGGCTGCTACTGTGAAACCTGTCTTAATGTACAAAGTTTCCCACTGGTGGCAGAATTCTTAGGAAGGTTAATTTAGGCAAGAAAAGGTAGGTTAAGTGTATCCCACTTCATAATTAATTATTTTAGAGCATCCACAATCTGCTTGGTACTTTACAGATATATAGACGCACATGGTGACTGCCCTGAAGAGATTACAGTCTAAATTCAGACATGATATAAGGAATGGAAGTAACAGATAGCAAGGTATGGAATTGGGGGGGCAGGGAAGGGTGGACAGTTGTAATGTTTTTGATTCTATGTACTTCTTGTTCTGATTTACATGTATAGATATCCTGTAGGAAGTAAGTAGTTCTGTAAGAAATGATTTCACCAAAAAGACAAAAGCAGTAACAAACTTTGCTGCTGATATGCAGCAGCTTCCACTAAGAAAAAGCACCACAACTAGAACTGGTATTTCTCAATGATGTAACTGCCTCCACATTCAGTTAAGCAGAACTTGTAAGGCTGTATGAAATAGCAACATCTGGCAATTCTCAATAATGTGACTGCATTATGATCAGATGTTTACTCAACTCAGGCATATCTACATGTTGATGATGGGATTTTTGGATTATTATAATTATGATCACTTAAATTACCAGAAGCACCCCATATAATCTCTGACAGGTAGTACACATCTGGGAGCTAAAGTTAGCCCAGATCCCGTTATCTAATTAATTTGTCCACTGAAATAATACATAAAGTAAACATTGCTTAAGGTACCATATGTTCAATAATCAATTACATAAAAAAATGTTGTGCATTTTCTGTAACTCAACCCTATACTTCAAGTTGAAGAATAGTTCCTTTGTACTGGTCAATAACATATATAGACTTGAATCACTGAGAACTTGAATGAAACCATGCTGATTATCAAGGCATCAGGTCGCCCTGCAAGCCTAGCATTTTGCAAATTTTGTTTTTCATTTTAGTATTGCAATGAATAATGTCAAACAAGTACCTCCCTGCACAAAACGTACCTTCCAGCACATTAGGTAATTTTATGTGTTCCAGCTTCCTTAAAATAGATAACCTTATATAGTAATAATTCCTTCTAATTGGAAGAAACATGTGTATAAGTCTTCCACAACTATTCTGGAATATTATTTTCATGACTGTTCAGGGAAATGGCTATGCAATGTTTACTTATTTAGCAAAAACTTTTTGCTACACCCTCACAATGTAGGAAATTATTCCTCCCTCTTAGATAATTTCTATATCCTTTTTTGTAACTAACTCAATTAAATGTGTCAGCAGGTGTTTGATATGAAATCCAAAATATAACTTGCAGAACAACCTACTGAATGGTACACAGCAGCTATATTAGCTGCGCCCTACTAGCTTCTGCACTTCTATGTCAAGCGATAGTTTGTTCTAGGCAGAAAGTTTTCAGAACCTTTTAGAGATTCCAAAAGAATTCTGTTTCTTATAGGTGGCATTCAGTCAAAGAGCAAATAGCAATAATAGTTCATAGAATAAGGGAAGGAAAGTGTGGGCAAAAAATACAGCTCATCAGTGGAAGTGGAGTGGGGTGGGGGGAATGGTGTACTTAGAATCCAGTTAAATAAAAGGGTTCTATTCACTACCCCAGGGTGAAAAAAGCAAAACACCAAATTAGCAGAAAAGCTCAGCAAACAAAAATTCTCAAATAAGATAAATAGTTACGGTCACTTCTGGCAAGATGCATCAAAATCCCAGCAGATTTCTGCTGATCCCAGACAAGGCAGAAATATCTACCTGTCTTTTCCTCCCTTGCCAAATGGAAAAAGCAGGTCACTTCTGTGTAAAGGGCCCCACTCTGCAGAACTCAGTAAAAGGTGACCAGGCTAGCTCCCTACTGGGATCTGGATTCAGCAGTCCATCCATATTCAGCAAAGCATTTAAGCATGTGCCTAAGTCCACCCACATTCAGTAAATGCGACTTAATCACATGCTTATATTCTCTGCTGAATTGTGGACACATTTTCAAAGTTATTTGGGCACCTAAGATGCAGATAGGAGCCTAATGGGATTTTCAAACCTAACTTGTCACCCTTGGTGGCAGAGAGAAGCCAAGGATTTAAATGGGCATGGAAGACTAACTAGATGTGGTTCCTTGATGTGATAGCTGAAGAACATTGGTGGGGTATCATGAGGGAGTTTGTACAGCTCCAGCATGTGCCCCCTTTATTGTATGAGGGTTTGTCTATGAGGGAAAGCTTCACCAAGTATATTTGTCTGTGTACTTAAACCACTATGATTATGCAGGTATAACTCCCCATGTAGATACTCTTATTCCAGAATGAGTGGCTTTTGGGGTGCTTTCTTTTAGACAGCTTCCAAAGTAACATATGCTAAACCAGAAAAGGGCATCTTGTATGAGTATAACAATAACTATACAGGTAGTCATACAAGCGTTATTATAGTGGTTTAAATTCTCACCTTACCCAATGCACGTCTAACTTGGCTGTGTAGACAACACATCAGTAAGCAAAGTCCTCTAGTTTCTAGTGCTGTCATGCTTATGACACTTAACACATACAGAGCTTTGAGTGTGGCCATTATACTCAGATACACTCTCAAAGAGCTGATGGGATCACTCAAGCAAGCCTTGCCCCCACAACTGCAAGGTTCAAGAAGATCAAGCCAATATCCTTATCTGGTTCAAACTGATATAATTCCATGGAAGCTGAAGAACTGGCTTCCTGTGTATGATACCCCTGTTCTGATTAGGAAGAATGGGAGAAGGACCCAGCAAAGGCAATAGGTAGTGGATCTAGAACTGAAATGTATATCTATGGAGGCAATCAGAGAAACGGGATGGAGGCTGTCTATAAATCAGGAGGAAAGGATCCACTCATGTGCCCCAGTCAGAACTGCAATAGATGGCATATTACCCAGAGGACTTACGTTTGAAGCTCAGAGTTCCAGTCAACACGAGAGAGCTTAGGGCTAGATTTTTTTTATTATTATTATTTTTATTTTTTTCAGAAAAGCTCAACTCCATTTTAGGTGATTAGGCACCCACCAAGTGCCAAATTTCAAATGTGCTCAGCATACCTCCATCTCCCATTGTTCTCAATGGGAGTTGGGTGCTCAGCTCTTTTTAAAATTTTGGCCCTCATACTCAACATTATACTACACTGGAGTATGAGCAGCAAATAAAACGCTATTGTGTAGCCGCTGTAGGCACCACCTATGCCGATGGGAGGGGTTCTCCGATGAGTGTAGGTCATCCACCTCCCAAGAGGCTATCTACACCGGGGGTTAGGTTAGCACAGTCACATCTCTTAGGGATGTGGATTTTTAACACCCCAAGGGATGTAGCTATGCTGATATAATTTCCCAGTGTAGACTAGCACTGGTGCGTGCTCAAGTCTTGCTGCTTTGTCCATCCTCAACTTGAAACCTGATCCTGCAGTCCTTCCATTATTGTCCAATGTGACTGGTGCACTCACAAGGGCTGCAGGGTCTAATGAGAAAAGCTAACTACCTGAAGAAAGTGTGGAAAACATCATTCCTTATATAACATGTTTTTATTGGTCCCAATTTTTAAGCCCCTCAATATGCCCTCCAATTTTGTGGTGTCATTTTTGTACCTGTCAGCAATAGTGGTAGAAATGAATTCTGGGTTCAATCAGGTAGCTCACTCTCTAAATCCTCTCATTGTTGTCCACAATTAATTGCAGGGACAAAATTGTTCCTCCAAAACTAGAAGCAATCTCTTAAAATAAAAGCCATTTTATAGCGTGATAAACTCTGAGCATTAATCCCCCGAATAATGGGCCCCTTCAATAATTTCTGCTTGAGAAGATAAGTGTAAAGCAACCCAGGTTCCACACTGCATGCAAGAGCCCCCTTCTGTGATACACACAAGTACTGGAGTTATTCTTTCTAATGACCTGATACAATCCTAAAGGATATTATAAACATCATTTTCTGTCATGCTGTTTTGCTGCAAATTTAGCCAAGAAAACTTACTATTAAGTTAATAAGAATAGAATGGCAGGAAATACAAAACAATAAAATACAATACACTTTAAATGTTTCCAGCAAAGAATTCAAACAATGAAGCAAAGCGCTACACAAAGGAGCTAATGTAAGTTTAGTATTTAGATACAGACTTTACTTTCTTAAGTTATTTATATTGAGCCAATATGTACTCTCTCCCACTGAAAACTCGGCATAAAGTTTTGAAGTTTATCTATTAGAAACAAACACAAATGAATATTTGCCATATATCCAGACCATATTGTATTTGCATAAATGTTTTTGGAAAGTATGCCAAAAACAGTTTGGTATGGAGGCTGCATATCCAAACAGGGTATACAGTTGTGTCAGTTCTGCTGTGCAGTACTACACTAGTGCCTTAGTACTAAACACTTCCATTGGTATTGCTGCTGGAGTAGAAAGCTTTCCTTCCTTCCCTCTGCAATGAAATGACTTAAAAACTCACAACCCTACACTTTGGAAGCCCAGATAACCCCACCTGTGGTAAAGGTATATTAGAAAGAATTTCTTTTTCATTATCTACTCAGTGCCAGAAAGACAAACATAGTATTTCAGCATCAGAGTTCAAAACTAGGCAGTTTCCACTTGATTTGGGCAAATTAAATTTATTGTTTTTCAATTTTCAAAATGATTTTTAATCAAATCTCTTTAACGGCCTCCTGCTGCCCCACTGAAGTGAATGGAAATTTGCCATTGACTGAAATAGGCGTTGGATCAAGTCCTATGTGCACAGGCAAAATTTTATTGGTTATTAAATTGGGTCAGTATCAGTTAAAGGACTTAATAAAGCCTTCTTCAGAAAAGAAATACAGCCCCTCCAAACAACTCCACAGGCAAAAGACTGTGTGTAAATATGCCTTACTTGCCAGTCTACCCTAATGAGACTTTCCACTGCTAGGGGGTTCATTCTATGGACAGTCATCTTTAGCCTTTAACACTGTCAGCCTCATACCCTTCACGAGAACTAAAATCAATAATGCTTTAAAAAATAAAATCAGGAGGATTCCCCCCTAAACTTTCAAGGTATATATTTTTGATTACTCAGCTAATGCATGTGCATATATTTTCTTATAAGGCTCAAGGAGCCAATGATGTTAAAAAAAAGTAAGGGCCAGATCCTCAACTGGTGACAGTTAGAATAGTTTGATTGAAGTCAGTGGGCCTAATTGTTTATTTCTGGCTTCCTGAGCCAGCAGGAGCTGGAAAAGCTGCACAGATTTTGCTCTCATTGGTGCCTGGTGCAGTACGTGTACTGTGCAGAACTGATGTGTTCTGGAGAGAAATTCAGCCAGGCCTCTACAGCCAGCAAATAGTAGCTCTGATGTGATGCAGAACACAGGATGAGGGGGTGTGGAACAGCGAGGGAAATAAGATAATCCATGGCGCTAGGGCGACCAGATAGCAAATGTAAAAAATCGGGACAGGGGTTGGAGGGGTAATAGGAGCCTATATAAGAAAAAGACCCAAAAATTGGGACTGTCTCTATAAAATCGAGACATCTGGTCACCCTACATGGCGCACTCTCAAAGACAACACCACCACAAAAAGCCCCACACAACCCCTCTGAAATCAATTATTTTTTCTGTGTTCAGCAAAATGGCTTTATCATTCTAAGAGCTGATGGAGAGGTAGAGCTTTTCCCCCCAGAAAGTTTAAGTATTTTCTCTGGATTATTTTTGCTAGGAATAATCAAACAGAAAACCTCATCCTCTAGGTATGATTCCAAACATAGCATTAATACTTATGGCTAATAATTCTGTAAATATTTAACAGAGTTTTACTTAATTAAAAAAAAGAGTTTGAGCATTCTATGGATGCAGTAAACTAGAGCTGTTCTTTTCAGTGACAAAATTTTTATATTCATAGTATTGCTCAAAGAGAATGAAGTGGCTTTACTGATTTTCATCTATTAGAATGAATGTTTTGTTTTAAAAAATAAATACTTAGCTATTCAGAGTAATAAAAAGTACAGAATGGTTGAGACCAGTGTATAATACATGTACAAGGCCCCGATTCACATATGCATCCCTATTCAGAGCAAAATATGCTTACATGTTTTCCTGAAATAACAACGAAACTGTCTAAAAAGCCAGGCTGCATGAAAATAAGATGGCATTTTTATCTTTATGTTCATGTGCCTTCTCTGTCCACCATAACATAAGTGAAGGACCTGGATTTTTTTAAAGTTTTTAATTTTATAAAATATAAAAACTAAATTAAAGAAAAAATAATATCCAGAAAACCACTTCAAAGAAAAACATGACTTTCCCACCTTGTTATGTGAGTTTTCGTAGTAAACACTTAACATCCATTATATATAATGGGCTAGATTAATTCCTCTTGTAGCTCTATTGACATCAGGTGAGTTAATACAGTTATACCATGGATTAATTTGATCCATTATGTGTAACAAATATGTAAGCAAATGAGTTCACGTATAGCTATGTCAAAGTCTTGTTAACTAAAGATAGAAGACTTTGCAGAGTAGAACTATTCAAGCAACATAACTTCCAATACTCAAACCCCATGACGCTTCAAAGGACATTTAATCCTTTCTCCCCCTAAAAGAAAAAAGATTTACCACTAAAGGTAAAAGAAGAACAGTCTCTAATTCCCTGTGAGGTTGTGGGAAAATTAACACTATTGAGAAGTGTGCCCCACTGCTTATTGATTTCTGATCAGCTCTGAGAATACACTGGTAAAAAAAGATTATGCCAATAAAAAGATTCCTCTCCAAAGGTGACACACTACCATATTTTATCTGTCGGCACAAACTTTGGGTCTGAGCCTTCTCTCATTGATATCATGGCAGAACATCCTATATCTCAATTGGTAGAAGGACTGGGCCTTTTTTTTTTTTTTTTGAAGAAAACAATATTAGAGACTTTACATGCTTTTTTTAGCACAACTGAATTCGTTGTAGGATCCAGAATAGTCTTTATAAAATGGAATAAAATCCACTGCAAATTTCCCTTCCTTTGTTTTAAACCATACCAAGCTACAAGTGCATAACTACAATCCTATTGCACTGAAATGTCAAAAGCTGTGTATTTGGGGTTGGGGTTAGAGTTGGCGTTGGGGGGAAAGAGGAACCATTTTGCAATTCTTTATCCAGTGATTTTGCACCAAAGAAGTTTTGCTTTCACACAAAAGGCATTTTTTTTCTTTACTCAAAACATGAAACTGAAAGTGAAAACCTTTACTTTTTAGGTTTTCATGGTCTGTTGTAACTATTATTCACAGCTCTACCTGAAGCCATGAGATATTTGGCTAGTTTAGAGTTCAAATCAAACAAAACCAACTAGGTTCCACACAAACATTTTTAGTGCTCATAAACGTTTCGCCATAACACTCAACAAAACGTTTTGCTGTCTCTGGATTTTTTTTTTAGACTGTTTTACCTCAGGTTCAGTAATGAACCATATGGCAGTTGTTTACATAATTATGTTAGACTCAGGAACTTCTGCAACAAATAGATGCGGAGGGGTTTCAATATGGATTTAATTTCACCATATTTTGTTCAAAAGGAACCTGAAACCGAAAGTGAAACGCAAACGGTTTGAAACAACCTGAAACAATACTGAGAAAAGTTCATGCTCGGGTACAATTCATTAGTGTTTTATAAGCCATATAGGGGTTGGGTCCTAGCCATGTTAGAGATTGACCCTCTCCCTGTATTGTGACCCCAAAATTAAAAGCAGCTGAAGGGCCTGGTATCCGAAGACTGACAGCGGGATATGTTCAGCAAGGGGCCTTTTAGGGCTTGTCTAGACAGCAAAAATAAGTCATGTTAGAAAATGAGTTATATATATATAAAAAAAAAAGGGACCTAAAGAAAAGCTCTGTGTAAGCTCAAATCTTGTCTCTCTCTCACCAAAATAAGTTGGTCCAATAAAAAATCTTACATTATCCACTTTGTCGCTCTCCATTTTAACTAACAGTTTTAAACACTATTTTGGGCAATTCATGTTGAGTTAGTTGGTCATGGTCAACCATAGGGGGCAGACTAGGGTTATCCTCAAACAGCTGATGTTTTTTAAACACAACACGCCGCGCCTAGAACAGGTGCACATTAATTAAAGTGTGTAAGCTAATACATTCCCAAACATAACTTGTTTTCCCAGTCTAGACAAACCCTTACTCTAAAATTCACTTCTCTTGCTGGTCTGACAGAGCCTGTGTTTGTTGATATGCAGGGCACCAAGTAAACCCTAATCTGCCTGCGCACCCAGAACCTGTCAGTGCAACCCATCCAGTAGACAGGGCTGGCTGACCTGGAGATCTGCCAATTCAGAACATCTTGTGGGGAGTCAGATAGCAGGCCCCTATTGAGCCCTGGCTGGATTTTAACAGTACTCTCCATGGTTGGTCACGATAGGAAAAGGCATGTGGTGGGAAAGGTATTGACAAGTTGGGTTTCCAAAAAAGTTCTTGGCCTTGTGAAGGAGCAGTCTTGGGCTAGTCAAAAATGACAGCTTTCAGTCCCTAGTGATCTGGGCCATATCATAACCAGCAGCTGAGGAATTAAAACTCTGGTACCCATAATCAACTTCATGAAACATTAGTTTACCAACAGTACCTTACAAATATATATCATTTTGTTTTTATAAAGCTTGTTCTAAAGTTTTTGCATTACTTGGCCATTTGATTGGTTTTAATTACAAGTAAAACACACATACTTTCCTTAATGATCCTTTCTAAAAACTATTGGTTCCTGCTTTTAGAGATGTGTCACAACTGTAATCACTTGGCTAGTTCTCCCAACCTCAGGGTTCAAGTGGTTTAGTGGTTTTGGTGCATTAGTCTTAGGACACATCCAAACTATCTCTGGGTTTTTTGTTTTTTGTAAAACCCCTGACTTTACCCATCTTTGTCTGTAACAGAGATGGGCCATACCTGAACCTTGTGTCAAAACTACCATGGTTTTGCTTTGCTTTGCTTTGACAAACAAAAGCTACCCCAGTTCTACCCATCTGCTTTGACTTTTGCATTCCTTGATGTTTTCACTAGGTGGCAGGATTTCACCATCACCAATATCGATGAAGTTACTTGCAAAGAAAGAGTTGCATTCAAACAGGTTTTGATTTTTTTAAACAAAAAACACTGTTAGAGTATTGTGAAATATTTAAAAATAAACGTTAAGAGACAATGATACTTACAAGTGATAAGAGAAAAATACGTTCAATAAACTGCAGCTTGACTATTGAATAAGATAAATTTTATGGCTGGAAGTAATTCAGAGAAAACAGAATGAAAGATGTTATTTTCCTAGCAAAAGAACGGACACAAGCCCTTGGTTTTAAACAAGTAAAATCCTTTTCTCCCATATCTAATATTTCTGCTAATTGGAAAAACTAACTAACCCAATTAGTTTAATGCAACTGTAATTAGTATGTATATTACCAGCTAAAAGAAGTACAAGATTAAAGAACTAGCTTAATAATGCCCCAAAATCAAATTCTTAAAAATTTAGCAACCTACCTTGTACTGAGTACTATGAGATAATGACTATACCCCTTTTTTTCTTGTTTCCTTTTTTATTTTATTGGTATAAAATACAAGTTAATCTCTGGACTTCAAGTTAATCTGACAGGATTTATTATATTCACTAGTCCAAAATCTGCTCTCGCAGTATTGAATTTGTGCTTATACCATAGTTGGGGACAGAATGGCCCCTTGTCTAAGATGACATAATGTGGCAACATGGCTATCATTCTACAATTCCTAATAACCATGAAAAATGATAGTCTGTAATAAAATGAATATTTATTTTATATCAAACTACTTAAAAAAAATTGTTCCAAAATGTCAAGTTGTTTTAGACTTTTTGTTGTGTACTTTCACTGCATATATAAATATAAACTGTGATATGCTCAACAATTTTCAGGTTATAATCCATGAAATACATATCAGGGCATGTTTGGCAACTATTAAAGCTATTTCCAGAGAATGTACTTTTCATTAATATGAAGTGATTCCTCTCTGGGTAATGCTTTCCAGGAGTCCCAAAATAGTAGGAACACTTTCTCATGCCAAATCATTTATTTATTCCATGCCAGGACTAGAGAAAGTGTCACAAATCAATAGTCAAAACTGGGTTTGCTAACCGGGGACCCAATCCTGTGTGGTGCTGAGTGACTTCCACCACACCCAATGAATTCAGAAGGCACTCATCATCTCATAAGATTCTGTCCTTCCCATGCAAGAAAACAGCTGTGGTACTTGTAGGTAATCAAAAGGTAAGAATTACCTATCATTTAAAAAAAAATCACTGTCTGCACCTGTGGAAGCAGCTCCCCAAATACATTTCCAACAAACATAGCCAGCCCCACAATAAAACTTGCCTCAAGGTTTCTGACTGGAAGCTATATAGATCAAAAAAAGCTTCTTTCTTTCTTTCCCTCCTTGTCGTAATACACTTATAACATCTCTCTCATTGTCCTACCTTAGCGATTTGCAAAGGCTGCTTTTGCTCCTTGCCACCTTGCAGTCTAAAGCCCCAAGGTGCCCCTCCACTCATGGAAATGCAGATATAATCCCCTGTGCCCATTTTCCTGGTGCAGTTAGGCAGAATTCATCTGCAGAGGAAGATGAAAAGTTCTCTAGCTTTTGTAGATGTTCACTGAACTTGAGGCTCGCCTGCCAAGCAGAGCTGGAGGAGCAGAGCACCGCTGCTGCTGCGTACTGCTCTCTATAATGTAGTCATTCACAAGAATGCAGGAGCTCTCACAGATCAAGGGCCCAGCCCACTGTTTCGTCAGACTCTCCTATGCTCAGCCCACCTTCAGAGTAAAGTAAAATAATGCTGAGAAACCACACACAAAAGAGACTGAGCCATGAGGCTAAAAAGGCTATATTTAACCACAAGAGCCTCTGCCTTTGACAGCTGCATCAAAACAACAGAGCAAGTAGTGTAAATTTCCCAGTGATGATTTAAGACCACGTTTATATTTTGTACATGGTACCAGGCTTGTTAAACTTTCATCTCTGTATTTCTTGATCTCACACTCCAAACAAAGGAGGGAATAGAGAATATGAGAAACTCCATTAAGATCATCTGAATAAATAATATTCTTAGATTCCTACCACTACCGACTATGCACTCGCTGCAGCTTTGGGAGTAGGTAAAAGAGGCAGTTGTGGCTTTCTGGTTCTATGCTGGCCCAGTCCTCATGCAGGCTTTTCTAAATTGTGCCAGCCGTTTATGGTCCCAAGCAGTGTTCCCTCTAATTTTTCCTACCCATGTGCGGAATGAATTTTGTTATGTGCACCAATATGGAGGTGGTGTGTGATACATCACCTCCATATTGGTGCACATAACAAAATTCATGTGGCGGGGTGCGTCTGAGGGGTTCGGAGTGTGAGAGGGGGCTCAGGGCTGGGGCAGAGGGTTTGGGTGTAGGGGGGTGAAGGCTCCGGCTGACGGTGTGGGCTCTGGGGTGGGGCCAGGTATGAGGGGCTCGGGGCTCGGGGCTGAGGCAGAGGGTTGGGGTGCAGAGGGGTAAGAGCTCTAGCTAAGGGTGTGGGCTGGGTCGGGGCCAGGGGAGGGACGCCTGTCCCTCAGCTGTGGCAGGTTCAGGACCGGACAAGGGGCACCTGCCCCCAGCCACAGCAAGTTCGGGGCTGGGCTGGGTTGGGACCGGGGGAGGGGCATCTCTCCCGCCCTGCAGCCCTGAGCGCCTGCACAGCACTTAATAGGCAGCTGCGTGGCCATGCAGCTTAGAGGGAACTTAGGTCTCAAGGCACCAGTATGCCCCCAGAACATCACTGAAGCATGGTAGCACTTCAGCCACATCTCCTTCCTCTCAGACTTGCCCCCAGCATACCCACCACTTGAGAAGGGGGGACTAGACATGAGGTGTAGCAACTGGCTTTACTGACACTATCCACAGATGGTTGGAATTCATGCACCAGAGCAGGCCATATTATAGAATAGGAAAGATGACCCAACAGGGAATGAGCTAGACTGGGACTTAACAGTTAGTTAATGTGCTTTGATATAGCACTCAAATAACAGTAGCTCAAAGTGCTCTTATAAACTGTTGACATGCGTCAGCAGGCCCCCATGAGGCAGTGAGACTGCAGCAGGCTTGTGCGATCTAGATTCACACCCTAGCTTGCCCCAGTCTTGGTCCTGTAGACAACCTTGTAGTCTCTCTGTGCCTTAGATCTCCATCTGTAAAAAGAGCATAATAGCACATCATTACCTCTCAGGGGAGAGGATAAATACATTAAAAATTGTAAAGTGTTCAGTGATGGGAGGTTATATAAGCACCTTAGATAAAAAGTAGGAAAAATTGGCCCCTAAATTGCAAAGCCTTCCTGGGATAGACTATATTTTCTTATGACTGCAAAGTGTTATGCAGATTTATGGCACTGGAGAAGAAACACTATCCTACTTTGATATATTCATAGATTACTTTTGGGAAAATCCTGGCAGATGATCACAATGAATTTAGAACTACTCTCTGAAAGAGGATACCAATCAAATACCTCAGACTGAAGAAGCTGTGCTTGATATTAGGGCTATCAATTAATCGCAGTTAACTCACGCAATTAACTACAAAAAATTAATCGCAATTAAAAAAATTATTCACGATTGATCACCGTTTTAATCGCACTGTTAAACAATAGAATACCAATTGAAATTTATTAAATATTTTGGATTTTTTCTACATTTTCAAATATATTGATTTATATTACAATACAGAATACAAAGTGTACAGTGCTCACTTTATATTATAATTTTTATTACGAATATTTGCACTGTAAAAATGATAAACAAAAGAAATAGTATTCTTCAATTCACCTCATACAAGTACCATAATGCAATCTCTTTAGCATGTAAGTGCAACTTACAAATATAGATTTTTTTTGTTACATAACTGCACTCAAAAACAAAACAATGTAAAACTTTAGAGCTTACAAGTCCACTCAGTTCTACTTCTTATTCAGCCAATCGCTAAGACAAACAAGTTTGTTTACATTTAGAGGAGATAATGCTGCCCACTTCTTATTTACAATGTCACCTGAAATTGAAAACAGGCATTCGCATGGCACTTTTGTAGTCAGCATTACAAGGTATTTATGTGCTAGATATGCTAAACATTCGTATGCTCCTTCATGCTTTGGCCACCCTTCTGGGGGACATGCTTCCATGCTGATGACGCTCATTAAAAAAAAAATTAATTAAATTTTGACTGAACTCTTTGGGAAGAATAGTATGTCTCCTGCTGTTTTACCCGCATTCTGCCAAATAGTTCATGTTATAGCAGTCTCGGATGATGACCCAGCACATGTTGTTTGTTTTAAGAACACTTTTACTGCAGATTTGACAAAACACAAAGAAGGTACCTATGACAGTGTACCCCATGAGGCTTTATGGAAATATGCTTATGAATGTATATATGACATAACTGGAATATGTTGTATGCTACATATGCCATGTAACATATCTCTGTAAAGGGTATAATCTACTGAATCTATTCATCCTATTTGACTGCATGTGTCATTGTTGTATTCGAAGTTATGAATATTGGCTGTGTACTTGCTTGATTTCTAAGTAGCCTTAGTAAAGCATTTGGTCAGCTTCTTGAGAAAGGAATGTGCAAATTAAGTGCCCAATCAAGAAACACAATGAATCTTGGAAGGCTCCAATCCACATAAGAAGTCTACCTGAGGATGTTCAGGGTAGCATGTAAACAATGGCTGCTGCCTGTAAAAACTGAGTCATGCATGGACATGTGACTTGCCTATGTGACTCCAAAACTCCATCTTGGAGCTGGACTTTGCATAGGAGAGAGGAGGGGGTCTCCACCCACAAGAGAAAGTCTATTTAAACGCCTGGAAAACCCCTCCATTTTGTCTTCAGCTGGCTCAAGAGATAGCCTCTCCACCCCCCCCCCCCCCCCCCAAGGATACCTGAAAGAAACTGGAACAAAGGACAGTAACTACAGGGAGTGAGTGATTGCTGGACCCAGACTAGAAGAAGACTAGTCTGTAAAAGGAAGCTTACTGGAATTCCTCTGAGGGTGAGGTTTTTATCTGCATTCAGTTTTCTTACTGTATTAGATATAGACTTGTGTGTTCTGATTTATTTTGCTTAGTAATTCACTTTGTTCTGTCTGTTACTACTTGGAACCACTTAAATCCTACTTTCTGTATTTAATAAAATCACTTTTTACTTATTAATTAACCCAGAGTATGCATTAATACCTGTGGGGGAGGGGGCAAACAGCTGTGCATATCTCTCTATCACTGTTATAGAGGGCGAACAATTTATGAGTTTACCCCGTATAAGCTTTACACAGGGTAAAACAGATTTATTTGGGGGTTGGACCCCACTGGGAGTTGGGCATCTGAGTGTTAAAGACAGGAACACTTCTTAAGCTGCTTTCAATTAAGCCTACAGCGTTAGGGGACATGGTTCGGACCTGGGTCTGGGTTTGCAGCAGGCTAGCAGGTCTGGCTCACACCAGGCAGGACACTGAATTCCCAAGCTGGTAGGGCAGGAAAGCAGGGGGAGAAGTAGTCTTGGCACATCATCAGCATGGACGCATGTCCTCTGGAATGGTGGTTGAAGCATGAAGGGACATGTGAATCTTTAGCGCATCTAGCACAGTGCCATGTGAACAGCTGTTTGCGCTTTCAGGTGACACTGTAAACAAGAAGCGAACAGCATTATCTCCTGCAAATGTAAATAAACTTGTTTGTCTGAGCGACTGGCTGAACAAGAAATAGGACTGAGTGAGCTTGAAGGCTCTAAAGTTTTACATTGTTTTATTTTTAATGCAGTTATTTTTTGTACCTAATTCTACAACTGTAAGTTCAACTTTCATGATAAAGAGATTGCACTATTGTACTTGATTGAGGTGAATTGAAAAATACTATTTCTTTTGTTTTTTACAGCACAAATATTTGTAATCAAAAATAAATATAAAGTGAGCACTGTACACTTTGTATTCTGTGTTGTAATTGAAACCAATATATTTGAAAATGTAGAAAACATCCAAAATATTTAAATAAATGGTATTCTATTATTGTTTAACAGTGCGATTAATCACAATTAGTTTTTTTAATCGCTTGACAGCCCTACTTGCTATCTGACTCTGGACAAGCTAGTCATCTCTTTACTGCCACCACTGTGCTCTGTCTTCCTCAGTTTACAAATGGCAATGATGACTTGATAAAGTAGATAGAAAAATATTTTTCTCAGCCTTCAACTTTTTACTACCTCTAGGGCAAAATATTTTTACAGCTCGATACAAAGGACAAGAGACAGCAACCCTCCCAGCTAAAATGACAGCATTTTCATATTGCTGCCCTGTGGTGCTGTAGTAGAAAGTGAATCTCATAATCCATCTGACCTTCAACTTTAAGAACTTCTATGATCAAATAGTGGAATTATTTGTACACTATTATCAGGACACCTGAAGCTTGTTTTTAGGCTTTTTAAAATCATTAAGTCAAAAGGAAAAGATAACATTTATCTTCCCATATCTAATCTTCTGCACAGCAGGATGAGAGCAGTTTTACATGAAAGAGAACCATAATTACATGCACCTGTCTTTGGGTGGTCACATATTTGTTTGTGGAATTTGTACATGGAGAGAGAGTTCTACCTTTTTTTACCACATAAGAGAACTGTGTAAAAACTGTGACCGGAAACAAACACAAACAAAGGTTAGGTCATCACTCATCGATCGAGAGACTCTAGCACTGAGTAAAAGTCAGGAACTGGTTGACTCTAGTCTAGTGCATACCATATGAGAACTGCCTCCATATAGCCTACCTGAACCCTTGGCATCGAGGCTGCCCTTTCAGGCATGCCTAAAAGCTGTTTCCTCCAACTCTATTTCTGTTCTTTTAGGCAATAAGGCAAGGAGGAACATTCTGAATCTAAACATGTAAAGACAAAGGTGGCCACAATAATGGGAATAAGCTGAATCTGCATACCTGTACAGTGTTATTGACATTTCTCTGAGTTTAAAAAAAATTGGTTTTCTACAGTAGTGCAGCAATGTAATAGTAGTGTGACAGTTTGGGGGCTATTACTGTAGAATGCATTAGTATGTAGTCAGAGTATAAAGCCAGATGGGACCACCAGATTATCTAGTTTAACATCCTGATATCATAGGCCACCAACACTGCCCTGCACCTGCACACTAAATCCAGCAACCAAAATTAGACCATAGTATTACAGCCCTACTATGTGTGCTATTGGATTATACCTTTTGAAATCTAAGTGGTGTTATAACATATTAGTCCCTTGATATGATAGAAGCAGAGGAAACATTTTCCAGGGGAAGAAGGAGCTGGTTTGATGGATGGTAGGGAAAACTCTGAAGTGGTGACAGCAGCTGTTGGCTTGCTTCTAACCTGGAGCATACACTATTCTGTGATGCTAGGACTGAAAGCCAAGATCATGGTCCTGCCAGGATATCAAAAGCAAAGTATAATTCCTCTTTTCACATTTTTTGTATGTTAATACAGTTGTATTCAGTTCAAGTGACTTCTATTTTCTTAAGACCGTGCTTGTTGCATGTAACCCAGTGACAAAAACACAACTGAAGTCTGTGACTCCCACATACCCATAATGGAGAGGTCAAAAGCTTCCTAATCCCTAGGAAATTCTCTTCAATGAGCACTAAAGAAAAACCCATTTGCCCTATGATTTTCTTAAATGTTTATGCATCAGAGTATCTTGCTTTTTAATGCTATTCTTATCTGTTTTTCCACGTTCTCTGCATCCTTTGGGATTTCTGCTCCACTGGTCAGAAATCTGACAAGAATCCTGATAAAGACGGAGTAATCCATGTTTGTGACATTTGTGCAAGATAAAATGGAGGCTGATGTAATTCGGACTGAAAGGAATAAAACAAAAGTTTTATCCTGCAACAATTTTCTCAATTGCCTCTTCCTGCCCCCACACCCTAAAATAACAAAAACACTTACTGATAAGATTTTTATTTGGCCAAAGCGTCTCCATTGGCCCCAGCACCACAGTGAATTATATCTGACAAAACTTAAACAGAAAAAATGTTGATTGTCCCTGCTGACACAGATCTATTTCCCCACCCGCCCAGTTGGTAAAACTTGGCCTGGATCTGATCTGAGACAAAAATAAATTCCATGTATGAAAAATGGCAAAATGGAGATGCAGTGTCAAGCTCTGCCTGCCTGCTTTTGAAGTACCTAAGATGTGGATTGGTCTTGACATGTCATCACAGTTTCAACTACCAGCTCTTTATATAGGTTATTGAGCATTAGAATATTACCCAAGTGATACTGAACACCTTCACTATCAGTGGATTTGAATAAAATCAGCTATCAGTTGGGTAGCTCTTAATAGGAGCCAGACCAAGAATATGGACCTCGTTGCCAGAAGAAATAAGAATGTCCACCACCCTTACCTCAGTCAGAGCTATCTGAAAACTGTTCTCTTCACAGGCTTTCCTCCAATAATACCCTTGCTGTCATGGATTCATTTAAAAAAAACAACACCCAAAACTCTTGAGCTTGCTTCTTGGTAGCAGGGAGAGAGAGTGAATGAGCAAGAGAGGGGAGAGATTATCATCATCAAATTTACAGAAGGCGTTCAGAGACTATGGTGAGGAGGGCCATACATACGTATATAGATAGGTAAATAAATAGAAGTAATGTCTTCTTTAATATGTATGTCAGTTTCCTTCTGCAGCAGATATATGTAGATGTTTTGTTTGAATTCATAGATGTTAGGTTTATAAGGTTTTCATTACAGATAGGAAGTCTGGGTAAAGCAGTTATATATGCCTATCTTAGTTTTACAACAACATATCAACCACTGCTACAGTAGAGTCTAACTATATCTGCTATAAAATAATTTTAAAAATAGAACTTCTTGTGATCAGCAGTAGAATGTGACTTTTTAAGGATCTGGTCAGGAAAATCAGCAGCAAAAAGCCAAGAGTATTTTTGCCAATGCCTTTCATTTATTAAAGTTACAAGGAAAACACCTTTAAATGGCCAGTTAAATGGGAAAGAAGGATGATTATTCAGGAAAGCATAAATTATAATCTCATCTACACAAAACAAAAGTGACCTCCTAAAATATTCTCTTCCTGATAAAATATCTTGCTCATGCCAATCTAACTGTAGAAGTCCCAGCCTTGTGTAGGTTCTCAAGCTAAATCATGTTGAATAAAATCTATTCTAACAGCTACAGCAAAGGCAAGCAAATTATAAAATCATAGTTTAATGCAATTTATCCCAAACCTAATGTAAGTAAACAGATATGTTTCTGCTTAATTCCTTTCCTAGAATGTTAACAAGTTTTCGGTCATCCTGTATTTTTGAAAAAAAAAAATCTAACATTTTCCCACCAATAAGAAGTAAAAAGGAACAGAGCCACAGTTAAATAATTCAATTTTCACAAATCGTACATAATAAGAGCCAAATGAAAACATGTTGAGGAAAACTTCAAGTCCACAGCTCAAGTCAGATAACACTCATTAAAGTTGATTGCACTTCATCTTTTCTCCTCAAATTCCTCTCATCCTGCACCAGAAAAGAATAGAATCCAGATGTTACGATTACATGAAAGACTTAGAAAGTACTCATAACAAAAGAAGGCCTGCTAACTGAAGGCAAATACTGGCAGAGTGACACTATTATTAAAAGAGTAAGACCAAGCGCTTTGTACAAAAAAAGAAAATAAGGACAGTATGTTATATTGTCAGACAATGTCAAGGAAACTGACCCACATACCTACAAAAATACACCTACAAAAAGATAAATTATGAAGTCATTACTCACATAAGTAGTATGACAAACTGCTTACCAATGGATAAAGGCATCAAAATCTGGTGTATAATGTGGTTATCATTTGTGTGGTGTGGTACAAGTCATGGATTTCAGGATTGTTCCTGCCCCAAATTTCAAATATATACTAGGAAAATCAGAGAAAGGATCTGGATCTACTGATCTACAGCTCTTAGAGAGTCTCTTCCTCAGATATCATGGTGATAGAATTATGAGAATCTGAGTTCCTAAAGCAATGTTGATAATGTGTTCAAAAATTAAATTGTTTTCTCTGAACTAAAATACATAGGGCTGTGCTACCAAGTTTTAAAGAGATTAACTTTACAGCCTGCCATGGCCAATGAGCTGTGCCTAGCTCTGGGACCTCGTGAGTAGGAATGGTCCCAGAGCCCAGGCTCCAGCCCGAGCCCAGATATCTACATTGCAATTAAACAGACCCATCGCCTGAGTCCCGTGAACCTGAGTTAGCTGACACAGGCCAACCATGGGTGTTTAATTGCAGTGTAGACTTAACCTAAATGGCCTCCTCAGTGTGGGAGTATAACAACACAAGTCAACTGAGTTCAATTGGAAACCAAAAATTTTCCACGCCAGGCCCAAGTAGGCCCTTCCCTTCTCAGGGATTGGACTCTATATTATGCCATCCCATGTAGCCTTAATGGGTTTACTATGTGTGAAGAGTTATAGAAAGGAAGCCATTTTCAGTGCACAACAGCAAGGAGTTTTATTGGTCCTACAAAACCCAGGAACTATACTATATATTCTTCAGTATCACCTACTGGCACCTTATCAATGGCGAAATGACCACACTGAAAAAGAAACTGAAATTTCCAGAGGCAACAGGCAACAGGGCCTGAACCATTTAGGGGAAAGCTGCAGCCTGTTGAGAAGAGTGGTTGCTGGAAGGGAAAGGCCCCATGATACATTAGGGGATGGGGGCTACTGGGAAATTGGAGATCGAGTGTTGCACTGCAGAAGGCGAGAGGAAAGTACGGGTAATTCAGATAAATATCCACAAGTTTGGATGACTATTTGAACAGATCCCACATTTAGTTCCTTGTCCAGTTTGCCCATCACTAGCTAGAATAAGCTTCATTCACCAGGAAATAGTCTTCTGAGCTCCTGGATGAATGAAGAAGTAGAGGGCCTATTTACCAGCTCTCCAAAGGCTGCAGGAAGGGCCAACCCTCTGCCCCCATAGGCACTGGAGCTGGGATGTGGGGGAGAAATAATGTGTAGAACACCCACAAAAGGTTAAGTTAAAGGAGAAGGTCTAAGGGACTGCTTGTAGGAGAGAGAGTAAAACTCAGATAAATGAACTCACCAAAAAGTTTGTGAACCTGGGCAAATTTCATGAACCTGGACCTCAATCTGCTTGGTGTCAAGTATCATTACGCTGGTAGTTTTGACCATCCCTAGTGCTTGGCTTTAGCAACTCAAGATTAATTTCATTTTGACTCTCTGCAGAAGAATATGCAGAAATGGCTAAATTTCAGTTCCATTGGTTGCGTGAATTTCTGCTGAAACTATCCAGAAAACAGGGTTCCATTTTTTGTGTGTGTAGTGTTTTCCTTTCATTTTACATGGAAGAGTCACCTAAGATTCCATTTTAATAAAGACCACAACTACAGCTTCTTTACAAAAGCTTTTGGATCTTGAACTGAACAAGGTATATAAACACTGTTCTGCATTTACATAGTACTCTGCACTGACCTTTCAGTTACCATAAGAAGGTGAAGCTTAGCACAAGACCCCTTCATCTATCTATTTAGCTTAGGTAACCTGCTTTTATAATCCATCATCTTCTTACTGAAAGAACTCAGTGCAAACATTTCATGACTAGTTAATATACTAAGCTAAACTCTGCCCCCTGTGACACTTGTGTAAACCCAGAATAATCCTCACCTTTAGCAGAACAACTCTAAATTTTAAATGGCATATGTTAGTGCAGAATTTGGCCCAGAATGGTCTATTAAACTGTAGCTGACCCTGTTGAACTGAAGGTTTAATACTAGCCTGACATTTATATACTAGATCTAAAGTTCCTCTCTAGTTTTCATTTACCCAACTATATTTTTTGTTTTTGTAGGAACAGAGTATTACAGGACATTTGCATATAATACCAGTTAGTACCAATGTGATCCGTTCACTGAATATAGCTCTAATAAAGCGGAGTGAGTGATTACACAAAGGGTCACTATCAAGTATAAAAGTTGGCACAGGTAATTTTGTCTTACCTTTTTTTACAAGCTTTTTTACATGAAAGTCTCATAAGATTAAATTCATCACTGGTCAAACCTAGGTTTCTCCCTGAAGAAATCAGAAATGGAAGGACTGGGCCTCAGGAAACCTGGGTTCAACTCCTAGCATTGCAAGACATTTACTGTGTGACGTTGGGTAAGCACCACAGTTCACTGTCTATAAAATGGGGACAATAACCTCTCCATGAATTTTTTCCTACTTTGCCTATTTATAAATTTATTTATAAATTCAAGATAGGGAACTATCTGTTGCTATGTATATGTACAGCATCTAGAACAGTGGACTTTGATCTCTATTGGAAGCTCTAGATGCTATTGTTACTGTAATACAATAACAATAAGTTGTAGTTGTAGCTGAGCTTGCTTATGCAGGACTGGATATCGCCCATGAACTCCAGTTTCTTCATCTTACATGTATCACTCTTTAGCTGCATATGGCTATCTTTTCTGTAACTTTCAAGGTATGTGTGGCATGCTCGGGATTGTATTTAGTGGGTAGCTCTCCTCTTAGACTTCTCCCTCCCACAGAGAACCTGTCTTTATGGTGGTTGGTATTCTTTTATTTGCATTACTGTAGCACTTAGGAGCCTAGTCATGGGCCAGAACCCCATTGTACTAGGTGCTGTAAAAACACAGAACAAAAAAGACTATGACACAAAATAGCTCATTGGACTGTATCCATTTTTCCTTTTGTCTTTTCCTCTGTCATTGTCTTTACTTATTAAGTACCTCAGGATACAATCCACTGATACATTGTTTATCTCAAACTAAATTCCTACCTACTCACCTATATACAATTTTGGGACATTTATTTTTAGGGGAAAAAAATCAAATTTGGATGACCAAAGCTAGATGCCTAACTTCGGTCATGTATGAGGTAAAGGCCCCGGATTAGGACTCAGGAGACCAGAGTTTAATTTGTGACTCTGCTGCAAACTCTGAGTGATCTTGGTCAAGCTGCTTAATCTCTCTCTGCCTCAGTTCTCAGTTTTCTGCTTGTAAGTTGTATCCTTTTCTCCCATCTCTTTTTCTGTCTTATCAGTTTAAACTGTAAGGTCTTCAGGGCAAGGGCTGTCTCTTATTGCATATTTGCCTAGCACAATAGGGACCTGATACTGATTGGTGCCTGTCATAATAATTGTAAGAGGGGAAGAAAGGATAAAGAGAGCAATTAAACTGGATGGCTGAAGTACAGTCCCAGGTTTCCCGAGACTCTCCCGTTTTGACCCACCAAAGCCCTTGTCCTTGTTGAAGTGGCTGTTCACTTTTGGCCCAGCACCGCTGACAGGGAGAGAAGGGCACAGCTGAGCTAAAAATGAGTGACTGTCACACACCAGGTCACAATGCCACTCACTCAAATTTGGTCTGCTCCTGTCAAGGGGGCCTGGCCAAACCTGAGCAGCTGTGTGACCCCATGCACCAGGTTGCAACGCCCAGAGTGGGGAACTGAGCCCAGCCAGTCTCACAGAGCAGAAGCCACTGCTGCAGGATGCGTACAGGTTGAGCTTACTTTGCAAATCTTTCCTCTTCTCATCCCCCCCATCCATGTCTCCTGCCCCTGGGGGCAAAACCCATCCAGCTTTACCACCTGAAATGTTGGGAAGTATGGGAGAGGACAAGGAAGGAGGTGGCACTGCTCTCCCCTCCATTCTTTCTGACTGTCAGTCTGATTTTTTTCCCTATCATAAAAGTTTAAGCCAAGCCTTCTCCAGTATAAGACGGATATCTCAGGACCTAGTTATCAAGAAAGATGTGAAGACTGTTTGCTGTCTTTATTTAGGTACTTAATAGAACCACAGTAGCATCAAATAAGACACACCAATTAATTCTCTTCCTAAAGTCCCAGGCCACATGGATATTTTACAGTAAAAAAACTTCAGCAAAAAAAGCAACAAGCAATCCAGAAACCTCCATCTCTAATTATCTGAAATCATAGAATCATAGGACTAGAAGGGACCTTGAGAGGTCATCTAGTTGAGTCCCCTGCACTTATGGCAGGACAACATATTATCTAGACCATCCGTGACAGGTGTTTGTCTAACCTGCTCTTAAAAATCTCCAATGATGGAGATTCCACAACCTCCCTAGGCAATTTATTCCAGTGCTTAACCACCCTGACAGTTAGGAAGTTTTTCCTAATGTCCAACCTAAACCCTCCCTTGCTTCTTGTCCTATCCTCAGAGGTTAAGAAGAACAATGTTTCTCCCTCCTCCTTGTAACAACCTTGTATGTACTTGAAAACTCTTATTATGTCCCCTCTCACTCCTCTCTTTTCCAGACTAAACAAACCCAATTTTTTCAATCTTCCCTCATAGGTCATGTTTTCTAGACCTTTAGTCATTTTTGTTGCTCTTCTCTGGACTTTCTCCAATTTGTCCACATCTTTCCTGAAATGTGGCACTCAGAACTGGACACAATACTCCAGTTGAGGCCTAATCAGCGCGGAGTAGAGCAGAAGAATTACTTCCCGTCTCCTGCTAATACATCCAAGATGATGTTAGCTTTTTTTGCAACAGTGTGAACTTAACTGTTGACTCATATTTAGCTTGTGGTCCACTATGACCCCCAGATCCCTTTTTGCAGTACTCTTTCCTAGGCTGTCATTTCCCATTTTGTATGTGTGTAACCGATTGTTCCTTCCTAAGTGAATTTCATCCCATTTACTTCAGACCATTTCTCCAGTTTGTCCAGATCATTTTGAATTTTAATCCTATCCTCCAAAGCACTTGCAACCGCTCCCAGCTTTGTAAATGTACTCTCTATGCCATTATCTAAATCATTGATGAAGATATTGAACAGAACCAGACCCAGAACTGATCCCTGCGGGACCCCACTTGTTATGCCCTTTCAGCATGACTGTGAAGCACTGATAACTACTCTCTGGGAAAGGTTTTTCAACCAGTTTTGCACCCATCTTACCGTAGCTCCATCGAGGTTGCATTTCCCTAGTTTGTTTATGAGAAGGTCAAGTGAGACAGTATCAAAAACTTTACTAAAGTCAAGATGTACCATGTCTATCGCTTCCCGCCATCCACAAGGCTTGTTACCCTGTCAAAGAAAGCTATCAGGTTGGTTTGACATGATTTGTTCTTGACAAATCCATATTGACTCTTATATCCTTGCTTGCTGGCTTGTTTCTGTAGCCTTACAGTCCCTTCCTCACTGGAGCAGCAGGTTATATACTTCCTGCTGGGAAACTGGCAGGTTAAAAAGGGCCACTGCCCAAGAATACTGAACGTTTAGCCCCTGCTGCTCCTAGATGCTTCACTGTAGTGCTGAGTTTTCTCTCCCAGGAATGGATCAGCCTGAGAGTGTTGCCTCCACTGGAGGACCAGCCCACTCCATTACAACTTTCCTTCCCTTGTTCCTCTTATTTTCACTGTCCTACAGCCTGCATTCCCAACTATTCACTAGATCTGTCATATATAATGTGATTGTTTTTAGCGCCATAAAAAAAAAACTTTATTGGTGGAGATTGGGAGGATGTTTAGCTGAAATTTGAGTTGGGTAAACACAGAAAAACAGTATTCTTGAAAATAAATATTCTGGCAATTAAAACAAATATTCTGGCCAATAACACCCATCAACTTACTTTGCTGGTATTTGCAACCTCTTTTATTTGTAAATATTCAGGAAGAGGATTTTTTCCCCACAAGAATGTTTATGGAAAGCGAAAAGCTGGTAAGCACTAGTGTGAATAAATATTCACACTTAAGTATTCACATCTGAAGAGCTCTCATGACCATTTCAAAAGCTCTTTTTATCATGCAGTATTTTCATGCAACTGTTATCAATGTTCATGGATAAATAGGAAAAGAGCTCATCCTGTTTATAAAGTTTGGTCATCCAATCAGAGAGAAGAAACAATACCATGTGACTTACAGTGACTTACTCATAGTGAGCATTTTACAAACTATCAGTTGGCTGAAATTTGGTACTCAAACTATTCACTGGATAACTGGAAATAACAGGCTTGACAATAGAAAAAAGAGTAAAATTAACTGAATAACTAGTTTGCTGTAAATAGTTTGCCTATCTTTTGTTGAGATATGCAATCTCTGAATTTACCTATAACAATACACTTATCTGAGCTCTTTATGCATGGCAAGAGTTTAAAATATTCAGCAAAGATTTTTGTATGTGTTTATGAAATGCTAAATGAAAACCAACAAATTTGGTTTTCATTTAGCATTTCATAAACACATACACATAAACTTTAAAAAGTGAAGCTACTTTAAATGCCTCTGGATGAAAGGGTGAAAAATATCAAAGCATTTGAGAAATGCCAGCACACAGTTCACCAAACAAACATCAAAAGTGTTGCATAACTCTCTGTACTGTCCTTGCTTTAGAGGTCACTGATGGTTTCATGTCTATTTAATGCATCACACTTCATGCACAATTCTTTAGGAGTTTGTGAGTGATGCTCATGTGTAGTCTGTATGGCATAGTTTTATTTCACATAAATATATAACCTGGTAGTGAAGTTATTTTATTTTTAAAGAAAATACTAATGCTCCTGTCTTCAGCTCTCAAATAGCTAGACAATCACTGTTAATTAAAAAAAGGATTAAAATTCCTTAGCTGAAACATCATAGCAGTATTCTCAGAACACTGGATCCAAATGTTCCAGATCAGCTTGCCAGAATACTCATTTCATTAGTACGACAGAGTAGTGGCAGCCAGTGTGAGTAGTCAGAGCCTTGAAACTTCCTGATATTTAGCTATCTGGATGCATTCTGTGATTAAGTCCATTAATAGCTATTAGCCAGGATGGGTAAGGAATGGTGTCCCTAGCCTCTGTCTGTCAGAGGGTGGAGATGGATGGCAGGAGAGAGATCACTTGATCATAGCCGGTTAGGTTCACTCCCTCTGGGGCACCTGGCATTGGCCACTGTCGGCAGACAGGATGATGGGCTGGATGGACCCTTGGTCTGACCCAATATGGCCATTCTTATGTTCTTATGATTTACCAGGAGAACCATGTGAACCTTTTAAAATAAAATAGGTATATGTTTTGTAAAACACATTCCATTTCATAATGACACATCTCTTGTATTTCATTTTCATCCATAGAACTCAAAGTACTTTACAATGGAAGATGGGGAAACTTAGATTTATAGAGGTGAAGCAACTTTCCCAAGATCAGACAGCAGACCTGAAATAGAAACCAAGACTCCTGATTCCCAGTCTAAGGCCCTAGCCATGGGCCCATGTGGCTTTATAGGAAATAATAATATTTTGTGCTTCTATAGCATCTTTTCTTCAGCTATCATAAAAGGCATTACAAATATTATATCATTAAACAGCATATATCATTAAACCCCCAGTGTCAGTTTACCTACAGCCAAAATGCAGCCACTCCTATGCTGGAATAACTGCTGTTTAACACCAGGCAACAGCATTACACAACAATTTAGAACAGGAAATAAAGAATACACTGTCCAACTGAAACTGCAGGAGAATTTAGATAGACAGAATGCAATATAACTCAGTTGGAATTTGGCCAAGGCACCAGGGTTTACACTCCTCCGCTTACAAAAAAAAGGCTGTGGAAACTTTAATGAGTGCAAGTGGTCATGACCTCTGTTACATGTGTCATCGTCCTAACAGTGCCAAATAGTAGAGTGTCTCTAACTTCATTTGGGGGCATTGGGTCAGTATTTAGCAAGAAGGAAGAATGAGACCTGCAGAGTTACTAACACAATGTCCTGCAGTACCTCATCCCATCCAAATTCTGGGACGAATGATGGCCAGTCTAGGTTAGTTTGCAAGATCTGACAGTACTGCAGCCCATGGTGCTGTGACTGTTGACCTGCATAAGTGCTTGCGGCAATGAAGTGATAAAGATCCAATTCTTCCCTCAACATGTCCTTGATTCTGATTCGGAAGAGCACTTATGGATGAGCATAAGTACTTTCCTGAACAGAGATGCTTTCCTGAATCAGGGCATATGCTACAAGGGTAGGTACTGTATGCAACTTGCATCCACACTAAAGATATAATACAATATATTGGGTTATTTAAATTGGAAAGTATTTCTCTTAAGTAAAGCAATTAGTTAATGTATACTAATTAATGTATACCTAGGAGTTAAAAATTCTGTTATGAGATTTTCTGAATAATGGCAGTTTATTCAGTCTGTAAACTCTTTGTTACCCTTGGTTATTAATAAAGGTACTGCATATATCTATCTTCTGGTAATATTTAAAGTTTAAAAACTGCGATCGATAAGACTAATGCAGAATGTTATCCATATTAGCATTTGTTGTAAGCATATGGAGAGTGCTTTTGTCAATGCTTGCTGAGACGTGGCATTCACAAATG
Source organism: Malaclemys terrapin pileata (assembly GCF_027887155.1). Taxonomy (NCBI): domain Eukaryota; kingdom Metazoa; phylum Chordata; order Testudines; family Emydidae; genus Malaclemys; species Malaclemys terrapin. Next base: position 101,776,585 of record NC_071509.1, on the reverse strand, counting down.
TACTTTATCCTTTTCTGGAGCACTGTAGTTACTGAAACATTGTATTTATATTTTTAAATAAATGGGCAATGTTTTTTTTAACTGACCTCATTGCTCCTCTATAATTTTTCATAAAATATTATCTCTTGGATATTTGGTTACTTTTTTAAAAGAAGGCCTGTGTTTGATTTCATTTTAAACTATTTCAGATTTTTAAATTATTCACTTCTATGTTGCTTTTAAAGTAAACTGTTTATGCCTATCCTCCACGGAACTGCATTATACCATGGACAAAACATTAACAAAATTTTCTGGAAATAGCATTCCCAGCAAGATGAGCAGACATGTATCTTCTTTTGGTAAACATTTCTTAGGGACCCCTCTAATGTCGTATGAAGCTTTTGTTATGTCTACACGACATAACTTTGTTTACTGTACTAGCAACAGGAATCAAGCTGAAATCCAGGAGATTTGCTAATAACAGAAAAGTGTAGCGTTTCTTTTCTTTTCTAAATTTAGAAACTGTTGGGGTTTTATTAACTACTCCATATGATAAAGCAGCCTTTTTTTAAAAATCACATGCATAGTGTTATCCTCATCTTCCCCACCAGCATGGTTTGAATTTCAAGCTGTTTTACAGTATAATTTGATACAAACCATGCAATGCTGAACTTATTGCAGGTATTGTCCTCTTACAGATATGCTCCATATCATGCTAGCATGCACATCATAAACGTTAATAGAATGAAGGGCTGTTAAAAACACAGCAGATGTACTAGTAATCCCTACATTAGATTCTGCACTCCTTACTCAGAGAAAACTGTTATTCAGTTCAATAAGAGTTTTCCCCATACCAGGCAAAAAAAATTAGTGAAGCTCAAGTTAAGATTGAGAATACATATTTAAAGGTAAAATTTTCTTACCTACTTTTTGATAGCTACTAAGTTCTTGTATCTGAAATCCAAGAAATTCAAAGTTAAAGTTAAACTTACAAGAACCCCAAACATATAAAAGTATGGAAGATGACACTAGCCACCTTACCTCAGTCCCTGAGAATTCTGATGTCAGTAAATCCAGTGTATGAAGCCAGTGTAAGTGGGAGGACCCTCAGGCCCACATCAGCATTTTTCTCTTCCCCCTCCATACTCCCTTCCCCCGCCAGCCTCTCTTAATTTGGTTTTCATTCTGCTCCATTTGCCCCCTCCCCTATTTCCGCCTCCCCAGAAGTCTCTTTTCTCTAGTCTCTTCTCTTTTCTCAGTCTCTAAATGGAATATGAACCCAATAATGTTCAACTTTGAATTGAACTTTCAGACCCTGTTGTCAGATGATGTTACATAGTATTGTGATGACCATGGCATAAATATATAGATGGACAGAGTATAAAATTAGTCAAGAGGGTCAAAGACATCCACATTTACTTAGACTGTAATCTCTTTGGGGACAAGGGCCATCTTTTCTGCATTTGTTTTGTACAGCTGCTAGCACAATGGGGTCCTGGTCCATGACTGAGGCTCCTGTGTGCTACCACCAGACAAATAATAAATGATAGTGATAAATTTGTTTATCTGGAGCCCGTAGAAATATAAAATAATGGGGAAAAAATTGTTGGCCATCATCATATACAAACAAATCACATGATGGCAAATATTTACAAGGCTGCACACTTAGGTCTGTATGACTCGTCAATAAGTGTAACAAAAACATTAATGTAAGCAGTAACTACTGTATACATGTTGTTGTTTAAAAAAAAGCAAATGCAAAAACACCTCAAAACAACTGATGTGTTTAATTCTAAACAAAACTCCTGATACTCCTGTGGAGTTCAACTAAATGTTCTGAGTACCTGTGGAATTCACACATCTTGTGCATTAAACAATTATGCAATTTATTTGCATTCCCATTGTAATTTGCTACCAGAAAATAGCTGGGGGAGGGGGGGATTTAGAACTGACAGTATCATGAGAATTACATTTCATTAGCTTTCAGATTATCACTAATGGAACAACAGGCTGGCCTGACACCTATGCAAACATATTAGAACCCTATGCAAAGAGCTATTTTAAGGACACCACTTATGAAAATTATAGAGGGAATATTTCCCTTAAATCTCACATTTCCTTAAGGCAATCCATTTTGATATGCAAGTCCTCAGTCCTGTACTGTTACTCCCTCATGGCGTCGCTACAATTACTTCAATTGATCAGGCCTAAATGATCAAAAATGAACAGGAAAAATCCTCAAAGTCTTGCTCTGTCACCCAAGATTGGATCTGAAATCTTGTACAGAACTAAAGAAAAATCAGAGGAAAGAGGACTGTTGTTTTTCTCTCTTACAGATCTACCTGAAAATATCCTAAAGACAATGACAACAAACCCCCTCTTTTACTCCTAGTTTTCAGTTCCATACTAGATGCAATAGTATACAAATTTAGAATCAAATTCCAAATTCTCCTCTCAGTTTCAGGCAACCACATTGTCTCCAAGTTATGTTGTAAATTAAATGTGTGTAATATCATTAGCCTTCAGTAGTATTGCACATGTATAATTTAGGATATAATCTGGTTACACAAGTGTCAAACAGAACATAATTTAGCCTGCAGAATATCCAGTACTGATGATGGTGCATAAGAAAGAAAGAACCCAGTTTGATTCTCAGACCCTAAAATAAGATTGCAGGACTGGCTGTTACATAAACATCTTTTTATTCACAATGTGAGCAAATTTCATCTGGAGTTACTAAGGGACAATAATCAGGAAACCTCACAATGCCATTTTTACCGTGTTGCTTTCCAGAGCAGAATTACACTTTATTCTTTAATGGTGTTCTCACATGTCTAACATTGAAGACACATATGTTTGAATGCCTAGGAGTTATAGCATCAGATAAATACTAATCCTGGCATAGTTCTTAGAAACTTGGTCAAATCTTGCAGAGTGCTTCTTCTGAAGATTCTCAGTGCCCTCAAATTCTATGAACTGAAAGGAGGCTATAGTCCACTGAAAGATGGGCCCAAAATGAAAGGGAGTAAAAATTACCCAGGGATTTTTTTAGCTATCTTTTTTTTTTTTTCATCTCATCCTGCCAATTTTAGTGGAGCTAACTTCAAGAGGAAGAAATGTGATAGTATTCAATGGCAAAACTCAGTGCAGGGTTCATATGTGCTGAATTATCCACAGCTGCATAATGTTTAATAGTCAGACTCGAGGCACTGGCAAACAGGAGGACCAAAGGGGCCAAGTCCATTATCTTTGTACAAAATATCCAACTTCAAAACTTTTATTATATAGGTTGCTTAAACAATAGCTATCCTCTCCTTAGTAGTGCTGTATTTCAGAAAGAATTTATATTGCTTCAGATAAACACACTTTTTTTGTAATCATGAGTATTTTTTATAAGAGAACAGGCACAGCTCAAACAACAGCAGTCACACTGAGGAAAGACAACTGTTTCTGTACCTTGCTCACTATGCAGCCACTGGGAATGCTCTAGCGAAAAGCACAATTACCTAAATACTCCATCCCCTAGCCCCAATTCTCCAACCTAATTATAGTGATGTGAGTTATCTGAAAACTTTGATTCATTTTTTCCAATATATATCATATGTCTCCAGTAACACATTTAGAAACTGCTAACCTTGTAGCTGTTCAATGAGACATTTCTATTTTTCAATTATAATGGGTGGTGTGAATTTTTTTTTATTTCTGATTGTATTAGTAATTTTTATGTAGTTATGTTTTTGGGCAATTTTTCTTATGTATCCATTACTTTGCAATTCTACTTGACAAAGCATGCATATATGCAAATACAAATTACATTAAAAACCCTACATTAAAAGAACTCTATTAAGGTTGAAAATCAAGCACTCAAAAGGTAGAAAATGTTATGCAACTTTAATTTTGCCCCTTGTGCATATGCATGACGATACTACTTTTTAACTTAAATGATATGCTATGTTTTTAGGCAAGTTCCCTGCTTCATTCGGTACCTGGATTGCTTTTTCCTAGCGTTAGCGTCAGGTTACGTTTTTTTTTGAGAGGGGATTGCCTGGGAATAACCACTACATTCATTTTAATAGTACGTTTCCCCCCCCTTGTATTGCTCCACATGATTCTACTGAATTAATTATATGGAAGCCCTCCAGTGACCAAAATAATCCTGTAAACTCCCATGCATGATCACTGAAGATAGAGTAGCCTGGTGGATAAAATAGCTGCATCATGTTTCACACTTAATGAGTTCAGTCTTGAAAATAATGTTGCACCTCCCACATGTGTAGTGGAGAGATGCTGCACTTGGCTTTTGAAGGATTTTCTTTATACAAACTGACACCACTTCTTAGTTTTTGTTATGATTTTTCTGGGAAGAATGGAGTTCATAAACCATCTGCCAAATTAGGCTATTTATGCCTTTGTTTATTAGCAACATCTCAAGTACAAACTAATGAATAGAAAGGTTATCTTGATACATATCAAGGTCTCGATTATTCAAAGACTTACATATGTGCTTAACTTTATGCACATGAGAGGTCCCAATGATTTCAGAAGGACTACCTGTGTACATAAAGCTAAGCACGTGTCTTTGCAACATCAGGACTAAAGGGTCATATTCAGTGTTCTCTACTCAAGCAAAACTCCCATTGAAGTCAATGGGAGTTATGGGTGCTCAGCAACTCTGGGGTGTCTCAGATTGGGAACTCAAAAACTAAGGTATTCAAAATTAGTGGACACTTTTGAAAATGTTAGTCTTCACCCCTCCATGACCCAGTTTACCCACCTGTAAAATAAGAGCAATGTTTTTTTCCTTGTCTCCTGGGTTTGTGATATTCAATTACAGTTAAGATAAAATGTTTGCAAATTCTGCAGCATTTATATGTTGAACCACAATCCTCTATTGTCTTGAGATTTTTCTAAAACTGGAAAACCTCCTGGTTTTATATATACATACTACAGAAATCATTAGAATTGAGGAAAAAATGTTTCTTCTTTATTTACTTATTTGGAAAAATACTTCTATCACAAAATGAATCGTTTCCATATAGACACAGGGGAAGGTCTCCAAATTAGTCATTGGGTACAGGTGTAAAAAAAGTGGCCTGCAGCTATACTGTTTTATGCTGGGTTCCCATCTGCTCTCATCAACTAAATAGCATCATGCCAGCTCTGTGCTCAGGATGAGAGATGAACAAGGAACACCTAGATATTGTAGAAAGTGATTTAGTGAGTAGCACTTCTCCCTCTGACTCAGCAAGGACTCAATACCTCAGCATGGACTATGTTATGGAGAGTGGTGACTTTTTAAATAAGATGAATAAACAAGATCCTAAACCACCAGCAGTCATTAAAAAGTCTAAGGAACGTTCCCAATGTAGGGTATTAAACTCTCTGTGCTGGCAAAATTCCACCTTGGGTAAATTACTTTCTGCTTATCTAAGTTCACCTTGCATTTTCAAATGGATATGGCATGTTTCACCTCCTGCCTTTTAAATTATTGTTTAGTGTTGCTATTCATTGTTAAAAAGGTGCCACCTTTCACTTCAGAAATGGCGCCATTTTAGTGATGAAGTGATTGCCTTATATAACTTCTATAACAGCTTGTAAAGCATTTTGTGATCCTTTGAGTTGAACAGTGCTATATAAATATAAAACCATTATCCATTAAGTCTGCTCAGTGGGGGCTGGTGTCACAGCTCTACTCAGCTATTTGTGGGTGAAGCAGTCAATTAGGTCTACTGCAAATGACAAAAGGAGTGGCCTGAAACTGTATGATCCTCAGCCTACAAATCTCTCCAAGAACAGTGGCTTAATCCATCAAGGTGTTCTGAGAATGTGAGCACGTAGTCAGAGGGGAGTTTGACCAAGTCCTAGGCTCCAACAGAGGGAACCGTAAAAAAAGAGGGCAGTAGTAATTTTAAAGTGTCTCTGATGGAGTAGCAGAAGAGGCACTTCAACAGAACAGGGCACTGAAGCAGAGTCACCACACTGGGAAAAGGGAGGAGATAACAATATAAATAAAAGAACCCCAATATCCTGAGAGGACCCAGCCTCCTGTAAAGAACTGGTACTAATTATTTGGGTTGGGCATTAATCAGGCCTCAAGTCTAGTTCTTTCTTAAAGCTCCTTGAATATAACCTGGACTTAGAGCTCAGCTACCTCCACAATTTATATTTATTAACAGAAGCCTAGTCATATATGATGGTTCTGTGCCAGGACCCATAACTGTGGCAATCAAAACAACCGGTCCCATCTAGTTAGTTATCCTGGAGCTCTAGCTCTTTGGACTAGTTATTCAAGTGATAAGTGATCAAGGGAGAGACTGCCCTTTCCAGTGGTTTATTCCTGAGGGGCAGAAGGGAAGATACATAACAGTTTAAAAGTTGCACATTAAGTTAAATAGCATACTATGATGTAATTTGCAAATAAAAATGAAAATATAAGATCGTTTATAATAATAGGGAAAATAATGTCCCAGCCAGAGGATTCAGTAAACATTTGGAGCCAGGGATCAAAGAGCTTGGAAGGGAAAGCTCCCCTTACAAACAAATCATTGGCCAAGGTAGAGGTCCTCTTTCTTCTTCCCCACACTGGTTTAAGGCTGTGTACTATATGCTGTGAGATATGGAATCAGTCTGTCTTATAGGAAGCTTTCATTAAATAGAACTACAAACTTTACTATAGACATGAACAGGCAAGCTTCTGCACAGCTTCAATACCAGCTTTGTCTCTTTTTTTCATCATGGACCACACCTGCCTGGAACTCTATACAATATACAATAGATATCTACTGGCGAAATAATGTACTGCAAGTAAGTATATATCTGTGGAAACTCTGCAATGTATGTCTTGCAAAAGATTAAAGGAAACAGACCTCTCCTTATACCAAACGATGGGAGTCCCACTTGGAGCAGTGAAGCATCTATTAGGGCTGGTCCACACTAACCCCCCACTTCGAACTAAGATACGCAACTTCAGCTACGTGAATAACGTAGCTGAAGTCGAAGTATCTTAGTTCGAACTTACTGTGGGTCCACACGCGGCAGGCAGGCTCCCCTGTCGACTCCGCGTACTCCTCTCGCGGAGCAGGAGTACTGGAGTTGACGGCGAGCACTTCCGGGATTGATCCCAGAAGATCGATTGCTTACCGCCGGACTCAGAGGTAAGTATAGACGTACCCTTAGTCTTCAAACAGTAATCCTTTCTGCCAGGTGCAACCTGATTTATGATTCCCTCAATCTCCAGAGTCCTTTTTGATCAATTTAAATTGTTTCACTGGGTCTGTTTGGACTTTTTAATCTGGGTTCTCTTTAATATTGTCCTAAAATTACACTAAGGTCTGTTTGCTGCTGGTAAGGGTGGTATCAAATTGGCAAGTGGCCCATGAGATCATCCCTATATTAAGGATCTCTGTTCATGATATGTAGGGCCCTACCAAATTCACGTTCCATTTTGATCAATTTCACGGCCAGAGGGTTTAAAAATTGGTCAATTTCATCTGTTTACATCTGAAACTTCATGATGTTGTAACCATGGGGTCCCAACCCCAAAGGTACCCAGAGGTGGGTCCTGTCCTTCCCGAGCCCAGCAGGGCCTCGCAGCTAGGGGTCCCCTGGCTGGGGTGTTCCCGGCAGCAGCGGGAGATTGGACCCACCTTCACAAGCCTCCTCCAGCTGAAGGAACTTCCAGGGCTGCTGCCCAGCACTGGAGCTTCCTGCAGCAGGGGGAGGCACTCCGAGGTGGGTCTGATCTCCCCTCCTCCCCCCCCAGAGAGCGGATGTGCAGGGGACGGACAAGTCCTGTCCCTCCCCAGACCAGCGGGGACTTGCAGAGAGGAGACCCCCAGCTGGGGCACTCCCAGCAGCAAGGGAGAGATCAGATTTCATGGGGAAGGGCTTATTTCACAGTCTGTGACACGTTATGGCTTCTGTCACTTTAAAAATATATTTGGGTATTTTAAGTATTCTTATGAGCTGGGTTAAACCTTGTTATGGGTTGAGTTAAAACCATATTGAACCTGGTGAGTGAACGTGCCCTTTGCTTAAAATAGCTGGAAGAGACAGTTAAAGGGCCACATCTAAAACAAAGCCTAATAGTCTGCCCAGAAACTAGGTGGAGGGTTCCTCAGGGTATTATTCTGACCAGGTGGATATGTGTGAAGAAGACATGCTGGGTTGCAGGCAAGAAACAGGGAGAGACTGAGACCAGAATAAGGCCAGATCTACACTAAAAAGTTAAATTGACCCAGCTATGTCACTCAGCAGTGTGAAAAATCCACACCCCTGAGAAATTTTGGCCATCTCTACACTCGAGCCCTCCACCATCAGTAATTTTTAGTGAAGCTTTTGATACGGTGTCCCACAGTATTCTTGCCAGCAAGTTAAAGAAGTATGGGCTGGATGACTAGACTATAAGGTAGATAGAAAGCTGGCTAGATCATCGGGCTCAACAGTAGTGATCAATGGCTCCAGGTCTAGCTGGCAGCCGGTATCAAGTGGAGTGCCCCAAGGGTCGGTCCTGGGGCCTGTTTTGTTCAATTTCTTCATTAATGATCTGGAGGATGGTGTGGACTGCACCCTCAGCAAGTTTGCAGATGACACTAAACTGGCAGGAGTGGTAGATATGCTGGAGGGTAGGATACAGAGGGACCTTAACAAATTGGAGGATTGGGCCAAAAGAAATCTGATGAGGTTCAACAAGGACAAGTGCAGAGTCCTACACTTAGGACGGAAGAATCCCATGCACTGCTACAGACTAGGGACCGAGCAGGTAGGGAGCAGTTTTGCAGAAAAGGACCTAGGGGTTACAGTGGATGAGAAGCTGGATATGAGTCAACAGTGTGCCCTTGTTGCTAAGAAGGCTAACGGCATTTTGGGCTGTATGAGTAGGAGCATTGCCAGCAGATCAAGGGACGTGATCATTCCCTCTATTCTGCATTGGTGAGGCCTCATCTGGAGTACTGTGTCCAGTTTTGGGCCTCACACTACAAGAAGGATGTGGAAAAATTGGAAAGAGTCCAGCGGAGGTCAACAAAAATGATTAGGGGGCTAGAGGAGAGGCTGAGGGAACTGGGATTATTTAGTCTGCAGAAGAGAAGGGGGGATTTGATAGCTGCTTTCAACTACCTGAAAGGGGGTTCCAAAGAGGATGGATCTCGACTGTTCTCAGTGGTACCAGATGACTGAACAAGGAGCAATGGTCTCAAGTTGCAGTGGGGAAGGTTTAGGTTGGATATTAGGAAAAACTTTTTCACTAGGAGGGTGGTGAAGTTCTGGAATGGGTTACCTAGGGAGGTGGTGGAATCTCCTTCCTTAGAGGCTTTTACGATCAGGCTTCACAAAGCCCTGTCTGGGATGATTTAGTTGGGGATTAGTCCTGCTTTGAGCAGGGGGTTGGACTAGCTGACCTCCTGAGGTCCCTTCCAACCCTGATAGTCTATGATTCTCTGATTCTTTCCCCCCCAGGGTCTTAGACAGTGATCAAGTCACTGTTTAATCTTCTCTTTAATAAGCTAAATTGATTGAGCTGCTTTAGTCTCCCATTGAATCATTCTTGTAGCTATTTTCTGAACCCTTTCTTATTTTTCAACCTCTTTTGTGCCTACCAGCACTGGATACAGTATTTCACTAATGGTTTCACCAGTGATAATATCACCTCCCTACTCTTACTTGCTATTGCTGTTTCCTTACTTATACTCTCAAGAATCATATTTGCTCTCTTAGTGACAACACTGCCCAGGGATCTCACGTTCAGTTGATCTTCTACCATCACCCACTGATTGCACAGTAATGCTAAACCCTACTCCTACCAAGCAAACCGCACCTCTGTGCCCACATGTAGCCTATCATTGCTGTGCTTTCTGCAGGATCAGGGACTACATCTCCCAAATGTTAAAGTGTCCCTCACAATATTGCCATCCCCAAGTGTTCTAAAGTCATGAGCAAAACCTCAAAAAATCACAAGGTTGGTTTTAAAATGAGCTTTAAAAAGCAGAGAGTCCTTCTATCTGCCTTCGGGTTTTGAGCCATCTGGGAGTCATATTTTCCAGCTTCCCTCCACCACCCCCAGCCAGATTCAGTGACATCCTCTTTAAGCATAAGTGGAGAATCTCAGGACTCCAGGAGCTGGGGCTTTAAGGAAACACCAAATAGTACAACCCTGCCCTTTTCCCCTCTCTCTCTGGGTTAATGTTTTCCCTCCTGACAGCTGTACTGCCCCACTGCAGGGAAAGCACACGGCAGCCCCCCTGCTGCACCACTGTCCGCATCCCAGTCCCTCCGCGGCTCCTCTGCCCTTCCTTCTCCAGTCTTCGCCGCGCTCTGTTTAGGGAGCCGATTCTGCAGGTAGGTGAGGGCGGCGGCTTCAGGGTTGTCACTGCGCCTGCTCGGCCTCCTCTCTCGGGCATGCGCCTGAGTGAGGGAGCGTGTTTCGGAGCCGGGCTGTGTGCAGCGGCGCGTGCCCGCGGCGGCTCCCGGCGCGCGCTGTTAGACGTGGCAGTTCACTGGGCGGCCGCGAGCGGAGAGGAGCCGGGATCCACGCGCCGGAGACAGCTGCTGTGTGACCGGCCCGAGCGTGCGAGCCAGAGAGACACGGGGGAGGGGGGCTGCACACAGTGCACAGGTAATGGAAACCTGGTTCAGTCGTGGGGAGCAGGTTGTGTTATATGCACACAGCGAGGGGGTGCATCCTATATACTCCCTGTTAGGGAGCAGCAGGGGCTGCGTCCTATATACACAGCATTGGGGGGCTTGCAGGGTGGTGCACATCCTATGTGTATAGCTTGGGGGGTGCGGCATGAGGGTGCACCCTTAATACACACCAGCCGGGGCTTGGTGGTGCAGCCTATATGCACATAACTTGGAGTACAACGTGGGGTGCGTCTTATATGAGCAGCACTGGAAACTTGGGGAAGGAGTAGATACTATCTATATACACAGCATTGGGAGTACATGGGGGGTGTGCATATACAGAACTGGAGACCTGGGGGAAGAGTGCATCATATATATACAGCGTCGGGGTTTGCTCTAAACACAGAATTGGAGTATTGTGAGGGACTTGAATCCTGTATGCACAGTATTGGGGAGCAGCAGAGTGGAGTGCATTATACACACATCCCAGGGTGAGAGGTATGCATCCTGCACTGGAGAGCAATGGGATGGGGTGTATCCAATATACTAGGTAACAGTGCGATCAGGGGAGCATGCACCCTACATGCACAGAACTAAGGGGGAGTCCAGGTGAACATGTATATCCTACATGAGTAATTCAGGTGGGGGACCAGTGGAGGAATGTCTCTCATACACATTATTATTAAGGGGAAGATGCACAGTACAGTAAAAATGTTTTCACCCCTCAGCTCAGTCGTCACTGCTTTCAGCTTGGATTGTTGTCTGGCTTTCTAGTATATAGTATGCAAAAATTGTAGCAATTGTCTAAGTTTGTAAGGTGCTAGGGGCAGGGACCCTGGCTCCCTCTATGTATTGTGCAACACCAAACACACTAGCACTTAAATAATAAAAATAACAACCAACTCCCTTGCATTGGGGTGAGTGTGTTTTTATATTATAGGTATAAGTCCCTGATCTTATAGTGGCACCTGTGTGGATGGGCCTATGTGCTTTTCCAGAGCCACACTGATTTCAGTGGAACTCTGCATGGGCACAGCAATTATCCTGAATGGACACAGCTAAAGGATTGCAACCTAGCTGACTACTGATGTCATTTGAATTAGTGAAGTGTTAGGGAGGGTTTGGGGAAAGACATAATGATAAGAGAACAGAGGAAATAAAACTTTTTTCTATTTATATTTATATGTAGATATATCAAGAGAGAAACTTGTGAAAAGGACACCACATGCAATAGAAGACCCTTGGTTTAAGAGGCAATCTTAAAATTTCCTGTGTAGTTTCCTGTACAGTTTTGTACATCTCTAATTAAAAGTCCAGCCTTAACTAGTGGATCATTTGATGCTGGTATCTTGGGTAGTGTTTTGGAGCAGGTTTCACTGTGTGTTCTGTATATATGTATATCTGTGTCTGAGGGGGGTTATTTCTGATTCATATGAAATACACTACAAGATGAGTCAGATTAGTAAATTGGCATTATGTTTATGTTTGAGAGTCCCTCTCCTTCTTACACAATATCTCTCTCTTTTTTTTTTTAATGTGTGGAAAGTTTGACGTGGCAAGTTGTTTTGGGTTTTTTTTGGTGACTGAGTAGTGGAGGAAGTTGTTTCCCTTGAATACTGTCAGGGCTAAGAAAGGTGTTGGCTGCTGAAACCTTCTTAGAGTGAAGATTTCTCTCTTCCTACATTTAGTGCTGACTGTTAGGTAAATCTATTCTAGAGTGACCAAAGCTCATGTTGCCACGTCTCTCTCTGCTGGGGAAAAAAAAAAGTACTACTGGCAACAAAGCACCCTCTAGGCTTTCTCTTTTTTCAAGCTTTACCTTAGTAGCTAAGGAACAAATGACAGCTCTGTCATCTTATCTGTTTGGAACTGCTGAATATCTTAAACAAAATATCTTAACAAAAATATCTTAAAGAATTGGGGAATCTTGTGTATAGGAGAATTGTGAGCATTCACCACAGGACTGGGTGTAAGATGATCTGGGACTCGTTCCTGGTTTAGCCGCTAATTTCCTGTCTAACCTGGGAAGGACGCTTAGGCAACATTTTCCAGGAGTGCCCATTAATTTGGGGTGCCTTATTTTGTGTGTGTGTGTATGTGTGTGTGCACAACTTAAGGCCCCTTGGGTGCTGAGTACTCTCAGCTCTCCTTGATTTCATTTGGGGTTTTGGATGCTCAGTATCTCCGAACAATCAGTCTCACGTTGGTTACCAAAAATCAGTGGATTTTATTTTTTTTCAAATTTTGATTCAGGGGATTCTCTGGTTTGGTTTCTTCACTCTGTAAAAAAGGGATAATGATAATTAACTAACAGGGCTGGGTAAGTAAACAATTTTAATATTTGTAAAACTTTCACTAGGGGATGTGAAAATGGTGCTATGTAAATACAAAGTAGCGTTATGAAATGTGGTAGTCTAGCTCAATGCACTATGCTTCAGAGTTTATAATATTCATCTTAATTTTTAGCCCTACCCAGGGAAAAGCACTGCTTTTCTTGTCTTGAAAATAAGACCTTCCTGTAACAAACAAATGCCCAAAGTGTTATTACAGGTGAGATCAAGGTTTCAAACAGAATGAAACGAAATTCCTGGCGTCAGAAGGTCTAAAGTCACATGTGGGTGTTGGTTTTTGTTTCTCTTTAAATCAAATGCTAATAAAACAGTGGGGGTGGAAGAAGGGGAGAGTGGCAGCTGAAGTTGCCCTGTGGGAAGGGGGTAGCAACTTCTTGTCTGTTGAAACACTTTTATGCATTTGCTAGAAGGATCCATGTTCTGATGATGATGAGCAAGTTTGTCTGGGCAATCAATGGAAAAGAAGATTGGGTCTGTCAAAGTAAAAAGCAGAAAGATAAAGGAAAGCAGGGGTTAGGTAGCTAGCTGGTTGGCTGGCTGGGATCTGTAAAGGCTAACTGGAGGGAGCCTGCCCAGCCAGCCATCAGCTGTGAATATGAACCTGGGATTGGTTAGGAAGCAGGTCTCCTGTACCCTGTTGTGTTTACTGAGCCTCCATGCCCCATTGTCCAGCCTGCCTCCCTGTGACCAGAGGTGGGGAGGTCTGTAAGGAGCAGAGCTGGGGAGCAGGGAGTCAGGTTGAGCAACGGGGTTAGGAAGGCACTGATAACTGAAGTAGCTGGTGTTGACATACTTGACGACTTCTCTTGGAGTAATAAAAATGACTAGGACAAAGAAAGCGAATAACTTTTTGTTCTGCTTAAATCTGAAAGGGGTCCAACGCCTGAGCTGTGGTGCTAATGCAGATGGGTGAGACATTCTGGATTTGCAGTTATAGAGATTAATTCATACGTGCACTGTAGGCCCTTTGCTCCAGCTAAACCAGCATGAAAGGACCTTGAATCATCCCTCACTACTGGGAATATGCCCGGTTCAGGAGGCTCAATGCACAACTGGCTTTGTGCCTCTCTCCTCTTCTGCAAGACACCCTGGTGCAAGAGGTGTATTGGGGTAGGACGAGTAGTTGCTGGAGTGGTCCTGCCCCATCCTGATTCTGCTTTTCTTGCATTTCCTCTGTATCCTGTGGGATCTGTGGTGTTTGGGAAGTGGACCCACAGTCTATTCTTTGGGGGCAAATGCAGGCCATTCTCTCCCTCTCCTAATAGAACAGTGTAAGGAGTTTTCTTCCACAGAGATCACCCCCCCCAAAAAACAAACTCCAACTCTGTAATCTTTTCCCCTGGGATGGAGTGACTATGTCCAGATAAATTTAGTGATTTGTTCAAGTTCACACAGTAAGGCTGTGGAAGAGATGGGAACAAAATTGTTCTCTTCTCGACTCGGAGTTTGTGTTGCCTTAAGGTTTTCATGCATCCCTTTTAGTAACAAAAATGTGAGTCGCGTAGGATGCTATGGAGTAAGTGTTGATGGAAATCTTTCCTTTACAGACTCGTAAGGAAGATTCCCATTTGGAATGAGAATAGTATCGGAATGAGCCAACAAGGTTATGTTGCAACACCTCCATATTCCCAATCCCAACCGGGTATTGGAGGTTTTTCTACAGGCTTTGGACCACCTACTTCTTCACCTCTTTATGGGCATTATGGCGACCCAAACCTATCATACTCGGCACCTCAGTCAGGTAAGGCAATACTAGCGTACTGTGTGCTCAGGGCCTGATTCTTAATTGTCTTGCATCTCATCTAATCATTTACACCAGTGCAAAATGCTCCATCTTGATTTAGTGCAAATGATAAGACAATATGCAGAGCAACAAAGAGGCCTTTCATGTATACTTACACGGCATGTGAATTTTGCTTTGCAGGGAACAGTAAGTAGTAGTTGTGTTTGGATACCAGAGTGATAAGAAATGCCTAATATATGCAGAGAGAAGGAAAGAGTTAAAAATCTTTTCTGAAAACAAAGAGAGGTATGTTCTAAGCTAACCTCTTTGATGGGAGGTGGCCACTTCAGAAATGAGCTGTTTTCTGCTGTAGGACCAATAATTGATTAAAAAGATTAATGAGATCCTAACCGGGATCTAGACTGTAACATCCAGTTGGTACTTTACTCAGTATTGTACTCACTGAGTTTGTTTTTTCTGTGGTGGGGTTGGTTAAAAAGAGGAAAACATAGGCCAACTATCTGATCATATATGAGCCAATTGGCTTCTAATAGGGAAAATAACCTGACTAGTTTTTATAGACTGGATGGAAAGTTGCTCATTATATCTCAGAATGATATGTCTACTGATTAATACACGGTAATTGACAGACATCAGATAAAGCAAAGCAGGACAGCTGCAGTCAATATTTGTACATACACACGTCAGGATACAAAACTCAAAAAAAGATTGCCAAACTGAGGCTCCAGATTTTTTTTAGAAAGTAGAGTATGTGATTGAACTTACATAGGGTTGATGCAAGAAAATGACCAAAGATTTATAATGGCAACCTATAGAAGACCTGATTCTCTACTCACTGACCTGTGTAAATCAGGTGTAATTTCAATTAAGTTAAAGGAGTATATACTGGAGAGAAAAATCAGGGTAGTAGCCTTTAACCAAAGAGTAAGGCTTAAAAAAGCGGGGAGGAAAACTTAACAACATTGATGGGCAGGTTACTGAGTCTGCAAAGGGAAATGACATACAAGTTTTGGCCAACATAAGAACGGCCATACTGGGTCAGACCAAAGGTCCATCAAGACCAGTATCTTGTCCCCTGACAGTGGCCAATGGCAAGTGCCCCAAAGGGAATGAACAGATAGGTTATCATCAAGTGATCTATGCCTTGTCACCCAATCCCAGCTTCTGGCAAACAGAGGCTAGGGACACCATTCCTGCCCATCCTGGCTAATAGCCATTGATGGACCTATCATCCATGAATCTATCTAGCTCCCTTTTGAACCCCATTATAGTATTGGCCTTCACAACACCCTCTGGCAAGGAGTTCCAGAGGTTGACAGTGCGTTGCGTGAAAAAATAGTTCCTTGTGTTTGTTTTAAACCTGCTACCCATAGGTGCTGACTCCGTGGGTGCTCTGGGGCTGGAGCACCCACAGGGAAAAATTGGTGGGTGCTCAGCACCCACCGGCAGCTCACTGCCCTCCCGCCCAGCTCACCTCCGCTTACGCTCCGCCTCCTCCCCTGAGCATGCCGCATGCCCGCTTTTTCCCCCTAGCTCCCAGCGCTTGCACCGCGAAACAGCTATTTCGCACGGCTGGGAGGGAGGGGGGAGGAGGAGGAAGGCGGCGCGCTTGGGCAAGAGGCGGGGCCGGGGCAGGGATTTGGGGAAGGGGTTGGAATGGGGGCGGGGCAGGGGCAGGGACAGGGAAAGGGTGAAGTTGGAGCAGGGCCTGGGGTGGGGGGTGCGAGCACCCACCGGCGCTGGGGAAAGTTGGTGCCTATGCTGCTACCCATTAATTTCATTTGGTGGCCCCTTGTTCTTGTATTATGAGAAGGAGTAAATAACACTTCCTTATTTACTTTCTCTACACCACTCATGATTGTATAGACCTCTATCATATCCCTCCTTAGTCGTCTCTTTTCCAAACTGAAAAATCCCGGTCTTATTCCTCTCTCCTCATACGGAAGCCGTTCTATACCCCTAATCATTTTTGTTGCCTTTTTCTGAAGCTTTTCCAATTCCAATATATCTTTTTTGAGATGGGGCGACCACATCTGCACGCAGCATTCAAGTTGTGGGTGTACCATGGATTTAAATAGAGGCAATATGATATTTTCTGTCTTATTATCTATCCCTTTCTTGATGATTCTCAACATTCTGTTCGCTTTTTTGACTGCCTCTGCACTTTGAGTAGATGTTTTCAGAGAACTATCCACAATGACTCCAAGATCTTTCTTGAGTGGTAACAGCTAATTTTGATCCCGTCATTGTATATGCATAGTTAGGATTATGTTTTCCAATGTGCATTACTTTGCATTTATCAACATTAAATTTCATCTACCATTTTGTTGCCCAGTCACCAGTTTTATGAGATCCTTTTTATAGTTCTTTGCAGTTTGCTTGGGACGTAACTATCTTGAGCAGTTTTGTATCATCTGCAAATTTTGCCACCTCACTCTTTACCCCTTTTTCCAGATCGTTTATGAATATGTTAAATAGGACTGGGCCCAGTACAGATCCCTGGGGATCAGAACATCAGAGAGGCAGGGAGAGCACATATTAAAATAGAAAAGATGTTTGAGCTGTTTTTCAAGTCATTTATAGAAGGACTTATAAGAGAGGACTATAAGAAGATGAAAACTTAGATTAAGATTTACATTTTTCAGATATTAAGCAGGATCAACAGCTAATTAGAAGGCTGATTTCTTCATATTGCGCAAGATTGTATATGTAGTTTGTTGAATAGCCTGTCTACTTTTCTTGTTCTCATGAAATGAGTGACAGGAACAAATTCAGCCTAGAGTGAGGAGCCAAGACTCTTTATCAAATGCAATGCAATCTTTATACCAAGACTCAGTTTGGCCAAATGAAATGAGAATTTTTTTTATTTGGAATATTCAGAAAGGAGAGTACCAAAGTTGGTAGCCATCCAAACTTTAAGGAAAGTTAACCTAAAAGAGAAATAATCCAAGAAACACTGATTGGAACATTAATTGCATTACATTATTGTTCTTTATAAATTGTAATCTTAGTACAGTTGGTCAGCAGTGTGGATTTCTCAATGTTTAAGAAACACTCCTACTGAAGTATCAAAGGGGTAGCCGAGTTAGTCTGGATCTGTAAAAGAAGCAAAGAGTCCTGTGGCACCTTATAGACTAACAGACATATTGGAGTATGAGCAGTCCCTTCATAAAAGGATAAATGGACACAAATCAGATATTAGGAATGGCAATATACAAAAATCTGTAAGAGAACACTTCAACCTCCCTGGACACACACTAGCAGATTTAAAGGTAGCTAACCTGCAACAAAAAAAATTCAGGACCAGACGTCAAAGAGAAACTGCTGAGCTTCAGTTCATCTGCAAATTTGACACCATCAGCTCAAGATTAAACAAAGACTGTGAATGGCTAGCCAACTACAAAAGCAGTTTCTCCTCCCTTGGTGTTCACACCTCAACTGCTAGAAGAGGGCCTCAACCTCCCTAATTGAACTAACCTTGTTATCTCTAGCCTGACTCACTCTTGCTTGCATATTTATACCTGCCCCTGGAAATTTCCACTACATGCATTCGAAGAAGTGGGTATTCACCAATGACAGCTCATGCTCCAATACGTCTGTTAGTCTATAAGGTGCCACAGGACTCTATACTCCTACTGAAGGGATACTGGGTATAGGTGAGCTGGCATTCTTAGGATAAGCCTGTGTTGTGAAGCTCTTTCAGTTTTCTGAAAAGCACTGTCTTACTGAGGGAAACTTAACCATCGGTGTTTCTTCCTATTAAAAGCTTAATGAGGAGGCTAGGAATTCCCAAATAAGCTTTCAGTATAAAAGTGCACAGGTACTTTCCTGCACTAGTTCGGAGGCTCTCTTTCCTAGCTCTTAATTTTTTTTCTCCTCTTTCTCTTCCCTACCTTTCTCACTTCAGGATCCTTTTCACCTTCCTACTCTGTTTTTTTTCTTTCCTTTCCTACACAATCTCTTTGGGTATGTCTACACTATGGGATTATTCCGATCTTACAGAAACCAGTTTTTGGCAACAGGTTGTATAAAGTTGAATGTATGCGGCCACACTAAGCACATTAATTCGGTGTACGTCCATGTACCGGGGCTAGTGTTGATTTCCGGAGCGTTGCACGGTGGGTAGCTATCCCATAGTTCCAGCAGTCTCTTCCGCCCATTGGAATTCTGGGTTGAGATCCCAATGCCTGATGGGGCCAAAAACATTGTCGCGGGTGGTTCTGGGTACATCCTCCCTCTCCCTCCGGGAAAGCAGCGGCAGACAACCGTTTCGCACCTTTTTCCTGGGTGAACAGTGCAGACGCCATACCGCGGCAAGCATGGAGCCCGCTCAGCTCAAGACAGCAGTCATGAACATTGTAAACACCTCGCGCGTTATCGTGCAGTTTATGCTGAACCAGAACCTGCAAAACCAGGCGACGAGGAGTAGGCAATGGCAGCGCGGTGACGAGAGTGATGAGGACATGGACATGAAATTCTATTAAACAGCGGGCACTGGCGCTTTGAAGATCATGCTGTTAATGGGGCAGGTTCATGCCGTGGAACGCCGATTCTGGGCCCGGGAAACAAGCACAGACTGGTGGGACCGCATAGTGTTGCAGGTGTGGGACGATTCCCAGTGGCTGCGAAACTTTCGCATGCATAAGGGCACTTTCATGGAACTTTGTGACTTGCATTCCCTTGCCCTGAAGCGCCAGAATACCAAGATGAGAGCAGCCCTCACAGTTGAGAAGCGAGTGGCGATAGCCCTTTGGAAGCTTGCAACGCCAGACAGCTACCGGTCAGTCAGGAATCAATTTGGAGTGGGCAAATCTACTGTGGGGGCTGCTGTGATGCAAGTAGCCAAAGCAATCACTGAGCTGCTGCTACCAAAGGTAGTGACTCTGGCAAACGTGCAGGTCATAGAGGATGGCTTTGCTGCAACGGGATTCCCTAACTGTGGTGGGGCGATAGATGGAACCCATATCCCTATCTTGGCATCGGAGCACCAGGGCAGCCAGTATGTAAACCACAAGGGGTACTTTTCAGTGGTGCTGCAAGCACTGGTGGATGACAATGGACGTTTCACCAACATCAACGTGGGATGGCCGGGAAGGGTTCATGACGCTCGCGTCTTCAGGAACACTAATCTGTTTAAACGGTTGCAGCAAGGGACTTACTTCCCAGACCAGAAAATAACTGTTGGGGATGTTGAAATGCCTATAGTTATCCTTGGGGACCCAGCCTACCCCTTAATGCCATGGCTGATGAAGCCATACACAGGCAGCCTGGACAGTAGTCAGGACCTGTTCAACTACAGGCTGAGCAAGTGCAGAATGGTGGTAGAATGTGCATTTGGACGTTTAAAAGGTCGCTGGCGCACTTTACGGACTCGCTCAGACCTCAGCCAAACCAATATTCCAATTGTTATTGCTGCTTGCTGTGTGGTCCACAATCTCTGTGAGAGTAAGGGGGAGACCTTTATGGCGGGGTGGGAGGCTGAGGCAAATCGCCTGGCTGCTGATTACGCGCAGCCAGACACCAGGGTGATTAGAAGAGCACACCAGGAAGCACTGCACACCAGAGAAGCTTTGAAAACCAGTTTTGTGACTGGCCAGGCTACCATGTGAACGTTCTGTTTGTTTCTCCTTGATGAAAACCCACCCCCTTGATTGACTCATTCTCTGTAAGCAATCCACCCTCCCTCTTTGATCCCAGCTTGCTTTCAAAGGAAATAAAGTAACTATCATTTAAAAATCATGCATTCTTTATTAATTGATTATAAAAAGAGGGAAAGAACTGACAAGGTAGCCCGGGTGGGGTTTGGGAGGAGGATAGGAGGGAAGGAAAAGACCACTAAAAGAGTTCAAAGTAATGACAGCCTTTTGGTTGGGCTGTCCACTGGGGTGGAGTGGGAGGGTGCACAGAGCCCCCCCCCCCATGTTACACGTCTGGGTGGAGGCGGCTATGGAACATGGTGAGGGGGGAGGGAGGTTATACAGCGGCAGCAGCGGCACTGTCTGCTCCTGCTGCCGTTCCTGAAGCTCCACCAGACGCCGGAGCATGTCCGTTTGATCATGCAGCAGCCCCAGCGTTGCAGCCTGCCACCTCTCATCTCAAGCGTCCCTCATGGCCTCATGTTCACTGGCATCTTTCCTGTACTTTGCTACCGTGTCCTTCCACTCATTCAGATGAGCTCTTTCATTGCGGGTGGATTCCATGATTTCGGAGAACATTTCATCTCGCGTCCTCTTTTTTCGACGCCTTATCTGAGATAGCCTTCAGGATGGAGGAGGGAGGCTTGAAAAATTTGCAGCTGTGGGAGGGAGGGGAAAAAAGGGAGAGAAGTATTTAAAAAGATACATTTTACAGAACAATGCTTATACTCTTTCACGGTGAACAACACTATCACATTACATAGCACATGTGATTTCGGTACAAGGTCACATTTTGCATCTTAATATTGAGTGCCTGCGGCTTTGGCGTTAGAGAGCACAAACGCAGGTCCGGGCAACAGAATTCGGCTTGCATGTGGCCATGGTAAGCCGTTGTCTTTCGGCTTCTTCAGCTTTCCTACAAGCAGCGCCCTCCTTTCCCACATACCAAGCAAAGCCCGTTGAGTGCAGCGATTTTCCTGTTAACGTGCAGCAGCAGAAACCAAACTAACACCCCTCCCATCCAATTCTCTGGGATGATCGCTTTATCCTTCCCCCCGCTGCGTGGCTGGTATCAGGGAAGACCCCCCCCTCCCTTCCTCCTCCTTCCCCCCCCCCCCCCCCGCTTGGCTAACTGCAGGGAAGGATTTCTTTTCAGCCACAGGAACCTCTGTCCCCTTAATTAAATTCCCATATTTCAACCAGGTTACCATGAGCGATATCAGTCTCCTGAGGATAACACAGCGAGATAAAGAACGGATGTTGCTTGAATGCCAGCAAACACTGGGACTATACGCTGCCAGGCTTTGTCATGCAGTGATACCAGATTACTTGCTACTAGCATGGCGTGGTCAAGTGTCTTACCATGGAGGACGGAATAAGGCTGCACTGCCAAGAAACCTTGTGGAAAGGCTTTTGGAGTACCTCCAGGAGAGCTTCATGGAGATGTCCCTGGAGGATTTCCGCTCCATCCCCAGACATGTTAACAGACTTTTCCAGTATGCATCCCAAGTCCTCAGGGCTAACTAATCATTAAAAAACACTTACTTTTAAACCATGTTTTATATTTACAAAGGTACACTCACTGCAGGTCCCTTCCATGGCCTCATTGTCTGGGTGTTGGGAGGGTGCTTCAGTCAGGCTGAGAAGAAGATCCTAGCTGTTGGGGAGAACGGAGTGCTGTGTGCTCTCCGCAAGCTCGTCGTCCTCCTCTTCCCCATCCGCAGAATCCTCAGGCATGGCTGAGATTACCCCCGCCTCGGAATCCACGGTCAGAGGTGGGGTAGTGGTGGCGGCCTCCCCTAGAATTGCATGCAGCTCAGCGTAGAAGCCGCATGTCTGTGGCTCTGACCCGGAGCGACCGTTTGCCTCCTTTGTTTTTTGTTAGGCTTGTCTGATCTCCTTAACTTTCACGCGGCACTGTAGTGAGTCCCTATTGGGCCTCTCTCCATCATGCCCTTGGAGATTTTTTCAAATGTTTTGGCATTTCGTCTTTTGGAACGTAGTTCTGCTAGCACTGAATCCGCTCCCCATATAGCGATCTGATCCAGTACCTCCCGTACGGTCCATACTGGTGCTCTTTTTTGATTCTCGGATTGCATGGTTACCTGTGCTGATGAGCTCTGCATGGTCACCTGTGCTCTGCACACTGGGCAAATAGGAAATGTAATTCAAAAGTTCGCGGGGCTTTTCCTGTCTACCTGGCCAATGCATCCGAGTTCGGATTGCTGTCCAGAGAGGTCATAATGGTGCACTGTGGGATAGCTCCCGAAGGCCAATACCGTCGAATTGCCGCCACACTAACCCTAATTCGAAATGGCAATACCGATTTCGGCGCTATTCCCCTCGTCAGGGAGGAGTACAGCTATTGATATTAAGAGCCCTTTATATCGAAGTAAAGGGCTTCGTTGTGTGGACAGGTGCAGGGTTAATTCGGTTTAACGCTGCTAAATTCGAGATAAACTCCTAGTGTAGACCAGGCCTTTCCTTCTGTTTCTCCTTCTCCTCTTCTCCACATTTTTCCCCTTTGTTCCATTGTAGTAACTTTGGGACAAGCACCTGCTGCCAACCAAGAGGGGTAACGTGAGGGCCTGCAGCTGAGATTCAGCAACATAGAGTGCTGTCCTGGAGAGAGACGGCCAATGAGAGGGCAGCTTGAGTGAGGGGGCTCGGGATCTGCTGGAGAGGAGGTATTTAGAAGAAGGAGGCGAAAAGAGGCATCACTAATGTTAAAAGGGGATTTGCTGAGCAAGCTATATTAGAGGAAGCTGGACCTCGAAGGGCAGCATGCAAGGAGCCTGGCTGCAAGGGACATAGATCGTATGCCTGGTGAGGCTGACCACTGGGACACTGATGGGGTTACAGTTTGGGAAGTTGGGGTGATCCTCCGGCTTGAGGAGCTGTCGTTTGTGGGTGAACCTGTTGGAAAGAGTTGTTGTCATCACGGTGCCAAAGCAAAGGAGCATCACAAGCCGGAGAGAGGAGAAGGCGGGCAGCTGGAGACGAAGCTGGACATTGAAGCCAGGGTGACGAGTTGTTGATTCCCTCTTGGAGTGACACAACGTGTTGTTGAAAAAACTTTTTATTGTGATGGTAATTTAGTTTATTTTCCTAAGCAAGTATTTGATGTTACCTTATATTATTTATGTAATTTTATTATTTATATTATTGTTCCTGTCAAATTTCTGGATTTTATCCTTTATAAAGTTTAAAATTTAAGGTCGCCACCATAGCCTAGCTGAGGCCTGGGTTGCTGTTTATAATCTGTGCTTGTTAGTATACATAAACTAGCATCCTTGAAAGCAATAAAGGAATGGGAAATGTTGAAAAAGAGAGGAAGGTGAGAAGGAAGTAATAAATGTTGAGCATTGTTGATGGATTTCTTTAATTAATTTCTGTGCCTGGCTCTGAATTCATCTAGTCTTGGCTATTGATATTGAAACTGTAATTCTTATATCTCCTGATTGTTGTGTTCCAGTGAGTCCCCGTTTAATGGATTTCATGCATTTTTATATCTATTATAAATATGTTTAAATGTGACTTATTTTAGGTATGTTGAAATCTAATGTGCCTTTTGGGTCCTCTGCTCCTGTTGGATCTCCACCTCCTGGCACCCATCAGTATAGCCAGACTAACCTCCAGAATGGCCCCCGTTCAACTGGACATCAGCCACACAGGTGATTTTCAAGAAATAGCATGGATCAGATCTAACTTTTTCTTTATATGCTTTTTTCATAGCCGATCCATAGGTATTCAGCCATTTCTGACCCATCTAGCTTGGGGACTGTTCAGTTTCCAGGTTTAGCTTTTAAGTGAGTTGACAGTAAATTTTGGGTCACAAGTTGCTTTGAAATGGTCAGCCAGTCTTCTGGGGATAGGAAAAAGGAGAAAGCATGCAAGAAGGCGTAGGTAAATTTTAGGGCTGTTGATTAATCACAGTTAACTCATGGGAGAATTTGATGTAAATCAGGAAGACTCGATTTAATCATGGGTTTCTACATAAAAGTGCATTCTTGTTAGTTATAACCTTAATACATATTCTTCACAACTCAGAGATAGATGTAGGTTTCATTTGGAGAAGGTACACCCTATACATTTTTTAAGTAATTTATTTTGAAAAGTTTTCAAAATAAGTTTTACAGTTATATCAGAAAACGAATGATTGTTGAGTTATTTTATTTAACAAAGGTAATTGAAGCAGATATTGATGAAGTCATTGGGCGGTGAACTATCTCCAGTTCAACAGGTTAAGCATTAATATTTGGAGGATTTTCTTCCAAGCTGTATTAGGAGGAGAACATCACCAGACAGACATTTTAAATTGTTTTATTTAACTAAAACAACAATGCTGTGTATTCTGGATTGTTTTCTTCAACAGCAAACATAATATTTTAACAAAACAAGCATATGAATTTTTGAATTTAATTAAACATTCAAGTTTTTTAAAATCAGGTTTGTTTTTGTTAAAATTGTTTTTAACTAAAACAGTAAAATGAAATATTTAAAAAACAAAACAAAACACAAAAATTAAATCGACCATATCAGCCAGGTCAACATGAGAAACTTAAAATATTGGCTTTTGCAGCTAACTTAGTTGTCTTCACCTTCATTTTTCTGTTCATAATCTGGAAAAGAAAACAAGCTTTACTGCTTTTTCTGGTCCCAAACGATTTCTCAGTTTGGAATTAATTAATCCAAAGGAAGAAAATATTCTTTCTACACTGGTGGAAGAAGCTACTGCTGTTAAAAGTGAGATTGTTACTTTAGCAGTCTCTGAATCCAAGTGCTTGTGTGACTTCCACCAGTTCACTGGTGTGACTTTCTTTAAAACATCATCAGCAAACATATATTTCTTGAATGCTTCACCCTTGGCTCTGAAGTATATTATAGTTGGCATTATGGAGGGATGATTGCTGGATGTCCATGGCATAGGCAACTCCTCTTCTTCAGCAGTTAAGGTTTGACCCTGATACTGAGTATTGACACTATTTGCAGGAAGATGAGCTGGAGATGGTGCTTGTCCCATTCGTTGTTTTTAATGCTAGTAATTTAACTCCATCATTGCATATTTCTCTTTTTAAGATCTCACTCAGTTCCTTCCAAATTCAACAGCATCAGCAATAAAACAGCTATTTCCCTGCTTTTTGTTCAAGGCTACAGAAATAGACTTCAGGATACTCAGCATATGTTCAACATTTCTCTTAAGAACTTTGTTCAGAACTTTGTCTGTGACAGTGCCGTCTATTTTTTCACGATTTTGTTCACAAACTGTCATCAGATTAGGCCAGTTCTTGATATAGTGCTCAAAACAGTCCACTACTGAGTTCCATCACACGTCTTGTGGGAGAGTTAGCTTGGTTCCTCCCACTTTTTTCAGAGCAGCTGCTGCAAAGTGGTTGTTACGGAAGTATTTTGCAATTTCAACATTAGCCTTTATTTCTGGAACACTAAAGTCTTTGGCTAGGAGGTGCATCAAATGAGCACTGCAATTGTATGTTATTAGCTTGGAACTCTCTTCTAAATTTCTTCTCATCTTGGATACATTTACAGCATTGTCCGTGACCAAGCTACATCCGAGACATTTGAATTTTTTTTCACTGTTTGTTATAGCTTTTACTGCTACTTCTTGTAAGTATTCTACTGTGTGTGTATTTCCTAATGTATCAATTGTTTCTGTAAGGAAGACATTCCCTTCTTCTGTTGTCACACAAGCACATACAACAGGATCATTGTGGACACTGCGCCACCAATCAAGACTCAGGTTAACAATTTCACCCTCTAGACCTTTAGCACCTGCTCAATTTCTCTTTCATTCACTTTTTCCAGCAATTTGCATGCAACATCTGCTCTGTTGGGTGGACTGTATCCTGGTCTTAATGACTGAACCGTGTTAATGAAGTGTGGGTTCTCAATCGTACATAAAGGAGAGTTTGCTGCATAAACAAACCAGGCAATTTTTTCATCAATTACATCTTTTTGTAATTTGCTGGTTCTCATCACAAACTTATCTATGGTTGTTCTTGGATGCTGGAGATTTTTTTTTCTTTTTGCTACAGGTGGCTATTTACTGTGGCTATGTGATGATATGACTGAAACACTATCATTCGCAGATAACTCTGAAACTATAGAAAATGATGGTGATCTTGAAGGTGGATAGTCTTCCGAATCCTGTATGTTGAGGATGGATTCTCCTAAACAAAATAAGTCAATTCAGTATTATTACCATAGTGCTCATTTAGTATTACTCATTGCATTCACTGACACTCAGTACTACTTTAAAGGTGAAATTGTAAAAGGAAGATCTGCCTATTTCAGCTATTTATTTTTTATCACAACTGCATCTAAAATGATAGTACCATAGAGTAACAACTATATTTTTTGCTCAAACATGAGAATTCAAGAATAGTCCAGAAGGATGACAAGAATTCCTTACAAAAGAAGTATGAAATAAAAATTTTTACCAACCTGAAGACCCTGCATGTTCAGACATGTTCCTTTCATCATCTTCAACGCAGCTTCCTCCTGAGAAGGAATGCTTCTCATGATGTTGTTTCATTCGGACAAACAGGTCTTGCATTTCTTTGTTACACTGTTTGCATTTTGCACACATCCCTGTCTTACCCATAGGTAGAGGAACTTCATTAAAATATTCCCAAACTGGGTCTCTTTTACGGCCTGCTGCCATTATAGTTTTTCCCTTCTACTGAGAGACAAGTATGTTAGATCTCAAATCAATGAAGGCTACACTCAGAAAGACCTCAAGACTTCTGGAATATTCTGCTCAAACAGTTTCACTGTTGTTTCTACTGCCTCCCTTCTCACATTTATCTTCAGACTTCATCTCCTTGTCCAGATCTATTCCGCCGCAACAATCTTCTATTCATTGAACTTTTTGAAACTTTGCACTTTTAGAGAGAGGTAAGGGATTGACTCTGTGTACACAAATTTGCAGAGGGACAATAGGGTTGAGATCTGTTATTTCTCACCTCTATATATTATTTATTTAAAAACATTTTTGCTGTTAACAAGCATGTTCTCTCTGGAGACAGATTCACAGTTTGAAAATTGCAAAACTAAGCATCTCTGACTGAGCACTGAGTCCCATTGGGTAGATAGATTAAATAATCTGTACAGAAGCCCTGGAACCCCATAAGATTGGGTCCCTAATCCATGATCTATTGGAACTCATTTACAGAACTTTTCTTAAACGTTACATGAATATATTGTCTCAGACTATAGAATTAGAATTTATAAAGTGAGCACTGTACACTTTGTATTCTGTCTTATAATTGAAATCAACATATTTGAAAATCTAGAAAACATCCAAAAATATTTCAATAAATGGTATTCTATTATTGTTTAACAGCATGATTAATCACAGTTAATTTTTTTAATTGCAATTAATTTTTTAATCTCTTGAGAGCCCTAGTAAATTTACAAGTAAATTGGGAACTATTCTTCTATTCCCAACTTCTGTTTGGAACTATTTTTAAGGTGGAAGCATAGATTGCATAAACAACCCAAGATTATAGTTTAAAAATATTTGTATTAAAAAAATTACAATTAAAAGCTTTATTGTAATAGCAATAATTTATTCACTGTACACATTAATATGCTACTGGTGCTGGGTTATTGGTATATTTAGGCGATTGAAGGCAATTGGCTTTTGTCCTTTTTCTTGCAATACGTCCATGCTGGGCACCAATAGACTTCTCATGCTCATTATTGTATAATAGTGCATTCTGCTTTTCAGAGGAACAAGTCAGACCAGCTGTTTCAAATGAATCTTGTGCTCTGGAATGGCTATTGGGGTTAGAAGTGTAAATCTGATTCACTGGGAGAAAACATTGATCTTTGGATTCCTGGATCAAGTAACTATCTAATGTAGACTGAGGAATAATTTGGACCATGTGTTTCATACAACCTTTATGTAGGATATATTCCCTGAGTAGAGAATCACCTTTGACCTTTTTTTCTCTGTCTGATTAGAAATATAAAAATAGAAAGTGAACCAGCACTGAGAAAAGCTTTAGTATTATTACACTTTTTTGTCTCCTCTACTTGGAGGAGACAAAGGCAACAAACAGGTGTTAGAAATACCGTCTGTTATAGAAATTACATTAATTTTCTGTATCTTTCTGTATCAAGTTTTCTTCTTATGACTAGAACCTCTTGGTTTGTCATATAATGATGAATGCATTACATCAGTTACCAGCTAATAGAGAGTAGAAGCTTGTGCATGTCTGTGCATCAATATTCAGTTTGCCTGCTTAGCAGTTTCTTTAAGCCAGCTTCCAACATCACAGACAAAACTCAACAGGATGCCCTAAAGATATAATGAGGCTTTCTCAAATTCTTGGAGGCTGGTGGCTGCCTTCTCTGTGATTTACTTTGGACAGGAAGGTTGATGTTTGGTGAGCTTTGCTAGATGTTTGGGGAAATTAGAGCGAAGAGAAAGGGTTACATGAAGGGGTAGAACAAGAAGAGTGTGAAATAAAGTAGGGAAAAGATAAAATGAAGATGGCAGGAGGGATAAGAAGGAGAATGTGGAGGAAGATAATGAAGAGAGATGAAGATGATGGAGAAAGTTGACCATAGAGTGGTTCAGTAGCATAATTCGTAGTTTGCATAGTTATAAATAAAAATGTGTATAGCTGCCTTAGAAAAAAACAAAAATATCTTGAATAAAATGGCTTCCAAGGAGTAACCAAAAAAAAAAAAAACCAAAAAAAACTGTATGGTAAGCTTCTAAATTCTTAGCTGTAACTATTTTTGGTTGCATGTTTTTTATTAATTTGGTGCTGTCTAGCAGCAATGTCTTAGAGATCAGTGAGTCAAACTACTAATGTCTTCACATTTCTATTTTAGTTGTCATCCAGATATATTTGTTAATAGTTTATTTTAAATAAAAATGTATTTGTGTGTGTTTTAATTAGATATCTAAATTAGGAAGTTTCAGTTATTGTTAGTATTGTGGTAGAATCTAGAGGCACCAGCTCATATTGAAGCCCCATTGTAACATGCCCAAACACTTTTAGTGAGAGTCAGTTCCTGCTCTGAATAGCTTGCGGTGTACATAGACAAAGAATGGGAGGGGAATCAGGGACACAGACTAGCGAGGTGACTGACCTAATGTCTCACAGCAGGTCAGTGGTGATGCCAGAACTAGAACTTATACCAGTCCTGACTCCCAGTCCTTTACTTCATCTGCTGTGTGCTATGTACTATATCCTTATCCTATCCTTATGTACTGTAAATAGTCTCACATTAGAAAGAACTGGTATTGTAATTCAGGGCAAAATAGAACAAAATAGCAAGAAAACAAAGTTCTATTTCACTTAAAGGAAAGAAAGGTCCCTTCATGTTTAGAGGTGAAGTATGGTCAGAACAGTGTAGAAGACCAGAACAGCACCCACTGCTTCCCACACGCAGGCTGTTCCTCCTTCTTCCACATACAAAGATTCTTCAGCTCTCTCTCTCCCACAGCCTGATACACATACACACACACATAAACTCTCCCCTTGTTAATACAGTAGGAATCTTCCTCATCCACCCAAAACTAAGGCTGTCCCCTTGTCCCCCACAGGTGGAAAAGGGGTCAGATGATTTGACATTTGGGTTCAGAATTTCAAAAGAACTTCTAAAACTGCACCAGCAAAATCTTACATACAGGCCCCCTCAGGTTTAATTGCTTCTAACATGTAATTATGTGTGCAAATGAATACTTGCTCTCTGTATAGGTACACCGTTTCCTCTCTGTGCACTCTTCATTTCTATTGTAATAAAAATATACTTTGTGTGGGGACAGTCTGAGGAGACTTCTTTGTAATTTTGGCCCTTATTTTGGCCAGTGTCATTTGTGAGGAGATATTAGACTTTCTGGGTTGTGATTGGCTGAGATGAGTTATTTATATATATATTAAAAACATAAATTAATTTCTCTTTTCAGGTTTCAAGGCCCTTCACCTCACAACAATGCAGCACCTTCCTATCCCCCGTATTGCCCTCAGTCACAGCCATCCTATCCAAATAGTGCATCCTCTTCATCCACAACACAATTGGCTAATCAGCTCAGCACCCTGCAGATAAATAACTATGGTAATGGTTGCGTTATTTATCCATTTTTGTAAAATATGATGAAAGAGCCAACAATGTATCTATTTTGATTTTTTTAATATTGTTAAATAAGTCAAAAGTAAACTGTAGATTGTTCTTTGAGACCACCGTGTTGAGCATTGTTACTTACTCAGGTTCCTAAATGTCAGTCTCATCCTGCTCCTTCAAGTGTGTCTACCTTTAAATGTTCTTGTAAGAACCATATAGGGCAGTAGTTTTCAACCTGTGGTCCACAGACTCCAGGGGGTCCACAGATTGTCTAAGATTTCCAAAGGGGACTGCACCTCCATTTGAACATTTTTAGGGGGTCTGCAAATGAAAAATGTTTGAAAACCAATGATATAGCCTGAAGATTTCAAAAGTGCTGAGTGCTAGCTTAACTGTGCTGTCATTAAAGGTAATAGTAAAATTCCCATTGACTTCTGTAGAAATAGAGTTAGGACAACACTATGAACTTTTAAAAATTCCACCTTACTGTTTATCAAGCATTCTTTGTTAGATATTTTCCATAATACTGCGTGTTAAATCAGCATGTCTTGGTATTTAATTGCTATTCCCACTAATGGATATTGAGACTAATTTTAGAAACTTGTCTTTTTAAAGTTTGATTCATCTTTGAAAGTGACTGTAAAGAAAAAAAAAGTTAACTCAACATATGTGCTCCCTGGATGTACTGAAAGTCATATCTGCTCACTTTAGAGTGTATTATGTCTTTACTCTCATTAACACTGTAGAATGAACACAGCTATGAGAGGAGTGAGCTGGACTCTATTCTTGCTTGCATAACATCATCAGAATTGTTAACAAAGTTCTACTTAAGGGCTTTATTGTGCCCTCATTTACAACTGTGCATCCATGCTAAAGACAACGGTGTTGCATAATTTGAAGACAGTTACATTGCATAGTTATAATGAAATCAGAATTTGGCCTGTAGAATCTTTTACCAATAATGGTGTTTGAGAATGAAAGAGCCCAGCTTGACTTTCAGATCCCAGGGTGAATTTGTAGTGCTGCCAATTTGAAAAAAACTTTTTTTTTTTTTTGTAAATCAAGAAAACTTGAACTGAAGTTACTGGGACACAATAATCATGGGACTTCTTTTGTCATTTTTTTACAGTTACTTTTCAGGGTTGACCCGCACTTTAGTTTGATGTACAAGTAATTAATAATGGGGTTGCATAATTCACTAGCATAGCAGTACACAGACTTAACTTCCAGTGATGTTTTTAATAATAACATCATAATAATAATAATCCTGCTTTTAAAAGACCTGTTTCTGAAAGCAGATAACATAGGCATGAATTTTATGACATTAGAAAGGTAATCAGGAGCTAAACCCTTTGTGCTTTTTACAGTAATAGCGCCATTTTATAGGGAACCTCGGAGAGTCATTGTGCCAACCTCTGTGCTGGCTGGCAGGTTCCCATATGCATTCATTTTACTTGCACTGGAAGAGAGCGAGTGATATCCTTCGAGGCATAGCTTTAAAAGTTTCATAATTTGATTTCTACAATAGCAACCAAAACCCCCCAAAACTTGAATGCAAAGTAGAACAAAATCTGTCAAAACAAATTAGTTGCTAAGGTCCACATTTTCACATGTTGGTGCCTATTCTCTTTTCACAAAACATCTGTGTGAAACATTTGGTTCTGCAAATTTTGGGTTTGTGCAAGGAGACAACTACATAGATGTGCAGTTTTCTAATATGGCATGCAAATGAAAGACTTTCATTTGCAAGCAAGCTGTGTGAGTGCCCAGAACTCACCCCTTCCGTGTTGGGGACTGAACTCTGAGGGTTTGGGAAATATCTGTTGTAAAATCATTTTCTGGATGAAGTAGGGATCCAAGAAATTACCAAATAAGATTTCTAACTATGCTATGTTATGGTCATGATCCAAATTCTGTGGCCTTTCATCAAGCAAAACTTGGGTCATTGGGAGTTTTGCTCTATTTAGGAATGGAGAATTTGGCTCTATGACAATAAGAAAGTACATGTATTTTCTTACCTACTCAAGTTGATAAAGTTCCTCTGGAATGAGGATTATATTGGGATCATATAAGAAATACTGTGCTAATACAATTAGGGATCCCATAATAATGAGAGGTTTCAGAGTAGCAGCCTTGTTAGTCTGTATTTGCAAAAAGTACAGGAGTACTTGTGGTACCTTAGAGACAAATAAATAAATAAATTTAATTTGTTAATTTATTTTATTTTATGCTCAAATAAATTTGTTAGTCTCTAAAGTGCCACAAGTACTCCTGTTTTTTTTGCTGATAATAATGAGAGTTATTTTATATTATGTTACTTAACTTGTTTTCAGCTGTACTGGAGCTACCACTGGGTTCTTGTTGAAATATCAACTCTCACATTAGTTTTTGTGCTCTTTGACTCTGTTGCTTATGTCTTGCCCATTGTTCATAACCACAGTTACTGTTTCCCAGCTTCAGGAGGATCTTTCTGTTTTGATAGTACTTTGTTCTATTTCCAGCAAAGATTTGTTGGTTTTTGTGTGTGTTTTATTTTTTAATAGTAGAGTTTAAATTTAGTGTGTATGCAAACCTCTCATCGACTTCAATTGGTTGGTTCTGTAGACCTACTGAAAGTTAGAGAATGCAAACTTAGGGGCTGATCTCATTCATATCAGTTTGGAATTTGTCATTGACTTGAATAAGAGCAGGACTGGGCTCCCATCTCTGTTTGTGTCTTATTTTGTTTTTTTGACCATCACCTGCATTGTTTAAAAGGATGAATGTATTAAAATTGAGATTGAGAACAACTACAAAGTGGTATGATACCAGATAAAACCTTCCAAATTGAGGACTAGATCCCTAGCTAGCATAAGTTCACCATTGTCTTTACTAGTTGCTGATTCCAATGAAATGAAACCAGTTATGCTAACTGAGGATCTTGCCCTCGGTTTGTGCAGTTAATCACAAAGATGGGTGCCTTTTAAAACATTCCTTAGTCTAACAGATTAAATTCACCCCGGTGTATTGAGAGTGCAAATGCACAGTGATATTATGCCTGCTTTACACAGGGCTAGATTTGGTCCAGCATTTTTACGATACTTCTGAGAGATGTTTCAGACTAGTCAAAAAGCATTGATTTGTGTTACTGTTAATAGCATGCCTTTGAAAATGATTGTGTAGAAAATATTTTTTTACCATTTCCCTCTCATTTAAATGTAGACCTTAAATACTCTTTAGTCTACTGAAGGTATAAGTTTTACACTGCTCTGTTTCTCCTACTTACGGTGTACTACTTCTGGCTGCCAGTCCTGGTGCTCCGTAAGTAGCACATTCCTACGGGGAGCAATTTAATACACTGCACCCGGCGGCTCTCGCAGCCCCGTTGCCCAGAGTGCTGACGGCAGGCGAGCTGAGGCTGCGGGGGAGGGACTGGGCAGGATGGTCCCATGGGCCATACTTTGCCCACCTCTGCTTTAGAGGCACTATCAGTTTAAATTACAGTATTCATACATGGGCTGAAAATATATTAGCAACTAATAACATTAAATGGTTTAGTATGATATCATTTTCAAATCGTTGGGTGTATAACAGTAATGTTCTTGCACAGGTCCTGGTGCTTCTCAGAGTTCTCTCATGCCTTCTGGGATTCCAACATCTTTTCAAGGTCCATGTCCTCCTCCACCACCACCAACACAGCAGCAAATGGCCTTGCCACCTGGATCTCAGATTTCTCCAGCACCAGCAAATAATCTGAATGGCGTTTGTACTCCACCCTCACTGCCTCCAATGGCTATGCAGGATGGGATTCCTGGATCTGTACCCCCAAATACCAACTTGCAGCAACTTCCAGGACAACCCCCAGTGCCTGGGTATCATCCACAGCATGGTAAAGATGGACGTTTGGTTTCTTATTAAAAAACAAGCATTAAATATTGTGCATTAGAACTGCTGCCATCTCATGAGTAAAGCTGAAACTAAAGGTGTAGTTTCATTTTTGACACGTAGGGCCTAATCAGTCATGGGAGGCATTGCTGACTACACCACAGCAGCCACATGCAGGAGGGACTTTGGTACCTGTACATGTCATGCTTAATTTTAGGCTTATCCTTCAAACAATGAATCATGGGTATAAAAGTGCAGGAGCTTTTAATTGCACTTGTAAAACTGTATCTACAAAAATAGAAGTCCGGTTAAGGCCTGATGCAAAATTCGGCTATATCACATTATAAAACTACTTTCTCTCCCTTTTTGTGGGAGGGGAGAAACTGAGCTGCAAAGTGTGGGGTTTTGGGGTTGTTTTTTTTTTTTTTTTTTTAATATTCATAAATACTATTTAAGGGAGATTTTTCTCTTTCCATCTCCCCATCCTCTCCCACAAAGAAAGCACATTTTGCGGGAAGTGGGGAAATACACTATATTTTATTTCAGTAAGATATGTATGGCAAGATAAAATGCCCAGATATTAGATGGAACAATGTAAGAGCTTCATGACAGAGTTTTAACACTTTAAATTTGATGAATGGGCTTTTGTAATTCTGCAGCCAACTATGGCCCTCAGATGGCAGGCTCTCAGCTCTCTTATCCTGGTGCCTTTCCTGGGGGCCCAGGACAGCTTGCTGGTCCACAGCAGAGGAAGCTTGATCCTGACTCCATCCCAAGCCCCGTAAGTAATAGTGTATTTAGTTTCTAGTGAATGCTTTCATATTAGAATGTTACAAAGAACTATCAAAGCTAACTTTGTGTTTTTATGTTATGGGTTTTTTTAGACTTCTAAAATGTGCTGTGCCACATGGCTCATAGGATAAGTTCATAATGTAACATAATTCTTTAATTATGTGGTATTCTGTACTTAAAGGGGTTATGTTGTCACTTTTAGATTAAGTGGCAGCTGTGTGTAGCTTTAGTGCCATTTTTGGAAAATATCCATGAATCTTATTAGAAAATTAGTGTAGACTTTCTACTCTAATTCATTGCTTTTTTTAATGTGACTTCTCCTCTGTAATATTACAGTATAGTTCCCTTCAGCAACACCTGATCTGTTCCCAGGGATTCATACACACAATTCTGCTTTGAGCAGGGGGTTGGACTAGATGACCTCCTGAGGTCCCTTCCAACCCTGATATTCTATGATTAATTACTACTCGCAAACTTTTCAAATAAACCACCATCTCCTGTTACTCCAGGAAGATCTAAAACTTTAATTGTATCTGAAATACTATCATTTGAACTAAATGCCCAGAGGATTGGAAAAATCATCCAAAGCATCAGTGGGGATCTGTACATGATGGACAATGAAGCAGTAGGATGTACAGGCCTATTCTATTGTTGAATTAAAATGGCTTTGGAAAAACTTTTCTACTATGTGCCTGATTTCCCCCCCCCTTTCTTTTACACTGTTGAAGGTAGTGGAGTTACTCTTTATTTACATGTGTTTGAGTGAGATCAGAATCAAGCCCTACATGTTAAGGAAAATGTACAAAAAGTTTTGAGCTGTATTTAATCTCTTGGCTGGTCATCTCCCCTGTTACAATAAATTATTTACTCAGCCACTAATTGCTAATAAGATTTCACACTCATCTAGAAATGCTTTATGTTCAGAGACCTCTTTAACTATCCACTGTTACTGACAAGAGCCGTGTGGAGTCTCACCTTGCACAGCTAACTGGTCTATTAGTTCCCCAATTTTATATATTATGTACTTACAGTTTTTACTGTCCTTCCATAAAAAAGGAGCATCTATTCTTTGCTCTTTGACACTTCTTAATAATACAGCTATGCAAATGAACTACTTCAGGAGCTCCCCTCTGCCCTATCATTAATGTAACTCATAAACCAGCAACTGAACACATTTCTCATCTTTTATGTTCTTCCGCCAGAATCATCCTAGACTCCCTTTGCTTGGGCAAGCCAACAAACTGAGGACAATATTGGACCAGAGGAGGGGGGGGAAGTGAGGGGTGGGAAAACAAGTTCCAAAGCTGAGGAGCCTTTGCTGAGGATATGCTGTTGGGTGACAGAGTGCAGCCCAGTGTTTGAGTGGGGCTCCAGCTCAGGCACCTATGCTGACCACAACTCTGAAAGTATGGCGAAAGAAGAGGCAGAAAAGTGACTGGCTGAAGAGCAGAGAAATATGGGAATCAAGATTAAAACTTGGAGTTTCCTGGTTCATGGTCCTGTACTCAAACCACTCTTGTTAAATTAGGAACTTGTAGTAGTGAGGCTGTCTATAGTATGTTTATAAACAAGCCTTTCTGTTCTGTGTGCAGTAGAAGATATGCAGGAACACCTCGTGAATCACAATGAACAGTGATTATTTTTCCACTAAGCCTATTGACAAGTAAGATTTCGTAGATAGCAAGTTGCTGCTTTTGGCACCTTTGATTGCATATTAGATTAGAGTTCATTTAATTTTTTTTTCTGAATCTCAAATAGTATCCCTGGGCTCCATTATAAATTAATACTGTAAAACAATTGTGTTTCTGTTACTGGCATACACTGTGAGGTTGTAGCACTACTGTAAGAACCATTGAGGCATGAATGATAAATTCCACTGTGGACTTGAGTTCGGTATTCCAAGGATTGCAAATGTATTCCATGAGCCTTCTGACAACAGCCATTGTGCCTATCTTATTAAAAATAGCTTGCACTTAGTTCAAGGAGGAATATTTTTTTTGCATTGGATATAATTGCATTGTATTATTGTTACATTGTTCTAGTTCTTTATATTTCAACATCTTCGAGAAATTTGAAGTAGACTGAACTGCTAGGTTTCCCTCTTTTGCACATTTGTACCACTGAAATATTTGTGATATTTTGTCTTGGACTTAAATGCATATATCTATTAGCTCAAAAATGTTAAAGGGTGTGATTTCAAAAGCACCTAGGTCAATTAGGAATTCAAGTCGTGCTTGAAGATCAATGGGACTTATGCTCAGAAGTCACTCTTACCCAGATTCTCAAAGGATTTAGATGCCTAGCTCGCACTGGAAGTTAGGGGCCTAAATACCTTTGAAGATCTGAGCTTTAGGCACTTGTGAAAACCTGACCCCAAAGCCACAAATAGACAGACAGCTGCACTATGAACTATGTATCCATGGAATCTCATGTGTGTTTTCCACCATATGTAAGGAAGAATTTACATTAAAGAAATATATTGTTAATACTCCATGAAATAGTGTATAGCTGCAGGGGCAGGAGGCTAAGGCCACTCCCTTGATCAGTTCAGACTCTGTTTGGGTGGTCTTCAGGCATGGATGAAGATGATGTGTAACAGTTGACCCTGGAGAGAAGGAACCTTGAGGGAAAAGATTCTCTGTTGCTCACTTCAGATGTAACTAAGTGTGACAAACTATTATTTAAAAAATATAAGTGTTTTTATGACTTGTAAGTGTAGGCGTTGCCTTTAATAGGTAAGTCATCTCACCATTTCCCATAAAGCAGGATAACGTTACAATTCTATCTAAAAAAAAATATCCCTGGAATAATCTGATGTCTTGTTTGTTACCCTAGGAGAATAAACAATGTTAAAAAAATGTTGTTAAATGGTTTGTTTTAGCAGCACAGTAAGGATCAGAACTACATGTTTAAAAGAAAAGAGATCTGGGTCAGTGACTGTAAAGGGCAAAGAGCTAATTGAAAATGAGGGATAAATATCTCTGTGTGTGTGTTATGTTTATATTATAAAATTACAATAGTGTTGCCAGCTAAATACTTTTTTATGTATAGCCAATGTTGATTAGATTTTCCTACAAGATTCATCTGTGCTCTAAAAACATCTATGAAATGCAGCATCTGTACTTTGTCAAAAACTAGTTCCAAGAATAATGATATATTTAGGTCAGTTAACTCTTGAGAGTACAGTTTACATGCGTTTTCTACAGAGTTCAGTCTGAAAAAGGTTCACTTTCTTCAGCCAATGGACTTTTTTTTGGAGTAAATAATTGGTTTGTTTTCCCTTTATGCAAGCAGCTAGCAATAGGTACACAAGCTGAAGAGTAGAGAGGAAGTCAAGCAAGCTAAAAATGCAATACAGAAATGTAGCCATTTAAAGGGACAGAGTCAGTTACACTGGGAAAGGTTCAAAATAATACTTGCCCCCAAGATTTTCCCAGTGTTTTGGGAATAGCTTTTGAATAAAAGTCAGTGGGCTCTATCCTGATGTATTTGCCTCTATCTCTGCTGTCTGACAGAGGCTTCATGAGTCTCCCAACCACAGTTAAATTTCAGGTGCAAGCTAAACTGCTATAAACCAGGCTTAAATAAATGTAAGAATGTCCACACACAACTCTCCAGTTTAGCTAAATCAGTTCAACAGAACACCTTTAGTTAAATCGGTCCCAGGTTTGTATTTTAGATGGGGCCGAAGAAGCAACTTATCATGCTAATTTTGGCCTCAAGTGGCTATTAATTTCTGTGTCCACCCCAGGGGCAGATTTACAATTTCACGCAGCGTGACAATTTGCCTCTTGGAGGCAGCTGCTGGCTGTAGAAGACTTGCCAGCTTGGCTTTTCTGCTGTTTGTTATTCAGGGAGAAAAGGTTCTCCTTTCAGTGGAGAACTTTGCTGAGATTGCTTCCCCATTAGTCCATTTCTGAGAGTTTTCCTGCAGAAGAGGGAGTTGAGCATTGACTGTCTGACATTCTTGGTTTGCCCATTATCCAGGTCTACTATGACAAAGTTCAACCCTAGGCAAATAGGAACTAAGAAGGTGCATAAAACAGTTATGGACATAGATATATGTATATTATTGTTTTAATCCTCTTTGGACAATACATGCTACAATATACTCCTTGTCTACTATGCACATCTGTATAGATAATGAATGCTAATAGGGTTACCTGTAAACTCTGTATGAAATTGAGGAAATCCATAGTCTACCCTATTTCATGTTTTTCTCTTTATTTCTGTTTCTTCAGATTCAAGTAATTGAAAATGATAAGGCTTCCAGAGGAGGTCAAATCTATGCTACAAACATCAGAGGCCAAGTTCCTCCTCTTGTCACCACAGATTGTGTGATCCAAGATCAAGGTAACTCTTTGTGGGATCACTTTGGGTTTTTTACTAGTTGAAATGAAGTTAAAAAAAACAATTATCAACTGAAATTTTCAAATTTGGTTGCTTAAAATTATGCTCCCAAACCCATAATTAAGCACCTAGACAAAGGTGGTGGCATGACTTTCAAAAATGCAAAGAGCTCCTGAACCTCTCATTAATTTCAATGGAATATATGACAGGTTTCAGAGTAGCAGCCGTGTTAGTCTGTATCCGCAAAAAGAACAGGAGTACTTGTGGCACCTTAGAGACTAACAAATTTATTAGAGCATAAGCATTCGTGGACTACAGCCCACTTCTTCGGATGCATACAGAGTGGAATAAATATTGAAGATATATATATATATACACACACATACAGAGAGCATAAACAGGTGGGAGTTGTCTTACCAACTCTGAGAGGCCAATTAAGTGAGAGGAAAAAAACTTTTGAAGTGATAATCAAGATAGCCCAGTACAGACAGTTTGATAAGAAGTGTGAGAATACTTACAAGGGGAGATAGATTCAATGTTTGTAATGGCTCAGCCATTCCCAGTCCTTATTCAATCCTGAGTTGATTGTGTCTAGTTTGCATATCAATTCCAGCTCAGCAGTCTCTCGTTGGAGTCTGTTTTTGAAGTTTTTCTGTTGTAATATAGCCACCCGCAGGTCTGTCACTGAATGACCAGACAGGTTAAAGTGTTCTCCCACTGGATTTTGAGTATTATGATTCCTGATGTCAGATTTGTGTCCATTAATTCTTTTGCGGAGAGACTGTCCGGTTTGGCCAATGTACATGGCAGAGGGGCATTGCTGGCACATGATGGCATATATCACATTGGTAGAT
This sequence comes from Malaclemys terrapin pileata, assembly GCF_027887155.1. Classification (NCBI taxonomy): domain Eukaryota; kingdom Metazoa; phylum Chordata; order Testudines; family Emydidae; genus Malaclemys; species Malaclemys terrapin. Next base: position 101,736,294 of record NC_071509.1, on the reverse strand, counting down.
GTGCAGGTGAACGAGCCCCTGATGGTATGGCTGATATGATTAGGTCCTATGATGATGTCACTTGAATAGATGTGGACAGAGTTGGCATCGGGCTTTGTTACAAGGATAGGTTCCTGGGTCAGTGGTTTTGTTCAGTGATGTGTGGTTGCTGGTGAGTATTTGCTTTAGGTTGGGGGTTTGTCTGTAAGCGAGGACAGGTCTGTCTCCCAAGATCTGTGAGAGTAAAGGATCATCTTTCAGGATAGGTTGTAGATCTCTGATGATGCGCTGGAGAGGTTTTAGTTGGGGGCTGAAGGTGACAGCTAGTGGTGTTCTGTTATTTTCTTTGTTGGGCCTGTCTTGTTGGAGGTGACTTCAGCAGGTGGGTATTGTAGTTTTAAGAATGCTACAATACCCACCTGCTGAAGTGAAAAAACAGATTGACAGAGCCAGACAAGTACCCAGACGTCACCTCCTACAAGACAGGTAATCTATCTCCCCTTGTAAGTATTCTCACACTTCTTATCGAACTGTCTGTACTGGGCTATCTTGATTATCACTTCAGAAGTTTTTTTTTCTCTTACTTAATTGGCCTCTCAGAGTTGGTAAGACAACGCCCACCTGTTTATGCTCTCTGTATGTGTGTATATATATATATATATCTCCTCAATATTTATTCCACTCTGTATGCATCCGAAGAAGTGGGCTGTAGTCCACGAAAGCTTATGCTCTAATAAATTTGTTAGTCTCTAAGGTGCCACAAGTACTCCTGTTCTTTTTAATGGAATATATGGTTGCTCAGCACTTTTGAGAAGATATATACTAATTAGATGCTTGTGCCATAAATAAAAGGCAAAACCCATTCGATGTATCCTTAATGCACCTTCATTTCCATTGTCTCGGTTGTGTCTGTAAAACATTGCTAATTGTTCTTTTTAACCCTATGAGTTAAGGTAGCATGGAAGAGAAATGACAATACTAAATGTTAATAGTTCAGAGCAATGCAGTCACCATTACTGTATTTCCATGGCAGTATTGCATATAAAAAAATTGAGAGAGAGAGAGAGAGAGAGAGAAATGCAAGCTTGTAACATGGAAATATTGAGTACCAGAATTGACTGAGGATCTTTAGACCTCAACCTTGCATACACCATAAGCACATGCCTAGTTTTACATTCCTGAATACTCCCATTGGCTTTGTTAACATTTGGCTTCACTGAGATTATACATATGCCAAAGTGTTTGCAGGATCGTGGCCTTGCTGTGCTATTTGAGGGCTGTCTGCTCTAGCAGAGGCTGAGTGACTGACAGCTCCTCCAGTATAGACAGTGAGAATTGTGGAGTGTTCTGCTCCTCTCAGAATCCGGCCCTTAGTACTGCCAGCTCCTTCGTAACAAAGCAACATAGCATCTAGAGTGGAAAGATAAACATAGTTGTGAGCTCCAAGCAGAACCTTTAACCTGACAGGAGTCATCCTTTTTCCTAATAACGTAATCAAAAAAGCCTGAGAATAATAGCAACCCTGAGCCCTACAATCCACACTTAAACTCATGTCATAGTTCAGAATTCCTTAACTTCATAGCAAGAGTTGCACACTCTAAAAGCACTGCATTTGAGGGATAACCTGGCTGGCTTTCCATGTGCTGCAGGACATTGTCAAGGAATATACGCTGTATCCTTCCCCAGAACTGTTGGGATTTATAATAAGCGTATTTCAGTTACAAGAATAACTCTCAACTATGAAATATGAATAACATTTTATTCAATCTTCTCATTTGAAATAAAATATTTGAGTAGTTTAATTGTATAAAATAGTGGGAATAGCTGTGAGGATTTTTTCTAATTAATTAAGGAATTCGCTTCACCTCCCCCTGTGCAGGGAAAGTAATGATTAAAGGAATCATGCAGACTCACTGGTGAGTCCATGCTGGAATATAAGGTTAAAAAACTGACACTTGCCAAGTTTAACTTGTAGTATACTGTCCATTTCTATTCCTGAGGCTCAGACTACATGGTCAGAGTACAAGCTCAGTCGCTGGGTTCAGTTTTTCCTCTTGTTTGTGTAGCTCCAGCCATTTCCTTCTTGGCAATCTGCCGGTCCCCCAGGTAGAGTGATTGCCAATCTCAACTTCCACACGCATTTTGTGATGGCAGAATTTGTGCATGTTATAACTCAATATAAGACTCTCCCTCATGTAAATTAAATTTGTGATGCCATTAGCTCAGCATTCATTTATCTGTGTTTGGATAAAGTCTGGTTGGGTAAAATGTATTACTACATATTCTTCCGCTTTTTGGAGGACAGGGAGGGAGGGGAAGGGAGAGACTGTCTTTTAAGCAAAGAAGTCTCTTCCAAATAACTAAGTATAGTTTCAGGCTGAACTTTTAAAAGGAGTCTGAGACTGAGATGCCCAGCTCCCATTGACTTTCACTGGCAGTTGGGAGCCCAGCTCCATAGGGTTCCTTTTGAGATCCCAGCCACGATTCCCACACTAAATGTTTTCTACTAGAGCATCAATAGCGTATTCATGCCGGGAATAATTATTAATGATACAGCAACATATATGTGGAAGACACTGACAAGTACTGAAATAAAACAAGGTTCTTGCCCCAATGAACTTTAAATATCTTTAGTACGCTGAAACAGTCAGGAAAGCCTATGAAGAAGAGGTGTAATAGGCTGATAGCCTATGAGAGGAAAGTGTACAGAAGCTCACATGGGAAGAGGAAGAAGCTTTTGCTAGTGTATTTATTTTATGTTCAGTGTTTACATTTGAATTGTCACTTTGCATTCCTGTTTTTTTTTTTTTTTTTTTTTCTTTTTTTTCTCTTATAACCCCAGTGTGGATAAGAATCCATGACTTTTTTTTTAAATAAAAATGGGATTTTTTAAAATTTTAAATTAAATACAGGCTTTTTTTTTAAATTAACCTATTTAAAATTAAATTTGAAATTGAAACCTATGTTAAGATCAAAACTTATTATAATCTGTTAAAATCATTTAAATTCAAGTTAAAAATAATTCAAGCAACATGTTTGCCAAGTTATAAAGAAAGTCAAACCATTGCTGGAAGTCACTGGCTGAGCACGTGGAACTAGAGTTTGTTGAAGTGCTAACCCAGCAGTAGCCTCTTTTTCCAGGTGCAGGGAAAATATTTTCTTTATTTCAATTTATTCAACTAGTTCAGTTCAATGATTAGTTTATTCAAAGTTAAGAAATCAGTTGGAAGTTGGAGAAAAGCAGGAAAGCTTGTTTTCCTCTTCTAACCTACGAATAAAAGGTAGGTGTGAGGGAGGAGACCTACAACTTCTAAAATCTTGAAGGACGTGGTAACCAGGAACAGTTCCAGTCACTAACTGTGGATAATACTTCCTTTGTTTAATAAATTATTTTTAAATGCAGAACATGTTTTGATAAACTTTTTTTCATACATATTCAGCACATTTAATGTAGCTTTATTTAATAAAATAAAATGCTATTTTGACACTAATAGCAAGTAAAATGTTCTTCATCATCTACTAAAATGTATATAGATACAGTTTATCCTCCTGGCTAGCAAAAAGAAGCACCAGAATTATGTAAAGGCTGAAAATCAAATGTTCTAATTATTACCAAGCAATGAAAATCAACTTTTCTTTGAGAAAATAACTGAAAAGTGTAAATTCAGAACACAATTAAAATTCATTATTTAAATCAAGATTTCCTGCTTGTTGATTTAAATCATGATTTAAAATGGTGATTTAAATTGCTTTAATTTAAATCAATCTACCCTACATAACCCAGCGCATAATATGTTCTTTTAGGCAATGCCAGCCCTCGTTATATTCGATGTACTGCCTACTGCTTCCCATCCTCTTCCGATATGGCCAAACAAGCTCAGATTCCATTGGCTGCTATTATCAAACCTTTTGCTGCTGTTCCACCAAATGAGGTAAGGGGTCAATAAATACCTGTCCAAAAGACCTACTTCATGGTTTCTCATATTATGATTTTATGTGACAGATTAGTTCTTTCATGGTCAAGAAGACTGTATTTACCCTAGCATTTTGGGGAGAAAATCTACAATTTTTGCAGTGGTGCAACTCCACTGGTGTTAGCAACAGTGCAAATACTAATGTAGACAAGGTTTAGTGTTACCACCATGTCATCAGGACTACAAGATTAGGCATCATAGGTTACCACCACTGTGTCTCCAGTTTCCGCTAGCACTGCCAGTGTTGCTACCTCCATTGGAATTCCATGTGAGTGTAGACAGTGAAAGATTGCAGCCACAAAATGTCTTTCAGTAAATTACTGCTTATCAGTACCAAATGTCACTTTAAAACTTGGACATTTTTAGCAGAGTGGAGCAGTGAGGTTTCTCATTATGGTACCTTTATATACCCATCAAAATAACTATGTTAAAAGAACATTATTAAGGTTGTAAAGTCTAATACTCTCAAGTTAAGAAATGCTAGAATTAAGGTTGTCTTTGCAGTCTTAATTTGACCCTGCTGTGCATATGCATTATGAGACACTCTTTGATTACATGATCACATATTATTTGATCAAATACTAGCTTTTGAGTGCTTGACTTTACAACCATAATGTTCCTTTAATGTAGCTTTCTGTGTATAATTTCCTAAGGTTTTGAAAAAGCAAAGTAAAAAACTGAAATTCTATAATGTGGTATCATTGTGACACCCACATGGTTCATCAACAGGATTTAAAACCTTTAGATCCACCACATAGACCTCTGCCACTTGTGCTAAAGGAGAACTGATAGCAGTAATAGAATGTCATAGTCTATGTGGACCAGCAAAGAGATGAACTGGACACTTTGCCACTTGGTTTCACAGATGTTTGCTGTCACCAAAGGAATGGTGAGACTCAGAAATCTTGAAATCCATTCCAGGCTCTGGATGGGAGTTTGCTGTAGTGGGCACAGGTTACCTCCAATCAGACCCTGTCTCAGTTCTGTCTCTTCCTCACTCCTGGCTCCTAATCCTAGTCTCCTTGCCTATCCAGTTAAAGTCTCAGCTGGTACCAGTTTTCCCCTCCCAGCTTCTCACTGGATATGTGTTTCCCCCCACCTGGACTTCCAATTACCCCCACTTCCACTACCTCTGTCCTGATATTCCTCCTTAGTCTCCTACTCCCCCCCGGCTTCTTGTCCACATGTCTTTGACCATCCAATTCTATCCCAATATCCAGCTCCACAGCAGATCTGTTACCCCTGACTCCTCAGTTCCTTTCCTCATTCTTGGAAACAGCTCAACTGTTTTGACTGAAATTTTCCAGAAAGATTTAGCAGGTAGACACCCAGCATGAAAAATTCTAGCCTGGATGGTTAAAGTCTGACAGAGTCTTATAATCGGAAGTGTTGCGCAACCTTAGTAGGTGGTGCTGAGCCTCATCCTATAATCCTGACCTTTTCTGCTACTGCTAAAATATGTAGCTCTGTTTTGAAGTCAAGATCAAAATGAATAAAAAGGGTCTTTCGTATGGAAAAAACCTTACAAATATTAAACAATATCAATATCAATTTTTTGTTTTAGAATTGCTGATGTTTTCTAATACTGAAGCCATATATTTCTTTAAAAAAGGGATTCCTCTCTCCCTTGTGAACTATGGTTTCAAATCTTTTGCTTTTTGTAGCTTTTTGACTTGACCAAGGTATGCTATAAAGAGTTAAAATGTCTGTGAGAGAATGTGTACACTAATATTTCAAGTCTCTCATCCAGTACTTTCTGACTAGAGCTAATGATTGCAGGTACAAAATGCCCATGCCTTCAGAATACTGAGTACTTCACAGGAGCTCCCATAAATGCAATCGAGCAGCATTCTGCAGATGGGGCTCACGAGGATTAGGTGCAAAGTGAGAATCCATCTTTCAATAAATTACAGTTCACTTTGACATTTGATGGCTTTTTGAAAAAGGGAAGGAAAACTCTGTTTTTTACTGGTCATAGTTTCTCATTTGATTAGCTGTAATGTCTCCTCTTTTGCAGTTTCTAAAACGCTCAGTGCTAGCAACCAACAAATTTAATGTTGTTTTTTTTTTAAAAAGCACACACAAAAAAGCACAGAATGTATTACTAGGACTCGGTGAACCATGGCTACAACATGCCCATACGCTATGTCTGCAGACTCTCTTATGTGACTTGGATCAGTTAAAGGAGCTGCAAATGACAGTTGAACTATGAAATTGATTTTGTTTACCAAGTCAATGGCACAGTTGGCATTTGGTTTCCTTTAATACTGGAGATATAGATAGATTTTTTCATTATGATGTCAAGAACTTTATAAAATACCTACATGATCTGCACTGAGTCCATCATGATGAATATATATTGTGTATACCAAGTCTCACCAATTTAAATAACATTTTAAAGGCTGGGAGCAAGGGTTAGGCTCACTAATAGTCCTCTGGGTGCAGCTTAAATAGTAAATACATCAAGTGTTATTAATTAGCCGGTGTGGGTCTTTGAGAACCATTTACACTTCAGGATGAATTCAGAACAGGATATAAAATTCACCTATTACAAGTTGAATTCTTAATGTTCATTGTTGACAAAGGAGTTTGTGGATTGTTTTCTGTCTATACCATTAGGAATAAAACTACTGGAAATATAGGAAAAACCTTGTCTTGTGTCAATTTCTAGTGAGTTGATGTGCCCGTACAGACTGTGGTGATAGAATCCAGTGGTGCTTGCTCTTCCCTTCTGGAGTCTGTTCTCTAAAGTAGGGATTCTGATTTAATTATTTGAGTTATTACTTGCATTGTGGAGTAAGCCACATTACTAGGCAATCCAGCTTAGCAGAAGGAACTGCAGGATCTCAGTGCATGATTTAGAAGAGGGATTTAAGTTTATTAGGCACTGGAGGGTATTTTGGGGAAGGAAAAGCATATACAGAGGTTTTTGGGATCCTCCTTAATCAAAACAGAAGCTGACTGCTGGCATGTAAAATAAATAAGGTATTGAGGGAGTATTTAAACTAAGAGCTGAGGGAACACTGGCACGAGCTGAGCACTAAATTTGGACAGAGACATCTGTTAAAGGCATCTGTAATACAATGGTGTCTGAGTATCCAGCAAAGAGTAGGATACAAATTACAACTGAACTAGTGCAGAGACAGGATAAGAACAGAGGTAAATTCTGTAAAATCATCAAGGTGCCAGATTAAGGAGTTAAATAAAACCAGGCACCTAGTCAAGAATAAAAACTGCAAATGCCTGTATGCAAATGCAAGAAGTTTAAAAGCAAAAAATAAATAAACTAGAATGCCTTGCAATAGACAAGGATATTGACAGAACAGTCATTACAGAATCTTAGTAGAATGACAAAAGCCAATGAGACACTATAATACCTGGTTATAAACTACATAGGAAAAACAGACCAGGTCGAAGAAGTAGGGGAGAAGAGCTGTAGCTAAAGGATTCCACAGATCCTAGTGAGATCACAATTCTGAGTGGAGAGGAGTACACAGCTGCATCTATGTGGATACAAATCCCAACCTGTAATAATGTAAATATTAGTAGGGAAATACTACCAGCCTCCAGATTTAAAAAAAAAAAAAAAAAATTCCAAGAGGAAGCAAAATCGAACACATTGATGATAATGGGGACTTCAACTACCCACATATAAACTACTGAAGACACAGTTTAGGGAAATAGTTTCTCAGCACTTCAGTGGTAGTTTCTTAAAGGCTAGTTGTGGAGCATACAAGAGGAGAGGCTATTCTTGACTAGTTTTAAGTAAAACACAGGAGCTATTTCAAATGACAGTAGCTGAGCCACTAATAGTACCACGCTATATTTAGGTTCAACATCCCAGGGGCAGGTAGGAGACATTAAAATTTAGAAAGAGATTTCAATAAAATTAGGTTAGTCACGAAGGCCTTAAATTTGAAGTATTTTAAAGGTGGCATGGATGCTACTTAAACAAATCCCAGTAACAACCTCAAAGGGTATGTGTATTGCTGCAGAAGAAGGGAATCAGGAAGAAAAAGACTAAGTCTATATGGCTAAATGACAGGGTTTGAGAGACTATTTGAGCCAAACAGAAATCCTTCAAAATTTGGAATTTGGATCCTAGTGAAGCCAATAAATAGGAGTATAAATTATAGCAGGCAGTAAGTAATAGGGAAAATGGATTCCTAAGAACAAGTAGCTAACAGTGTAAAATGAATAAGAAATTCCTTAACTACATCAGAAGCAGGAGGCCTGCTAAAGAATTGGTGGATCTGCTGGATCATCAGGGTTTTAAGGGAGTAATTAAGGAAAATAAGGACATTGCTGAGATTCTAAATGGTTGCTTTGCCTCAGTCTTCACTGACAAGGATTAGGAAAATACTTAAAGTTCTTTATCTTCAATATCTTGATTTGGATGATCTATGAAAAGTATTTGTTTGTGACAGTTTTTTGAGAATACGCTATCATTGTTTGACAGGACTTATTTTTAGCTGGCACTGCTTTAGCAACAGACTGTAAAAATAAACGTAACTCTCTGAGTTATCATCATAGAGCAGGCCCTACACAAGTTTGTTTTGGAGATGTATGAATGTTTCCAAAGCCTGGATAAACCATGTGATCTTTGTTTAACATTTAATGCTGCTTGCTATTAATATTATTTCAGAGGAGTATTTTACATTTTAAAAAGCAAACATTCCGCAATTCAAAAAAATTAGTTTTCAAAAGTTTTCAGTGTTTATAAATATAGGTGATTTAGTTTGTGTTTAGAGTTATTCTCTAATAACTAATGTGTCTTGTCCTGTTTTACAATACAACCTGATTTTAATTTGACTTCATTTACAGAAATATTAGCTGGTAAAAATAATCTTTAAAAAATATTTAATTTTCTTCCTTTCAAAACAGTAAATCCTCTGGTATTTGACAAGCTTAGCACGACGTAACCGTACAGAACCATAGTACATGAAATAGATACTTGAACTTTAACCAGTAGTACAGGAGTGGCATTGTCCAAGGAAAACCCTGAAATCAGAAATGGAGTTATCTCTCATAAATGAAGAAACAGTCTCTGAGCTGGAAGCTGGTCAGTTTTTTCAGTTAGAGAAATTTGGCCTCAGTCTAGTTGGGCTGGAAGGAAAAGCCATGTTTGTGGAGATAGAAAGGATTAATAAATCAACTTTGAGGCACACCATCCCCAGTAGCTTTAATTAGAAAGGTCCAGTGCTGTTAAGCTAGAAGAAGGTAGGTATCCAGTAAGGTGAGTGGTAGTAACAAGGTGTAAGGAAGGTAAGTGGTAGACATACATTGTAAACATCATCACTTTGTCAAGAGCAAACTTGTAATTGCTGTAGCTGATTTTAAACAGCAAAGTAAATCTGCGGTGCCTTTTCCTCTTCCTATTTTTTCTAAATTTTTGCAAAGAGCATGGAAAGCAACCCAGCTCCAGAGTTACTGTTGTTCAGCCTCAGCAGCATCGTTTTTAATTTTAGAAACTGCATGTGGGTAGTGTCATATCAGTTGCCTTTGGTGAAGCTAGCTGGCTTGTCACGGATCACTCCACTGCCAGGTGTGTCAATACTGCATCCATTCATTCACTGCTAATTCCCATCTTTCAGCCTGGAGACTTAGGAGAATCCCCCCCAAATCACACCTCTTTTGGTGAAGTCTCCCTGACTTGTCTTAGAATAAGCAGCAGATTGAATACGAGGGCTCTGCTGTGCACCGGGGAGTGGAAGGAACAGAGTTGTTCTGAGAGTCTAATATTCTATTGTCTTCCCAGGTAATGAGGTCTGAACAACTCTGTCCAAAAGGGACTGGCTCTCTTATGGGTAATATTCCTCCAAGCAGATATGATGCAGACAGAGAATTACAGTTGAAGGATTTATTAAGACTATATAGAAGGCCAAAATCATAAAGCATAAGATGGATGGAATAGACAGAATTCACATGACTAAGTTGTCCATGCTACTAGAAAGCTTTGTCATAGCAGAAGATAAGCTTAAGAAATCTTTCTGAAGGACTGAAAGGAAAGTTGCCTATCTAGCTATCACAGTCAGTTTATTTTAAAATGTCATGCCCTTTTTCATATTGGTTTATATGACAGTTGACTTAACTCCAGCCTGTGCTTGGGGCATTACATCATTAAGAGACCTCTCCTCATGCTCACTGAGAGTCTAATGCTAAAGCTTATGTGTGTTCTCAGTTGTTAGGGGAATCTGACCTTTTCCTATATGCAGGAAATTAATTTGTCTGCAGTAGAGTTTAGCTCTGGGTTATTCAAGATCTCTTCACATCACTTGAATTGAAATGAACGTATCGATCATGCAGAAACTTCCCTCCCCCCAGTCTCTTGACTAAAGATTCCTTCTTTCACACTCAGATTCTAGAACAGGGGTCAGCAACATTTGGCACGCAGCTCGCCAGGGTAAGCACCCTGGCGGGCCGGGCCAGTTTATTTACCTGCTGACGCGGCAGGTTTGGCCGATCGCGGCCCCCACTCGCCGCGGTTCGCCGTCCCGGGCCAATGGGGGCGGCAGGAAGCCGCGGCCAGCACATCCCTCGTCCGCACCGCTTCCCGCCACCCCGTTGTTAAATTGTGAACGTTTCCAATGTTCCATTCTCTTCAGGTTGATGGCTGACCCCTCAAGCTTCACAAAGGTGCTGTTAGTGGGGGGTAACTTCTCTAAGCAAAAACAAGGTCATCCCTGACCTCCGGGATTGGCACATCAAGATCCTTATCACAGAGCTTCTCTTTAGTGCTGAAGAAGATAAGGGTGATCCAGTGGATATAGTGAACTTGGATTTTCAAAAATCCTTTGACAAGGTCCCTTACCAAAGGCTCTTAAAGAAACTAAGTAGTCATGGGATAAGAGGGAACATCCTCTCATGGACCAGTAACTGATTTAAATGATAGGGAAAAAAGGGTAGGAGTAAATCATCAGTTTTCATAATGGAGAGAGGTAAACAGCAGGTCAACAGCAGGTCTTCCAAGGATTAGTTCTGTTCAAGTTATTCATTAATGATCTGGAAAAGTGGCAAAATTTGCAGATGATACGAAATTTTCAAGATAGTTAAGTCTAAAACTGACTCTGCAGAGTTACAGAGGGATCTCACAAAACTGGGCAACTGTGAAACAAAATGGCAGATGAAATTCAGTGTTGACAAGGAGCAAAGTAATGCATATTAGAGAAAAAAAAAGTCTCAACTGCATGCCTATAATGATGGGTTCTAAATTAACCAATACCACTCAAGAAAGATCTTGGAGCCATTATGGATGGTTCTCTGAAAACTTGAGCTCAATTTCAGTGCAGCAGCAGTCAAAAAGGCAAACAGAATGTTAGGAACTTTTAGAAAAGGGATAGAAAAAAAGATGGAAAATATAATGCCACTATCTAAATCCATCGTACACCAGTGCTTTGAATATTGGGTGCAGTTCTGGTTGCCCTATCTCAAAAAGAATGTAGTGGAACTGGAAAAGAGAACAGCAACAAAGATGATGGAGCATATGGAACAGCATCCACATAGGAGAGACTAAGAATCTTAGGGCTGTTTAGCTTAGAAAAAAGATGATTAAGTGGGGGTAGGAGAGAGGTCTATAAAATCATGAATGGTGTGGAACAAGTGAATAGAGACATGTAATTTACCCTTTCCCACTATCCAAAAACCAGGGAACGAAATTAATAGGTAGCAGATTTAATACAAACAAAAGGAAGCACGTTTTCACACAATGCACAAGTAACCTATGGAACTCATAGCCATGGAATGTTGTGATGGCCAAAAGCATAACCAGGTTAAAAAAAATAATTGGGTAAATTCATAGAGAATAGGTCCATCAGTGGCTACTAGTCAAGATGGCAACCTTAAACTTCTGGCTGCCAGAAGACATGGGTGGATCTTTCCAAAATTACCTTGTTCTGTATTTGCCTCCTGAAGCTTTGGTACTGGCCACTATTGGAAACAGGGTACTGGGCTAGATAGACCATTGGTCTCGCCCAGTATGGCAGTTCTGATGAGGTTACTTTATACACCTTATCTTCCCAGCATACCTTGCGGCTGAGCAGAAACCTGGAACAGAGTAGTGCTGGTCTCAGGGGTTTCCTTTACGTGGTATACCCTCTCACAAGTCCCAGTTTGGAAGTTGCTGTAGAAGCAGTGAGAACTGTGTCCCTCACTCACTAGAGTCTGAGTTTCCTAATCGATCAGGAGAAACACTCTCTGGAACATACTATCTATTGGGCCACAAAAGTGCCCTCTATCCGCTACAAACTTTCAGAGTCAAAGTGAGCAAAGGATGTGGCCCTTAGAGTTGTTGAACCATGGATGAAGATAGATTAATAGAGCATAAAAAGGAAAGCTTTTGTCTGCAAACTGGATCATTCTAGAGTTTTATCTGCTGTTGTGGTGACTGATGACTAATATTTTATTTTAACAGTCAAATTGAGAGTATAAAAAATGAGTTAAATTTACTCATTTACTGGTTTGGGGACTGATAAGGGTGCAGAGGAGAACTCCCCTTTGAAGAAATTGATATCTTTAAGAACATTTTGGAGCAACACTTGCTGCTTTTTGTTGTTAAAGTATAAAACAGGTATTAGTATCTCTCCTAAGCCATAGAGAGGCTTCTGCTTTGGCTGGAATAGGTAAACAGTGGAATCCCATTTTCTAATCATAAGCTTTCTCATTATCTAAAATATCAGTTTTGTTTCCTGACAAATTAAAGGCCCTATCTATCGATCTGAATGTTTTTCCTATCATGACAAATCTAAGCAACTTTAACTGTGCAAAAGAAAGAACAGGGAAATGTGAGAGTAATAGTCACTGAGTAGCAACATGTTGGTTTGTTTATATAATTTAGGTTACTAAGAATAAAATTAGTCAAAGTTGTTTTTAGAGGAGATCTGTAACTTAAAATAGCTATTGGAATAGCCTCTGTGTCCCTGTGCATGTAAATTTCTCTATGCAGACGTCACCATCCGGAAAAAGGATAAGATTCTCCTCTTCTTCACTTGCCAAAGTTGATCATAGCAACAGCAATAAATTAAACAATGTAACGTTGTGCAAACTCTGACATTAAGCCTTAAGGGACATGACTCAGTTTCTAAGGTAACATTATACACTATGAGCAGAGTGTTTGACACACAGTTTTTACTAGGATCAAGATGGAAAGTTTACACATTTGCTTTTAAAACTAAAACGATATTGACCTATTTTGTGTACTTTTTTTTATTTATTGCTGCACACTTCTTGCACCATAAGTTTGATTATAATAGCCCTCTAGGATGAGTTTCCGTAAAAGCTTCTTTTGAAGCTGATGAATAAGCAACTGACCTGGATTTTATAGTCTGGTGTTTTCATTTTATTAGATTTTTCCTTTAGGTCACACACACTTCTGAAGAGTTTAATATGTCATTTGTTACACTAGGAAAAGGTGTCTTTCATGATTATACTTGACTGTCAGATACACATTACATCAGACTGCATTTAGGACCAGATCTTGGCTGGCACTACCTCAGCCCTGCAGGGAAGTAAGCCCCCAGTCGCTTAAGGGTTTTAGTTGCATCTTGGCTCCAGTTGCAGTGGGGAAGCAAGCCTTGTGGCTGCTATTCTCCTTGGAGAAGGACTGGGAATGGTTGGCCAGCAAAGCCAACAGGGCATGGTAAGTAATCCACACAGGTACAGGGCGGTGCAAATTACTCCCCTGGCCCTAGAGTAAAGGGATGTCAGGGAAGATTGTGACTGTGTAACAATTCCTTCACAGAGATGGTGGTTTAGCTGCACACTGCCCCTTACCTCACTTGAGCTCTTAGTAAAGTGTAGCAGAAAGGAAAGCAGGTGAAACATTTCAAATGTCTGTAAAGCACATGGCATAATGGGGCCTTGATCCTGTTTGGGGCCTCTGAATATCACTTTTGAACAAGTACTAATAAAAAAAGAATTTAGTTATAGGTCACTAATCTTACCAGATATGGTGCTTTTTAAACTGACAACCGATTTTGATATCAAAACCACAAAGATGAAGCTGCTACTTTCTATGGGAAGGACTCTTGAATTAATATCTCTTTAAAGACATTAGCTCAAACATTTTGATACTGGAAACCAATACATTCTTCTGTATTTTCTTAATCATTCTTTTTATTCTTGCCAAATACTTAAGTAGCAGATGTAAATGATCACCATTGGCCATGTTACTGTAACTGGCCTTATGCAGGTGGAGCCTATTTTCACTTCATTCCCAGCTCCACTACCCCCAATAGTTTCTTCCACTAGGAATAGGAACCCAATAACATTGGCCTTCAAGTCACATTTTCAAATCATCCACCTCTGTTTAAAACACTGCCATGAAACCTGTCTCTAGTCTTTTAAGTACAATTCACTATAAAGAAATATCCTACTGCTATTATAAAACATTCTCTGGCATGGGACTATGTAAAATAAAATATAGTCAATAAAATATATTATATAGAGCTTATGCTCTAATAAATTTGTTACTCTCTAAGGTGCCACAAGTACTCCTGTTCTTCTTTTTGCGGATACAGACTAACACGGCTGCTACTCTGAAACCTGTCAATAAAATATAGTTTCCCTAACCAAAATCTCAATACTAGTCCCTCATAATGAGAAGACCAAATCCAAAAGAGAAACAATTCAGTATTTGCAACAGGAAACATGGAGTGAAAAAATCTTCCATTTATCAGTCCTCTGATGTCATAATGCTTAAATCAGGGATGACTGCTGTCTCAAAAAGTCCTGGATATCCACAGAAGAAGGAAAAACATAAGCATGCCCTTAGCCTAACAGGCTACTGTATCATGAGATCCAGGTTAATTTTTCATTCCTTTTGAAAAGGCTGTTATGTACAGCCCTCTCCTTATGTGGCATCCAGTCTAGGTGAAGAGGTACTCTTAAACTCACAAAGCTACACTTAGATTTATTTGCAAGCATAAATTTGTGTTCCTCCAACCTAAAAGAGCACATTCCACAAGCACCACGTGGAGTGTTGCTTGATTGGCTATTTTAGGGTTATTCCACAACCCACTAGAAATGGTAACAGCTGTGTTTGTGTTTAATGGTCTTTGACCTTCATAATAGAATTAATATGTTGGTGTATCCGTTATGTTTGCACATGTATTGGGTTGAACCTATATTTCACATTGTGTGTGTTCCCTTTTTCCAAGATTACCAAGTGCATGATAACTCTATCTGAGGGAAACTGACACAGATACTTGCATAGAACAGACAAAAGAGACTTCAGCTTTGTAGTGAGGAGCCAACAGTGTTATTACTTGGAGCTCAAACTCTGAGCTGTTCGTTCTTCTTCTTAGAAGCTCTTAGGGTCCACGTGTAATGCTGGAAGGGCATAATGAGTGGGGTCCCGCAAGGATCAGTTCTGGGTCTGGTTCTGTTCAATATCTTCATCAATGATTTAGATAATGGCATAGACAGTACACTTATAAAGTTTGCGGACGATACCAAGCTAGGAGGGGTTACAAGTGCTTTGGAGGATAGGATTAAAATTCAAAATGATCTGGACAAACTGGAGAAATGGCCTAAAGTTAATGGGATGAAATTCAATAAGAACAAATGCGAAGTACTCCACTTAGGAAGGAACAATCAGGTGCACACATACAAAATGGGAAATGACTGCCTAGGAAGGAGTACTGTGGAAAAGGATCTGGGGGTCATAGTGGATCACAAGCTAAATATTAGTCAATAGTGTAACACTGTTGCAAAAAAAGCAAACATCATTCTGGGATGTATTAGCAGGAGTATTGTAAGCAAGACATGAGAAGTACTTCTTCCGCTCTATTCCGCACTGATTAGGCCTCAACTGGAGTATTGTGTCCAGTTCTGGGCGCCACATTTCAGGAAAGGTGTGGACAAACTGGAGAAAGTCCAGAGAAGAGCAACAAAAATTATTAAAGGTCTAGAAAACTTGACCTATGAGGGAAGATTGAAAAAATTGGGCTTGTTTAGTCTGGAAGAGAGAGGACTGAGAGGGGACATAACAGTTTTCAAGTACATACAAGGTTGTTACAAGGAGGAGGGAGAAAAATTATTGTTCTTAACTTCTGAGGATAGGACAAGAAGCAATTGGCTTAAATTGCAGCAAGGGCGGTTTAGATTGGACATTAGGAAAAACTTCCTAACTGTCAGGGTGGTTAAGCACTGGAATAAATTGCCTAGGGAAGTTGTGGAATCTCAATCATTGGGGATTTTTAAGAGCCGGTTGTACAAACACCTGTCAGGGATGGTCTAGACAATACTTAATCCTGCCTTGAGTGCAGGGGACTGGATTAGATGACCTCTTGAGGTCCCTTTCTGTGATTCTATGTAATGGTCTGCATAAAATAAAATACCTTTTTGAAGAGAGAAGTACCTCCTCTTACTACATTTACTGCTGTAATCGGCACTAAACCAAATATTTGTCAATTTTTGTGCTGTTTATGAATGGCCGTCTATATGTGAAACAAACCGAAATGTCCTCACGCTCTAACTCAGAATTCTGTTTTATTGTGAAATTCCTGTAGTCATTAGAGCTCGACTACATCGCTGTTACTTATTACTCATCACTTCCGTATACACGCTTCCTAAAATCTGCCTCTCTGTCTTATTATTATTTACTGTTCTATATTGTGGTAGCTCCTAGAAGGCCAAGTCATGAACCAGGACCCCTTAGTGCTATGCTCTGTACAAACACAGAAGAAAAAGGCAGTCCCTGCTTGAGGTTTGATTGTTTAAAAGTGCTGACGTTTTGAAGGTCTTGTCCCCCATAGTTTCTTGATTATCATCTCACATTCCAATTTCACGCTCCTACTTATATCATCAGTTAATCCTGACTGCTGACCTTCACTTGAGATGCAGCATGTTACTACATCCAAATAACAGTCAGCACTTCAAAGCTGAAAAGTAGCTGGAGAGCCCTTTCTTATTAACGCTTAATGTACCCTGTTTGGAATCCATAGTCAGAAGAATATGTAGTGCTCTTCCTTAGTGTCCATACTGAGCATTTTAGATTTGCTCTGTCCAGCTGGTACAATATTATTGTATTAAGTAAACGAGCTGATCTAAGTAAGAAATTGTCTCTTTTCTACTGGAAAAGGTGGCTCAGTAGTTATACAAATGGCATATTAATGTTTATAACAGTATACAATTTACAGGGAGAAGTTACTTTACAATACTCCTTTATACATTTTGAGATTTGATCTTGCATTTCCTGGTTACTCAGTGTATTCTGTATCTGCAGTATACTGTCTGTCCAGTTTAAGGCCATGTTTGCAGCCCCATAAGGAAAGTGGGAGTTATGCCTAGGTAAAGACCTTACAGGTCTGGATCAGGCCCTGATACTGTAGGATTGGATCAGGCCCCAAATTGCCTCAAATTAAATCTTTGTAGGAATGGCACCAAGAACTCATAGCGCTTAACATATAGCAAACAATATAGACAAAATCAGTTCTGGCTTCAGAAGGAATTTTGTCTGGGGAAAAAAGCTGGAAGATACAGCACAAAGGGAAATACTTGTCTTGACACTTTAATGTGAACCATTAAAGCCAACTCTAAATCCAAAGATTATTTGTGAACTGGTTAATCTTTCCCAAAAATAAATTATAATTAATATGTCAAAAACTGTTGTGCGATATGTACTCTACTTCAAAAACATGTATTTAATTGAAGCAACAGAACACAGACTTATGTGTGTTAAAGTTCTGACTAATTATATTGAAATAAAGTTTCACTTCTGCTTAATTTAAGAACATGATGATGGTCATACTGGGTCAGACTAATGATCCATCTAGCCAGTATCTTTTCTCTGACAGTGGCCAATGCCAGTTGCATCAGAGTGAATGAACAGAACAGGGCAATTTTGAGTTACCTGTCCCTGGTCATCCAGTCCCACCTTCTGGCAGTGAGAGGTTTAGGGACACCAAGAGCATGGGGTTGTGTCACTGCCCATCTTGGCTAATAGCCATTGATGGAGCTGACCTCCATTAACTTATCTAATTCTTTTTTAAACCCAGTTATACATTTGGCCTTCAACATCTCTTGGCAGTGAGTTCCATGGGTTAACTGTGCATTGTATAAAGTAATTCTCTTGTCTGTTTTAAAACTTCTTATTGTACTAATTACCTATGGATTTTGATTTGAGAACCTATATTTTTTGTTTACTACAGAAAACTTTGTTCACAGGCATGTCCTTTTTTTGAAATTTTATAAACATAGTATCAGGGCATATCCATTAATACGTCAATCTTAGAATGTTCTGTCTGCTGTCTGTCATTCTGTTGAACATGGAATATCATTTAAACTGAAGTGACAATAATACTTGACCTCAAAAGAGCTCTACATTACTATGGGTCCCCCCAAAACACTCCTGGGGCTAGCTGCATTCTGCTCATTAAGGTGGTACCTGTTCTGAGATGTTCTCATACTTTGGAAACAGTTATCTAACTGTCTGTGCACCAATGTCCTGGAAAAGCAGATTCCCCAAAAGCAGGTGATTTCAGAAAGGCGTGTCACCCTATGTTTATCCTCTGAGCAATTTTACTGGTGAAAAGGCAGCTTGTAATATACAGCATGAATTGATACATTGATAATGGATCTAGTAGTGTTGAGTAATTTGTGATTGCCACACTTGCAGGCAGGATTTTGAGAAATATGTGGCAATTCTTGGTCACGTGTATTGCCAAAGATTTTGTGTTCCTGTCAAATACAGTCAGGCTTTCAAAGTGAGGGCCAAGCAACTGCACATGCTTGGAAACTTGTACCTAGTAATCTATGTGCATGAATGTTAGGTGCACCCAAATGTATGTATGGAATTGAACTAATTTTGAAAGTCTGGCTCCTAATGCTAATTTTTCACTATAGTTATTGAGGCTATTATGTGTGATTGATGTATGATAAAGAAACAGCTAGGAAGCCTTCCCAGAACCTGATGGGCAGAACAAGGCAGATGGCAGAGACCTATATATTTATAAAAAGCAACAGAGGGTCCTGTGGCACCTTTAAGACTAACAGAAGTATTAGGAGCATAAGCTTTCGTGGGTAAGAACCTCACTTCTTCAGATGCAAGGTGCCAGTGCCACAGGACCCCCTGTTGCTTTTTACAGATTCAGACTAACACGTCTACCCCTCTGATACTATATATTTATGTAGGTTGAACTCTTATTCACATTTGGCTGAAGTATGGGTATAGAATTCTTCCCTGCAGCCAGATCTGTGCACACAAATCTGCCAAGGAAAACAGGGTAGCATGCTCTGTATGTTTTGCTGATTGGATGGTGCAAAGAGACAGTTTCCTTCAACTTTCAGAATCTGCCTCCTTTTCTCTTTTCCCCTCTACATGTCTCATTTTCTTCATGGAGTCCCCACTCCACTGAAGGGCAGTGAAGGTGCCAGTGCTACTCTTCTACTGGACCAACCAGGGCCCTGATCCTGCAATGTGATTTCAGTGACCACCTGCATGGACACAAGAAGTCCTGGACAGTGGATCAGGGCCTAATTTAGTAGTGAACGGCCTAACCATAGTGAGAGCAGTAATTCAACATGCTTCATGTCAGGAGTGAAGCTTTCTTTTTGTTAGAATGTGAGAGAGAATCTGATTTTGGAGTTATGCCACCAGTATCTCTAGGGCCGGTTTAATATTTCATTGAGCCCTAAGAGATGGTCTGAACAGGAATATTTTCAAAATAAAACTCATTCACTTTACGACTAGTGGTGGATTAAGTTAAGATTTAATGGCTCAGCTGATCCAGGTCTTGCACTCCAAAGGGGCCCCTACGTTCCTGGGAATAGTATGCCTCACTGTTCCTATCCCTTATGGCTATCCCCCTTCACTTTAACATAAACAGGACCACAAGTTTCTGCGTGTTGCTATCAGCAGCCTCTCCCTCTGGTCAATCCAAGCCAAATGTAGGCTATAGAGCACTAGCTTTGCTCATTGTTATTGATATTTATTTATATTATGGAGATGTCCAGAGGCCCAGAATCAACTGATAGGGGTTTCATTGAGTTCAGAACATCTATGGTACAGTCTCCATGCCACCGAGAGCTGTAGCTGACTAGTAAATACATATGTTTAATACAAAGAATAGTTATATAAAATTACTTTTATTTTTATTATGGTAGCGCCTAGGGACACCAACCAAGGTAGGCCCTGTTGTGCAAGACGCTGTACAAACAAAATAAGAGAGACAGCAGAACCTCAGAGTTACAAACTGATCGGTCAGTCACACACCTCGTTTGGAATTAGTAGTACTCAATCAGGCAGCAGCTTAGACCAAAAAAAGCAAATATAGTACAGTACTGTGTTAAATGTAAACTACTGAAATAAATAGTTTTTAAAAAAATATTTGACAAAGGAAGGAAACTGTTTCTGCACTTTTCATTTAAATTAAGATGGTTAAAAGCAGCATTTTTCTTCTGCATAGTAAAGCCTCAAAGCTATATTAAGTCAATGTTCAACTGTAAACTTTTGAAAGCACCACTATAATGTTTTGTTCTGAGTTATAAACATTTCGGAATTACGAACAACTTCCATTCCCGAGGTGTTCGTAACTCTAAGATTCTACTGTACAATCTAAACAGACCAGACAGACCAAGGGTTGGGAGGGATGGGATGTAATTCACAAGCAGAGTGATGGTTTGAAAACATCATAGCAGTTCCATGATTATTTTTTTGTTCTTGTTTTTGTTTTTTTGGTATTTCTTTAAATAATTGGAGTTTTGGTAGGAGAGGGTTAGCTAAGGAGAGAGACAAAGGGCAGAAGAGACGAGACACTGAAGGAAAAGGGATATAAGAGAGGGGGTAGGTAGAATGAGGCTGAAGCAAAGAGACTTTGAGGAAGAAGGCAGGAGGGAGTTGGAGCAAACAGACTGTCAGAAGGGAAAAAAATGTCCAGTGTAAAATTGTAAAAAGCCATTGGGCACTGATGGCATGTTTAAAAACAAAGGATCAGGTGCTTAATCTTCATTAATTTTAGCCACTTCAGTCAAGCTAGAAAACCTCCAAAGCTTTAGGAAAGAACTGAAATGCTTTGGATAATTTGTTTAATCTTATGTTCTGTTTTAGAATCTGAATGATCAAAAATATGTAGTTTTTTCCCTGAGATTATGATCCAGATTCTGCGGTCAGTGTAAACCCATAGTAACTCCAGTGACTCCAGCACAGCTACTCTGAAATTAGTGTTGTTACTAAGTTTACAATATGTTCTATGGATTTAGCTTTATTCAGTAATAAATTTTGCTTGTTTCCTTTAATTTTGTTCAGCTTTTAGAGAATAAAAATGTAAATATTGGGGGGGAATGGAGGGCAGAGGGAATACAAGCAAATCCTGCAACTCAAAACAATGCTAGTTAACTTTCATACCTGCTGTCTATATACTTTTTGTCCAAAGAACTCAACCTACTCTCTCTGTACCTCTTAAAGTAAAGCGATAGATGGAGACAATATAATAAATGGGCAGATAGATGAAGTTGAGCCAGAAGTGATTCTCAATTCTTGGGGCCAGAGATGCAGTTCTAATGGTAGCGAATTACAGAGCTGCACATATCTATTTTTTTAGTAGTCACTGTCAACCTTAATGCTTCCGCTTAATTTTTGGAAAATGATGCCCATGATGATTAAAATGGAAGAGGCTGGTCTGTTCAGTTTCTTGCTTTCCGCCAGTACTAGATATGGAGCCTGTTTATACACAAACTCAAGAGCCCATGGCCACTTTACCCATGAGAGGGGAGGAAATCTCTGAGGATGCTCTTTGCTGGGCTTTCCTCCCTACTGTTCTATTGAGGAAGATGGTGTATGATGGGGCCGGCAGCCACAATCTGATTAAGAAAACTGCGGGCTGTTTGAATTAACAAACAATAGGTCTGACTCTCCACTAATTTACACCAATGTAAACTGGAAGTAATTCCATGGATTTCAATGAAGTTACAGTAGTGTAAAATTTATATGAGAAGAGAATTGGGCCCTATATATGTAATGGGTGGTACTCTTTTATTACACTACAAATAATGCTGCACTATGCCAAATCAATGGTAAATAATGTTAGCCTGGTATTTCTAAATCCTGTTGTTGTAATTCTGGACATTATCCCTCTCCACTGATTTTGATGACAGTTTTGCAGTTGATTTCATGTGAACACAAGCAGGTTCTCTTCTTATGATTTTCTGGTGCACAGTGACACCTATAGAAAGTAAGTTATAGCACATAGAAATATGGTTTTCATATCCAACATTACTTTTTGGCTTTAGGTAGTTACAGTTCTTTTGGTGTGTGCTTTAGTGGTTTTTTTCCTTCAGTGAATATTTGTAATTGCATTTAATATAAAGCCTTGCAAAATTCCCATGAACATATTCCAACCCAGATACAAAAACTACTATCACACTCTGATAAAGAGGACGATAACGATTCTTTTAAAATTTATAGTTTTTTACTCCCCCATCCAAAGAAAATTGCTCATCCAGAGTGGGTGGGTGGGTAAACAGAAATTTGCAAGGCTACAATGTCGGGTGGGTATCTATATGTAGTTATTAGCTGAGGTTTTCTTAAAAACCATTACTCTTCTCTCTGAAATAGTGCTTTGATAGTTTTGATTTAACATTACTGATTATTCTGGCCTTGGCCTTCAGATCACTTTGACTATTATCAGATGTCTTTCATTAGTAACATAGTAGTTTAAAATAAAATTGATGCATAAAATGTATTGTAATGAGATGCAAACTTCAGTAACTTTAAGGAATGATATAAATATGTGCATCCAGTACTGCTTTCAGGGATATTTGCAGTCATTATGTTAGGTGAGAACTTTATAATACTTTGGGTGTCCTGCATGATAGTGGCGGTTCTACCAGAGTATATAATTTTGTTGTTTTAAAGAGTATTTTTTCTAAATAGCCTGATTCTGTAATGTGATTTCATTGGAATTGAGCTTGATTTACTTTAATGTATATTAGAGTAGAATCAGGCCCAGGGGATGTTAAGAGAAATAAGTATTCATAGGCTGTATCCTACAAAGACTTAGACATATGTTTAACTTTATGCATTGTGCATAGTCCCATTGACTTTAGGGGGAACTACTTGGTGTGTAAAGTTAAATATATATTTCTTTGCAGGACTGGAGCCTTGGGCTGCTGTGTCTTCTAACTTATATTAATAAAACAGCCTCCTTTGTTGACCACTTTTTTTTTTAAGTGGGTTTAGGAGGAAAGAAGTAAAAATTATACTCCAAATGTGAGAACAGAAGAAAGATCATGTTTGGATTTTTTTGTTTATGAAATCTGTGTCCAAGAAAGTAATTTATTAAATATGGAGAAGGCAATGGACACATGTGCAGGCTCTGAACTTAAAAAGAAAGTGCACTCTTCTGGCATTAATTTTAGTGAGGACTCTTACTTATGGTTTGTGCTTAAAGATCTAGTTTTCTTTGGGGCATTTTTTAAAAAATGCAGCTGTGACAGTTTTTTCCATTTTCTTAACATGTTTGTTTTTTCTTTGTAGTGTTGTGAAGTAATCGCCCAGTACTAAATGTATTAAAATTGAGGTTAGAAAAATTGCCTTATTAATGTGCATAAATACAAATCCAATGTCTGATTTTTATCAAGGCCTGGCTACACAATCGGTTTGGTAATATTAACCATGTATTCAATATATCTGAGGTTGTACAGGGTGAGTGATGCAACCTGACATGCTGTGGTAGAATAGTACAACAGAATGACAACTGGAAAATTGCAAACTAATAATCATAAAAGTTTTTAAATTTATTTTTAAAGCACATGCATGTGGTGCCCTTTGGGCACCCATGTCTGAAAATTTTCCTTGATATTTTTTGCAAATCTGTTGCTAGCTGACATTATTGCTTAATTTGTATTTGACTCTACTTTTGAGTGGGGAAGAAAATAAACTAATGATACTTCATTGGAGCAGAAGGACATATTTATGACACATGCAGTAAAAGTTTGATGATATATGTAAAATCTTTGCCAAAATGTTTAAAACCGTTAGGAGAAATAAATGAGTGTCTCCATAAAAACATAAACAAACAAACAATAAAAGATGTTGTAAACAGTGGGTACTAACAGGAAAAATAAGGGTTACTATTTACCAGTATCTTTTTCACGTCTGTTGAACTGCAATAAAAGACACAAGTACATGATAGTGCTGTTTTGGAACATGCATTTTCTTTGTGAAGGGGCAGCATAAATTAGATGCAAAGCTCCAGTGGATTTACTAGCAGAAAACGTAAAGCTTTTAACATTCTTCGCCTCATGGAGAGTTACCTCATATTATCCTCTGGATTTACTTTTTTATTGTTTAGGTTCACTAAATTGGGGCTGAGGGTTAGAAAAATATGTAAAATGAAATTTGTGCGTAATAAACCATCACTGATAATTGAAGAGAACACTGTTTCATTTATTTAGGGGCTTCCAATATGCCTTTGCAAACCCTTGAAATATAATTGCAGGAATCCTTCAATTACTGCATGACTGTTACTGAGGGAGAAATCTGGAAAGTGTCTCCCATTAATTCTGATTTTGACAGAGGCAGTAATCAAGTCTGCTCAATGTAATGAAACTGACCAGAGTCTGAGATAGTGCATTTGCTGCTTGCATTTTCCTTCACTGAATATTAACATTGTTTCTAAATCTTGCACTCTAGCAAGTGACCCTGACACAATGTAAGTTTTGACATGCTCTGTACAAAAGAGCAAGATACTACATCAACAGAGACAGGTCTAGGAGAAAATATCCTTGGTTTCTTGGGCAGTGCATATCACAGAAAGCCATATATGTTAGATGCGAAGCAGACTGATTCCAGAAGAGCAGAATGTCTTTGCAGCTCCCTGGGAGTTCTGGGACCGCTTTGGGTGGGGACGGAGAGCCTGGAGCACTCACGTAAATAAACTTCCCCCATCCTCATAATTATCTATACTGTACCTGTACCCCTCTATCCATGTGTAAACTGCAGCACTTCCTACAACCTTAGGGTTGGATTAATTCCCATTGTGGGCCCGCTGTCTCCCAAGATCCAATCATCCAAAGCATTTTAATCTAACTATAATAACTTTAATTAAATCAGAAGGACAAGTAACATGGAAATGACGTACCAGCAAAATAATCAAGTTAGCACAGTCGTTATTTAAAAGCTACATCCTGCCCCACTGGAAGAGGAAGATTGTGTTATCAGAGAAAGCAGAGTTCTCTCACCCCTACGGGGTTCCTCCAACTCAGGATTGAAGCACATTGGCAGAGAATGGTGAAGAAGCTTGCACTGATGCAACTCCTGATGTACCTGCTCTGTGGGCAAATGGAGGACATGTATATCATCAGAGCTGGAAATTCAGTAAACTTCACAAATACTAGATTAACTTATTTTTAAAAATATGTTGGATCCTTGTATTCAGAGTTCTTTTATTAGGGGGTAGCCATGTTAGTATCCACAAAAACAACAAGGAGTCCCGTGGCACCTTCAAGACTAACAGATTTATTTGGGCATAAGCTTTTGTGGGTAAAATACTGCTGTCTCTTTTAAGCATGTTATTAAAGATAGTGGTTTGGACAAACAAATTTGAGAATGAAATCCATCCTGCCAACTGAAACACACACAAGAAACATTACCTATGGAGAACACAAGAATGGTCCATCTAGCTTACAATCCTGGCATCCTGGGGCCAAAGCCAGATGTTTCAGAGGGAATGAACAGAACAGGGCAGTTATCTAGTGATCCGTCCCCTGTCGTCTAATCACAGCATCTGGCAGTCAGAGGCTTAGGAACATCCAGAACTCATCTAATTCTTTTTTGAATCCAGTTATACTGTTGGCCTTCACAATACCCTTGCAACAAGTTCCACAGGTTGACTGTGAGTTGTATGAAGTACTTCCTTAGGTTTGTTTTAAACCTCCTGCCTCGTACTTTCATCTGGTGACACCTAGTTCTTGTCTTGTGTGAAGGGAGTAAATAATGCTTCCTTTATTCACTTTCTCCACACCCCTCATGATTTTATAGACCTCTATCATATTCTCACCTCCCCCCGCCCCCGTTGTCTCTTTCCCAGACTGAACAGTCCCAGCCTTTTTACTCTCTGCATATGGAAACTGTTTCATACCCCTAATCATTTTTGTTGCCCTTTTCCGTACCTCTTCCAAGTCTAATGTATCTTTTTTGAGAGGGAGCGACCAGAACTGTTCACAGTTCTGAAGGTATGGGTGTAATATGGATTTATACACTGACATATTATCAGTCGTCTTATGTATCCCGTTCCTAACATTCTGTTAGCTTTTTTGATTGCCAGTGCACATTGAGGAAAGAGAACTAGCCACAATGACTCCAAGATCTTTCTTGACTGATAACAGCTCATTTAGACCCCCATTATTTTGTATGTGTAGCTGAGATTGTTTTCCAGTGTGCATTACTTTGCATTTATCAACATTCAATTTCATCTGCCACTTTGTTATTGCTGAACTATTGTAAATTAAGGGTATGATTCAGGAGAAGCACTTAAGCACATGCTTAACTTTAACCCTGTGTTTAAGTCCCATTGAAGTTCAAAAGGATATCAGTATGTGCATAAGAGAGGTGCTTGAATAGAGATGCTTTTCTTATTCAGGGTCGGTATGAATCTTTTTTTTTTTTTTAAAGTCTCATTTGTGCATGTAATTGTGGCTGCATAGAGTAACTATGATAGTGCATGCAAATGTTGATATAGGCTTCTAAGAGCCAAATTTTGCCTTCCTTATTCTTACTGAATAATCCCTTATTATGCAATTAGTCACATTGATTATGCTTAGTAAGACACTATTTGTTGTGAATAAGGATGGCAAAATTGGGCCCTAAATGGGGGTAACTGCAGTGCAGGCCATTTCTCTACCCTTTTAACTGAATTTGGAAGGGTTCATGCAGCTCTAATGAGAAGACACTTACTTACTACAACTATTGTCATGGAACATTTCAGCAAGAAGAAAACTAGCCTTTTCTGTAGCTCACCCTGAATGCCCAGCCCTCTGAGGAGTGCATGAGACCCTGCTCTTAGCAAAATTAAAAGTTTTGGGATTGACTCCTGGACAGAAATTAGCTGATCAGGAAGCAATAATTAACAAGAGAGTTCAGATGCACCAGTATCTTTCCAGGCTGTTTTTAGGTTTAGTATTTTAGGGATGCTTTTTATGGCTCTATTTTCCATTCTATGTAGACACCTCTTTATGTTGTCAACCATGGGGAGACTGGGCCAATTCGATGCAACAGATGCAAAGCCTATATGTGTCCCTTCATGCAGTTCATTGAAGGGGGAAGAAAGTATCAATGTGGATTTTGCAACTGCATAAATGATGGTAAGTGACATTTATCTACTATTTGTGTATATTCATTCATTCATTAATGCTAACAGGAAATTGCATCTGTAGTATTATTTTCTTGATTTACTTACTTGGAGTGAAATCCTTGCCCCATCAAAATGAATGGGAGTTTTTACCAGGTATCTCTGTAGGGCAGTCAGTACTTCATCTATGGAGTCTTTTGGGCATGTTATTCACTATGATCTAAATTCTCTATTCCTAGTCTGCCTGAATAAGTATTTAACTTTTGAAAACATTTATCGGTCAGTTTCTCAGCTTTTGCAAATCAGCTTGGTTTGGTTGAAATCAGGGAAGCTGCTCTGATTTTAACAGAGGATCGAGCCCTTGTGTCTCATATCAATAGAAAAGATTTCAGGAAATATAATTGAACAGTTTTGAAGAAATAGCAGTAATTGAATATACTACATTACAAAAAATAAAGTTCAGTAGAGTTCTTCTGGTGACACCTTCACTCTTCTGTTTCCTTTTATGGAGGTAAAAATATGGAATTGGATTTCTTCATTATCACTTTAAACTGAGAATAACAGCTCTTAAACTGGTGCTGGTGAGACAGAACATTGCAACAATTAAAACACATGTTCTTTAATGGTGTGGCCCTGAAATGGGTAGAAAGAATAACTGGGTCTTGTACTTCTGTTATGGCCCTTTTGCTCCACTCCACAAAGGCAATACAACCACAACTGGAAGATGATGTTTTTGACAATATCCTCTCATATGATGGGCCTTCAACTAGTTGTTCTGCATATGAAAATTATTAGTGAGATGTACCCAATAAGATTCCATAAGAATTATTTTTTAAATAGTTTACTAAGAAAATATGCAGAAACTCTTTGGTCAAATCCACTTTTAAAAAGAAATGTACTGTTACAAAATACAGCCGCACAAAACAGTGAAATCCAGTCTGTAGCTTCATCAAAAGTTTTCTTTTTTAAATGCTTTGTCAACACAGGATATGTTTTTGCTCTATTCCAAACTGCTAGCTAGAATTTCAAATGAAAATAAATTTATTTAAAAATGCTTAAGTGCCTGGCAAAGAACAAATGCTTAGAACAACGTAAGAATAGTCATGTCCGTGACCATGCATTTAATAGTTAAATCACCTATTAATCTTACTGTGACAAGGCTTGGTTTTCACAGAAGATACCATGCCATATTTGTTCAAGTGTGCTGCATGTGACTCATAAGTAAGCGTTCTTTTGCTTTTGGCTGGATCCCAAGTCTTTGCCAGAACTAGTCTTTCTAGACGTTTGTATCAAGTTGGATTTCCTCAGCAGGATCACACTGGTAGAGTGCTTTCCCTAATACAGTAATCTTTTCAACTCTGAAACATGAACCTTGAAAGATTCATGCCAACTCTTTTTTGGCTTGAAGCTCAATCTTTTGGGCAAAGTATAGCAGATAGCAAGTTGTATTGTTTGTTCAATTTAAATTCTCAAACACATACTGTGTTCATTATAAACAGTGTAAATATCGTCAAGTATTCATTAGAATATCAGTTTAAAGCATACTTTGTAATTTTACGGTGCCTTTCAACCAAGAGTCTTAAAGCTCTTTACAACTTTTAATTGAGCCTCAAAACTCCCTGGTGAGGTAGGTAAGCATTATCCCCATTTTACAGGGGGGAAAACTGAGATGTAAAAAGCTTAAGTGAAGGTATCTGAGAAGGAATTGGCGAAGGGTTGCTGCCTTCTCTTGTTATGAAAATTAGACAAGAAATGTTTTTGCCATCCTCTAGTTTAGATGCAACTATTTAATTTTCTTAGGACTCATTTCCTAAGGTTGTCAAGAATCCTGCAGTGTAATCTGTCATTCGCTTTTAGTTGTGAAGTCCTGCACCTCTCCTCTGATTGCAGAATGCTCCCGACACAGTGGAACAGAACAGAAGGCCAGGATTTGTAAACCCTATTAGAGCTACCTTCTATGAGGCAGAACTTGTGGGTGGAGTGGGGCTGGCTGGTGGAGAGGTGGTGCTGCTGACTCTGATTCTATAGATCCATTGGCATCCATCACTGGGACTGCGACAGCTTCAGGTTTGCAGTAGCAAGCCTGGAGTAGTCCTGCTGTCCCTGCATCCTTGGAAAGACAGATTCTTCTCCCCAGCCTGTACCATCCCCAACTACTCAAGCTTGTGCAGGATGAGTGTGGAAGATTTGAGTGTTCATGGGGGAAAAGATCCAGTGCTTCAAACACAGTAGTAGCACATGTGACAATAAGCACAAAATATTTTTTTCTTTTTAAAACTGCACTGTTTCTGCATAAAATGAGTTGCCCTGCTAAGCATTTGCACTCCTTCCTCAAGTCATGAAATGGGAGGTTGCATTGGTTCCGTGTTGTTTATTAAAAGAAGAAAAATTCGTTTTACTGTTTTGTTTCTTTAGTCCCTCCATTCTTCTTTCAACATCTGGACCACATTGGCAGAAGAACAGACCACTACGAGAGGCCAGAGTTATCTCTAGGATCATATGAATATGTCGCTACATTGGATTATTGCAGAGTAAGTATTTCCAGCACAGAAAACTGTTTACAAATTTATGTCAAAACAAACTGAATCTTTTAAATACCTAAAGCAGAATAAAGGCTTTTTCTAGTTCACACCAGAAGTTCAGAAGTCTATGAACATTTTCAAAATTGTAGCTGGTTTCAGAGTAGCAGCCGTGTTAGTCTGTATCCGCAAAAAGAAGAACAGGAGTACTTGTGGCACCTTAGAGACTAACAAATTTATTAGAGCATAAGCTTTCGTGGACTACAGCCCACTTCTTCGGATGCGTAATTGTAGCTGGAAGCATAGAATGATATATCAAAACTACCTCCCCCTCCCACCCCCATTAACATTGTTGCTCATGGTTCCTGTTATAACAATTGTTGAATTATGACTGTCAGATAAGAATTACAAGGCATTGCAGAAAAGTGTGTGGATCCACTAAGTTTCACCAGGGGCCTTGATTTGGTCCTAACTACATGGCATTGTTCTAGAGGCTACAGTTGAAATTTTCAAAGCAGTGTCATGTGTTAGTTACATGTCTTCTGTTAATTTTAAAGGCAGATGTGTGGCTAAATCTCATTCTCTGCTTTGAAAATCTCAGCCTAAGAATTTGACCTACCAGTTTTCCCAAAAATGAAAAATTGTTTGTTTGACCACTGTTAGCTGTAGAAGTATGATTTGGTCTTCATATTATGAACTCACTGAGGGCCTGATCCAAAGCCCATTGAAGTGAATGGAAGTCTTTCCCGTGATTCCGGTGTATTTTGGGAAAGGCCCTTAAACTGTAGGTGGGGAGTGGGGGAATTAAGAGAATTCCCAATAGAGCTTGATCAGTTCAGCATGGTTAGTTGTAAAAATAAATCATAATGGTTGTGGGTGACTTAGAGATCTGAGCTTCGGGTTCGAAACAGACTACCTGGAGCTCCCATTTCATAACCCAGCAGGGTCACATAAGCCCTTTACATTTCTACGGTTGATAAACTGAGTTTTCTCTGTTCTTTGTAGATGCAAATGATCCCCTGGTACTTTTGGTAAGAGTAATGGTTTGCCTAATGTTCTTGGCTAAACATACACTTCCCATCCCTACTTGTGTGCACACAGGTTGCTGTGCACAGCATGTCTGCCTGACTGCCTTCCTACCCCAGAGGTGGCTTCAAATTGTGAATCTGTCCTTACCAGGAGTTCACTTTTTAAAACAATTGCAGAGCCGTGTTGTGCTTATCTGTAGAAGCAGTTTAGCTCAGTCAGATGTCTAAGCACATTATTGTTCTTAGAGCTCAGATATCTAAACACCTTAAATGGAGGAAAAGATTTTAAAATCCAGCCTTTTGTTAACTTAAACCATGTACAGCACTAGTTTAACCTTTTAGATTTTTCTGTCTTCTTCTGTGGGGAGGTCAGTAATAGCTGATCAAACTCCTTATCCATGTTAGAAATCTGGCCAAAAACTAATCTAAGCTTAATCCAGAAAAGTGTTGATAAAAATAAAGTGTAGGTACATGTTATAAAATCAAGGGATATTTGAAATGCATTTCCCCACCACCACCTCCAGGGAGACTGATAAAGTAAATAGCTTTCTCAAATTAACATTAAATAGCAGACAACATCTCTGAAGACAGAATGGGCTGGTATTTGATCGCGGTTCCCGTTAATAGTAAAGTGGTGACAATTAGTGCCTGAGCAGTGATGGAGTGTTTCCACTCACAGAAAACATGTGTGGCTATTTATATTAGTTTCATAAAGAATTCTTTTCCTAAGGGCCCTAATCCTGCAAGGAGAAGTGTGTGGTTGGATCCCTGTGTCCACGTGGAGCCCTATGGGATTTAGGAGGGCTCAGTCCAGGTGGAGGGATCTGTCTTGGTGGTTCTAGTGCACAATCAAAAAATGGCTTATTTTGGGTATGTGCTAGATTTGTTCGAACATGCGTGCCACGCACATAAAATTATTTGAGAGAACTTGCTGGTATTTTCCCAGATATGAAGTATTTAAATCCTTGTTTGAACATACCTTTGCTCACTTTTAGCTTAATTCACAGTATGTCAAGTGTGATCTTCTCTGTCCATCCACATTCAGTTCTCATCGTAGACCAACAAAACTCCTATTAGCTCCGGTGGAAGGAGGATCAAAGTCATGATAAGCTTAAGAATTTGTTCTGTGGTTGCATGGTCTTGAATGCCCTTAACTTCCATTGAAGTCAGGGATTTGGCTTCAGAACATCAACTTATTGCTAAGTTTTTAGTAAGCATGTATTTATGTTGTTAGTAAACTTGAGGAACTCAGCAAGCTGATTAGTTGACCCCATAGTTCACTTGGGGCCTGATTCAAAGATCATTGAAATGATTGGGAACCTTTTCATTGACTTCACTGGGATCTGGATCAGGTCTGAGATCTGAAATGAGCTCAAGTAGGGAAAAAATATATATCTATATATTCATATTCATTCCATTTACTGTAGCTGAGGTTCCTGCACTATATAGATATGTAGGGAGGGGGAGGAATAGGAATATAGTACAGGAACCATAGCTACAGTAAATGGACGTAGCTCCATCAGTGCTGGTTTATGGCAGCTGAAGCTGCCCCATAACTTTTGAAAATTAATTTGTCTATCGGGTGTGTCCGTTAAAATATCTTCAAGATACTTGTTGTTTGTTCTAGAATTTGATTCTTTTGATTCAGGTAATAGTTTTATATCCAAAGCTCTTGTCATAAAGCTTAATTCATTCAGGAGGTCTGAGAAGTAGCTTTTTGTCAAGGAGCATGCTCTTATAATCTTGTCACAAAAGTGGATTTTCATGTGGATTTGTTTCAAGATTTATTTATTTTTTAAATAAATCCGTTAGAAATATAAAGCCTCTTTGGAAGTGTTAAGCTATTGCCTGTTGGGACTCTGACAGAGTTATTTGATATTTTTTTTCCCTTTGGTCTGAGTCAATAAAGTTTTTTTCTTTTCCAAATCTCAGACCAAAACTGAAGGATCACTTCCTTTGTGCTTATCAAACAATGAGGATGAACAGCTACAGAAAATGTTAACAAATAACAGCTGTTTTGTGTTATTTTATTGCTCCTCTGTTAAGCGGATGTGGCAAAAGCACAACGTCTCATTTCTATCATATATATGTCAGAAATTAGCCAAGATCGTTTTATAAACTGCTGTGGGATTTACAAAAATACATTTGATTTTTTTTTTTAAAGTAGGGTCCAAATACTGAAATCAAAACAGCTTGTAAAAACATGGCCTGCTTTTCCTCCCAGATCAGTAGAACTCCTGCCTTACAATGGTGCAAGTGAAGGGAGAATGAGGGCCATAGTTTTAAGTTTAGGGTAAATGTCTGGGGGATGGGAATGTTATAATTGAGGGGATAGGTAATGAGGAAGTGGAGCTTATCATTTATAGGTTTGTGTTTCAAATATGACTCAGTAAGTGACTGGGACTATTTATTTGATGGCTGTGGAACAGTCTACGTGATTGGCTTTGGACCATTTCCTAGTGGATGGGTGTCCACCTCATAAAAACAAACAAGCAAAAACGCCATTGCATGAGACCTTAAATAATGATCATTGCTAGCTTTAGTAGGGCAGCTAAAGACTGAACAGTCATGGAAACATGGAAAAGAAGCCCTTGAGGAATTCCATCATGATTTCAACAATTCCATCCCACCATCAACCTCAGCCTGGACTAGTCCACACAAGAGATCCACTTCCTGGACACTACAGTACTAATAAACGATGGCCACATAAACACCACCCTATACTGGAAACCTACTGACCGCTATACTTACCTACATGCCTCCAGCTTTCATACAGACCACATCACATGATCCATTGTCCACAGCCAAGCTCTACGATACAATCGCATTTGCTCCAACCCCTCAGACAGAGACGAACACCTACAGGATCTCTATCAAGCGTTCTTACAACTACAGTACCCACCTGCTGAAGTGAAAAAACAGATTGACAGAGCCAGACGAGTACCCAGAAGTCACCTACTACAGGACAAGCCCAACAAAGAAAGTAACAGAATGCCACTAGCCATCACCTTCAGTCAGCCCACAACTAAAACCTCTCCAGCGCATCATCAAGGATCTACAACCTATCCTGAAGGACGATCCATCACTCTCACAGATCTTGGGAGACAGGCCAGTCCTTGCTTACAGACAGACCCCAAACCTGAAGCAAATACTCACCAGCAACCACACAACAAAAACACTAACTCAGGAACCTATTCTTGCAACAAAGCCCATTGCCAACTCTGTCCACATATCTATTCAGGGGATACCATCATAGGACCTAATCACATCAGCCACACTATCAGAGGCTCGTTCACCTGCATATCTACCAATGTGATATATGCATCATGTGCCAGGAATGCCCCTCTGCCATGTACATTGGCCAAACTAGACAGTCTCTACGTAAAAGAATAAATGGACACAAATCAGACGTCAAGAATTATAACATTCAAAAACCAGTTGGAGAACACTTCAATCTCCCTGGCCACTCGATTACAGACCTAAAAGTCGCAATATTACAACAAAAAAACTTCAAAAACAGACTCCAACAAGAGACTGCTGAATTGGAATTAATTTGCAAATTGGACACCATTAAACTAGGCTTGAACAAAGATTGGGAGTGGATTGGCCATTACACAAAGTAAAACAATTTCCCCATGCTTATTCTCCCCTCCCCTGTCCCCCCAACACACACACAGTTCCTCATATCTCCTTGTCAATTGCTGGCAATGGGTCATTTTCATTACGACTACAAACAGTTTTTTTTCTCTCGTGCTGATAAAAGCTCACCTTAACTGATCACTCTCCTTATAGTGTGTATAGTAACACCCATTGTTTCATGTTCTCTGTGTGTGTGTGTGTGTGTGTATATATATATCTTCCTACTGTATTTTCCACTACATGCATCCGATAAAGTAGGCTGTAACCCACAAAAGCTTGTGCTCAAATAAATTTGTTAGTCTCTAAGGTGCCACAAGTACTCCTGTTCTTTTCATGGAAGCTGAACAGTCATGGAAACTGAACTACTGTCATCCCCAGCAGTGCCTTCAGAACAAAGCCAAGGAACATTTTGTGAAACATTTTAGGCCAGGTCTACACTACAAAGGTTTGTTTCTTTGATTGAGCTATGTCAGTGGTGTGAAAAAAACATACCTGGATGTTGTTCGCAATGCACCAGTTCCAAAGTTTCATAGCCTCTGTGCACAGGGACTGGGATCGAGCTCCCCCCTGCCTGTTCACGTAGAACATGCATGCAATATTGTCTGTCATTATGCATACGTGTTGGTTCTTGATCAGTGGTAGGAATTGACGGCACGCATTGCGAATGGCTCGAAGTTCTAGGACATTTATATGGAGAGAGGTCTCGGTTGAAGACCAAAGTCCCTGGGCTGTGTGGTGAGACATGTGTGCACCCCATCCTGTCAGAGATGCATCTAGAGTGGAGCACCCTCAGGGACATCTAGAGTGGAGCACCCACAGGGACATCTCTCGAAGAAGAACAGTGGATACAAAACCTGCAGACATTTCTCCACTGCTACAATGATCAACAACCCACTTCTCTGCAAAGACATATCTTCGTGGCTCCTAAGTATGTTTATCACAACACGTGGTATCCCCACTAAAGGCCCTAGTAACAACTAAATGGGTGAAACTAGTCAATCACTACGCTCTTGAATGAACTCTCTCACAGAAAAAATAAGACAAATACTATATCACCTCTGGGTGAGCACTTTTCACAAAATGATCACTCCATACCTGACCTCACAGTCTTCATCCTCAAAAGGAAACCTGCACAACACCTTCAAAAGATGACCCTGGGAGTTTAAATTCATAACTTTGCTAGACATTAAAAATCATGGACTGAATAGAGACACTGGATTTACGGCTTATGACAACAGTCTATAACCCACTAACAAACCTGCCCACCTCCCCAACTGCCCCTTTTTTTCCCCTTTTATCCCTTCCTTTCCTTATGACAGAAGGGGTGTTAATGGGCCACTTCACTTCAAATGGTTCCTTCAAATAGGTGTTAACTACTTGTGCTAAATCGGGTCGGCAACCTATGGCACGTGTCAAAGACGGCAAGCGAGCTGATTTTTAATGGCACGCTGCTGCCTGCCAGAATCTCAGCAGGCAGCAGCGTGCCATTAAAAATGCTGCCTGGCCCGCTCTTCTCTGCCCCCCCCACCTCCTCCCGCAGGGGCAGGGGGCAGAAGCTTGGTCCTGCCGGCTCCCTTGCCTTTTCCCGTAGTGTGCTGGGTTCCTGCCCCTCCTCCTTCTCTCCATCTCTCTCTCCCTGCCGGCTGATCAACTGATGGCCCTTACGAGGGAGGGGGTCAGGAAGGAGCAAAGTCATCGTGCTCGCTGCTCCCGGCGGAGGCAGAGAAGAAGCAGGGACAGGGCTTTGGGAAAGGGGGGGTGGAATAGGGGCATATTCCCTCCAGCCCTGACCCCCCCCACATACCTCCCAGCACCCTACACACACCCCAGACCCCTCCCTGAGCCTTGCCCCCCCCCCACAGCCCTCTGCCTTGAGCCCCGCAGCCCTGCACACCCCCCAAGCCCGTGCCCTGAGCCCTGCGCCCAACACCCCCCCAGGCCCCTGCCCTGAGCCCTGTACCCCCCTTATACACACCCAGACCTCTGCTTGACTCCTTCACCCCCTCCCCCCACACATACCCAGCCTCCCTCACCCCATGCCCTGACACCTGCACCCCCTCACATGCCCCCAGTCCTCTGCTCTGACTCTTGCACCCCCCCATACCCAGCCCCCCATGCACCGCTCACATCCCCACCCTGAGCACCAAACGGGAGCTCCTGCACCCCGCCCCCCACATTCCCACCTGCACCCCTTGCACCAAATGGGAGCTGCCCAGGTAAGTACCCCACACCCAAACCTCCTGCCCCAACCCTGAGCCCACTCCCTCATTCTAGCTCCTGGCCAGACTCTACACCCCAACCCCCAGCCTGCTCCTTCACCCCCAGCCCTGTGCTCAGTGCACTCCCACCCTCAGTTCAGTGCAGAGAGAGGAAGAGAATGGGCCAGAACCAGGGAGAAGGTAGGTACCCACTGTATGTGGGCCGGGACAGGACCCCAGACCGGCAGCGGGCTGAGCGGGTCTGGCAGCCAGGATCCCAGCTGGCAGGAGCTGGTGGATGGAACTAGGGTTACCATTCGTCCAGATTTTCCCGGAGATGTCCGGCTTTTTGTGTTAAAAATAGTGTCTGGGGGAAATTTGTAAATAGCTAAAAATGTCTGGGATTTCCCCCCCATGCAGAGCGAGGCGTGGCTGGGAGGGCTGCAGGAAATTCAGCCGCTCGCATGGGGCTCCGGCAGCCAGAGCCCTTCCCCCGCAGCTTCAGATCATTGGCCAGGCTGGACTCCGGCAGCTGTAGAGCTACTCCTCCCCCCCCCCCCACCGCATTCTCAGATCGCTGGCCAGCTGGGCCATTCGCATCGGGCCTCGGCAGCTCCTCCTCCCCCCACTTCTCCTTCTTCCCTGCTGCCCAGTGCCCCGCTCCGGCAGCACTGTGCGGGGGCAGGGACCGGGTTGTGTGTTACGCTGGGGAGTGCAGCCACGTGTTGGGCTCCGCGTGGAGCCCAACACCCTGTTCTGAGCAGCAGGGTAAGGGGGCCAGGGGGCTGGAGACGGGGCAGGGGGTTTCTGGAGGTGGCAGTCAAGGGACGGGGGGGGTTGGATGGGTTGGTGGTTCGGGGGGGGCCTGTCAGGGGCCAGGGGTGTGGAGAGGGGGTCGAGGCAGGCAGGGAGCAGAGGGGGTTGGATGGGTCAGGAGTTCCAGGGATCCTCTCTGGGGCGGGGAGCGGTTGGATAGGGTGTGGGAGTCCCGGAGGTCTGTCTGGGGGTGGGGGTGTGAATATGAGGCAGGGGTGTGGTTAAGGGTTGGGGCAGTCAGGGGACAGGTAGGATCCTAGGGGGCAGTTAGGGTGGGGGGTTCTCAGGAGGGGGCAGTAAGGGGACAAAAAGCAGGGAGGCTTAGCTAGGGGGTGGGGGTCCCAGGAGGGGGCAGTCAGGGGACAAGGGGGGGGGAGTTGGCGGTTCTGAGGGCGGCAGGAAGTGGGAGGGAGTGGATGGGGGCAGGGCTTCCCCCCCAGTGTCCTCTTTTTTGATTGTGGAAATATGGTAACCCTAATGGAACCCCTGAGCGGCAGTGGCCTGAGCCGCTCAGCCCACTCCACTGCCGGTCTGGGGTACTGGCCGCTGGCCCCGCACAGCCCGCTGCTGGTCTGGGGTTCTGGCTGCCAGACCCTTGCCAGCCGAGGTCCCAGCCGCAGGCCCCGCTCAACCCGCTGCCGGCCTAGGTGAACAGAACCCCAGACCAGCAGCGGGCTGAGTGGGCCGGCGGCCCAAGATTAACATTTTAATTTCATTTTAAATGAAGCTTCTTAAACATTTTGAAAACCTTGTTTATTTTACAATACAACAATAGTTTAGTTATATAATATATAGACTTATAGAGAGAGACCTTCTAAAAAACATTAAAATATATTACCGGCACACGAAACCTTAAATTAAAGTGAATAAATGAAGACTCGGCACACCACTTCTGAAAGGTTGCCGACCCCTGTGCTAAACAATCTGTTCTACTCTGAGGGTTAGTCTACACTGGCAACGCTAAAGCACTGCTGTGGCAACGCTTTAACATGCCTTGTGTGGTAACGGCACAGTCAGTCTTTAGCTAGTCAGTCTTTAGTTTCCCTACTAAAAACCACCTCCATGGGGGGCGTAGCTTCCAGCGCTGGTGCACTGTCTACACTGGCGCTTTGCAGTGCTGAAACTTGCTGTGCTCAGAGGGGTGTTTTTTTCACACCTCTGAGCGAGAAAGTTGCAGCACTGTAAATTGCTGGTGTAGACAAGCCCTGAGTCTGAGTATGTTTCCCAGACCTGAAGAAAAGCTCTGTGTAAGCTTGAAAGCTTGTCTCTCTCACCATCAGAAGTTGGCTCAATAAAATAAATTACCTCACCCACTTTTTAATAACTGTATAAATAAACATTATACATAGAAACTTGGTGTAGCTTAGTACAGTATGTTCATCATTTATACATTACTTACAGTACGAACAAGAAATAACATGCAAGAAGTTTTACCCAGAAGAATCAGTACCAACCCAATATGTTACTGGGTGCCTAGCTCTGTTTACATATAAATGATATGAGCTCATGCTTTATTTATCTTGTATAAAATCAGCTTTTTCTCAAAGTACAGGGGGCCTTTCAGTGGTTCGAAATTCAGCTGTTGTCAAGATTTGCTGGAGCACAAAACATACTTATTCATAGCCAGTCAAAGTGCAGGAGTTGCACTTCTGAGGAGAAAACCTTCTCTCTGGCGGCAAAAAGAAAAAGATTTTATATGTTGTTAAAAAGAATATAGTAGACAGAAAAGTTTGGTATCAGTTGTAATGCTTCTGGTGAAAGCTTTTTATCAGGCTTGGTCTTGGCCCTGAAAATGTTGAAGAGCATGCATGTCAGAATAAAAAGCACTCAACACAGCAGGCATCCTGAGGAGACTTGAATAAAGACAGTTAAGAAAGATGATCTATCATGAAAACATTCATATAAAGTACATGTCGAGCACAAAGAAAACACACACAGTTCCTACCGACAACAGGACTCTGAATAGGCATAAAGGCCTGTCGTAGCTAATCTCAGTGCAGGCTCAGATCCTAAAGTGACTGAGTTGTTTTGCTTAATTTTGATTGGTCTCCTATAGCTTATCAGTGTTTTGGTACAAATGCTGATGGAAATTGAATTGAAGAATTTATTCTAGTGAAATGCTATTATACAAATGTACATGGAAAGGAAAAATAAAAGGTGTGCAAAGAGCCAAAGAGACGTTATTTAAACATTTGAAAGTTTACAGAAAACTTCCTGTAATATTTGTCCACTCCGAATAAATACCTTCACCTTGATGTTTTAGACTAGCAGGAAACTATTATCCTGTAATGTTTTATTCCAGAGATGGTGCTTTTCAAAGATTAGATCCTCATTTTAATTATTATTAATTTATTTAGTATAGGTGTCAACCATCAAATAATTATTTGGATTGCCTGATTGAGCAGTCTGTAGGTTTTGTTGGCCTTAATGTGTCACTCTTTCTAGTTTTGCTTTGTGTATGTGGATGATGATTGTTTGTTTTTTCTGTAGAACAACAAGCCTCCAAACTCACCAGCCTATATCTTCATGATCGACGTGTCATATAGTAACATAAAGAGTGGCCTTGTTAAACTCATATGTAATGAGCTGAAGACTGTGCTGGATAAACTTCCAAGGTAAAGAGATCACAGTGTGTTTTATATAATTTTCCACATTTCAACAACTCATTTGCTGAACAGAGAAAACAAAAAAAGCTTCAGAAAATATCAAAATTATGATAAAAGAATTTTAGGACAATAATTGACAGATCATACTAGACTACATATTTAACATTGTTGACAGTTCTAAAATAGTTTGGCATCGAGACTTGCTTACCTTGTGAAAAGTAAAGAGCAGTTATGGAAGTTGAAGATTTGGTTGGTTTTTATGGTTTTAGAAACTTGAATAAAGACAGTTAAGAAAAATGAATTATCTTGAAAACATTAATATAAAGTACATGTAGAGTACAAAGAGAAAACACACAATTCCTATCGCCAACAGGATTCTGAATAGGTATAAAGGCCTGTCTTAGCTAATCTCAGTGCAGGATCAGATCCTAAATACTGTAATTAGATTTTAAAAAACCCACATTTTCTTCAAGAATTGTTTTTTTGTTTTCATATAGTTTTTAATTCCTTTAAGGGAAATAGTATTAACATTATCCATATAAGGCAGTCTAACAAAATTTGCTGATTTTTTTTTTTTTTTTTCCCCCACATGCCATGGCAGAGATTTCAATGTATCTTTGCACTCGGCTGCTGTAGATAAAAACTTTTGCAAGAAGATGAGATGAAATTACAATAGATATCACCGCCTCTTGTTAAAATTATTTTTATTATACACATTTCTGAGATGCTAAAGGTATTGCTCTTTGTCTTTAGTAATAAGGAAGTATATCTGCTCAGGGCAATTGGAGCTAAGGGTTTATGCCAGGCAGTTCTATGGAAATGGATCACTGATAGGCAGGAGAAAGGGCAAGTGAAGTGGGTAAGGAGTAAACCCAGATCCTCAAAAGTATTTAGGCACCTAAATGACTGGAAGGGTCTGGGGGTAGGTTACCCCAAGAGTCTCGGGAAAGGCAACTCCCATACCAAGTTAAAAGGGATTAGAGTTTTCTATCGCCTTATCAGGGCCTCTGTTTTTCCCATAGTTGCTTAAAACTGTAAGGTAAAAATGTTCAAATTCAGGTGCTTAAAACCAGTCCCCCAAATGTATATTTAGGCACTGAAATCTCTGGAACTTGTGAGTGCTCAGCACTTCTAAAAATCAGGCTCTGAATATTAGGACTTAAACCCCTACCAGGAAGGCTCTAAAGAGAACTGTGATGTGTTTGAGCCATGTTAGTTAATGCTGTCTGCTTCCACATCCATGACTAATCTTTAGACTCAAGAGAGAAAACTGCAAAATTCACTATTGAGGTGATACGTGAAGAGTATCCTCTTACAGAACTGCCCAGATGCATGTTGCTTAAGAGTGTTTTGGTTAACTAGCTAATATGTGCACCTCTTTTCCACAGAATAAAGGAATATATAAGTGCAGAGTATTATTAATCCTTTGGCTTTGTCAAGATACTGAATGTTGGAATAGCCTTCTTGGTGGTTACATCAGTAACCCAGTAACAGTGTCTGAGTGGCAGGGGAGAATTAGAACCTTCCCTTCAGAAATGATTCATCTATCTAGGTGCAGTTTGCAAAGTTATTTCAAATATGTCATAATGTAGCCCAGGAAGTATAGACCATTGATTCATTTTTGATCAAAGTAATCCTTTTATGATCAGGCTGTGTTCCCATGAGCCAAGAATGGCAGATTAACATTCTACACTGACATGAGAATTACAGATTGGAGAAAAGAAAAATGAGAATTTTTACATTTTAAATTAACTTTGTGAATCGTCATAGGCAATTCATTTTTAACATATCTTGAAAACAGCTAGATCTGATAGGAAATACCATGTCAGGATTCTTTCATGTAATATTTTCTCTTTATTGCTTGACCCTCAACAAAATAGGAATTGTAATAAAACACTGTGTTTATTTTACCTTCTCCCACTGCTTGTGCGTACTGGATGTCCAGAGCATAAGCATGGGCTCATCCAAAGGCCAGATCATGGGCTAGAGTAGGGGTCTCAAACTCAATTTACCTTAGGGCCAGTGCCAGTCCTCAAATCCTCCCAGCGGGCCAATAATGTCACTGAAGATGGTGTTCAGAAAAGAAAATGTTTATATTGTATTTTTTATTTCGAATTTCTTAGAAATAATAAAACTGTCATACAACTTTATACAATTCTTCGCCTGCCAGACAGTTTTTAGTGTTTGCCAGGCACCTGGCAACGCTTCAGTTCTGTCAGTTTGTTGATATTTGGCCTCAAGTGACTGAGCAGTTGAAACCTTCAGGATTGCAGCAAGGTGGGCATTAGACAGTTGTGTTCAGTATTTTGACTTGTTTATATTCATTGTGGAAAAAAGTGACGCTGCCTCCATGGCTGACTCTGCCCAGGGTCTAGTGATGGTATCTCTGTCCCTCTCCCGCAGCTAATGGGAGCTGCAGGGGGGCAGTGCCTGCAGCAGACATTGCTGGCAACGTGTCTGCCTGCATCTCTCCTCCATGGGCCGCAGTGGGGAGGTTCTTGGGCTGCAGATGGCCCACGGGCTGGGACTTTGAGACTCCAGGTTAGAATCTTTGCTGGGATGACACCACTGAAATCAGTGGAGTTATGCAAGCAGAAAAGTTGGCCTTAAAAATGCATAATGATACACTTTGACTAGCGGCTGATTTGTAGAGAAAATATTTCTGTAGTAAGATAAGAGGGCTTTTTATTTAAACACTGTTATCTTTATAGTTGTTCCACTTAGTGTTAATTTACACTGTTGTTACTTTATGACTGTATATACAGCAGGGACCAAGAGAACAAAACATACAGGGCCAATTAGTGGGAGCATATACATGTCCATGGGCAGGATTGTGTCTACAACCGTGCTACGGTAGAAATAAAATAAAAATCTGATTTATTTTAAACAACGGAAGAAATATTTCCTCAGCGTTTTTAAAAATATTCAACTGCAAACAATCACGACCAAATCCTGACTCCTCTGAAGTCAAGGGGAGTTTTGCCATTGACTTAATTGGGTACAGGATTTTACTGTCATTGAAGGACACACATTTTTCAGAGCATGGGTTCTCTATCTGGGCATTGTGAACAGGTCTAGAGGTCGTCTTTTCCAAAACCTTTTTTTCTGTTGTAATGTTTGGGTGGAGAAAGCTGAGACCTGATTTTCTAGAGAGTGGCACATTGGTTGTTTGTGATTCCCACTAGGTCACAGAGAGTAAATTTTACCCTGGTGTAGAGGAGCAGCACAAAGCCAGTTCATCACTCGGGTCCTCGTGATGGTGGCTTCCATCCTATCAATGTGCTTTTGAGGGGCCTCAGTACATCACAGATCAACTCATAAACTATTGCAGACTGCCACAGAGAGAATGTGGCCAGTCTTTTCTGGACAAAGATGGTGTCCAGCTAACACCTAATATTTGAAGGGTAAACTCAGGGCAATCTTCATTTATCTTGACAAATGCATTTTAATTTTATGACTAGCTGACAGAGTTCTTCTCTTCTGAGATAAATAATTGATTTGGGTGGGTGAATAAAATACCTGTGGTTTTTATCATCATTCTTATCATAGGAAAGGGTGGGTAATGATGTTGTTCCTAGGCTGGTAGATTTTTTTAAAAACAATTTTGCAAAACTGTTACATCGTATGATAGAACTTTTTAGCATACTGGTTTACATACTGTAATATATTTTATACACTTAAGTTCCTTGTAGCATGAGACTTTGCGCAGCATTGGGCTATTAAATTTTTGCAGAGCATATGAGTGAAACCTCTGGGAGTTTGTTTGTTTGAGAATTATAGTATATGGTTTGTGGATTAGTGACTTTCTATCATGTTAATTTGTTCCATGAACAAACGGCAATCATACACTTTCACTCTGAATGACTTCTGTTGTAGATTAAGGGAAACAGGAAAAACAATCTAAATACATCTGAGTCCTGTCACTGCAGCTTCTGAGTGTCTTGTGACCGCTAAAGAATATATAGTCGTACAGCCCTGTGAGGTGGGGAAATGTTATCCCCAGTTTACAGGAACTGAGGCACAGAGAGATTAAATGATTTGTCCAAGGTCACACAGGAAGTGAATGACAGAATCAGGAATTGAACCTGGATAGCCCACGTTTTGTTTTTTCTTTTTCTTTTTCTTTTTTTTAAGCAATGTTGTTGTGTTTTAATGGGGGAAAAGAATCAGATGAATGTCTGACCAGCACTAGTAGTAATGTTGTTGCCCAGGGAGCTGTAGAGGCACTATCTTCATAAGAATAAGGGCTGAATCTGCTGTTGGCAAAATTCCTGCAAGAGGGACAGCTGTGAGA
The DNA here is from genome assembly GCF_027887155.1 of Malaclemys terrapin pileata. Lineage (NCBI taxonomy): Eukaryota > Metazoa > Chordata > Testudines > Emydidae > Malaclemys > Malaclemys terrapin. The sequence continues at coordinate 101,691,956 of NC_071509.1, read as the reverse complement.
TACGCAGTGTGGCAGCCCCATATCCATTGTTGACCTGATAGGAGCAAACATATAGCCAGAAACAAGCAGTATTGATTGAACAACTTATACGGTACATAACACAACTATGGAGGGAATGAAAGTGGCTGTTAAAGAGAAAGAAGCAACATGAGATTGACTCTCACAAGTCTTGAAGTACCATTAGATCACCAGAAGATGTTCCCAATAAGTGTAATTACTGTTCCATTAGTCATCAGTCATTAGCAGTAAGTATCATTGAACTTTAATCTGTTTCCGATAAAGCAGATTTTTCAACTAACTGGGTCTCCTTTTTAAATTATATGTGACTTTTCCTTAATTGATTCCATATTCGCGACTTGCCCTTTGGACAGGAGGCACATTTGATAGGATAGATTTAAAGAAACCAACCAAAAAAAAGTTTATATCAATTAATTTAATTAGATTATATTAACTAGCACTAACACTAAGATTGGGGCATTTCATCTTGATGTTGTTTGTTCTACCACACAGACGTTATCTGCCAGCACCCTGGCATTTCAAAGAACTCTTATTATTGCAAAGTAAATATTTCAAAATTATTTCCAGTTGTTCCGTTTTATATTTTTCTCACAGAGAAGAGCAAGAAGAGACCTCAGCTATTCGAGTTGGCTTTGTCACCTATAACAAAGTTCTTCATTTCTTTAACGTAAAGAGCAACCTAGCTCAGCCTCAGATGATGGTAGTATCGGACGTTGGAGAAGTCTTTGTTCCTTTGCTGGATGGTTTCCTTGTCAACTTTCAGGAATCACGATCTGTTGTGAACAAGTAAAGAAATAATGTTTCATATTTGAATATGAATTGAATATGAATATTCTTCATTATGGCTTAAAGCAAATAATGATCCTTCCAAAAAGTCAGCCAGAAATCACTGGAGAGATCACTGCCTTGAAATAAACTGGATTATTCTGTATTTGTTTTTATCTGAAAGTCTTAGAGGCAAGCAAGCATTTAGAAAGTTTGTACCCTAATTTTCCAGTTCTGAAACACAGAAAAAAGCTATCAGCTGGCCTTTTCAAAGCTGAGATAGAAGGCAAAATTTATCCCATGTGTAAGAGAGAACACAATGTACCGGACATTGCTTATAGAACACTGGAAAAGGGGTTGGAGCATTGTGTAGTATACTGCATGTATTTCACTCCACTGATATGCATGCTACAAGCTAACCATGATCTTAAATTCCTGAAGTCCTCCTAGTACAGTTACTCCCCAAATTTAAGCTACTCTATTTTTTATATTTCAGTATCATGTGTGACTTGACATTATTTTATAATTAAATTTAAAAGTGTACATTTTGTAAAATGGAAAATCCAGACAGTTTTATAGTGGCTGGAAAAGTACTCCTCGTTCTTTTAAAAATTTCTTTGAATTTTATTTTAATGGAAAGCAAGTTATTGTGTAAAAAAGCTTGATATGTTACAGATTTTTAGGTATTAACACAAGTATTCTAACCAGCTGAAACACTCATCCTTTTTCCCTTTCATAGCTTGTTGGACCAGATTCCAGAGATGTTTGCAGACACTAATGAGAGTGAGACTGTCTTTGCTCCTGTTATCCAGGCTGGCATGGAAGCACTAAAGGTTAGAATGTTCCTCCGTGTGTGAGAACAAAGTCTTTATTAGGATAGGCTACAAAAATTCACTTTGCTAATGACTTTGCCAAGTTCTCCCACAAATTGCAGTGGGAAATCAAAAGAAACCACAGATAGTTTCCAGAACTTAGATTCCATTATTGACCAGGACAAGCAGGTGAATGATTGACAGACACCTGGGACGGGTTTCAGCACAGTTTTATTAATTATATCTTGGGGACGGGCACTACATTGCCCACCCCTGGTTCTCATGTACTAGGCATTTAATTGAGTCCAGTAAGAATTACTGGGCTTTTACCACAAACCAGGTAGACCCTCCCCAGTCTATCTCAGGAACTCGGCTCAGTTGTGAAACTCTTCCGCCCATCACACCTCCCACATAAGGGTGGTGGAGTAATCCACAGGGCTGGGTGGGGGAACGTCTGTCCACAAAATCTTCAGACGACTCCTCCACTCTGAGCACTAGGTCCAACTGTGCATTCTCAAGGCTCATTTACCTCTGGGCGCTGGCCCTGTTAGCCTTTACCCACACTGGACAACGGCTGCAAGTTGTGATGAGTCAATAGTCATAACAGTGTGATATGAACCTTGTATCCCACTGTTTCTAACCCAGATGTACCTCCAGGAGGCTGCCAGAAAGGTGAACAAAAACAACCCACTGGACTACAAGCCAGTTTGGCCCAATGGAAAAAATTCCTTCCTGGCCCCTAAAAACAAGGGGTCAGTCAGATCCCCACAGCATCATAAGCGGCACAGCTATAAGTAAAGGGAGGGAGGGCTGGGCAGCTAACTGGAGAGTTTTGAATAAGAGGCTTTAGAAAAGCCAGGCTTAGCTTAAATAGGTGGTTGCAGGGAACATAGCAGCCAGTCAGCTGGCCATGCCTCTTTTGCCCAGCCACTGGCTTAGCAGAGAACCAAAGTGGGGCTTGAGGGAGGCAGCAGCCCCTGCCTCCTTCCCTACCACACGTGTGTTGAACTTCTCTCATTCCCTGCTGGCCAGTCTAAAGACCTCCCCCTGCTAAAGGCGGTATTCTAGCAGCACATTCAAGCCACTATACCAGGGGTCAGCAACCTCTGGCACGCAGCTCGCCAGGGTAAGCCCCCTGGAGGGCTGGGCCAGTTTGTTTACCTGCCACGTCCGCAGGTTCAGCACTGGCCGCAGTTCGCCGCTTCAGGCCAATGGGGGCGGCGGGAAGAGGTGCGGGCCGAGGGATATCACAAGTGAAAGAAAGAAACAAATATAAACTAGGTACAGGCACAAGAATTAGAAACCTAGTAATGAATTCACTTTATAACAGAGATCAATCTGGACCCATCTGGAAACTTCTTGTGTACATTTATTCTGCAAGTCATCCTATTAGCCATGTAGACTGTTTTTCTTTGTGTTCCTATATCTGTAACATCCCACACTTTTGACATTCTGTTCACTTCAGTGCAGAACATTCCTATTAGAATCCAACTGCTGCTGTCCTGCCAGCTGTTAGCAATTATTAAAATGATCACACTATCTTCATAAACAGGTGAAATGGAAGCTTAGGTAAAATTTGGGCAGAAGATTTATGGTGGTGGTGGTGAGTTAGTTGAAGAATATATAAAACTCCTAAATTCCTCAGTATGGTATGAGGTCATTTTTTTTTAAATTTACCACCTATGCTAGATGCTGAATTAATGGACTTAGTGAAAGAGGGCCAGATCCTCAGCTGGTGTAAATCAGCATAGCTTTGCTATCTTTCACCAGCCAAGGATCTGGCACAATTTCTTCTGTGTACACAGACAGCCCATATTGACTTCCCTACAACCTGTGTGCATCTGGCCTGAGTTGGAAGGACCACCTAAAAAGGTTTTTGTTTTTTTCAATTTCAGCATCCATTCAGTCTTTGGATTCTCTGCTGAGACTTCCGTCAGGGTGATAGCTTTGTGTGATGCCCGGACAGCACAAGGTTTTTTCTGGCTAGCAAGGTATATAAATTTACAGGATGAATACAAAGAATCTTTAAAAGTCTGGAACACCATAGCAACCCTTCTTTTAGCCTAACTGTTAAGTTTTGCTCATATATTAAGGTATCCCATGAGCAAAGTTAGACTATTGTCTTCACACCCTTTAAAGATTCCTTGACTTCAGCCTGTATGTTCATATACCCCCAGTGATCCAAGAAGAAAAAAAGTCTCTCATTCCCTGCAACATGATTTAAATTTGAAGTTCATTATTTTTAAAAAATCTCCAGATACATATGCATAACTTTAATTGATATTATTCAAGTGGAGAAAAAAGAATTGAGAGGGGGCCAGCTTCTTCTGTCCTTGTGCTCACACAACTCTGACTGCAGTGGGACTCACTCGTGCATAAGAAATACAGAATTCACTGTCTGTTTATCCTTTATTGCATTGTTATTTAACATTTATATTGCAGTAGCACTTTCTATTTAACTCATGGGCATTAAAAAAAAATTAAATTGACAGCAGTTTGGGATATGTATTGTTAATTTTGTCCATCAAGACTAGATTCCTATGTAGAAATTACTGTAACCCCACATACGACCAGACATGTCTCTTAGATTAAGCTATTTATGGATATTAAATTCCCAGTGATATTCTTTTGGGATTTCGGTGCCATGAAGAGTTCAGTCTTGAAAGAAATGGACAATTTAGCTTACGAGGATTTAGGAAAAGTTTACACTTTTGTTTACACAAATGCTTGAAAATGAGGTTCATTTGTTTATACCAGCAGCAGAATAAAAGGTTGTTACGGTCTCTTTGTGACAGGCAGCAGAATGTGCTGGAAAGTTGTTTATCTTCCATTCTTCATTGCCGACTGCTGAAGCACCAGGGAAGCTGAAAAACAGAGATGACAAAAAACTGATCAATACGGATAAAGAGAAGGTATTTTCTATTTAGAGCTTACAATGAATTGAGAAGAAAATTGCGATGATTTTTGTTGTTAGGTTTTTTCAAAGAATGGAGTAAATTTCAATAGATGCATATTAATTACTTTGATAAAATGTATTATGTTCCCATCATCCTGGTGCATGAGCACTATTTATCTAGTTAACACACATTAATGTCAATCCTAAATCAACAACAAAGTGATACTGCCCTAAATCACCCCTCTCCACCATAAATGAAGCCTGCACAAGTAAAAAAGCCATTCACTTAACAAGGAATTTTGGTTACTGTTAGCTCAGTGCTTTTGTTCTCCAAAAACTTATGTGGAATCACAGCATTCTGAGGCTGTTTCTAGAGCAAAGATGACCAGATAGTGACTGGCATAGGTTTTAGGATCCCTGGCCTAGTTCTCTACTTTAAAAGTTGAACTTCGGTGCTGTCTGTACCTGTCCTGCGCCCCTGCGTGACACCTCCTTTCTAAATGGCTGTGTGCGCACTGGGGTCTGAGGCACCACAAGTCCTAGCTTCCACAATTTGGTAGGCTCTGGGATTCAAAGGGTTCCACCCTCCATTGAGCCAGGCTTCCAGCAACACAAAAGGAATGTGCTCAGTATTAGGCCCCGAGTTCATTTTTTCATTTGAGACAGGCAAGGAAGGGGCATCGTTTCAGTCTTCTTGTCCCCAAAAAGAGGGCATCAAGAAGCGGAGGAATGAAGCTGGAACTCGGACACCTTGCCTGCTTCTTGCACCCGTCTATGACCAGATCAAAGTCATGCTCCCCTTTCACAGTGATATATGCACCTATACCCAACTACGTATCCTTTCCATTCCCACCCCATCCAACTCTCTCACACTTCCACACCTTCCAACAAACCCTGGTCTCCACACAAGTTTTGATTGTGACACCAGATACTGTTGCAAAAATGCCCCTATGCTGGTTAGTATGGATCATCCCTCTCTCACTCCATTTGTGAGCAGGGCCTACACTTAGCTAAAAATCGAGGACCAAATTCTACTCTGCTACATGCATGCAGCTGCCACTGACTTCAGTGGCTTTCAAGCAGTTACTTTAATTGTATTAGCTGTGTCATTTTTAATTTTTCAAGTAGATGGTTGAATTTTGACATATTATCAATAGTATCTTAGGTGATGTCCAAAGAGAAACTACCAGGACTTTTTTTTTTTTTTAATTCTCTGCAGATACTTTTCCAGCCGCAGGTGAATATTTATGAGTCTCTGGCCAAAGATTGTGTGGCTAATGGCTGCTGTGTGAATCTGTTCCTCTTCCCAAACCAGTATGTGGATGTAGCCTCCATGGGTCTTGTCACAATGTACACTGGAGGAACTCTTTACAAATACAACAATTTTCAGGTAAGTGCTAACAAATTCCCTATCTGTCAGATTAAAGTTGCTAGGAATTTACTGTTTTCTTTCCATTATAAAGAAATGTCTAGTCTAGCATAAAAAATGAGTGAAGCTATGGAGAGCTTGTGTGTCTCGCAAAACTTGGAAATGACAAGTCAAGCTCAAGTTTAAAGACTTTCAAAAACATCTTCAGTCTCACTTAAATACATTAAGACATTTGAATTCATTGACTTCTGAGAAGGTACAGCAATTATTGTTGAACATCACAAATAGAAATGCTTATGTGCAAAGGGAAATGAACATCCTTTGGAGAAAAACGAGAATCTAATCATTTACTCAAAAAGTTGTGGGTGTTTCCCAGCCATGACAAGACCAACGTGCTCAGGATTCATGTCCTTCAAGTAAAGCAGTTTATAGGTTGAAATTCATCCCAGTGTCGAGGGGACCCATATTTGAGAATCTCTCTGCTCAAAACTGATCTGCACATGCATTTTCTTGCTGACCAAGCAAGAAACACACACAATGTACACAGTCCTGGCTGGGGCCTTAAAATTCATCCTCCAGGCAGGGGATGTCAGTGCAGCAACGCAGTAGGAGTCAATGGAATGTACCCTGTGAGTCAGGGTATCCCTTTTGGGAGTAGAGGAATTCTAAATGTCCAAGATTATAGGAATGTTTACTCTTGAACTGGATTATTCTTGCACATCCTTGTTTCTGTTCAAAGGGACACGCAGAACACCGCAGATGTCTCATGTTTAAAGACTACAAGTAAAGAGGATGATGTTTTATATACACATCCATTTAAAAGCAAACTGTTTTCAAGACTGTGGCATTTTTTGCTGTTTGCTGCCATCCAGTGGTGGATGTCAGCTTTGGTTTTGATTTGTGTTTTTAGGTACATTCTGATGGTCCCCAATTCCTGAGTGACCTCAGGAAGGACATAGAAAAAAGAACAGGATTTGATGCAATCATGAGGGTTCGCACAAGTACAGGTAACAGTACCCTTTTGGAATGAGAATTAACTTGAGTGCATGTTTCAGTTTTATGTCACCATATTCATAGTTTCCTGGAGAAGAGAATTGTTGAGCACTAACAAATCATATTATTTTAAATAATTGCATGTTGTAAATTTTGTACATGTTGTTTCTCTGATGCCTCATATTATTTTACACCTTCAGGGGCACTTTGCTAGAAAGTAGAGGTTGAGGTCTACCTACAAAAAATGTACATGCCTTTATATTTGAATATGCAGAGTTCTGCTTGTGCATGAAATTAATCTGCATATACAAATGCAGATTCTGCTCATATTACACACACCTCAGGAGCTACAGAGTGTCCTGTGGCACCTTTGAGACTAACAGAAGTACTGGGAGCATAAGCTTTAGTGGGTAAGAACCTCACTTCTTCAGATGCAAGTGTGTGGTTCTTACCCACGAAAGCTTATGCTCCCAGTACTTCTGTTAGTCTCAAAGGTGCCACAGGACCCTCTGTTGCTTTTTACAGATTCAGACTAACACGGCTACCCCTCTGATACTCAGGAGCTAGGTTTTTATGTAAACCACTTCTATCAACTGTTGTGAACCCACTTGTTCCCAGGTTGTGTAAAATCCTCTGTTGTAGTGAAAACTTGTTTTTTCAGACAACTATTCTACCTACAACTGTAGGTATTCCAGGACCAGCTTTAAATAGAGCAGGTGCTCCAAGGGGCACCAACTCTGCAACAGTCCTTCCTTTACTCTGGCTCAGCTGCCAGATGGGGAGAAAGTCTTCTGTTACCATGCCTCTTTTTGGCAGTGAAACCAGAAATGCCTGGCTACCAGAGTATCTGGGGCCTCCCAGATATTGAGGTCACTCTAGTTCCACTCTCATCCTGCAAAGCATATTGAACATCAATAAAAATGGGTCACTTTAAAAAAAAAAATTACAAATAAAAAAATAATGTACTTTGATTTGTTATCTGCCTCCAGGTTTCAGGGCCACTGACTTCTTTGGTGCCATTTACATGAACAACACCACAGATGTAGAGATGGCAGCAGTAGACTGTGACAAAGCAATAACAGTGGAGTTCAAGCATGATGACAAACTGAATGAAGACAGTGGAGCCTTAATTCAGGTGACAAACGTTAGATCTGTGTCATTCATTAAATAATGTGCAAGATTTATTTTTCAGTAATAATAAAATACCTCCCACTCATGGGGTGGATATGATCTGAGCCAGGCATAATTTATACAAACTCAGCGCAGTCTTGCCAGTGACGTGCTACCAATTAAGGTTCAGAGGCATGTTTTAATGAACAACAAAGTAGTAGTAATGCTATTCCTATACACCTTAAGTACAGAAGGTAGAATCTGGCCATAAGTGATTGGCCTAAGGTCATGCAAGTAGTCTATGGCAAACCCACATCTGAGTCCTAGGCCTCTGCTGTAGCCATCATCTGCATGTAAGTATGACCCCCTATTAGGAAACTACGGTCTTTCAGTCAGAGACACAGTCACCTGGCATCTTGTTGCAGGACACCATAATTGGCTGGCCCATAAAGCTCAAAGTTCTTGCAGCCATCTGTCAAGTCATTTCCTCACATGAGGCCAGGGAATTAAGTTCCCCATAAACTTCTGCCAGTGCACCGTCCATGGACTCTTAGCAAACACTTCCCAACATGTCAACTTGCCTAGTAGTTGTGGTGGGCACGAATGGGGACTCAGTTGAAACTTCTAAAATCCATTTCATGTTTGACTTCAGCCTGTGTTTGACTCCAAAGGTGAATCTTAGGGGATGAACCCATTACTGTGTCAATATCACACCGTACTCACTTCTACATTTGTTTCTCATTTTCATATTATTAAGAGGTAAACGTTTCCATAGATTCAGATTACTTTGTTTAAAAGATTGATTTTTAATTATAAAAACAATTATAAACATTATTTTAAAATTGTTTTTAATTATAAAATAACTTCCGGATTTTTTTAAATATTTCTCATCCTTAAAGAAACCCTTACAGAAATAAACTACACTTGGACTAGGAGAGTATCATCTCCCAAACTCGATTTAAAATAAATTTTGTGGAAACATTATTAAAAATCAGGAACTATTTGTAAACACACACAAACATTGGGTCAACTTCACTCAAGAAACTGAGTTTCTTGGTTATTTCTCCATTGGCAAGGGTACCTTTTCCCTAGAGAAGAAGCTTAGAGCATTTCTCTAATGCCTCGGATCCCCCAGTAGCCACAAACATCGGGCATCCACGTGGAAACCTTTTGCCCAAGCTTCCAACTGCCTGCATCACAACTCCTGTGGTAACCATGTTTACCAGGGACTCTGCCCACCATGAAATTGCATATAGTGACTCATAGACTCTAAGGTCAGAAGGGACCATTATGATCATCTAGTCTGACCTCCCGCATGATGCGGGCCACAAAAGCTGACCCACCCACTCCTGGAAGAATTCTCTCCCTTGACTCAGCTGTTGAAGTCCCCAAATCATGATTTAAAGACTTCAAATCGCTGAGAATCCTCCAGCAAGCGACCCCTGCCCCATGCTGCGGAGGAAGGCGAAAAACCTCCAGGGCCTCTGCCAATCTACCCTGGAGGAAAATTTCCTTCCCGACCCCAAATATGGCGATCAGCTGAACCCAGAGCAGAGTGGTTCTACAGCACAGTGGTGGAAGTTGTACAAGGTTATATTGCAAGTTGGGTTGGGTTTTTTTTGTTGTGTCTCTGTGTGTGTAGTCTAGCCCTCCTGTTCAATCCCATCCCCTTGCAAGACCATGCCTGACCTAGTCTTGGAGGAACTCTGTGGGCCTCCCATGACAGAAGGGCCATCAGATTGGGGGTAATTGGGAAGCATGTTCTGGAGATGTAGGACTTCCTCCCTGCCTGGATCTGCAGGCATTCATGGAAGTGGAGGAGGATGGGGATCCCTGTCAGGAGCCAATGGACGCACATCTAACGCATGTGAAATTAAATAGTTGTGAGTGCTCTGCTAGCCAAGGCTGATGCCATCGCTGCTTACGCTTTAGCACTAAAGTTAGTATCTGTTCCCAATAATCTATCAATGGGGGTATTCTTGGAAGTTTAGATTTAAAAGCTGATTGGGTTTCAGAATTTTCTGCCTTTAAACTTATTGGCGATGCCAGTGATTGTTACGTTCCTTAGATGGATATATCCCCCAGTGCTATCAATGAGAAACTGTCACCAATTATTATAGCTGCTTATTCGTGACTTCTCTTTTTAACACCCAGAAAATGTGATCACTTATGATCTTCAAAGCTAAACCACAAAATTACCTAAACTGTTTTTTTTTTTTTTTTGCGGTTTTCCTTTTGTCATGCTCCTAGAAATATAATGTATGACTCAGTAGTTAATCTTTGGGTAAATACAGTTCCATAAAACATAACAGGCCTTGTGTGAAGTAATTTCCTAGGGCTATGGTACGATATTGACATTGGATGCACATTCCTTGTAGACTTTAATTTTACATCTCCATTTCAAATGGGAGCTGTTCATAAAGGGTCTGATCCAAGCACACTGAAGTCAATGCAGTCTTTCCATTTACTTTAGTGGGCTTTGGATCAGGCCCATAAAGAACAAGACGGTGAGAATTTCATTCATATTGGTGCATTGTGAAAAGCATTATAAGGTACAATATCCTGATTAATATGATGCAGGAAATGTGTTTGCCAAAAAAAAGAAATCCTGTTCTCAGTTCCTTTCTTATTCCATACCAGTTCCCCTAAATACCATATTTAAACAAAACAGAATCAGATTCCAGTGCAGTAAATCAGAATGATAAAAATCTCTCAAGTGTTAGAGAACAGCTTAACTTTCTGAGACTGTCTTCTTAATCTTTTCCTCATATTCTTTTCCTTCCTCCCCTTTTTTTAATCATGTGATGACAGCAATAATGTGATGTGTCGAATAGTTGTCAGATACCTTCTGCCTATTTCGTGGCATGTATTCATTTACAGTTACTTGCTGAAATGTTTTCTTTAATAAAGTTTTTCAAAAATTAAACAGTTAAAACCTTGTGACTTTCTAAAACAAAGTTGCTGCCAGTTCTTACTGTTTTCCAATGATGTCATCTGTCTGTGGCGCCATGAGAGCAGCAAGCTTTTTAATCACTCATGTTGTTGTTGTGTAAATTTTAAGATTAGTTGCTTCTATGAGGGGTTTACACATCAGTGTATTTACATTATGAATGCTGAGGAAATTACTTCTATAGCTCATTAACATTTGATGAGTGTTGCTAGTCCAGCCTCGCATAAAGAATCTATTATTGCTGTCGTATGTTGAAAGTGCCAAAGACCAAGTCGGTGGTGGGGTTTTTTGTTTTATACTAAAATAAAGTTAACTGTGGTGAAAACTAGAACTTCTCTTATCATTGCAGTGTGCTGTACTTTACACTTCGATAAGTGGGCAAAGACGACTCCGCGTACACAATATTGGCTTAAACTGTAGTTCCCAGTTAGCAGATCTCTACAAGAGTTGTGAAACTGATGCACTTATAAACTTCTTTGCTAAATCAGGTAAATTTATGAACTGCCACTTATTTTTGTTTTAGAAAAATATATATACATACAGAGCATGATTCTCTTCTAACTTACACTGGTGCCAATCTGGAGTTACACCAGTGTAAAACAGAGAAGAGGTTCAGGACCATATATTTTCTAAGCAGCAGACACAGCTGTTTGTATCTTGAATATACCTAGACAAAGTTCTTAAATATTGCTAAATTATTTGTAAGTCAGGCAGCTGAAACAGATACTGACTTAAAATAGCTTCAGAAATAAGTTTACTTTCTTTAATATTATATGCAGGTTAAATATGGGTCTCTGAAACAAAGTTTTTTATGTCTAATTAACTTTAGGATGATCTTTTCTTTATTCTGTAATTGTAGCTTTCAAAGCCATTCTAAGCCAGCCCTTAAAGACAATCAGAGAGATCCTGGTGAGTCAGACTGCTCGTATGTTGGCATGTTACAGAAAGAATTGTGCCAGTCCATCTGCAGTAAGCCAGGTAAGATCCAGCCCAAGGGAAATGCTCCATATTGGAGTTTGTACCTAAGATAAATAACTAGCATTGCAAAAGCAGTGATGCCACAAATGAAAACTTCAGAGCAAGGTTTAATTCCCTTTCATTCTCCATAGGGAGTTTTTTTAAGAAAAGCAGTGATTGGTTACATTTGAAAGTGATGGGCTTTAAATAAGAGTTCTGACTGTGTATGGTATTTCTCATATCAGATATTTATAACTTATTACAACAATCTGTAACCCACTAACCGCTCTTTTTGTCCTATGAATAAGTGGTGTTAACAGGCCACTTCACCTTGAATGGTCCCTTACAATATGTGCTAACTGCTTATGCTAAACTAACTGTTTGACCTTGTAAGTACTTTCCCCAGACCTGAAGAACAGCTCCATGTAGCTCAAAAGCCTCTCTCTTACCATGTCATCATGTATTTAGCAAATGGTAATGCTAACCACAGAGCAATATATAGATGAGAAGGGAAGTGCATTCCCTATCTTGGGGGTTCTTCAATGTTGCCAGCCAAAGAGAAGCTACTCTAAAAAGGGTTTTCCCCAATACCTTATACCAATAAAACACTGATAACACACTGCTTGTTGATAGTTCCCAGCAGGATTTTAGTACCAGTGCAGTAACCAACCACACTCTGGAGTTCAATCCAGGTTAAATGAAAAGCTACTTTAACTTGTAAAGAGAAGGGTCATACTTTTCACAATACTGTGTGGTGTTCTACTCTGAAGGTAAAGTAGAATCATAGGACTGGAAGGGACCTCCAGAAGTCTAGTCTAGTCCCCTGCACTCATGGCAGGACTAAGTATTATCTAGACCATCCCTAACAGGTGTTTAACCAACTTGCTCTTAAAATTCTCCAATGATGCCGATTCCACAGTCTCCCTAGGCAAGTTATTCCAGTGCTTAACCACTCTGACAGTTAGGATTGAATAAGGACTGGGAATGGCTGAGCCATTACAGGTTTCAGAGTAGCAGCCCTGTTAGTCTGTATCCGCAAAAAGAACAGGAGTACTTGTGGCACCTTAGAGACTAACAAATTTATTAGAGCATAAGCTTTCGTGGGCTACAGCCCACTTCTTCTATATGCATCCGAAGAAGTGGGCTCTTGCCCACAAAAGCTTATGCTCTAATAAATTTGTTAGTCTCTAAGGTGCCACAAGTACTCCTGTTCTTTGAGCCATTACAAACATTGAATCTATCTCCCCTTGTAAGTATTCACACTTCTTATCAAACTGTCTGTACTGGGCTATCTTGATTATCACTTCAAAAGTTTTTTTTTTTCCTCTCTTACTTAATTGGCCTCTCAGAGTTGGTAAGACAACTCCCACCTATTCATGCTCTCTGAATATGTGTAAATATATATCCTCAATATATGTTCCACTCTATATGCATCCGAAGAAGTGGGCTGTAGCCCACGAAAGCTTATGCTCTAATAAATTTGTTGGTCTCTAAGGTGCCACAAGTACTCCTGTTCTTTTTGCGGACACAGACTAACACAGCTGCTTCTCTGAAATCTGACAGTTAGGAAGTTTTTCCTAATGTCCAACCTAAACTGCCCTTGCTGCAATTTAAGCACATTGCTTCTTGTCCTATCCTCAGAGGTTAAGAACAATTCTTCTCCCTCCTCCTCGTAACAACCTTTTATGTACTTGAAAACTGTTATGTCCCCTCTCAGTCCTCTTTTTCAGACTAAACAAACCCATTCTTTTTTTTTTTCAATCTTCCCTCATAGGTCATGTTTTATAGACCTTTAATCATTTTTTGTTGCTCTTTTCTGGACTTTCTCCAATTTGTCCACATCTTTCCTGAAATGTGGCACCCTGAACTGGACACAATACTCCAGTTGAGGCCTAATCAGGGTGTGATAATCACTACCTAATCAGTAGTGATTAGGCAGGACATGTGAGGCAGTTTGTTTGCTTTAAATGCTTTTTCTGTATAATAGTAGCTTCAGGATATCTATGCTTCTACAGCGTGGTCCAGTGGAGATGGCACAGAACTGGGGATTTGAGACCTGGGTGACCTTAGGCAAGTCACTTAATAGGTCTGTGCCTCAGTTTTCCCATCTAAAACTGGGTATTATACTATACTTCATCTCAGGATTACATAATTAACATATCTTTGTTTCCTTCCTTGAGGCGGAACCTAGCAATTTAACTGACTGCTGATTACACTCAGTAATAAGATTATAATTGTTGGTTTATTTAAAGTATTTATTCAGGTTAGGTAACTCAGTGCCCATTTATACATTAAGAGTGTTTGTAACCACACTGGCATTTTAAATGTTTTAAACTGATTTACAACAGGCTGATGATTTATTCTGAGCATCACATTTTCATACAAGTATACCGAATACTGCATTCTGTGACCAAGTGCACATTAGAATAACATCCTACTCATATTACCCACTCACCTTCTGGCCAGTTTGCTTAATGTAATACTGTTCTACATCCTTCACTTACAAAATTATGGTGTGTGGGGAGGGGGGAAGCTGAAGTAACTTCTTCTGCATTTTGTTAGTGCTTATTTACCGATCCCAAATACTTCTTTGCAAGCAGCTGCTTCAAATAGTCCTGAGTCAGCTAGAATAGCACAAAAATTATATTTCATAAATGACATCTTAAAAAATAAATGGTAAAAGATAGTATATGTAGAAGAAGCTTATAAATCCAATAGTAGATTGAGTATATTAAATAACAAGATTTGTCTTTCAGCTTATCCTTCCTGATGCGATGAAGGTGCTACCAGTTTATATTAATTGTTTATTAAAAAGTTGCGTGCTAGTTGGCAGACCAGAAATTCCAACAGATGAAAGAGCTTATCATAGGCAGTTGGTCATGTCTATGGATGTTGCTGACACCCAGTTGTTTTTCTATCCACAGCTTCTGCCAATTGTAAGTATACATTTGAAGTGAGTCTTTTCTAGTGGGGAAACACTATTTTTACAGGTTTTTCAGTAGAAGTGATAAGTGGCTCAGACATGCTGAATTAAATTGTCTGACCATGCATATGTGCACACGTGCAGAGGGCTCTTTATATATAGAGTGATCCCATGTTGTAGAGGTACTTTCTTGCCTTTGTCTAGTCTTCAGCTGATCAAGCAGATTGAAATTTCAGTCAGTCAGATGAAAATGTCTTGAGAAAGTTACTGACCAGAAGAAATAACTACATAGCACTGAGGAAGTGAGACTGGAGTTTATAGCTATCTGTATATGCACAGATACAATCACTTTGGCCCAAATGTTTAGATAGAGTAGATGCTCTTACTATGCTCAATAGCTTGTTTCCTTCAGGCTATTTATTTCTTCTAAATGTCATGGTTGATTAACAGCTTTATTGGAATTTTAAAAAAAATCCTGAATTAGAGGCAGTGAAAGATGACTATCATTCCACTTATGCACAGGACAGGTAGTTGTCTTTCAGAAAGAATTAATTATTAGTAAGGCTAGCTCAGTGGCTTAATAGAAAATCATTATAGTAACAATTTATAAGAAGTTTTCTCTCTTTTCATTTTGAATCTGAAAGCACTTTGTGTAGTCATCTTAATAGAAACTCAGTCAGTGTCCCCCTATTGTGTCCCTGAAACAGCAAGAGGAGAGAATCTCTCTTTAAAGATGCATTTCAAAACCATAAGAATAGAAGCTGTACTATCTACCCCTGCGCCTAAGCTGAAATTGACTAGATTATTTTTATGTAACGGGCAGCTCTACTCTGAAAAGTGGCTGCATTAGAAAAGGTGACTTCTTACCCAGCAAGATTTGCTTACTATGTGCATTCAAAGTAGTGCCTGCTTGCTTCAGTGACGACAATAAGTTTTTCCCACTGTCAGCCCTGCAGAGGCAGTACAACTATGAGAGAGTGAGCTGGATACTCTTCTTGCTTGCAAATCATTCACAGGATTGTTAACTAAATTCCAATCCGAACTGTGCAACCCAATTGTGTCTGATTAGACAGTCAGTTACAGTAATGCGCATCAATGTAGTACAGGTATAATTTAGCAAACCCTTTGGCATGCAGAATCTTAGGGGAGGTGATGTGTGAGCTAGAAAAAACACAGCCTGACTTCAGAAACTTACGAATTGAGCAAATTTGGAAAGGAGTAATTGAGATGTAATATGACCCTAAAATGCCCTTTTTACACTTTTTCAGAGTGTAACTCCCCATTAGCAATAGACCTTGAAGCTTCCTTATGACATTTTTTTTTTCTTTAGTGTAACTGAATTTACTACTTTTTTTCCCCCTGTCATGCAGCACACTATGGATGTAAAGAGTGATGCTTTTCCCACTGCTGTCCGTTGCTCAGAGGAACGTCTGTCTGAAGGAGGGGTATTCTTCTTGGCAAACGGGCTAAATATGTTCTTGTGGCTTGGAGTCAGCGCCCCACCAGAGCTTATTCAAGGGATCTTTAATGTGCCATCCTTTGCACATCTCAGCACCGAGGCTGTGAGTATATTGTGGGCGAGAGGGGACTGGGCTGCAGAAAACTTGATTTCTATATAAGTGGGAAGCCATTCCAAACAAATAACAGTTACGCAACTGAGGCCACAACTTTGGATTGAAAGAAGAGTGTAGGTAGTTTAAGATTCTCTCTCTCTGTGCTGGTCACCCACTGAGGGCACAGAGAGAATATTATGTGATTTAGGTGACCAGCAACCACTGGACAGTTCACAAACAAAGGGTTGAAAATGAGCAAATACTTAGGAATACATTTGATAAAATTGATTTCTAACCAAATAGTGATTAAGGCTCTAATTCAGTTGCCTTGTATTGTGCTCTCTTATGGGCACCTGTTGGTTTTTTCCCATTGGAAAACTGATATTTCATTGCAGGCATACAGTTATTCATCTGTTTATCTCTGGCCACTGGTACATAGATTCATAGATTCTAGGACTGGAAGGACCTCGAGAGGTCATCGAGTCCAGTCCCCTGCCCGCATGGCAGGACCAAATACGGTCTAGACCATCCCTGATAGACATTTATCTAACCTACTCTTAAATATCTCCAGAGATGGAGATTCCACAACCTAGGCAATTTATTCCAGTGTTTAACCACCCTGACAGTTAGGAACTTTTTCCTAATGTCCAACCTAGACCTCCCTTGCTGCAGTTTAAGCCCATTGCTGCTTGTTCTATCCTTAGAGGCTAAGGTGAACAAGTTTTCTCCCTCCTCCTTATGACACTCTTTTAGATACCTGAAAACTGCTATCATGTCCCCTCTCAGTCTTCTCTTTTCCAATCTAAACAAACCCAATTCTGTCAGCTTTCCTTCATAGGTCATGTTCTCAAGACCTTTAATCATTCTTGTTGCTCTTCTCTGGACACTTTCCAATTTCTCCACATCTTTCTTGAAATGCTGTGCCCAGAACTGGACACAATACTCCAGCTGAGGCCTGAGCAGAGTGGAAGAATGACTTCTCATGTCTTGCTCACAACACACCTGTTAATACATCCCAGAATCATGTTTGCTTTTTTTGCAACAGCATCACACCGTTGACTCATATTTAGCTTGTGGACCACTATAACCCCTAGATCCCTTTCTGCTGTACTCCTTCCTAGACAGTCTCTGTATGTGTGAAACTGATTTTTTTCTTCCTAAGTGGAGCACTTTGCATTTGTCTTTGTTAAACTTCATCCTGTTTACCTCAGACCATTTCTCCAATTTGTCCAAATCATTTTGAATTATGACCCTGTCCTCCAAAGCAGTTGCAATCCCTCCCAGTTTGATATCATCCGCAAACTTAATAAGCATACTTTCTATGCCAATATCTAAGTCGTTAATGAAGATATTGAACAGAGCCGGTCCCAAAACAGACCCTATGCAGAACCCCCTTGTTATGTGTTTCCAGCAGGATTGGGAACCATTAATAACAATAACTGAGTACGGTTATCCAGCCAGTTATGCACCCACCTTATAGTAGCCCCATCTAAATTGTATTTGCCTAGTTTATCGATAAGAATATCATACGAGACTGTATCAAATGCCTTACTAAAGTCTAGGTATATACCACATCCACAGCTTCTCCCTTATCCACAAGACTCGTTATCCTATCAAAGAAAGCTATCAGATTGGTTTGACATGATTTGTTCTTTACAAATCCATGCTGGCTGTTCCCTATCACCTTACCACCTTCCACGTGTTTGCAGATGATTTCCTTAATTACTTGCTCCATTATCTTCCCTGGCACAGAAGTTAAACTAACTGGTCTATAGTGTCCTGGGTTGTTTTTATTTCCCTTTTTATAGATGGGCACTATATTTGCCCTTTTCCAGTCTTCTGGAATCTCTCCCGTCTCCCATGATTTTCCAAAGATAATAGCTAGAGGCTCAGATACCTCCTCTATTAGCTCCTTGAGTATTCTAGGATGCATTTCATCAGGCTCTGGTGACTTGCAGGCATCTAACTTTTCTAAGTGATTTTTAACTTGTTCTTTTTTTATTTTATCTGCTAAACCTACCCCCTTCCCATTAGCATTCACTATGTTAGGCATTCCTTCAGACTTCTCGGTGAAGACCGAAACAAAGAAGTCATTAAGCATCTCTGCCATTTCCAGTTACTGTTTCTCCCTCTTCACTAAGCAGTGGGCCTACCCTGTCTTCCTCTTGCTTCTAATGTATTGATAAGTCTTCTTGTTTCCCTTTTTTCCTGTAGCTAGTTTGAGCTCATTTTGTGCCTTTGCCTTTCTAATCTTAACCCTGTGCATTCCTGTGTTGTTTGCCTATATTCATCCTTTGTAATATGTCCTAGTTTCCATTTTTTATGAGACTCCTTTTTATTTTTTAGAGCATGCAAGATCTCGTGGTTAAGCCAAGGTGGTCTTTTGTCACATTTTCTATCTTTCCTAACCAGCGGAATAGCTTGCTTTTGGGCCCTTAATAGTGTCCCCTTGAAAAACTGCCAACTCTCCTCAGTTGTTTTTCCCCTCAGTCTTGATCCCCATGGGACCTTACCTATCAGCTCTCTGAGCTTACCAAAATCTGCCTTCCTGAAATCCATTGTCTCTATTTTGCCGTTCTCCCTTCTACCCTTCCTTAGAATTGCAAACTCTATGATTTCATGATCACATTCACCCAAGCTGCCTTCTACTTTCAAATTCTCAACGAGTTCCTCCCTATTTGTTAAAATCAAGTCTAGAACAGCTTCCCCCCCCCAGTAGCTTTTTCAGCCTTCTGAAAAAGTTGTCTGCAATGCAGTCCAAGAATTTGTTGGATAGTCTGTGCCCTGCTGTGTTATTTTTCCCAACATATATCTGGATCGTTGAAGTCTCCATCTTGGGCTTTGGATGATTTTGTTAGTTGTTTAAAAAAAGCCTCATCCACCTCTTCCACCTGGTTAGGTGGCCTGTAATAGACTCCTAGCATGATATCACCCTTGTTTTTTACCCCAGAGACTCTCAACATCTTCCTGTTTGAAATGGGAACTGGTTACGCCTTTCACAATCTGCCAGTATAATTTTGCGGGGTCTTGGAAAGCCTCTCCTACACAAAATATACACAGCCCTCTTAATGTTTAGTCACTAATGTTAGCATTGACTCTACTAATGATAGATGTGTATAAAATCATGTAACTATTTCATCACCTCTTAATTCTGTTATTAGACACTACTCCCTGAAGTGGACAATCCCTATTCTAAGAAGCTCAGATCAATAATGGATTACATCCAGAGCAACAGACCTTACTCCATGAAGGTAGGAGAGAAAATGAATTAATTTTTCCAAGTAACTCATCAAGTCAGATTCCTCGTCCATAAAAAATATTTGTGCAATGCTGGCTTTGATTGTTACAGGTTATAAGTTTCCAAAGGGACACCTGTTCAGAAACCTTTATTGCTGCATGGGCTTTTGACTTCAGCAGGCTCTGTATCAGTGGAAAGGCCTAGCCAGGCAGATCCCTTTGTTGAAGCAGGGCCCAAATATGTTCAATTTATAGCCATCTCCCAAAGGGCAGGCTTAACTCTGCTTCCACAGAAGTCCCTGGCTATTGATTTAAATCGGAGTGGAATAAGGCAAATACTGCACACTTATTTTATGCCACCATAAAGTAGTAAAAGCTTCAAGGTATGTAGCACAGTTCACTTACAGAAATTAAATCAGGGTGATTATGGGCTTGCTTTTGAATTGAACATAGATGCTGGTTATTTAGGGCAAGATTTTCAAAGACAAGGGCTTAAGCTGTTCCAAGATATTTACACATGCACCCAGAGTGTCTGCAGTACTGTCATACCCAGTCACTATGAGGGTTCTTTGTTAGCATGGGTATGTCTACATAAACTTTTGTAACTAACTGATCTAGTTAGCTCACTTAAAATAGCAGTATGGGCTGCACCATGGCAGCCTGACTTCCCAGCGTACATATGTCCTTGTGCTGCTGCTACCTGGATCTCCATGAGTTACAGACACTGCTGAAGTGTAGTAGTATTCGTGGCAGTGCTCAGCTAAAGCACATAAAACTATTTCTCTGAAAATACACTAACAACAAACCCTTGCTATATCCTGAATAATCAGTATTTCTCATTCCAGCTGCTAATAGCAAAGCAACGAGAACAAGCAGAAATGCTTTTCCGACAGTACCTGGTGGAAGACAAAAGTCTTTATGGAGGAGCTTCTTATGTTGATTTCCTATGCTGTGTCCATAAAGAAATCTGTCAGTTGCTCAACTAAAGGAAGCTTGACATATACTTCATCAGATATTCATTCCTTCCATTTGGTGACTAACTCCACATAGTGTTTAACTAAGCTTTTCCTATGGTGTTTGTGTACAGTTTCTAACGTCACATATTAGCGCTCACTTTCAGAGTATCTAGTTTACTTAGTAATATGTAGGAAATTCTGCACTCAGGTATAAATCTTTTGGGAGGGGCTTTAAAGAGTGCCTGTTTCTAATTGACATGGGTTACATTTCTTAAATATAATTCACAGAACATTCCAATGTTCTCAATTATCTAATCTACTTTTTAACTATTCATTTAAAGTATACTATAACGGAGGAAAAAATTAGTTTTACATTGTGATGTTTAATCAACTCCATTAAACATTGGAACCATTTGCAAGTAAATATCCAGGGCAATAACATTGTTCCAGTGGGCTTGTGTGGGGGCCTGTTCCTTTTCTGGTTGTCACCATATGTTGTGTTAAGCAATTGGGATCATTATATGGTCCCTTGTATAAATCTGAATATCTATTGCTGCAGAGGCAAACTATCTAGTAGGGCTAATTTTGGCTCACCTTCTACCTGTACCACAATAAAGCATGTTGTTCAGGCAGCTGGTCCATCTCTGGAAAAGCACCCCTGATAAGATGCATTCATCCCTGTTACACACTGCACTATTTCTGTTTAATGAGCTATAAGCATGTATACACATGCCAGTCCTGATCTCAAACAGCCTATATGCAAGACTGCAGCCCTCTTAAGACACTTCACTAAAGTGTTTACCATGGGAGTGCAATAGTAATGGTGAGCTAGGCTAACTTTGCACATGATTGGGGTGATGAGGGGAAGGCTTCAGAAATTACACAGGGTCACTAATGAAGTCTTGATAGTTTGTGGAGATGAACTGGCTCTCTATGTAAGTCAGGCAGAGTGCAATGGTCTGCCTCCATTGACTTACATCCATGCGTGGATAATCAAGGATACAGAAGTCTAGCTACAACTGGTCCCATCTCTTTGGCTTTCCATCATGCTCAGGAGATATAGGTGACAGAATTTAGCCCATAGAAACTACAGTGAAAGGCAGTAATAAGTACAACAAAAATTACCCTGGATGTGGCTGCTACTGTCAGTCTTTTCTTTAGTAAATGACACTTTATATTTATTAGTGTGTCTTCAATACAATAGTAAATTTGGTCTACTTCCTATAAAAAAGGTTTCTAATTCTGAAACCTTAACTATATTAATCAGAAATCAAATTCAGTATAGTCTGAATATTACAATCCTTATTTACCAACTGGAATATTCATAACTTAAGAAAAATTTGCAACACAACTCTGGTCTGACTATTTATCTTTTTGAAACTCCAAGGACTGTTTTTAATCAAAGGTCACATATGATGCTGGAAGCAACTTTATTTATTTACATATTAGTTGTGTATTTCTGTGACCATCTAACTCAAATATATTAAGACAGTTATTGCTTTAAAAAAGCTAGATCACTGATTGGAAGATTAAAAGGCAGTTTGCTTTAAGTGTTCTGTTGATTAGATTGTTAATGCATTCACACAAGATGAGAACATGAGGATAAATCTCACCTGCAGAGCTTGTCCTGACAACTTAGGAGAAGTTTGGAACTCTCTCTTCCCAAACAGTGTGAAAAGAAAGCAACTAGTCCTCAAAGTGTAGAGGAGAAACTTCAGAAACCTGCAAAAAATTATGTGCCTTTTAAGAAATGTTTTAGCATGTCACATGAATTGGAAGATCATGTAATGTTGTTGTTTAAAGTGGTTGCAAAGAGGTGAAAGCTCCCTTGATCAAGTGGGGGTTCTACAAAAGGACACTCCTAGACTAAATTCAACTGGGAACTAGATCTGATATTTCTTCAGAGCGATAGATGGAAATTTATATGAGAACAATTTGTTGCCATTCCAATTCAGTGTACATTATGAATTACACCAGCAACTTTTTAAAAAATGTAAACAAATGTTTATTAAATATCATTACTATCTGTGTGTTAATGTTCATTCTTTGTCATATGCTCAGTTAAGGATTTGGTTCAGCATGTGGGCTGAAAACACAATTAAGGGGCTTTGTTCCACTGGTAGCGTGCAAACTGTCTCATATAGCTATTGACAGTACAAGGGGCGGGAGCTGTGGAAGTTTTTGTATGCCAGTACCTGAACTGGACTTTAGGTGTGATGGGAGAGGGAACTAAACTGGGCTCACTGTCACTGGTTATTAGTTTCAAGTATGGAAGAGTTTTGTAAAGACACCAGAAATTTGGTTGTGATGAGTCTTTCATCTCTGGTACCAGTTTCAGTCTAGTTCTAGGGAAGCAGTGACTGAAAATTACTGTCAGCTGCTGGTGGCCTCCATTCACGTTGCTGTATAGCACTATCTAGGTATTTATACTGCATTGCAGAAATTGCAAAGGCACTCAAGCCCTGGTCTAATACTGTTCCCATTAAAGTCAGTAAAGAGACACTTAATTTTTTTGGTTCTAATAAATAGTTCCCAATGTTAGGGGTTTTCCTGATACACACTTATTTCACTTTAGGCTTTTATTGCCTTCTCACATACTCTGGCAACAGTAGTTTCCTGACTTTGCGAATGCTTACACTAGGCAGAATTTGAACTTTATTTCTAGCAGCACCAAAGTGTAGCAGATCCTTTTTGTCATAACAAGGAGACCCACTGCAAGTACCTGAATTTTGCATGTAAGTAAACAACAGCAGCCGTGGTGTACTCTGCAGCAAGCTGGATCTAAGTCCCTGGATTCTGGGGCAGTCTTCTGCAGCACACTGGAAGTCTCGTGGGAACTTCAGGGAGTTCTAAAAAAAAAAAAAAAACAATCATAACAGTAATACTTAAATTTAGTACCAAAAGAGAAGTGTTACATTAACAGTTTGGCATATTGAAGATGTTGTATGTGCATCAACTTTTCAGGATAGGGAAGCTGGGGAATCTGGCAGCTGGGAACCTAGGAGAGCAGCAGTTTGACTGTGGAATGTTTCTGCAAAAGCTCAGTGAAAGTTAATACTGACATTTAAATTGTTGGCTTCATATTTGGGTTAATATCCATTAAGATAAATTTGCCACTATAAAGGATGTAGGGGGCACAGTTTAGTGGCCATGGCATTGGAGAAAGAGTCAAAGACCTGGGTTCAATTCCTGGCTCAGCCACAGACTTCTTTGGGACCTGTATCACGTACTCTATTACACATCAAGTTTCCCTCCTCTGTCAAGTGAATAAAAATCTTTCCCATTTCAGCAGATGTATTGGGAGACTCATAGATGCTACAGCAACAAGAGCCATACACTTACATAGACGATGCTGGTCCATGATTTCAGGCTGTCTGCAGACAGAGGAAGAAAAAACTACTGCCAAAAGGGCTAAGATGTTCATATGATATCATTAGGGGTGGGGGTGGGGTGGGGGGGAAGCTTTGAGATGAAAGAGCACTTTATAAATGGAGAAAGTTATTTATAGTCTCTAACTAGTCTGAGGTAGTAAATCCAGACGCTGTGCATACACAATATCAATAACGCATTTGGAACAGATCAGTCACATTGTATTAGAAGTAGCATCTTCAAATACCATCTTGCTTGTAAAAAGTTCATTTTACTGAAGTCACCACCACACAGAGTGAACAAGTCCCTCAGCTCTGCCATGAATTCACAATATAGTATATTAACATAGGCAGTTACAGACCAGTTGATGGTGGACTGCTGAGTCTCCTTATTCTTAGCTGATAAACTGCATGAAGGCACCTAAAAATGCATTATTTTCCTCTTGTTCTTTTCCCTAACAAACAATTGCTGCTGGTAGCTCAGACAGGATAGGGGAGCTGGCCCACACAGTTCTCTATCAAAGAGGACCTACAAGGATTTTTTTTTTTTTGAAGAGTTAGTATTGTAGACTTTTTAAAAAATTCCTTTGTGTAAAGGCAGCCTGAAGATATTTTAAAGCGAGAGGGGGAGAACCCACACACTTACCTTGGACATATCAAGTCTCGTCTTTCCAGACTTTGCTGCAGGTCAGTTTTGGTGTATTGTGAGATCTCACTTTAACTGAAGGTGCTGGGATACTGAATGAGTCCTTTATCCAAAGTGGTCATTAGATTCTGTGCACAGAGAACATCTGTTTAATTCAAAAACTGGAGCTAACCAATGTAAACATTGATTACCCTCTTCCCATTTGCTTAACTTTCATTCTCTTGTGATATCATTTCACTAGTTCTGTAGTCCCCATAGAGTATTTCAGACTGAACAAGACCTGAGTTTAAAGAAGACCAGCAAATTTGTTTAGTTTTTTATATAAAAGAGTACAAGCCCAATTCCTATCTTTTAGGATGGTTCACCATATGAAAACAAGTTTGAGAATCCCTCTGTCCTATGTTAAGATTGATAACCCCACATCCTCAAAAAGTGTTTATCCTTAGTCACAGACACTACCAGAAATATAGTCAAGTTCTGTGGGTTCCGGTTTTAGCTATAACTAGTCAACCAACTGAACTGAGACAGAGCAATGGCTAATGGACAGGACTCTAGACTAAATTCACTAACATGTACTGTTAAATGGGCTCAGATCTTCATATAGTATCATTAGGGATGATTTGTCTCTGCGAAAAGGCCTTGAGAGAGAGGCAGCTTTGAAATGTAACCTTCATTTATAGTCCCTGTAACTAGACTAAGGTAGTAAATCCTCATGCTGTGCATATACAATATCAGTATCACACATGTGCAACAGAACAGTAACGTTCTAATACTCGCTTTGTTGTGTGACATTGGGAAAGTCACCACACTTTTGCCTCAGCCCTTCCTACCTTTTGTTTTGTCTATGAAGATTGAATAAACTTTGACACAGGAGCTGTTTACAGCATCTAGCATAATGTGCTCCCAATCTTATTTTGGCCATTTGGTGCCACTTAATGCACCAAAGTTATCTAAAGGTGAGGACAACTCAAAAGTGATAAAGTGTAACTGAAGTTTCACTTTATTCCACAAGGTGGTGTTACTGCCTAATCTACTGTGCAAAGCTCACAAGATAAAAAAAGAGAAACAGTTTCCTTAGCTGCCTTACCATTTCAAGAATCACGTTTCAATTATAGGTTTTATTACTTTATACAGAATTGCTCTCTAGACAAGACATTTGGTTTGTTTTACCTTAATGAAAGCTACACATCGGGCTATTTCATTCAAACACTTCTCTATTTATGAAACAAAAAGGCATGTAGCCTAGTCTATCCTAATCTAATACATTGACAAGTTCCATGCAATTGCTTTCAGTACACTAACTACTTACTTAGACAAACCTTCACGTTTTCCCCAAGTTAAATCTTGATTTTTTTTTTTTTTTTTAAATTCAATATTGGGAGCTCATTTGCACCAAGGATATTTCAGATGGCTAAAACATAAACTGTTTAGGTTTTATATAGATAAAGCCACCAGCTTCTGTGAATTAGTCTGAAATGGCAGTTCAGTGAGTGTATCTGTCTGGCCTGCCACCATCACCACCACAACAGCAGCTACAAGGCCAATATTCTTCAGTTCAATGCATGAAGGAGCCTCAATTATTGTCTAATAAAAGCAAACTCTATAGAACTTTTTACTTGACATTAGGGGCTGTATGGCCATTGTAGTTTGCACTTGTGCAACGATCATTTGTAAAATAAAATATTTGCATAGGCAAATGTAGCTGTAGTCATAGCCATAGCCTGCTTCTCTTATTGAAAGGCAGTGGGAGGTTTGCAAGTGAGTTCAAGAGAAGCAGAATTGGATCCAGCATTTGATTTATGTGCACAAATTTTTTTGTCCATGATAGTATCATTTCTATGTGGGAGCTGGGTTCTGGCTCGTTTGGTAAGTAAAGATAGAACAGACAAATCTTCATCTAAGAATGACTTAAGATTTGACAGAGCAAAATAGAAAAGACGAGCAGAAATACATTTTAAATAGGAAGT
This sequence comes from Malaclemys terrapin pileata, assembly GCF_027887155.1. Lineage (NCBI taxonomy): Eukaryota > Metazoa > Chordata > Testudines > Emydidae > Malaclemys > Malaclemys terrapin. The sequence continues at coordinate 101,665,436 of NC_071509.1, read as the reverse complement.
GATCTTTAAGGGGGGGGATGTGTTTACATGTCATTGCATTACATGCCCCAGTTATTAATGCCACTCTTTTTTGAACAGTACTTATGTAGGGCATGTCTATACTAGAAACATAAGTCAACCTATAGTAGGTCAACTTACAGCCACCACAGTAATTGCTGCAGTGGTGCATTTCCACACACTGTCCTGGGATCAGTGGTGTGCATCCTCACTAGGAGCACTTCCACTAACCTAAAAGGGACAGTGTGGGGAGCTGAGAGCCCTGTGTCTCAGGTCCACTGGCAGCTCCCTGCCAGGAGCCTGGCTCCCAGGGGGCTGCTCCTGCCTGATCCCCGCCAGGAGCCATGCAGCCTTGTCAGTTTCACAGCTTCAGGACAGAGTCATGAAATTGACAAGACAGCCAAGGTTCCCAGCTGGGAGCAGGACAGTGAAAGGGAGAGAAGCTGCCTGGGCTTCTCCTCCCTGCTCCCAGCTCTCCAGGGAAGTGGGGGCAGCTGGGCTCTAGCTGCTAGGCTTTCTTGTCAATCTCTCAGCTCCTGCTGTGAAATTGACAAGACAGCCAAGACCCCAAGTAGTGCAGTGTCTACACAGACACTGTGTCATCCTAACTACACCGACATAAGCCCTACGCCTCGTGGAGGTCTAGTACTAAGGCGCTTACATCAGCAGAAGCAAGGCTGTACTGTAGACACTGACAATTAGGTTGATGTAAGCTGCCTTATGTCAACCTAACTGTGTAGTGTAGATCAGGCCTCAGTCACCTCTCAGCCCTTGACTACAGACAGAAGTTGTACTGCTTTAACTGCACCAGTATAGGTAAAGTAGTACAATACCTCCTAGTGTGGACACAGTTGTATTGATTTAAAGTGCTTATATATGTATAACTGATTTTCACAGGGTAAGGGGATATACCAATGTACCTTTTTACAACTACAACCTCTATGGTGGATACATAACTATATCAGGTTAAAAAAAAAAAAAAAAAAAACACACCCAACAGTTAATACTGGTACAAAAACTGTATAGACCAGGCCTAAGTTTAAAATAATTTACATAGCACTACATCTACACACCCCTTTACAAATAGAGTAAGATATGTTCTGATCCCCAAATAAGTTTAGAATCTAAACAAAACAAGACTGGTTAACAGCTCATAGAAGGGAAGATGTGGGATTATAAGTAGAAGAGGGAGGTAGGATTGCTTGAAGAGAAGCTGTGAAGGAGGAGAAAGGGCACGTGTGATGGACGAGGACAGGGACTGTTCCCAGCGTAGGAGACATGAGATCATACTTTCTCCATATGAAAGCAACGTTTCACAATATGTCTCATAAAATCCTAATATATTTCAAAATAGGGCGGGGCTCTCATTGGATACATCTCTCATCACTATCTTGCACAGTAAAAGAACAAGGATGTGATGCTGATACAGGACTTGATCTGGCAAGATATTCAGTGCTCTGGCCCTGATCCAGCAAAGCACTTAATCACATGCATAAGTCCATTGAAGTCAATGGGACTGTTCATGTACTTCAGGTTAAGCATGAGGCTGATTGCTCAGCATCCTGCAGATTCAAGCCCAAAGAAAGACACACACATGCTGTAGCTAAACTTGTCTATGCCACAATTTGGTGTTCATAAAAGCAGCCAGTGTACTGGTTATAATACTCCTCAGGAAATGAAGCTTGAGTATGCTAAATACTGCCAAAAACATTCTGAATACCTTGTTTTCTGTGCCTGCAGTATCAATTCAATTAATCTTTGTAAAGTATTTTGTTAATGCGAAGCATTACTCAGAATTCAAGGGGAATTCTTCTCTCAATCGGAAGTGACAGCATTATATGGGTATTCAAGCCTTTCATTAAAGAATGTACAAGAAAAAAAACATTTCATGTTTCATCATAGAGCATACATGTCTATACTTGTTTCCCGTCCTCCACACCCATCATGGGAAAGACTTGTTGACAATGTAAGGAATGATGGAGAATAGACTCTTCCTATTAAAAACTGTACCTCATCTTATTACATATGCTATGCTAGCCAGACACTTTCCATCAGCCAAATTTTTATGAATCTTCTCACCAGCGCAAACATTTTCAGAGCAAACGTTTATGCACGCCATAACTCAGGGAAGTGGACAAGAAGGTAGAATGAAAAAGATGGCTGTGGAGGAACTGAATTACTGGGAAGAAGCTTTCCTTTGTATATAATACTTCCCCTATCCTAATAATTACAAAAGAAGCCTATTATATAATGTTGATATAGTAGCAGATAAGTATAAGATTTACTTACCTTTAAACTTAATGGTCAAAACATTCTTCTGCCAAGCAAGCATACAACCACTAAAGACAAATGCAGTTTCTAATGTGAAACAAAACATGGAAGAAACCTTTGCCAGAAGGTCTATTTTGCTGAGATGTGGATTTTTCTCCTGGGTAAGAAAAAAGCAAAACCCCATAAGTTGTGAACAAAAGATGCTATGGACCAACCCCTATAACAAACGTTAGTCTACAATACCAGGGGTTTATCAGCAGGTCCAAAGTGGTTTTCAAAGCGCTAGAACCTTCCAAGTCACACCTATGCTTTTAACTCACCTGTATCTTGCACAGTACAGCTTCCACTGTAGAAAGAACCTGAGTCATGTCAACTAGAACACTAGTCTTCTCCGGCAAAGTGGATGAAGAAAGCAAAGCAGTGTTGAGCTGGGATAGACTGCTGGGGAGAACAAAACCCCACCCCTAAAGAGACTGTAGTTAACGGTTAGATCAGCAACCTAAGACAGCTGAAGTCAAAAATAAGATTTTAAGAGGCCTCTGCATACCCACTGTATGAATTACTGATAGATAGCCCATTTAGTAAGGTCCCTGGTGATTGAAGTGGCATAAATCTAAATGCTAAGGAGCTCTTGTTTTTACCTCCCAATGAACATGTCCAGAGCTGAAAAAAAGTCTAGGATATCACATAGAACAGCCCTTGCCCACGCAGTCCCTTACATACATATGAATGGCCATACTGGGTCAGACCAAAGGTCCATCTAGCCCAGTATCCTGGCTTCCAAGAGGGGCCAATGCCAGGTGCCCCAGAGGGAATGAACAGAACAGGTAATCATCAAGTGATCCATCCCGTCGCTCATTCCCAGCTTCTGGTGAACAAAGAGGCTAGGGACACCATCCCTGTCCATCCTGGCTAACAGCCATTGATGAATCTATCCTCCATGAACTTTAGTTCTTTTTTTAACCCTGTTATAGTCTTGGCCTTCACAACATCCTCTGGGAAGGAGTTCCACTGGTTGACTGTGCGTTGTGTGAAAAAATACTTTCTTTTGTTTGTTTTAAACCTGCTGCCTATTAATTTAATTTAGTGACCCCCAGTTCTTGTGTTACGAGGCATAAATAACACTTCCTTATTTACTTCCTCCACACCAGTCACGATTTTATAGACCTCTATCATATCCCCCCTTAGTCGTCTCTTTTCCAAGCTGAAAAGTCCCAGTCTTAATAATCTCTCCTCATATGGCAGCCGTTCCATACCCCTAATCATGAAATGGCGGCCGTAAGAGGAGAGATTAGTAAGACTTGACCAGATGCACTAAACCTTAAAGAAACTGGGCTAAATGGGTTTATTTAAAAAGTTTACATTAGGCTGTCCTGACATTCCCTTGGAACCTCAATATCCAAGGTGGGGCGGGGGGAATACTTACCTTGCTCCAGAAGGGGACCAAAAATGCATCCAGCCCCTGGCAACATAAGCCCAGAACAGGGGTATTGGGCCAGGGTAAGCTTTACAGTTGTTCACCAATTGATGGAACAAAGCCATATATGCTCATCATATATCCAGGTGAAACCTGTGGATACTGTTCTTTAATATAGCACTGAACAGCCACAAAAGCTACATTATCAGAAGGTTAAAGCTGCAAAGTCAAGTACTCAGAAGTTAGGCAGTGCCAGAATTAAGATTGCCTGTGGAACCTAAACTTGGCCCCCTCATGTGTGTGATCATTATGATAGTCTATAATTACAGGATCACACTCTTCCCCTGCCCCCCCCAGGATTCCTGCCTCATTCCATTGCCCAGCACGAACAGTGTTCAATTAATGGGTTATTATCCAGCGTTTCTTTTTATCCTCATCATTCACAGCGTGTGGCCCCAGGCCTTATGTATTACACACCATCCAAGACCTGCACTGAATACAAAGTTATTAATTTCCTCATAGGCTGTTCTATGGTATCTTAGTTCTTTATGAACCATTACTGAATTTATCTTCACCACACACACTCCTCTGAGGTTAGGTGCTTTGTGGTAAATAATACTTAAAAGTATTTTTCAGAAAAAGCAAAAATTGTAAAAATAGTGTTTTACATTGTTGAAAGTCAAGTCATTAAAGCAAACTTTTCCTAAAACAACATCTTGGGGAATCCCCCTTGTTAACAAAATAGCAACTTAATACAAGGCTGCTATCACATTGACAGTAAAAAAAAAAAATCTCAAACCACCAAAACAGAGGGCTCTTTCAACACCAAACTTGATTTTTTTTTTTTTTAAAGTTTTGTTTTTGCCCAACTTTGGGTGTTGCAGATAACTCACAAATGCAAATATGGTTCTGAAAGAACATTTTGTGATTCTTTTTAAAGGAGACAACAAGACACTTGAGGAAAAAAATTCCATCAGGGCTACAAGTGAGCAAGTTTAACCACTAACGCACAAAATTTTCATGGTTTTTATAAATGTACAAGCAGCAAAAAAGGGGGAATGTTTTTTCCATCTTTGCCCATTCTGGGCAAACAGCCAAAGAAGTGATAAAAGCCGGTTTGTTCTAAAACATCCTACAGACATATAACAGCTGCAGCTCTACGTTTTGTTTTAGCTACAAATAAAGTGAGTTGTAAGTTCTTCGCTTTGTTAACATCTGGAAAGTTTAATATGTAATCAAGTAAGATTTGTAAACGCCAACTTTGAGATAAGGAATTTGCGAATCTTAAAATATAACCAAGTACTCCCCCACCCCTTTTCCTTTATACAGTTAAGATTTTTCTTTATAAATATGATTTTAGAAACAAATATCCAATCCTAGGCAAAATTAGTCCATAAAAAAAGAGGGATTATGTTCTGGTTACTGGGCCGATGAATTTTCATTAATTGTTAGCTCAACTGTAAAAAGTACATCAAAGTTCATAAGATGTTACAATAACCTATAATAACTTGCTTTCCATTAACATTTGTTAAGTTGCTTTCAATAATGTTATAAACAGGCACAGGAGAACCAGACAGACTAAATTAGTTTAAACAAAAAGGCCATGTTGATAATTATGCTTAAAATTATGCTTACTAAAAACAGGAGATGTGGAACCAGAAATTAATGAACCAAAATTGATGTGGCAGATATTAGGCCTAATCAGGAGACAAAATAATGAGGTGATCTATTCAATCTGCCATTCGCTTTGTTGGTCCTTAAAGAAAGAGACTTGGGGAGGGTGGGGACAGGCAGAGGCGACTGGAATGAGCTTCACCATCATGGCTATCACCCCCACCATCTCCCTTCTTCATCCCTATCCTAAGGAATGCCCTGACCAGATCAGGCCAGACGCAGGGATCCAGATGACATGGCCATCCCTACCAGCTCCAGCAGAGTCCCCAAACACCATCTGAAATTAAATGGGATCAGTCTAACAGCAGCAGCAGCAGCTCCTGTCCATCTCAATTAACTTCTCTTTTCCCCAAAAGGACAATTATGATCTTTAATACCATCTAAGAGACTGTCAGACAAGGGTTTATTTTTCCCTTATAACTCTCTCCAGCTAAAGGGAAAAGGGACAAGAAAAGTTGTTAAAATGAAAGCCTTACCTAATACTTTACATGTCAGATGCTTTAAACTGTTTTTCCTCCTTCTCGATCTGTAATAAAAAGTTAAAAGGATTTATAATGGTTGCTTTGCCATAGTATTGGACAGGCTGAGGTCTCTGTATACAAAACTCTAGACCTTGTTTAATGCTGGACAGTGATGAAGTTAACACTTTTGACCTATTTATTTTATCTAAATTCATACAACAGGTGGTATTATCCCCATTTTACACATGGAGCAGCATTCAACTGCTTGAAGCACAAAACTACCTTTTCTCTTCCTACTGGATCCCTGCCTCATTTTCCACACTTTCCAATTTTCACAATTAATGAGGCAGGGGTCCTACAAATCCCTTATTTACTGCTCGACTCATTCATTCCCAGAGGACAGTCCATCCTTTTCACTGAATGAAAGTCTGGTGGAAAAAACAGTATGTGACCATGTAATTAAAGACTGTGTCATAATGCATACACAGAAGACATCACTCTAAAGGTTACACAGGGAACCTAATTTTGGCATTTCCTAACTTCTGAGTGTTTGGCTTTACAAACCTAAATGTTTTAGCATAGTATCTCTGAAATAGCTTCCTAAATTTTAAAAACGTAAATAAAAAAAATGGCATCCTGTGCAGACATACTGAACACCCCACATGGGTTACCAGCAGGGTTAGGAACTTTAAATCTATATCAGTCCTCTGCCACCTGAATTAATGTAGTATCTTCTATGTGTACCTGCCATTAGAGTGGGATGGAAACTTACTTTACCAGTGGGTTCCACACCTGTTTGCTAGACAGCAAAAGAATGTTGAAACGCAGGAAAAATGGGTTCCTTTCCAGGTCCTGCAGGGGAGTGTGCTTTAGTGGTTACAGACCCTTCCGCCCCATTCCTCTCCTTCTCCGTTTCTGCTCCTACCCACCTTACTCCCCAATTTTCCCCATAACTATCCCTCCCGGCTCCTACTCATCACCCCCATGCCTTACTCCTGCTCTGCTCCCTGCCACTCCTATTCTCCCCACCCCCTCAGTTCTCTCCCTTTTGTTTCTATCCCCCTCTGCTCCTATCACTTCCCTTTCCAGCCCTGTCCCTGAATTCCACCTCCTGCCAGCTTCTACCCTTGTCTGTCCTCCACCCCTCACCTTTCTACAGTCAAGTCAGGCCAACTCCTCCTCCTCACTAACCACACACACAGTAGGGAAAGCATTGAGCACACAGGAAAAAAACGTTTCCATGTTCTCCCTCTAGCAGAACAATTGCAAAGACAGTCCTATTCAGCCACTGCAGCCCTGGGATGGAGCATGTTCAATCACTCTATAGGGAAGGCACATGCGCAGTCCAGTTGGCATGTAGAAGCTGAGAGGGGCTGGAGCATGCTTCAGAGAATTTAGCTGTCAATCTCTAACAAGTCTCTACTGAACATATACAGATTTTTCAAAGGCCACATGAATACATTTCTGTAACAGAAGGGCAAACAGACATCCCACCCTGACACATTTCAAGTTCTTGTTCCACAGAATGGAGTTGTGACAGGTTCTCAACAAAGCAGATGGGAATTTTCAGCCCTAACAGTTTAACTTTGGCAAAGTTATATGTAACTGCAAACAAGATCTTACAATAGAAAACGCTGGCCAAACTTAACTATAGGTGTCACTAAAATACCACGTACCACCAAAAATAACACTGGTCTACTATTTTTGAGAAGTCGTCTGCTTCAGAGAGAAAATGTGCTATTTATTATGTATTTTGATGTGCTGAATTCAAATATGACAATTAAAACAACTGATTGGCTACTCTTTCTAAGATATTTAAGTTTTTACATTTTATGTCTATGTATATTGTGTAGATAGTAGAGTTTTAATCATAAATTGTAAACCTAGGTCTTTTCATGTGTTTATGGGTGCTTTACATGATAATATGTCACCTGTCCTGTTTATGTAACACTTTAAAAATCAGCAAAAGGGTTATATAAATAAAATTTATTATGAAACAAAAGGCAAAAAACTATTATGTACATAGTTTAGTCCTATTCAGTGTATACTTGGCGCTTCTTGGCTTGTCTCTTGTATTCATTAAATGGAGCATCTCTTGTCACTGTCCAGCAATAGTCTGCAAGCATTGATGGGCTCCATTTGCCCTGATAGCGTTTCTCCATTGTTGCAATGTCCTGGTGAAATTGCTCGCCGTGTTCGTCGCTCACTGCTCCGCAGTTCAGTGGAAAAAAATCTAGATGAGAGTGCAAAATATGTATCTTTAGAGACATGTTGCAACCAAGGCTTTTGTATGCCTTGAGGAGGTTTTTCACCAACAACCTGTAGTTGTCTGCCTTGTTGTTTCCGAGAAAATTTATTGCCACTAACTGGCACTACCATGCCGTCTTTGCCTTGCCACGCGATGCATTTGACCATGCACTATCTCGAAGAAGTTCACAAATCTGAGGACCAACAAAGACACCTTCCTTTATCTTAGCTTCACTTAACCTTGGAAATTTTCCACGGAGGTACTTGAAAGCTGCTTGTGTTTTGTCAATGGCCTTGACAAAGTTCTTCATCAGACCCAGCTTGATGTGTAAGGGTGGTAACAAAATCTTCCTTGATTCAACAAGTGGTGGATGCTGAACACTTTTCCTCCCAGGCTCCTATGACTGTCGGAGTGGCCAGTCTTTCTTGATATAGTGGAAATCTCTTGCACGACTATCCCATTCGCAGAGAAAACAGCAATACTTTATGTATCCAGTCTGCAGACCAAGCAAGAGAGCAACAACCTTCAGATCGCCACAAAGCTGCCACTGATGTTGGTCATAGTTTATGCACCTCAAAAGTTGTTTCATGTTGTAATAGGTTTCCTTCAGATGGACTGCATGACCAACTGGAATTGATGGCAAAACATTGCCATTATGCAGTAAAACAGCTTTAAGACTCGTCTTCGGTGAATCAATGAACAGTCTCCACTCATCTGGATCGTGAACGATGTTGAGGGCTGCCATCACACCATCGATGTTGTTGCGGGCTACAAGATCACCTTCCATGAAGAACAATGGGACAAGATCCTTTTGACGGTTACGGAACATGGAAACCCTAACATCACCTGCCAGGAGATTCCACTGCTGTAGTCTGGAGCCCAACAGCTCTGCCTTACTCTTGGGTAGTTCCAAATCCCTGACGAGGTCATTCAGTTCACCTTGTCTTATGAGGTGTGGTTCAGAGGAGGAGGATGGGAGAAAATGTGGGTCCTGTGACATTGATGATTCAGGACCAGAAGTTTCATCCTCTTCCTCGTCTGACTCAAGTGAGAATGATTCTGGTGCATCAGGAACCGGCAGTCCTTCTCCGTGGGGTACTGGGCGTATAGCTGATGGAATGTTTGGATAATGCACAGTCCACTTTTTCTTCTTTGACACACCTTTCCCAACTGGAGGCACCATGCAGAAGTAACAATTGCTGGTATGATCTGTTGGCTCTCTCCAAATCATTGGCACCGCAAAAGGCATAGATTTCCTTTTCCTGTTCAACCACTGGCCAAGATTTGTTGCACAAGTGTTGCAGCATATGTGTGGGGCCCACCTCTTGTCCTGATCTCCAATTTTGCAGCCAAAATAAAGGTGATAGGCTTTCTTAACCATAGTGGTTATACTGCGCTTTTGTGATGCAAAAGTCACTTCACCACAAACATAGCAGAAGTTATTTGCACTGTTCACACAAGTACGAGGCATCTCTGCTCACTTTGGCTAAACAGAAATGTGTCCCTTTGCAAAATCAAACACTGACAAATAAGAGAGCACGATACTGTATGATTTCTAGAGCTGATATAGGGCAATTTGTTCAGCAGAGTGATGTAAGCTTCGTTATGATTGCATCATCCATGACTTCTAGGAATAACATGATGCAATTCATATCATGGATGATGCAATACCAGCTTCAGATTGCATCATTCATTGTTTTGCCTAAAAAGCAAGTACTGTCCAAACCCAGTCATAAATTTATTCATAGATCCAGTCAAAGATGTATTTTAGTCATTCTTGGTTTAAATTGAGATCCCTTCCCTTTATAACTCACTTATCCTCCACCATTCCCAAGTCAAGGGTCATATATACTGACCCAATAGCATATCTTGAAAACTAGAGCCAATCAACAATTTTAAGCATCATTTTTGTTCTCAGTGACCCAGAATTAGTAAAATTTGACTACATTTATTTCAGAAGCATTTTGGCTGTAGAGCAGTGTAATCAGACTAGTAAAAGCCCACTTATACTTCAGAGAGACCAGGTAACTTTCTCAACATTTTAAACCCGCTTTAATAGGCTCTTCTATATCTTTTTGATTGTAATTAAAACTCCAGATCCTTACTAAAATATCCTACCTGGCTAAAATTTGGTGCAGTTTCTCAGCATACAAACCTTTTATTTTATTTTTTTTAAACAGTTATTACTGTATACCAAAATAGGTGGTGTCATTTATTAAGTGCTTTTATATACTCTAATTATCCCTGAGAATACATCATAATGGGTCAAAAAAGGATAAAGCGGACAGGCAGATGCTTGTTCCATGGAGACTTTCAGGGTGTTCTTGATACAAACATGAATGGACATTTCCTATCCCCTAGCCAATTTTCATAACATTGTAATTAATCTTTTGAAATTAAATGTCCCTAAAGCCAATGGAAGAATCTTGATGAATTAATTTCTTCACTGGGATCCAATGTGGTTGCTAGTGAAAAAACAAAACAAACAGATGTATTCACTGCAGTTGGATCGAATGCCCGTAACCCTCTCAAGTGTATTCAAAGTTACCTTAAAGATAGGATCAGACTCCAGTCCCTTGAAAGGAACATGATTACATTAACAATGTTTGGATCTTAAAGAACCAAAATGCTTCAAAACTTTAGAGGTTTTTTGAAAGCTGGAAAGTAATAAACAAACCCCAAAAGGTCAAGACTGGCGAGCACATGTTCCTAGTTAAAGGTAGTAGTACCCTGCACATAAAAGGTTCCAGATGCATAACAGATTGGAATAAGTATTAGGGGCAGAGGATACAATCTCTCTTTAAATGTGCTATTGTCCGTTTCACAAACTTAAATCTTATTTCAGCAGTTTTAGATTTTTAAGTTTTCACTTGACTGTGTACATGAGATTCCTGTTATTCTTGTTTATAATGATACAACTATGAAGAGAGACAAGAACCCCTTGTCACAGAATACACCTTCTAACTCCTACATATGGGCTGAGAAAAAGCCAGCCAATCCAAGTCCAAGTTCAAAGAGCTGGTATGTCTACAGAGCTCTCTGCACTGTGGCTGGTCCATGGAACTCTCTCACCACCTGCACTATGACTGCCAAAGACCGTTCTTCCATTGGTGCATTTACTTGACTTACATCAACATAAATTGAAGTTATATTGACAAAATGATGACTAAGACCTTCCTACAAGCCTCAAATTCCTACAGATGTCTTCCACCCACCAGTACCTTCACATAAAGTACCAAAAAAGACACATCCTAAGTTTCCACAAGTACTAGAACCTTTGGAAGATCTCTAGCAATCACTGTAGAAATACATAAATTGTGTTAGATATGTGGCCTACAAAGGGTGCTAAGTCATACATAACCAGGCTGTGCTAATGGTATACTATTTCATGTAAAGACATTCTGAAAACATTTTCCATTTTTTCAAAACAATTTAACAGTACATATAACATTTCAGCAAATTTATTACAAGTGACAGCATATGTGAGCAAAAGACTCATGATGGCTAGATTTACACAGAACAATTTGCAGTCGACTGATGTTTTAAAATTCTTTTGAAGCAGTACGTTTAGCTGTCCCAGGCGGCTAGCCCATGTAATTGTCAAATCCTTCACTTACTGCACAAATAGAACTTTGAAGATCATACTTTACAAGTAACTTCCTGAACAGACAGACATGACAAGAACTAAGCAGCTATACTAAAACAGGCTGCAGAAATAAGATGGCATTAAGCATTTGATAACATTTGAAATGGAGAACTTTCTGTTTCGCTCTGTCTTCAAGAATGGGAAGTGCTCAAATTAGCTAAATATGTTAGATGAAAGTCTCACCTGATAGCCAATTATGGATGAGTGTAATTATCATCCCTCTCCTGTGAAAATGCTTCTATCAAGAGACTGGATGGCCATTAGTAATAGGATACCAAAGCCTTTCCTCTCAGAATACAAGTGCAAGTGTGGCCCAGGTCAGGAGTAATCAGAAGTTACCAAATGGTGGCAATTTTTATAGCCTATCTGGAAAGAATATAGCCTCACTTCTGTTTCCCATGAACGGAGGTCATCACCACAAAGCTCTAATGAGCTGCATATGTTGTCAGTCAAGGATAGACCAAATATGGATAATGTGCTACCTTGTCACATGGAGACGCAGTCTCTCTGTATCAGTGCTGACACAAAGGGCACACAACCCTAGTGTACCTCTGAAGTACAGAAAACTGCCCAGGATGACATTCAAGAATCCATATTTCCTGAGAGTCAACATCATCAGTTAACAAGGAGCAAGTTGTTTGTCAATGTGTAATGAGACTTTCATTGGCATCAATGGGAGCAGTGTGCATCCAAAGGCAGTTAAAGCCTTAAGAGCGATTTATTGCTTTCCCATCTTAAGCAGTTTTCCCAACTCTGCCATTCTGAACTAAAGCAAGACATCCCAGTTCTCCTTTAAGAGTTATTTTTAGGTTAGAGTGCAGTATCGAGGATTCAATGCTCCTTTCATATTTGATGCCAGAATACTTGTTGTTCAATTGAAGAGAAGGCGTGTGTGAGGAAGAAGAATCAGAGGAACAAAGCACTGGGTTAATATCACTTTCCTCCTCACCTTTACAGAAGCTGTTTACAGTGGCATGGCGGTGCCATCTGTAATGCTGAGCATGTACAATATTCACTACTAAAACAACACAGGATGAGCACAATATAATCGGGAAAAATAAGAACCATTCCAAGATTGTGGCACGCCACTATTAAGCATTCTGGGCTTGTTCCAGATGCAATCCGCTACAAGCATCACTGATGTTCAAATGAGCTACTGATATTCTAGAAAATCAAGGATTCAAGGACCTCAACTGAACCAACTTCTACTTCGAGTCACTCCTCAGTTTTGCAGATGTGACACAGGTAGAAGTACAATGTCTATAATAGAGAAATTTATTAATCCATCACCAATTGTCATTTACAGTTACTAAAATCAGAGTCTGGTAAACTGTCCAAATTATAAAGGGGGGTGGTGGAAGGGGAAATTGTGTGTGTGTGTGTGTGTTTAAAAAAAAAAACATTAAGCAAAACAATGATGAAGATTTCATCCATTGACACAATAGGAATCTGTGTTCCTTTACAAAGGAAAGCTGAATTGTCTAAGCAGAAAACCAACTAAATAGAAACTTTAAGGGCAAGTTGAAGAATGAATAAAACCTGCATTTAAATGAAACCAAATAATTCTAGAAAATATTAGGAAAGATGTTTATCAAAAACAATTCTGAAAGAAATTTCATTATTCACCACTTTACAGGACATTCATTTAAAAGTTCAGTAGATAAATAGTACAAGAGTCCTAGGGCCAAATTCTAGTCTCAATGAAATCCATAGCAAAATCCCCAGGACTTCAGTGGGGCCAGGATTTGTTCATATGCATCAAGTACTGTACAAATGATTTACAGAGCTGGCTTTTCTAAAACCAAATACCACAAAGTTACAATAACGGTGAATCTCTTTCTCTTTCAAAGTTGTATTCTGAAGCTGATTTTCTATAAGACATTCTCATTCCCACATCACTTACTATGCAAAGCTTAAAACACAATTTTTCAATCACTGAGCATTGTGTTTGCAGGTGGAATTTATCCAGATATCTCTGGAAGCACTTTTCCTCTTTATGGCTTTCTCCCCTTTCCCCAAATACTACCTCCATTGGGGCTGTTTCATTATTCATACTGCATTTATTTTGTAATAAAACTTGGCTTTCCCTAGTCATGAATAAGACAGTTAACAGGCAATGGACAAGATTCTTTACTTTAAAACAATGCATGTCTACGTAAACAAAAAGTTCTAGATCAAATATGGATGACTGCCACTTTTTGCTTTCCATGAAGCATTACAAGTGACAACATAAAATTGTTTCTGGTTTTTCAGTCCAAACATCAAAGATAAAAATGTTTTAAATATATCTGACAAGTCAAAAATAAAACTACTACAAAACTACTCCCAGGAATGACTGGGAATTTAAAACAAATAGAAAAAAATAGAGCTCTATTTATTCAATATTACTCCTCTGTTTAGTTATGAATATAGGGGAGGAAGAAATAAATGCTATTATAGACACACCATTTTTCCTTCCGTAAATACAATGCAAGTCTGTATTATCATCATGCAAATTCAAATTGCATCTCTGAGTCCTGACCCATCATATTGACCACGGAAAGAAACCGATACCTACGCAAAAGGAAAGGGGGGGATTTGTTCAGAGTTTATAGGGAAACGTTAAAGAAAAAAGCTGAAAGAGATTTTTTTTTTTTTTTTTAAGTTGGAAAAGATCAGAACAAGTGATTCCTCTTGAAATCCTAATCACAGCTTGGGGAGCTAACCCCTTCTGATGTTCTCAGTCTGCTCTGACCACCTTCCTGGTGAATGAAAGCTGCCAGCAGCTTTTTAGCTTATTGCCATTAGGTGCTGGATCCCACCTGCCAAGTAAGATGTGGGCAGGTAAAGTATCTGGAACTGCTTGCAGAAAGCACAATCAATTAAAAAAAGTCCCCGGAATGACTCATCTCAGTGGAAACAAGACTAAAAAAAGATATGGAAAAGAAGAGGCATAGGACAAGAGGGAGAACTAATGACTGAAATGTAATCAGCGTGGGGGGAAGCCTCCCCTGTGGGTTCCTCCGCGGCCCCCTCTGAATCCACCCCTTTCGCCCCGGAAATTAGTTCTATTCCTCTCTCTGCCTCTCTCTCCCCGGCCAGCTGAAGTCCCGCCTCTTCCTCCTCCCCTAGGAGCTCCACCTCCTCGGTCCGACTTGGATTTTGGAGGTGGTGACTTAGGTCGAAGTCGCTCAATCTCTTCTGTACAACCAGTCAGATGGGAATTTGGAGCAGTGAAGTAGGAGGCATAGGTTTCTGCATTAAAGTTACTGTTTGTGAGGGTGGGTCCCACAGTCAGCCAGCCTAAAGAAAAAATAGAAGATAAAAAGTTAGCAAGAGCAGCAAACTGAATTTTATGCTTTAAGGACAAACTCATTTTTTCTTAACATCTTCATGTGGATGTTGGCTAAAGCTCTGAGTTGATAGCAATGTTTTCTGAAAAACAAACAGTTTTGTTAGGTCTATAAGAAGCAGCCAACAATGAACCCTTCTAAAAAAAAAAAAAAAAAAAAAAGTGCATGGGAAAGTTGCCAACTTGTGGAAATGTGAACATTCCAGCTTGAAATTTACACTGGGTTGAGTGACAAGGCAGGTGAGGTAATATCTTTTATTAGACCAAGTTCTACTAGTGAGAGAGACAAGCTTTCGAGATCCAGAGAGCTCTTCTCTTTCATCAACAGAAATTGATCCAATAAAAGATATTACCTCACCCACGTTGTTTCTCTCCTATCCTGGGACAAATACAGCTACAGCAACACTGCAAGCAACTTGGTTGAGCAGGCATCTATGTGAATGCATAGTCCTTAAATTGACTAGTTTACATAAGAATGAAAATACCACTCAGGGAAAATGAAGATACCAGAAAGATATTCAGGTTTAAGTGTGTACTGTACCTCATGACACTATATAAGTGGTCCACTATTTTACCCACTGAAGAGAATTCCTGGAAATTGAACTTCCAGTTATATATCACTTACTAATGAGAAAGACAGGGTTTAGTGGACTGAGGTTCTAATACTAACTTCCTGACCTTTGCCAGGGTCAACTAAAACTTTGCATCACTCCCCCCAGCTCCCAACTTTAAAATAGGGAATAAAAATAATGGGTTAGGTTTACATCCACCAGTGTTGTGAGGATTTGTCAGCAGCAGTTTGCAAAGCATTCTGAAGATGAAAAATACTACTTAAGTGCTAATCATCACTGACGAGCAAAAGTGTGCTCTGCCAACTTTTGCCATTGCCTGAACAACAAAAGAGAGGGGCCACTGTTATTCTACTGAGCTAATCATATTGTAATTAAGCGTACAATACAGTTCCAAAGAACATGAGGGCCTGTCACTAGCTTAAAATACAGAAGCAGCCCAGTAGGTGAATATAACATGAGATTAACAAAGTTATGTGAATCTCTGCAGTACAGTCAAAAGAAGCCTCAAAGGTGAAATGTTCTCTCTCTCCCTCAAAGACATGTAACAAATGAAATTAAGACCGAGAACACCATCTAGAGAACAGTGGAAGGCTGACTAGATATAACAGAAGCTGGTTAGTTATATATGTAACATGTTACTGGAGAAGCCAGACTACACTTTTGGAGTGTAATGTTTGCAGTTGTGGTATCATTCTCCTTCCCATCCCAAATGGACTAATTTTGTTTTTATAATACAAGCAAGCCTTAGCGCTCTTACAAATTGCAAGGCATAACATGTCTGCGTAGTGTAACGCACTTCCCTAGTTTAGTCAAAATTAGTTACTCCCATTTACTGCAACACATTGTTTTAATAAGAAAGCTACTTAAAGAGACCATAGCAATTGAGATCACAGCTTTGGAAGTTCCCTCGCAAATATGCATTTTCTTTTTAATAAATGTGTTACAACCCTGAACGTGTTTAATATCCAAAGCTCATACTAATGGGATACACAATCTTAGCACAGTCATTAACCAGGGGATGACATTCAGTGAGAGTAACAGCCTGAGTCAGCTGATTTTAACTATCTTAAGAATTGCCAGATCGCAACCATTCTCTGGCAACTACAATGCTTTTTTAAAACCAAATAAAGTTAGATTGCCAAAATCCACTTTGTATTAGGCCCTATAAGGTTAAAATACCATCTACTGGTATTGCAAAACTTGGTAACAAGTGTGCATGAGAATGAATTCTACTCTAAATCAATATGTTTTTCCTAGTGAAACTGCATTTCATACAGGAAAGCGCCCATGACAGAAGAAATGTGCACTTTAGACTGAAAGTAACCTCAGAAGGTCTGATGCATGCACTGGTACCTTCTAGACTAGGCAAGCAGTGGACGTTGTAGTTTTAGACTTGGAGCCAATACAGGGACGTGTCAAATTGCTGGCAATGCCATTCAAGCTCACATGGCTATTCAAGGTAAAATAGTTTTCAGGAAAGAAGCCACACATAGGTCATGATTCTGACAAGGTGTAAAAGGTCATCATAGCAGTCAAAGTATTTTATCTGACATTAGCTCAGCAATAACGAGGAAGAAAATTTAGAGCTGACGAGGACGTCTGATGTATGATAAAAGAAAGGCATTTCTCTCCCTCTAAAAGCAACGGCTGCCACAGACTTTCCAGATTCAGCTGCTTTTTAACGATTGCTTGGTTGGTGATGTGGGAGGAAATCTGTTCTTAATTTACTTGAAATCTATCACCTGACCTGGGACACATCTGTCTAAAAAGCTCTTTAGGATATTCACACAGATTAGAATTTATAACCAGCAGTGAGTGTTATTTTCTGCCTTGCAGATGATAAAGACATTCACTTTCCAAAGCTGCTATGGAGTTTGCTCTATTTCTTTTTTGAAATGAAGTCTAACAATAGAGGAATGACATATCAAAATGGCTTTAAAAGGTTTTGGTTTTCCAACTGAGAGCCTGAACAGTTTAAGCACAGACATTATACTAAACAGCTAGTAGAAAAAAAGCTTGTAAACCTGAAGTTATGGCATTTTGTTCATTTTTAAAAGTAGACAAATATCTGTACATTTATAAAAGACAACTTACTAGTAGGCAGTGCTAAGCTGGAGTCTTGGTCTGTCACTGTACCCCTCACTGGTAGACACATGAGCAGCAGAAGTTATAACCCTAGCAACAGAATAACCTCCATACACAACTCCAGCAAGGGAGGGGAAGGTACATCCCTTTGTTTGTGTGTATACTGTTCCATCTATAGATGCACACCCTAATCTGCTGTACAGCGCCAGTGTAGCCACGGTGTAATACTAGGGCACAATTCCTACACTTCTTCACTGCTGGCAGAGTTCCCCAAACATGGCAAGTGGTGGAATTATCCCCCCATCCCCACTCCACAGCAACTAGAGTGGAAGTCTTGTTTGCAAGGTGGAAGTCCTCTGTCCAATGGATCCCTATGTCCTCCTGCTGAATGAGCTCCATGTTGGAATCCCCACCAAGAAATTTACTGTTGGCCACATGGCTTCTTTCAGTCAGATAAGGATTACTGAAATCCCTTTTACTGGACTCTAACGTTAACATGGTGTCTGTGACTAGTACAGACCTTGGCAATATAAATGTACATTAGACTAAATTCTATTTTGCGTCAATGTTTTCTCTCTGAACTCATGAAATTCCATTTTATATGGAAGTTATGAAGGGAAGGGACAATTGGATTAAGTGAACTTTCACCTATTTCATAAAATAAACAGAATATCTACCTGGTCGGATTGTACTATCTCTTCCAAAAAGATGAAGGCGTCTTCTTCCAAGGCAGAAGTGTTCAATGATGTGAAAAATCTCTACAGGTTTTTCTATGTTGCCAATCTCAGGCTCTTCTGTGATAATTAAGTCAATATCAACATTAGCATGGATAAAGTCACCATCTGTACTGCGGCGGACTGTTCCTTTAATACCCATAAGGCAGTGTTCCTAGACAGAACAAAAAAAATTATGCAGGGTGTGTCATCCTGAAAAATTCTAAAGCCCATTACAAACTACATATGTACAATGCAATCATCTCTGGATTTTGAGAACTGACTAGTGCACACCACAATAAAGTGTAAAAAATGTTCTAGCAAAAGCCACATGGCAAACTCTTATCTTTATGATAATTATATAGGACTGACCCAATATGAACTGTTTTTAAGGTCTTATCCAAAAGAATGGAACAAACAGCAAAGGTGCCAAAAACCCTTCTAAAACAATGAGAAAAGAGATCCTAATTTAAAGAGTTTCTGATTGTGGTCCATTTTCTGAAAGTCACACAGTGCTGCAATTCAAATTATTCACAGTCTGAAATAGGAATTTATTATGGATTCTAAAACGGTTTCAGATTACTACTAAAAGGGCAGAATCATGAAGAGGTCTAAGGTGGAAAAGAGTCCTTAATAGATTATTTCCTGAATCCATTACAGTGCAAGCTGGTGCTACAAACAGTACGCAGTCAGATAGCTCAATATTTTTTCTCCTTCATTTTATTATGCACTGGCACAAACATTAAATTAAATCATGATGTTAAGGTAACTTGTGAAAAAAAGTTTCAAAAAGTTTGCTCCTTTATGGCCATGAAAGAATCAATCAATAGAAATAAGAGTAACAGCTGGTCCTTTACAAATTTCTTTTCATAGTATGCCTTTTACAAAGCTGGTCTCCATCCACCAATTCCTTCCTGATAGCCACCAAAGTATACTAAAAAATAAAGCCAGTGTAAAGTGATCAGTGCAGTTTGAATCAAAGAACAGTATAATGCTTGAATTAAATGAAACAAGCACTATGTTTCTTTTCCTTCTATAACATAATAGGAAGTGACCAACAGAGGATCTACTAATGGGGAACCTCCTTACTGGACATGAGAGGAAATGAGGGCTGTGCATATTAATGTCAGAGTTCCATTTTTGTGAGTACTACATTCCAATGAGCAATTTTCCTCAGATCATAAAACACTGATTTACTAAGCATCACCAGATGGTTCTCAAAAATTGCAGACAGTGTATAATCATTTCCAGATTTTTGGCAGAATGGCTAGGGGTTAGAGAGCGACTGAAAAAGTAAAGAAAAAAGTGATCTATCCAACATACTGATCTTACAGACAGCATGCAAGTTTTAGGTTTCACCATTTCTCAGACAAATATTCAAGAAGAATAGGATGGAGCATAGAAAATCCCTAGGCAAATCACCCATCAGGCCAAGACTGATAAACCTGGTGGTTACCAGCATATCAGTGAAAAACAATCTTTCTAACATAGGGAATATGGTTTATAAATGCCTCAGGTTACATTACATTTAAGTGATACAACCTCCATCAAGAGACTAACTTCTTGTCTTAAGTTTTGACACTTGATACTGTATAGAAATATTATCAGTAAATATTCCCTTCTTCACATTTGACAGAGAATATGAACTTGGCCATCTGACAGATCAGAATAAAAATGGCTCCAATTTCCAACATATTCTTGTTATATAACCAAGTCTGACACCAACTTCATACCAAATTCACATATACACAACATTACACAGGCGAATTCTCAGTTACCAGAATCAACAACCTAACTCCTTTGACAAAACTACATGAACCTTATCTCCAATGTAAATAAAACCATTATTTTTATTAATGAAAAAGCTGTAAAATATCTGGCCTTTAACCACCATACACAATAAATAATATACACCCACACCTACCCATATTTACGTTATACAAGCATATAAAGGACTGGTCCAAATCCCATTTAAGTCAAAGAAATAGAAGTTGGATCACAGCTAAAATAGTAACAATCATTGAAATTCTGCTTAATGGTCTAAGTATATCAATTTGGCGATCAGGTTAGTGAAATTTTAAATTGTTACAAGCCAGGAATTGAGACACAGCTCCCTATAATCACTAAAACAAATCTGTTCCGATTACTATGTTAAATGAAATATCCTAAAACAGTCCCTAATGACTGTGGCCTATTTATGATTACCACTACAACTCTCACATAATATGTTGTTAAGCTTTCTAACCTACAACCTACTCTTACTACACTACTCATTCAAATATGCATCAAGTAAATATTTAATTTGAACCGAAGTTTGTCGTGCATGCATATGCAGTGAAAAGCCTCTTCCTTTTAGGACACTGGGAGATAGTTGTTATACAGCTGTAGTCCTTAAGGTCATGTTCTTTAAAAAAGTAGAAGAGCATGCCTGTGTATGTTTTTCAAAAACATTTTTACTATCAAAGTTAGATTAGTAATGTGCCTTTACAGTGCCCATGTCAATTTATAATTGAAAGCTTTAAATGTTAAAATAAACATTTTAAAATAAATAAATACTCAAGTTCTATAATCAAACTAAGTAATATAATCAAAAGCTGCTCTTCCCAAAAAACCTGTTGCCATTCTGAGTTTGAAGGAAGTTTGTTTCTAAGCAACTGGTGTGTTCCAGAATTAAATAAATCAGTTTCTATACAGAACTAATCTAAATCCCAGCCCAATTTCTATCTGTCATTTGAGCAAGTAATGAGGGAAAACATTTGTGAAGCCAGCATTTGCTCATGCAACATGTATCATTTACACTTCAATAGAGATTTTTAAAATCTGACAACCAACTCTACCAACAGGTAGGCACAATGAAAACAATACCAAATTGTATCCAGCTTTCATCATCTCCCTGCAGGCTGACAGAATGGGAAAGCATTTCTATCAGGATTCCTCTTTCCTGTCTATCTGCATTTCAATGAGACTTGAATGAATAAGAACATTCAGAAGATCATAAAAGAACTTCATAAAGCAACATTAAATGTGAATGATTGTATATTTAATCAAATTGAGTAAAAAATCTAGAATCGGTGAAAAATTAATTAGCCATTCTGTGAAAACAAATTTATGCAAGAAAGCAAAAAGAAATCTAAAATCCTAGCACCTATTTTTCTGAAACCACAAAGGCCACCAATTGCAATGGAGCATCTGGTGTTTGTTTAGATCAGTGAGTCTCAAATTTTTTTTTTTTTTTTTAAACTGGTGACCCCTTTCACACAGAAAGCCTCTTGAGTGCGACCCCCCCCTAATAAATTAAACTCACTTTTTAATAAATTTAACACCAATATAAATGCTGGAGGCAAGCAGGGTTTGGGGTGGAGGTTAACAGCTCGCGACTCCCCATGTAATAACCTCATGACCCCCGGAGGGGACCCGACCCCCAGTTTGAGAACCCCTAAACTCAGTTTAGATCAACTGAGGAGGGAAGAGAAAAATTCAGCCAGAGCTGTACCTTTGTTCTTTGGAAAACAGCTTTAGGGTCCAGAGTCTTGGTCTTTCCAGGATTGTTTTTATTGGTTTTAATCCAACAAATATCTTCACATCGTCTGTAACCCCACTTGCGTAGACACTAAAATATTTCAAACAAGAATAGTCACAAAGATAAAAGATGCTTGCACGATATCAGATACTGGAACAATGTATTTAAGAATTAAGATTGACTTTGTAAGATGTAATAGGTTTGTCTTCTGTGCTTGTTTGAAGGAGGGGTCAATCATCAATATATGAAACACTTATCTTCATACTTTTATTTTAGCCATGTTCTGAAATCAAGTTTCCAAGCATAGTTTGCATTCACACTATCTGGCTGTGTCTACATCACCCTTCTCTGGAAGTCTCACATCATCTCATTCTGTGTGGTGCAGCTCCTCTGGAGCACTAGTGTAGCTGGATACTGGTGTTTTTACCTCTGTGACAACGACTTTGCTCAGAGCAGGTCTAAACGACACAGTGGTGAAAATACGTGCAGCTTTTGCTTTAGTCCCATCTACAGCAATGCTCCCATTGTTGCTACCACTGGTACAGCTGCATTGGTAGTTCAACAGTGGGAGACTGCACAAAAACAAATGTGAACAAGGACACAATGTTTACAAGTGCTATAATAGCTCTCTTTAAAAACTGTTCCAAACCTGCTTTCGAGGGAGGAGTTGGTGGAGTCTAATACCCAGTGTCTGCTAGCACAGACTGAGAAAAACCCTCTACTCTGAAACTGTGCTATTTATCACATTTGAAAACTACTCAACTAACATGATTTTGCTTCAATGTGACCAGAAGCAAGTATGCAGCAAAAGTTATTCAGTGAGCCTGTATCAAAAGATACAAAATAAAATGTACTGTATAGAAAGAAATGAATGTCCACATACCGCCCTTCAATTGAATACAGAACATCTCAATGGCCTTAATCTCTCCCCCTGTTCAGTACAATTAACTGAAACAAACATAGCTACTCTGTTCAGCTAAATAAGCTACGCTGTAAGAGAGATGAAAGAGATTTTAAAGCTCACACACACAAAAATTACTGCATAACAATAAAACAGTCATGCTCTAACTTTATACAGCTCACTAAAAACATCATTAAGAGCCTATACTCAACCGATTTTAAAAAATAAGAAGTCTAACATGTAAGAGTTTATCGTAGTAGTGATATAACGACACTGGTGCCATCCTGAAAACGTTCACTGAAAAGCACACATTCTGCTGGGATTTGTTTGGATTTCTGTACAGACAGTGATATAATCACCTAGAATAAGGCATCCTACTCCCACAGCAGTCACATACAAACTAGAGATAAAACAGTAATGTAGCTCTTTGGAGACCACAGATTTATTCATCCTCAGATATTTACAGCTACCCATAAGGAAAATAAATGTCTGAACGATTAATGCTGGATTAATTTCCCCTCTGTATCGCTCACAGTAACAAAAAGCCCTTCATTTAAAGCTTAGGAGTCTATGCACAGAAGAGAGACCATCACAGCTTTCTTGAGTAAATGTTTATTTTGTCTCAGCCTAGGTTTAGTTTAAAAGATGTTCTTACCACTCTGCCAAGATCCAGACCCTCCCCTGAGCCACACCACAGAAAGACAAAAGACCTTGAGGCTGCAATCTCTTCAATTTCCAGTTTCATAATCTACAAAAACAGAATGGAACAATGTTAAAGGCTTTCTGAATTAAGATTTTGTTTAATATATGTGGTATGGTCACAGATTATATCAGGAACAACATCTGTATGTTTAACATTGCCACGGCAACCTTAAGAATACATATTTCTGGTGTTTATCTAGACCCTCATTCTCTTCACTGGTGACCCTTCAAATACATTTGCTGGAGAATGGATTTTAAATTATTTTAGTACCCAATCAGTGCCATCCATTTCCACATGTTCTGTTACTCTTCACACTGACCTGGGCCTTATATGGCAATCAGAACATTTTAGAACAGTGATCCTCAGTTTAAACCCAGAAATACTCTGCTTCACTTATCTAAAACTGGTCACAAGACCTAGCCAATGAATAGTCATTTATATGAGAGGCATTCCTTTCATTTCCAGGTTTAAATAGAAAAAAGTCTCAAGATTGAAACAAAAGTAACATTTAGAGTGAACCAACTTCAGATGTAAAGACTATCAGCTGCATGCAGGTTGAAGGGATTCATCTGTAACTTGCTAATACATCAAACCAAGTCTCATTTACTGCAATGGCAAAAAATAATAATGCAACAGGAACTACTGCAAGATAAAACAGTGAAACTTATAACAAGTTGCTCTCCTTGTACACTTTGTTTTTTCCTCTAGATTATTTGATGTGTTATGTTTCTCAACTGCTTCAACTTTTTTCTTACTGAATCCTAATATGGAAATCTATCATCATGGGTATGGAACGACTGTTTCAAACCCATTCATGACAGATGGATGCAAGTTTGCGTTACCAGTTGCTTCTGTTATTTTTGCCTTTCACGTGTGTCCACTGAACATCTCCACGTGCAGACTGGTCTGTGGCTCTATGTCTGAACAGAAGCCATAGCTGTGCTCTTAAGTCATGACAAACAACTGAGATGGCCACGGGTGTGTAAAATTAAATGACAAGGCACTGGGGTAACAGAACTAAGCCCCAAGACCCCACTGGTTTTCCTCGGGAGGTTAACATATGGGATAACTGAGGGGAAATGACGTAGTTCAGAACTAATTGAGATTAGAACAAGGTGATTTTCTTCTTCAATATGTTGGTGATGTGATTTTCTTCGTCATTAACTTTGAGTGGAGGGCATTTTAAAAGTGTATTTTATGTCTAATTTTCCTAGTGCTAACATAGGCAGAGTGCATACATTTAAATAAAATAAATACTACAGTAAACATGACCTGCAAAAGGTAAAAACTGGATTTATATAATTTTTTGCGTCTTTCCAGATATAAAGTCTGGAAAGTTTTATCAAGGAGTTTCCTTCTTTGTTTTTTACATTAGAAATTCTGTTCTTGTCTATCTTGGAAAAGTCTCTGGTGACTTGACATTTAGTAAAAATGGCATAAGAGAAGCAACAATTAAGGGGAATAATTTTTAATCAGACTTTTCAAAATTATGGCGGGCTTTGGTTGCTTTCTGTTAATACCTATTTAACTCCAATGCACAATGAACACTTGGGAGAAAGGATGTCTGTTAAAGATTCAATTATTGCACCTCTTCAAGTAAGGAGCAAGTGATCCTAAGACACATCTGAGACCTCCCTAAGAAGTCCTCTGGCAAAACCAGGAAAGACAAGACTGGCTATTCCTAAGATTTCTAAGGTTAAAAACAAGCAGCAAAAATGAAGGGTTTTTTTTGGGTGTGGGGACTGTTTTAAAAACTCTTTCAGGCCTTCTTTATACATCATGATGGGCAAAAAAGGACATAAGCCTAGTTATCAAGAAACACTTTGAGAGTCACCTTTAACAATTTAAGTGTGTACACACACACACATATATATATATATATACACACACACACACACACCCCACCTTAGTTTTTACAACACCTCACTTTTCTCAAACAAATCCTATGTAAAAATGCTTTACACCCAAATCTACACTTCAATCTATTTTATAAGGCATTCACAAAAACTTTTTGCATAGTAAGAAAGAAAGCTTACATCATCCCAAGTCCAGCACTTTTCATTGGCTGTGATGCCAGTCTCTCTATAGTATTCTTCCAGGGGAGGTTCCAGAAGAATCACATCAAATTTGGACTTTAGTTCTCTAGTGTCAAAGGCCTCCAAGTCTGCTTGTAAATACCTATTTAAAGAGATAATAAACTATGACAAATTGCTTGGCGAAGGTAAAACTACAGTTCACAAATTCCCACTTGAAGAGCGCTTGCTGGGGATCAGTGGAAAGAGGTCTTTCCTCTTGGTTTCCAGGGGCTACAATTCATTAAATACATG
Source organism: Malaclemys terrapin pileata (assembly GCF_027887155.1). Classification (NCBI taxonomy): domain Eukaryota; kingdom Metazoa; phylum Chordata; order Testudines; family Emydidae; genus Malaclemys; species Malaclemys terrapin. The sequence goes on along the minus strand of NC_071509.1, from coordinate 101,639,570 downwards.
TAAAAATACATTAAAGTTACCTTGAACATAAGCAAGTGCTGTAGTGACTACACGGATTTTGTGGAATAATGAACAGGAGAGTAGAAGGTTCCCAAATGTGGTCTACACCATTACACTATAAAAATCCAATACAACTAAACTAATGACACTTTCAAAGAGGAGTCCTTTTAAGACACAGCAATAAGGATTGAGGGCTAGCAAGTAGGAAAGAGGGCTAGACAACTGTCCATACATTATCTGGTACAGCATCAAGGTACAAATCATTTACATGGAATGTTTTTGAAAAATATTTCCATTTAGGAAAGAAAAAACAGTTACTGTTCAGCTATGATTGATTGGGGGGGGGGGGGTAACAGTATATATAAAGTGACAACTGGCAATGCTAAAATATATAGTTTCTATCTGCACTATATGAATTCTATATATATGGAGACCAATTACATTCTACATATTGGGAATGCAGTTTTAAAACACTATTAGAAATTTTGCTTTTAGCAAGCTATTTCTGGGACTCAAATGTCAGATTTAATACTTGTCCTGATTTAATACTTGTCCCATTTCCTGCTCACAAACAGCCTATCCTTCTCACCAGTTGCTAATTAGTGTTCTATCTCTGTGAAAAATTAAATCTACAATATTATGAGAGTCTTGCTAGGTTTGATTTATGGAATAATATCCCTCCTGGCCATATCTACGAAGTTTTGGTTGATCTATTTAGGGAATGCCCCAGTTGGATTTTACCCATTTTTGTATTAGTGAGACAAAGAGTGATGGCAAGCAAAATGCTACCATAATCTTAGAACACCATGATTATTTTATTCTTTATTAGCCAACAATTAACATTAACACGTGTACCATCTTCATTAGGTTTCAAGGTTAACACACACTGAGGTAAAAGACGGTAGTTCACATTACTCGGCTCTTATTTTGGAACCAACTGATTTCAATCAAGCTAATTCGATAAATAAGGAGTACAGAAAATTATTCTTTCTAGATACAGAATAAGCCAGTACAATACTGTATTGGTCCACATTCATGAGGTTCAAGCATATGGGTAGAAAAATAGCATATTTTAAAATACAACTGAAATTCTGCAGGAACTGGGAGAAAACAAAGAAGTTCTAACATGCTATCTCACACAAGATACTTATTGTGAGAACAACATTTTCACAATATTTTGGCCACGGAATATTGAATAAAATGTCAAATTTTCTTTAAAAAGGTTTTCTTGTGGTTTGAAACTACATTGTTCTAGGTCAAGCTTTTTCATATATATTTCTCCTTTTTGGCTGCCAGATGTATGTTTACATCCCAATGAGACTGAAAGCACAGTCTACAAAAGAAAAAAATTTCAGGCTTCATAAACCATCATGCTCTGATAAGAAAATCTAATTTATATACAGACATCAATTAAACACTAAATTAAATTATCCAAAATAAAATGGTTGCATTCTATTTAGGATTCAGATTTAATTTAGATTCACAAACCAGAAATAGAAAGTGTAAATCTTAAACAGGTGCTGAAAGATAAAAAGATTTGTGGAGCAGACAGCTAACATTAAGAGAGTCTGGAGAGCAGAAACCAGTTTCTAACAAAAACACTTACATGGGGGGAGTGTTAGATTTAGATATTAGTTCGTCCTTTAGTCTGATGAGCTCTCTAAGTTTGGGATATTCTTCAAACCTGTCTGCTAAGCCTGAGGAAAATAAGAAAATTTGTTAATTTTCAATCTGTTCTGTGAGAATGAAACCTGTACAGACAGACAGCAGACAAACCCAACAAGTATTCTGAAGTAGAGTCAGATATTTTAGTAACTCCCCATATTTACAAAGAACACAACCACCACCCTCTTCAACACAATCAACAACCCGTTCAGGTTACCCCAGTACTTTATAAAAGCCTGCTATCCTCATTCAGTCACCTATCCCCAAACTTACTCAATATTCCAATGCACTGAACTTCTCTACAATAATAAAGTGTAGAAATATTAGAAAAGATTATGAATAACATCTTGTCCAAAAGTCTCCAAATTTTTCTAGAAGCCCATGATTCACTTTTGCTCAAATTAATTTGGGCAAAAGAAATACGTAGGAGAGTTGTTTTATGTTTTTTTCTGTAATTTTAGTTTAAGTTTATTAAGTATACTAAAGCAGGGTGGACACAAACATTTTGTGGTAACAAATATATATTACTGTCTCCAGAACAACTGTTTGACCTTTAAAGACTACTTTTAATAGGAAACTGACTGTGGCTGGTCCCTTAGGCAGTCACTTAATCCAGGTTTAATTGTAACACTACCAGACTTGCATACACAAAAGTTTCATAGAAGTTTTCATTTCTTAATTACTTAATTTTAAAAACCTGTATCAGAAAGGCATAATTTTGGCTCTGGTATGTGTAAAACAGATACTCGGTTATGCTCTTAGCATTTAAACACTGGCTGTGAGCATTGCTCCCTATGATCCCCTTCCAACCAAAAAAAAAAAAAAAAAAAAAAGTTAAATGGAAATATTTTTGTAAATCCTAGTAGTACTCTAAATATGAGAAAACAAAAAGATCCTGACGTAGTTCCCTCCCCCAAAGGAATATTAGCTCAACTTTATGAGTGACCTGCAAAGCTTTTCTTTTTTTAATTTGTCCACTTTGTCAGCTTATGAGATTTGGAAACCATAAAGATTTATTTTATTACTTTATTTTTTATCAAAATTCTTGTCCTGATTATTTTAATTAAGAATAGTGGCTCTGGCCCCTGCCTCCAATTTCATGGAAAAATTGGTATCAGAGGTTCTTAAGCTCCACCACAGCTGACATTACAGCTATTTGTATCCAATGAAATGCAAATAGTATCTTTATTTCCTCTCTCACACATACTTTATTTACACATTGCATTAAAACAGTTATGTTTTTAGTTACAGCTGATATTTTGTTGCCTTCCAGCACAATGCGTGTGGGAGGTGGAAAAGCCAAAAACTCAGACAGTAGGAACTCAAACCAGCGGAGGGCAAAGGGGTATTTCCAAAAGATGATTTTCAAGGATGAATAAGAGACTATTTAAAAATTTAAAAGTGATGGATACTAAAATAAAAATAAAAAAGCAGGTTCTATCACATCAGAAGATAAAGTTGATCTTGCAATAGAAGGAATCAATGGAAATGAACCGGTACTGCTGAGGCACCCTGTAACTTTCAACAGAGATATATCAAGAAGTTACTGTCAGGGTTGCATCTAAAAATACAGTGTGGGTCTACATATATGTTTAATATTCAGTTAGTAACTATGATCAGCTAACAGTGCATCATACCTATCAGCTGCCTCGTATGGCACACAACTGTCTTCTTGTAACTGGCTTAACATATTTGTTTCAGAAACAACAGGACACCACAATCATGTCCGTGTAATCAGTTTAGCCAGTCCGCCTTCCTCCCAGCTCCGCAGGCAGAGTGTATTGCCTCTCATGCTGTTGCGTGCATATCCTCTGGGCACTCAATTCCCAGCTAGCACTATGAATACCTGCCTAGAGTTGATTAGAAGGATTGTCCAATGGTTAGGGCAGTAGCCAAGGAACTGAGAGAACCAGGTTCAAAATATAATCCTTTTTCAAAATAAATCTGTTTAAAGTGAAATCTGAATTTAATACAAATGATCAAATTATAGTCTCTTAAAACATTAAAATAAAAAACAAATATGATGAATCCATGAGCCTCTATCAAAAGCTTTGAGTCAAAGGCCGCTTTTATATATAAAGAACCACAGGGAAAACATCTAACCTTTGTCAAGCTTTATAACTATGACCCAATAGGTCATGTATTGTATTAAGTAAGGGCTTTATCCTGTGGGGGAAACAGGGGCTATACTACTGACTGCAAGAGACTGGCAAAGTTATCACAGGCATTCAGACCCAGCCACTGACTCCTGGAGACACAATCATGTATCCACTGAATCCATCTGTGTTGTCTCATTGTCCTATTTTATAGCTTCTCCCGACCCGAGCGCTAACTGGTTCAGTTCTTAAATTATGAATATTTATGACTCCACCCATCATAGAAACTTACTCTCCAGTTCATGAAAAAACATTGATCTGCCCATTAACTACCAGACCTTGCTTCTGGATGGTTCTGGGCACTTCCAGTAAATAGCCTTGTTCTGTCTCCTTGCATGTGTACACAGACAAAGATACAAATAAATAGAATTCCATTAATTTCTCAACTAACTCCTTCACTGTTGCTAAACAAATAAAATACTGCAATGCAAAAGGCATGATGGTTACAGGAGCTGAAGTTCTGGGTTGTTGTTAGTTCTTTTATTTCTCTGGGGATGGGGGGAGAAGAGGAGAGGGTAGTTAAGTACCACGGGAGAAGGAGAAGAGTGTGCAACCAGAAAAGAGCAACACAGGGGTCAAAGCAGAACACTATGGGGAAAAAAAGGGACAATATTCCTTCAGAGAGTGCAGTCTCATGTTGATTTCAGCGCCTGGAAACTGTAGGAAAAAGAACTGCCATGGCTGCAGGTCATATTTGAGAATATTTTCAAGAAATTCCCTGTACCTCCGGGTAAAAAAAGCAACACGTGCCAAATGCAAACAGTGGAACAAAGAGATGCAATGCCTGATTGTCAGAATGAAATGTTATGAAAAATCGTCCTCAGAAGGCAATGCCTTTGAAGATGATGATGTGGACATGTCTGAACAATCTGGATCAACTGGTTAGTAAACTTATTTTTGCACCATTCTTATGGAGAGCCTACCATGTCTCACAATATGAATAAATAATTTAGACTGTCATAAATTGATGTTTAGAGTAGAATTCTTATTTATGAATTTCAAAATGTTTGCGTTCAACATATAACTGGCATGCTAGTTTATTGTGGAAGTATTTATCAATTAATGTTACTGTTGGACTTCTCAAACAATTTTTTTTAATTGATCAGTATAATCAAACATCCTAGATGAAGATTTCCTGTTTTAAATTAAAATTTTATAAGGCACTTATGAATTTTAAAATTTAAAAAAATGTTTTTTTAAAGCTGTTTGGTAAATTCCTAGTGATAAGGGTTTAAATAGATTTAGATAATCCTTATAATTTATTAATTATTTTCCCTATAAAACTATTTAAATAAATCAGATCATTTAAACGCTAATACAAACAGCTGCAGTAGGAAGGATCTTCCATTTACAATTTCTTTTAAAGCAATGCACTGAGTAAAACTCTGAGTGAGGGACTTTATTTTACCATTTTGTTTCAGGGTCTAGCTTAGACATAGGGCTTATGAATGTCCATCATCTCCAATACCATTAACTGCAGAGCCATCCGGCTGGTACCACCAGCAATGCTGCAACTGAACATACGTCAGGCAGTACCATACCTTTATCAAAAAAGACTTTCTTCATCATCCAGTAAAATCATGGATGAGTTCATAATCAGGACTGGCAGATTCCAGCAAGTCTCCATAGATGAAAAGATTGCTTGGTTAATTTATGCATCGAATTTTCCCTTTCATCTTGTTCAGAACAAACATTTAATTGACATGGTTCAATCATTACAATCAGGCTACACTCTACTCCACAAAGTAGATATTGCTGTAAGGTTTCTGCATACGGTGTATGAGAAGGAAACTGAACAGTGTTGAGGAAAAACATTGACAGGAAATTCATTAATCTGAGTCTTGATGGGTGAACCAACCTACAAAATGATCCAGTAGTATGTGTGTGTGAGACAACAGATGATGGGGTTGTCTATCTTACAAAAACAACTAATACATCAGGAAATACCCATACAGCAGAATACATAAAAGAAGTAGCAGTAAAAGCTACAACACACTATGAACAAAAATGCAAGCGTCAAGCATATAGCTTTATCACAATGCTGCAAATGTAGCAAGTCAAGAAGAAATCGAGAAGATAATGAAGGGAACCTGAAACTTGTACCATATGGGCTTAGTGCTCATTTGGTGCATCTTTTAGCCAAAGACTTAAGTACAATTCTAGGAATAAAGGAAAGTGTTGCTGAAATTGCAAATTCTTCCCTAACAACCACTTTGCTTCAATTTCACATATGAGAGCAGGAGGATCCAAACTAACTGTTCCCCAAGATGTACAATGATATTCAGTGGTTGACTGGTTTGAGCTATTTATTAAGAACAGGCCTATTCTGATGACAATTTGTGAAGAAAGTCGTGACAAAACAGATGGAACTATCACAGTCAAAATAGTCAACATCAGACTAAAGAGAAATGTGGAAGATATGCTGAAAATACTGAAAGCTTGTACAAACTGCAGAAAGATTGCTTCTGTATTGCTGATGCTGTTGAAATGTAGAAAGAACTTCCAGAGTCATTGAAGAAAGACACCCAAAAAACAACCTGCAGGCAGTAAAAAAAGGGGATGGATCAAGCACTCACTCCACCTCATTTTCTTGCCAATATTCTCAACCCAAAGTATGAGGCTAGATGCCTAGCTGCTGAAGATGCAGCTGCTACAACATGGGCATTACCATCAACCATGCCAACCATAATAAATTTCAGGGCTAGAGGTGAACCATTCAAGCAGTACAAGTTTGCTGATGGTGTTTTAAAGAAAGTCACAGTACTGAACTGGTGGATGTCCCTAGCTAAGCACCCAGAAACAGAGTTTGTTGAAGTAAGTGCTAAACCAGCTTTTGACTGCAGTGACCTCTTCTGCAGGCACAGAAATAATATTTTCTTCATTCAAAGTTGAGAAATCAACTGGGAATTGAAAAGCAGGAAAACTTGTCTATCTCTTCCAGTCTATGAATAAAAACAAAGAGGGAGTGGTGGAGATCCACTAGTTTTAAAAGTTTGAAGGACAGCCTAAGTAATTTAAGAGATGGTTGTCTCATTTTCAAGAGACTTAAGCAAGGTGGATCTTTCACTTAGGCATATTTGAAAAATTTCCCAGGTTGATCTAAATAATCAGTTTAATTCACAGACTACAGTTAATCCCTCTGTGCCTTTATTAAATCATTTAGTTGTAAATATGAAACATGTTTTAATAAGAGAAGTGTATATATCCAAAATATTAAAGGTTGTTTTGTTAATATAAAATTAATTTTATATGCTGCTTTGTGTGTTTAATTAAATTCCAGTTACCATTCTAATGAAGCTTGACAGAAATCATGTGCAAAAAGTTAATTACCAATGACCAATATATCATTCATGATTTTCTAACACACTAAAAATGTACCAGTAATAAGAATCTGAAAATATTAAGCTATATAATTGCTTAAATAAATGTTCATGGTCATAGTGTACCCTCCTAGGTAGCAAAAAGATTGATCAAATCTTGAGTAAAGGCTCTATTTAGCTGTAAATCAAAATGTTTTAATGGTTACAGCAACCAATGAGATTGGATTTTCTTTAGAAAATAACCAAAGTGCAAGTGGAAAAGTTGATTAAAATCAATGAAGTAAAGCAAGACTTTTCATTTGGTGATTTAAATCACTTTGATTTGAAATCAATCCACCCTGTACTAAAGATTGTGAGGCAGTCAGATATTCCAACTGTGATGTGGGCCCAAGTATCAAAGAGATTTCCCAGAGTATACGGATATAAACAGAGCTAAACTACAAAGTAGGTGCAAAAGCATAAATATTGTTCTGATGCCTAAAGAGCTGCCGCCTCGGGACAAACTGGGACGGTGCCCAGGACCCTAAGTAGTTACCAATTTTTTATTTAAAAGTTCTAAATTTATTAAATATTGATATTAAAAGTTTTAAAAGCCGCAAAGTGGAGTTTGGTGCCTATAACAAGAGAGAAAAAGGAGGTTACCAGTCTTATGTTTGCAAAGTATGAGGATCTGGAGAAATAGTTGTCCATAGACTCCTTTCACCTGATCCTCAAACAGGTTTCTTTGCTACAGAAGAACCCGACTGCATATGACAATGGTTCTCAACTAGCGTTACGCAGAGGTGTTCCGGGGGTACATCAGCTTATCTAGATATTTGCCTAGTTTTACAAGAGGCTACATAAAAAGCACTAGCCAAGTCAGTCCAAACTCAAATTTCATACAATGACTTGTTTATACTGCTTGACATGCTATACACTGAAATATAAGTACAATTATATTCCAATCAATGTATTTTATAATTATATGGTAAAAATGAGAAAGTAAGCAATCTTTCAGTAATAGTGTGCTGTGACATTTTTGGATTTTTATGTCTGATTTTGTAAGCCAGTAGTTTTGAAGTGAGGTGAAACTTGGGGGGTACGCAAGACAAAGACTTCTGAAAGGGGTTCAATAATCTGGAAAGGTTGAGAGCCACTGGCATATGACACCTCACCAGAATAACAATGTCAATTCCATTTATTCTGTATTCCTTTTATGGCTATACAATAAGTCAGAGCAAATATCAAAGAGGCATGCTATCATTCAGTTATCTTCAGACATACAGATTATTCATTATTCTCTCTAATTGGTAAAACTAGTGAAATAAGTCTTTCAAGCATATGAACATTTCATGCTGAATATAGATATACCTGACTCAGAATATGCAGATTTTCTTAGAGCACTAATCAGAGTTGTCAAGATGAATATACTGTTTATCCTGGAAAGCAGTTAATTATCTAAAACCTTTTATTTCAATACCTTATGCCAAAAGATTTTTTGAAGTGTTCAGAAGACTATGATAGTAGATTTATACTGAGGTGGCACCCAGATGTCATGATTAAGATGTGCTAAGAGCTGTACAAACACACGATCCCTTCACTGAAAATCTTACAGTCTTATAATTGGTTCAAGGTGAGATAATACATTTCAGAGATTTTTTTTTTTAAACTAAGTTGCCATGAGACATCCATGTTGGAGAACAGGACCAAAGGATGTTATTTTAATTTTATAAACTCAAAACACAGAGCCAGTTAGCACTTACATAGCACTTTTCAAACAGTAGAGTAAATTCAGCATTGGCCTGAACATGTGAAACTATACTGACTTAAATAGTTATGCTCTTCTAAACTAGTAATGAATTTGGCCTACTAATGAATTCTCAGAATGTAATTACTTTTCAAAGTATTATTCCCATTTTATATGGAATGCACAGATGTCAAAGGAGTTCTCTGGGGCAGCACAGTGAAACCAATCACTAAACCAAGATTAAAAAAACGTCCGTGGGACCTAGGGACAGTTGATCAGTCCACTAGACCAGGGATTCTCAACCTTTTTTTTTTTTTTTGTAAGATCTCTCCCCTACCCCCACCCCCACCCCGCACCTCCCCCCAGCGTGCTATAAAACTCCAGGGCCCAGTTTGGGGGGGTAGAGATGCCCTCAGGCATAGGCGTAGTTTGACTTCCATTGGGGTTCGGGGGAGCAAGGGCAAGCGGGGCTCAGGCCAGCTCCGCACGGTGGAGTCCACTGAGGCAACACCACCTTCACCCCGACTCTCCTCAGCAGGCCACCCAGCCTGTCCGGGTTGGGGGGCAACCAAAAATTATACCTCAAAGGGGGTGACTCAGCCCCATGGGGGGAGGGGGGGCACCTAGGCTTTAGGATTCAGTCCCGTGGCTTCTGGCTTCAGCCCCGCATGGGCTCCAGGATGTGGAGCTCCAGGTTTCAGCCCTGGGGCCCCGCAGCCCCCCTGAAACGACTCTCAGACCCCTGGTTAAAAGCCACTGCACTACACCACACTAGAACATGAAATTCACCAGTTAAAAAGCTTTTAAAACTAAATGGTTTAAAATAAAGTTGGCAATAGCATCTTCCTACCTCTATATAACGGATATGACAGAAACAGTCCCGGGTAATTTTATAAATGGAAGAACAGAAAGACTCTCTTCCATTCCCTTTCTTATTTTCAATACCAAAAAAGAGAGCATGCCCAAATACAAGCAATTACATTTTGGGGGGGAGGAAGGGGGTCGGGAGGAAGAGGTGAAGCTATATTACAGCAAACAGCAAGAAACTTTCTTAGTTGATTGTTTGGGCTATTCTGACATACCCACATCTCTGATAAAGTTCTGCGGCCTGTGTCCTGTATCCACAAAGTGTTGACAATAATCATTGTGAGGATTTAAGCTCTGGGTTCCCTATAGAAAAAAGGAACAAAAAGGGAGAGAGATGATTCAGGCCATGCACATTTCCAACTGATTTTACATACCACACGGCGAAAAGTTTCTAGCTTACAAAATACTGTTCTGCCTCTTCCTCAACATATCATTCTATACCAGTGGTTCTCAAACTTTTGTACTGGTGACCCCTTTCACATAGCAAGCCTCTGAGTGCGACCCCCCTTATAAATTAAAAACAGTTTCTATATATTTAACACCACCATTATAAATGCTAGATGCAAAGTGGGGTTTGGAGTGGAGGCTGATAGCTCACGACTCCCCATGTAAGAACCTCGCAACCCCCAGTTTGAGAACCCCTGTTCTACACTGTAAAGATTCCACAATACATAAGTTATGTATTACTATAAGTTTTAGCCACTGGCACACGTTCACTGTACTATGGTTTGCTGCAAGCCTGAAACAGGAGAAAAATAGAACAGGCTGATAACCTGCACTCTTGAGTCAGATATTGGCCAAGTGATTCATGAATAATTTAAAGGCCAAGTGTTAATTTCATGTCATCCATAAAGACCCTTCATTAACCTTGTAATCAGAGGCATAAGTTCATCCCATAAAATATTTCAAACCTCTTCAGTTGTCGAGACAGCTTAATGCAACCACATGATGGGAGCGCAATGATTGCAAGGTGCAAAGGTAGCTTACCTTCAGAAAGGTACTGGAATCTTTGTAAATCTCTTCTTCATAGGGCAGGTTCTCTTCATCTTGATGCAGCTCTACTTCATCCTTTGGAATAAAGCAGATTTTATATGCATGTAGGCACATGCTGTTTCTCTCTTCATTATGACTCCGCTTCTTAATGAAGGAAGAAGTGGGCTGTCTATGAATATAAGCCTCCTGCAACAGTAGATCATGAATGTTTCCAATGCCAGTTTCGGAAAAGAAATTTAACTGACATGTTGCCAAAAAGGGCACTCTTTCTCTCATTACTAATTAGCTTGGGTTACCAACAAGACCTTGAAAATAAGTAACAAGATAAGCAGCATTTATAAAGCACCATAAATATATGTGGTGCTTTACACAGCACAAAATCATACATGCACTGTCCTGAAGAGTTTACACTCCCTTTTTATCTATACACACTAAAGTAATTTTTTGTGCAGGGGAAACTGGAAAGCTTCAGTAATTCAAACTCCCCCTTGTGAGTTACTGCCCATGCATTAACGAGTCACCACAGTCCATCATACAAGCCAACACATATCTTTAAAAAATGCCTAACCAACAAACAACTCAAAGCTTTTACAAAAAGGGTGACTGGCTAACTGTGAATCAAGAGAGAATGCCACCTTTAAAGAACTGCAAGAAATTTTCTTTCCCTGTAAAGGTAATCATCACGTATGCATGCTCCCACTCAAGACTACAAAACTAGAAGGATGCCAATCTGGTACATTCACAATCTAAAGTACAACAGTGTCCAGAGCAGAAGTCAGTTCTGCTCAGTGTATCACTCTCAGCATATTACTTGTGAACACAAGCTCCTGTCACCTGCCCTGTTTAAACCAAATAGGTTTATCGTGCATCTTCAGAGTAACTACACTGGGAGAAAATACAGGATAGTCAACCCTCTCTTTAGTTTCATATAATAATTGAAAACATACAATAAGGGAAAATGGTTAATTTTTTGGTCTTAAAAACAAAAATGGGCCTATTACAGAAATTCACTGGGACAGTTGTTAAATCTTTGAACCTGGGTATCCCTCACCAATTTCCCCCCAGAAGTTATGCCCCTCTTCCCCTGTCCCCAATCTCTTGATTTTCTGTAGTTATTTAAGCCCCATGTCAATGGTGGTCTGCTCACCTAAAGTTGATTGTGGGGTCTAGGCCTTAGATTGCAAGCTCCCCTTGGGAGCAAGGAATGTTTAATTTTTTTGTACATATGGTTTGCCGAGGCAATGGGACCCCCAAACTGATTAGCTTCTATAGCAATACAAATAGTAAAATAGGCTACAGCAGCTAGTAGCAAGTAGAAGTAGAATCGTGTGATCTATCAGCAGTTCACAGAACACAATTTGAGAAATGCCAATATAAAAATACCTCTCTATTCCTTAAGCCTAGCAGTTAATTTTTTTAAAATGGCACAGAAGAGAAAAAATATCATTGCTACAGACAGGATTTCTGAAACGACAACTCCTGAAACACAAAAAAAACCTGACTTTGTATTCAAAAAATAGAAGTTGCTCTTTATTTACTTTTACTTCAGTAATGTTAATATGGCAACTAGACATTAGTGAATTATCTACATTACTAGCTAAGGCTCTTCTATCTTAAGCAATGTGATTTCAGTATCAGAAATTCCCAAGTGTCTGGGTGGGGCAATGATTTAGTGCACTACTTCTCATTTCTGAAAAGCTAGGCTCAACCTTGTTTTAGATAACACAATAAGCTTTTTAGTCTCTATTATTCACTTGGCAGATTTTTGTCTGTATAACAAAACCACAACATAATTCGGCATTATTAGCCATCTATGATCACTATAGCTCTCGGAGTATTGCAGGTCCAGACTGCAGTGAGAGATAATCAGGAAAACTTGAATCAGTACTATGGCAAATCAATCTATAACAGGTTTATTAGTGTCATCCCCAAGAGGAATATTCAGTCTAGTGCACAGACATTTTTTTAGAAGGAGTACTTTAACTTTTACATTTAATAGGGATTCAGGCTTAGACCAATGAGCTTGTAAGACTAGACTAAATTAGTAAATTTAACGTGCTCAAGCTAACAATGAAAAATATTAAGCAAAAACAAAGGCCAAAGTTTTATTAGATAAATATCTCCCTGCCCATTAGAAAAATTGCAGCATCTATACAAGACAGTACATTGCTCCATTATAGTGGTTCTATTGGTAATTTCAAGATTCTCATGTTAATAATTAAACATTATACAGGTCCCAAGGATTAGGCTTTATTCGAGTACTTAGCTATTTTCTAAATGCAGCAATACTGTTACAGATTGGTCACCCATTTTAAAAGCAACAGGCTGATTAAGGGTATGTTTTTATGTATTTTTTTCAGATGGTACTGATAATCTCAGTGTATGAATTCTATGTGATTTGGTCACGTAAATATTTTAGAGAGAAATCAATTCAGTTTAACAGAACATACAATAAATAATTGATAATGTCTATATAGATTTGTCAGTTTGTTTTATTCCAATGATACATTCACTGAACGGAGCAAAGAAAGCAAAAATAAAATAAAGTAAACTAAGGTGAGCCCTTGGCATATTTAAAGTATTTTCTTCAGGACATATAGTTAGCTTACTGTACATACATAGATGAACATTAAGCAATTGTTTTAGTGCCTCTCCCAATTCCAATGTTATTTATTATTTTTGTGCACCCAAAAGTACACTAAGCATCTCACAAATCAAACAACATATATTTATTTGACATAATGCAGTGAGGGTCATCGAAAAATAAGGAAAAGGGAGAAGGACAATGGTGACAAGAATAAGATCACAGCTAATCAGTAAGATGCACATATCTTGATAGTCATTTTTTGGCTTAACCTTTCTCTATCCATCATTTCTCTGATGTGTCAGACGTGAATTTTTAGGAAACACTTAAATGAAGTGAAGGAAGTAGGCTGCCACATACGTTTGGGGTAGGTGTCCCAAGAATAAGGGGGAGCATGGAAGACCACTTTTAACCACCATTTCCTTTATAAAAATATAATCATCCCTGACTTCTCCTAATGTCTTGTTATCACCTTAAACAAGTGGCCCCAGTTCGCCGTTCCCAACCAATGGGAGCTGCAGGAAGCGGCGTGGGCCGGTCCCCGCGAGGGGCTTACCCTGAACAAGCCGCGAACCAAGTTTGGGAACCACTGCCTTAAACAAAACATAGGCTAAAAACACTCCAACAAACTCTCTCTTTTGCAATTGCTGAACATTCATCCTTCCTCTCATTCAGCCCATACGGTATGGGTCATCTTCAACTCTCTTACCTCACCCCAAACTAATCCTGACACTTTTAAAATTCAATCTATTTTGCTTGTACTACAAAATATTTGTTCTTGGCCAGCAACTCTCTTCCCTTTTTGGTAACTGCAACCTCTTTCTCTTTGGCCTCTCAACATATAGATCACACAATTTCATTTCATACAACTTACTAGTAACATGTTCCTGGCCAATTCCTCTGACTACATCACACCTTTCTTTGAATCTGTCTACTGGTTTGCTCACCCTTTACCACCATACTCACAGGATGGATAAAAATCAATTATTTAAAAAAAAAATCAAATATTTTTTATTTAAATCAGATTTTTTTGATAAAATGCTTTTTGAGGAAAAAGCATATCTAAAGATAGTTTTAATTAAGATACATTATAGCTCAAAGATACCTCATCATGGAATAGGGATTATAAATTTTAATTCTATAGTATGAGACAATATAGTCATGTAATGTTTAAGAAAAGAAGAGAGGAGACTAAGGGGGGATATGATAGAGGTTTATAAACTCATGAGTTGTGTGGAGAAAGTGAGAAAGTGAATAAGGAAAAGACATTTACTTGTTCCCATAATATAAGAACTAGGGACCACCAAATGAAATTAATGGGCAGCAGGTTTAAAACAAATAAAAGGAAGTTCTTCTTCACACAGTGCACAGTCAACCTGTGGAACTCCTTGCCTGAGGAGGTTGTGAAGGCTAGGACTATAAAAGAGTTTAAAAAAGAACTAGATAAATTCATGGAGATTAAGTCCATTCATGGCTATTAGCCAGGCTAGGTAAGGAATGGTGTCCCCTAGCCTGTTTGTCAGAGGGTAGAGATGGATAGCAGGAGAGAGATCAGTTGATAATTACCTGTTAGGTTCACTCCCTCTGGGACACCTGGCATTGGTCACTGTCAGTAGACAGAATACTGCGCTGGATGTACCTTTGGTCTGACCCAGTATGGCCATTCTTATGTTCTTATGTAAAAGTTTTGTAAACGAGTTCCAATAGTTCATGGATTAGGGACCCAATCTTATGGGGTTCCACAAGCTTCTGTATAGATTATTTAGGTTAATCTTTCTATCTACCCAATGGGGCTCAGTCTAGAAGATACCATCAGAGATGCTTAGTTTTGCAGTTCTCAAACTGTGGATTTGTGTCTCCAGAGGTAACGTGCTTGTTAACAGAAAAAATGTTTTTAAATAAATAAATATATTGAGGTGAGAAATAACAGACCTCAACTCTACTGTCCCTCTGCATATCTGTGTACACAGAGTCAATCCCTTACCTCTCTCTAAAAGTATAAAGTTTCAGAAAGTTGGGGGCGGAATAGATCTGGACAAGAAGAAGTCTAGAGATAAATGTGAGAAGCGAGGGACACCTGCTTGTTTTGTTAAAATAATATACGTTTGCTGCTGAAGAAAAAAATCCAGAATTATTTAATTAAAACAACAACATTAAGTAAACAATTTAAATGTCTGTCTGGTGATGTTCTCCTCCTAATACAGCATGGCAAGAAAATCCTCCAAATATTAATGATTAACCTGTTGAATTGGAGATAGTTCACCTCCCAATGACTTCAGAAATATCTGCTTCAATTACCTTTGGTAAATGAAATAACCAAACAATCATTCATTTTCTGATATAGCTGTAAAACTAATCTGAAAAGTTTTCAAAATAAATCACTTTAAAAATGTATACTATGTACCTTCTAAAAATGAAACCTACATCTATCTCTGAGTTATGAAGAATATGTATTATTAAGGTTATAACAACGAACAACAATGCATTTTTATATACAAAACCATGATTAAATCGAGTCTTCCAACTAGCGATTTAAAACAAATCCACCCTGCATATTTGTCTGTGCTGTCAAGGCCCTCTGTAACTCTGCCCTTCCACATCTATTCAAACTTGTCTCTTCCAACACCACCCATATTCTCACTGTAATCGTGCCCATATTCTAACGACTTCCATGAGAAAAATAATTTAAATTTCAGATGTTACCATATACTGAGACTAGAACCATGTACAACTGCATCAAAGGGGTTCTCATCATCACCTAAGCTTCCTTGCTAGCTCAAAGACCCATGGAAGACACCTAATCATTAAATATATATGTTAAACACCCCTACATGAGGCATATCAATAGCACTGATACCAGTCAGCTCTGTGTTCTTGGGGAACCAGGGTGCAGTATCCAGCCTCATGAAGGCCCCCACCCCCACACCACCCTCCAGCCTCTGCTTGAACCAAAACCGATCAGAAGAAAGACTTACAGAAAGCAATGAAAAGGCGGTGGAAGACAAACCCCTCCTGACAAGGGAGACAGGATTAAAGCAACTCCCCCTAGCCTCATCTGCATCAAAAATGGGACAGGGAGGCATCTCCATTAGCATACAGAATGGAGAACAGATTTCAAGGCAAGAACCACACTGAATTCTGGGACCAGAAAAGCAGGGAAGCACTGTATCATTGGGGATCTCTGCTCCAGATGTTAATGAATTTATGCCTGCACACACCCAGCTCAGCAGTTATCAGACCAATTTTAGTAATGAATCCTTGACTGATATCCAAAATACTGTAGCTGCTTAATTGCACTGTGAGCTCCCTTGACGGAACACCACCCAAAGCCAGGAATGATCAGTTCCTATTATCTAGCCTAAAGAAAACCCTTGAGTTATCAGTTTACCCATAAACAAATCCAGTGTTCTCCCTTGAACCATTGTTGTTTCCCTACAAAAAACCCTACCCACGCTCAAGTAAGTGTTCTGATGCCTAGATCCAAACTCTGCATCAGTTCCACTGGGATTTCAGCTTCTCCTGACTGATTGAGCGGGGGGCTCTGCCTGTCTCCAGCACTCAGGACCCTGAGCTACCACCATCACCTGGGAACCCCGACCAGTTCAAGCTTCATAGAGTGGTGAGACCCCAGCTCTCTCTCTGTTTTCTTCTCTACCTCAGGTATATAATAATGTAACTGTTACATTTGTTTAGACTCTCTGTGTGTGGTTATTATTACACCTCTATCTCGATATAACGCTGTCCTTGGGAGCCAAAAAATCTTACCGCGTTATAGGTGAAACCGGGTTATATTGAACTTGCTTTGATCCACCGGAGTGCGCAGCAGCCCCCCCCCTCCCACCCCGGAGCACTGCTTTACCGCGTTATATCTGAATTTGTGTTATATCGGGCCGCGTTATATCGAGGTAGAGGTGTATTATTCAATAAATAACTTTTATGGTTAAGCTGGTTGCTTCTCTCCCTCTCTCTCTGAACTTTACTCTTTTGTGTTTTTGGCTTCCTCATTTACTGTGCAGCAACGTTCCTCTTACCTAAGCTAAAGATCCCTATAGCGCCCAAACATACTGTGGGGTTTGCTCATCAAGTAGGTTACTACCAGAACAATTGTAGCATGAAAGTGGGGATAGGGACGTGCTGAACCTATGACATATGAGGGTGGCAGCTTGCAAGTGCTGCTTGACCCAGACTACTGAGTCCAGGGGCATATAAGGGTGGCAACCTGGAAGTGCTGTTTAACCCAGCCTGCTCAGGCTTACTCTATTCTGGTACAGTACCTATGGCATATAAGGGTGGCAGCTTGGAAATCGTACTGGACCCAGCCCACTGAGTCATGGGGCATATAAGGGGTCAGCTTGACAGTACTGATGGACTTGGTGTGTGCGTGCATCTGATTCTGGGGCTGGAGGAATCCAGCCCTGGGAAACCTAGGTCCTGCAGGATAGGTCCATTGGGAGGGGACTTGCAAAGGGAAAAGTAGGGCTCCATATGAAAACACAAGTGACAAGCAGTACATGGATAGATATAGACATCCCCCAAACCCCCCCCGGGAAGAGTAACCCTAATAAATGAGCGTACCACCAAGTAACGGGCAAATCTGGTAACAGCATGAAATATAACACCGCTCTACAGCCAAAATGTTTCTGAAATAAATGTAGTCAAGCTTTACTAATTCTGAGTCACTGAGAACGAAAATGATGCTTAAAATTGTTGATTGGCTCTAGTTTTCAAGATATGCTATTGGGTCAGTATATACGACCCTTGACTTGGGAATGGCGGAGGATAAGTGAGTTATAAAGGGAAGGGATTTCAATTTAAACCAGAAATGACTAAAATACATCTTTGACTGGATTTATGAATAAATCTATGACTGGGTTTGGACAGTACTTGCTTTTTAGGCAAAACAATGAATGATGCAATCTGAAGCTGGTATTGCATCATCCATGATATGAATTGCATCATGTTATTCCTAGAAGTCATGGATGATGCAATCATAACGAAGCTTACATCGCTCTGCTGAACAAATTGCCCTATATCAGCTCTAGAAATCATACAGTGTCGTGCTCTCTTATTTGTCAGTGTTTGATTTTGCGAATGGACACATTTCTGTTTAGCCAAAGTGAGCAGAGATGCCTCGTACTTGTGTGAACAGTGCAGATAACTTCTGCTATGTTTGTGGTGTGGTGAAGTGACTTTTGCATCACAAAAACGCTGTATAACCACTATGGTTAAGAAAGCCTATCACCTTCATTTTGGCTGCAAAATTGGAGATCAGGACAAGAGGTGGGCCCCACACATATGCTGCAACACTTGTGCAACAAATCTTCGCCAGTGGTTGAACAGGAAAAGGAAATCTATGCCTTTTGTGGTGCCAATGATTTGAAGAGAGCCAACAGATCGTACCAGCAGTTGTTACTTCTGCATGGTGCCTCCAGTTGGGAAAGGTGTGTCAAAGAAGAAAAAGTGGACTGTGCATTATCCAAACATTCCATCAGCTATACGCCCAGTACCCCACGGAGAAGGACTGCCGGTTCCTGATGCACCAGAATCATTCTCATTTGAGTCAGACGAGGAAGAGGATGAAACTTCTGGTCCTGAACCATCAATGTCACAGGACCCACATTTTCTCCCATCCTCCTCCTCTGAACCACACCTCATAAGACAAGGTGAACTGAATGACCTTGTCAGGGATTTGGAACTACCCAAGAGTAAGGCAGAGCTGTTGGGCTCCAGACTACAGCAGTGGAATCTCCTGGCAGGTGATGTTAGGGTTTCCATGTTCCGTAACCGTCAAAAGGATCTTGTCCCATTCTTCTTCATGGAAGGTGATCTTGTAGCCTGCAACAACATCGATGGTGTGATGGCAGCCCTCAACATCGTTCACGATCCAGATG
The DNA here is from genome assembly GCF_027887155.1 of Malaclemys terrapin pileata. Taxonomy (NCBI): domain Eukaryota; kingdom Metazoa; phylum Chordata; order Testudines; family Emydidae; genus Malaclemys; species Malaclemys terrapin. The sequence continues at coordinate 101,620,368 of NC_071509.1, read as the reverse complement.
AGTGGAGACTGTTCATTGATTCACCGAAGACGAGTCTTAAAGCTGTTTTACTGCATAATGGCAATGTTTTGCCATCAATTCCAGTTGGTCATGCAGTCCATCTGAAGGAAACCTATGACAACATGAAACAACTTTTGAGGTGCATAAACTATGACCAACATCAGTGGCAGCTTTGCGGCGATCTGAAGGTTGTTGCTCTCTTGCTTGGTCTGCAGACTGGATACACAAAGTATTGCTGTTTTCTCTGCGAATGGGATAGTCGTGCAAGAGATTTCCACTATATCAAGAAAGACTGGCCACTCCGACAGTCATAGGAGCCTGGGAGGAAAAGTGTTCAGCATCCACCACTTGTTGAATCAAGGAAGATTTTGTTACCACCCTTACACATCAAGCTGGGTCTGATGAAGAACTTTGTCAAGGCCATTGACAAAACACAAGCAGCTTTCAAGTACCTCCATGGAAAATTTCCAAGGTTAAGTGAAGCTAAGATAAAGGAAGGTGTCTTTGTTGGTCCTCAGATTTGTGAACTTCTTCGAGATAGTGCATGGTCAAATGCATCGCGTGGCAAGGCAAAGACGGCATGGTAGTGCCAGTTAGTGGCAATACATTTTCTCGGAAACAACAAGGCAGACAACTACAGGTTGTTGGTGGAAAACCTCCTCAAGGCATACAAAAGCCTTGGTTGCAACATGTCTCTAAAGATACATTTTTTGCACTCTCATCTAGATTTTTTTCCACCGAACTGCGGAGCAGTGAGCGACAAGCATGGCGAGCGATTTCACCAGGACATTGCAACAATGGAGAAACGCTATCAGGGCAAATGGAGCCCATCAATGCTTGCAGATTATTGCTGGACAGTGACAAGAGATGCTCCATTTAATGAATACAAGAGACAAGCCAAGAAGCGCTGAGTAGACACTGAATAGGACTAAACTATGTACAGAATTGTTTTTTGCCTTTTGTTTCATAATAAATTTTATTTATATAACCCTTTTGCTGATTTTTAAAAAGTGTTACATAAACAGGACAGGTCATCATGTAAAGCAACCATAAACACATGAAAAGACCTAGGTTTACAATTTATGATTAAAACTCTACTATCTACACAATATACATAGACATAAAATGTAAAAACTTAAATATCTTAGAAACAGTAGCCAGTTGTTTTAATTGTCATATTTGAATTCAGCACATCAAAATACATAAATAGCACATTTTCTCTCTGAAGCAGACGACTTCTCAAAAATTGTAGACCAGTGTAATCTAACCGTTTTAGTGACTGACTTTCTGAAATAAGTTTCCCACAAACTAATATTTTATCATTCAGCACAGAAAGTTCACCACTTTAAAAAAATGTCTGTTTCTTGGACTGTCTTTTTACCTTATATTCTTCAATTTCTTCTTCATCAGCCTCTCCCTCATCTGGATATTTCCGTTTTGCATTTGGTGCTAAAGTATCATAAGAAGCCCTAAAAACATATAGGAAAGTCATAGATTTAAAGCAATTTCTCTTCTTCACTACATTAGAACATATTTCACAATCTGGGATCTGCAAAGGGTGCATATTGGTTTCTGAATTGAATTTTAAGAGCCTGGTTTTAATCTAGAGCCTAAAATGGCTTGGGACCGGCTTCTCTCATAATGCCATACTGTGGCAGCTTTCTGACAAAAGAACTCTTTTAAAGAGCAACAGAGGGTCCTGTGGTCTTTTAAAGAGTTCTATCTTATTTTCTTAATTGTTTATATTGTTAGAACCGTAAAACAACACATTTACTTTGCAGTGTTCAAACTGGCCGGACCCTAATGGTCAGATTATTAGGTCACTTGAAGCAGTGTAAATCCAGTAATCATTCCTACTGAAGTCAGAATTTCATCAGTGTAAATCTGGGGTAATTGAAATTAGTTTTTGTCTCCAAGGATTAGTTTGAAGATGGGGGCTAAATCCTGCTTTCCTTACTCAAACAAGCAGTCAATCACATCAAAAGGATTTCTTCTGTGATTATGGTAAGTATGATTTGGCTCCAACATTGTTACAACTTGGTTGGCTAGGGTATTTCTTTTACTATTTCTGTTTTGATGTGTGTTCTACAGTTTTACCTTTTGTTTTTATGGTCCTCCGGGACTGGCTAACAACCACTTCAGTTCAACATCCACCGTTTTACCAAGTGCTACTTAAACAGATCTAACAAAGGCATCTCTCCTACTGAATTAAGAGCTGTTTTAAGGTTTCCCTTTGCAATCACAAGAGGGAAGAATGGAATTCTGTAAACGTAGGAAAAGTATGAACACTACTATAGCAAGGCTATTTTTAGAACAGATAAAGAATCTCAGTAAGACAGTGAGATTTATAACCACAAGCCTGTGATTGTGAATTTTTTCTTAATTCTTATTTTCTGATGCGGACTAACATTTCTTTACTTTTGTTAACCTGGATGGGGAAAAAAATGCTTGTCTTATGAAACTGATCCTGCTCTCTTCTCCCCTTCTTTCAAAAACTATAGTTTTGTGTTGTTGTTTTTTGAGCAAAAACTGATTTCTAACAGAAAACTGCTTCAATACAGACCTGCAGTTTTCTCTCGTTTCAGCGATTTCCCTCTGATCATCTTTGCTGTTCAATACGGCACCAATACTATCCGCACTTTCAGCTCCCAACTGAAGGAAAGGCAATACACATACACACATACATATTCAGGCAAAAAGTACAGCCAAGCAAAAAATAACTGCCACAACAACCTCAAACCCAAGCTAAGCCGGCTAGTTTCTGCACCTGGGAGGCTCCAATCTCTGACCCCTCGCCAGGGCCGGCTCTAGGCACCAGCAAAACAAGCTGGTGCTTGGGGCAGCACATTTTTAGGGGCAGCATGACCGGCACCAGAATGCCACCCCTAAAAATGTGCCCCGGCCGCCCTAGCTCACCTCTGCTGCTGCTGCCACAGCACGCAAAACAGCTGATTCGCGCCCCGCTTCTCCCCCTCTCTCCCTCCTAGGCTTGAGAGCCTGGGGGGAGGAGGCAGGGCTGGGGATTTGGGGAAGGGGCGGAGTTGAGGCGGGGCCGGGGGTGGGGTAATTAAAGAGGGGGGGGGCGGCCAAAATTGTGTTTGCTTTGGGCTGCAAAAATCCTAGAGCCGGCCCTGCCCCTCGCAATAGAACAGTTACTCAGACACTGGCTCCCGGAGCTACGGTCAGCACAAACCAGCAGCGCAGCAGAGTCGGGACGGGGCTTGGGGGCACGGCACGGAGCACGCTGCATTCCCCGCGCCCGCAGCCGGGCGCATCCCACCCCGCCGCCGCCACCCTCGGGACCTAACCAGGGCCCGCGGGGTAATGACGCCACAGGGAGGCGCACTGGGCAAACCTGTACCTGCCATCGCTAGGCCTAGCGCGCCTGCCGCAGCTGCGTGGTCGGGGTCAGAGCAGCTGAGACACACACCCCTCCCCCCGGCCCCCAGAGGTGACTCCCGACGGGAGCTGCTCGCCGGTAGTGCCCTACATTCCCTCATGCCTAATCCGCTACCTGCTGGGCCAGGAGCTGCCGGCGCAGTTTCTGTCGCTCCCTGATCTCCTGCAGCCGGCTGTTCATCGCCATGCAACCAAGGCGGGCTCGCCGCGGGCGCGTCTTTAAAACGTCACTTCCGCTTCCTGCCCTAACTTCTCCGGAGACTCCGCCAGGCCGAGTCCCAAGCGCGCTCACCACGTGACGCAGCCAGTTGCTCTCTGCCCCACCCTGGCGGCCATCTTTGCTCAGGGCAAGAACACTGGGATGCCCGCTCTTCGCCTGTGCAGCTGTGGTGGTTGTGGCTAGACTGTGTTATGTGTCTGTTAGTAAACGGGCGCCAGGGATGGAGGGGCCAAGTGCCCCAGGATGACATGGCCTCATACCAACCACCACCACGGTCTGTCGCTACCTCAGCGTCACTCACCTATCCCTCTGGTGACACCTCCCAGCCCAGAGCCATGTGCGTGCAGCGTAGGCGGTACTTCAATAAGAGCCAGCCAAAATGCACTGTTTGTCTGATTTGTACCGTGCCCGACTTTGTACCACATGTGCTAGCAGGGCCGGCTCCAGGCACCAGCTTACCAAGCAGGTGCTTGGGGCGGCCACTTCGGAGAGGGGCGGCACATCCAGCTGTTCAACGGCAATTCAGTGGACGGTCCCTCACCCCTGCTCGGAGAGAAGGACCTCCTGCTGAATTGCCACTGCAGATCGCGATCGCGGCTTTTTTTTTTTTTTTTTTTTTGGCTGCTTGGGCGGCCCAAACCCTGGATCCAGCCCTGCGTGCTAGTGCACATTATGAAAGTAAACTCTCTTCCTTAGTTTTCACACTCGTGTCCTGTATTTCCTTGCATGGTGTCAAGTATCATGGGGTAGCCGTGTTAGTCTGTATCCACAAAAACAACAAGGAGTCCAGTGGCACCTTAAAGACTAACAGATTTATTTGGGCATACGCTTTCGTGGGTAAAAAACCTCACTTCTTCAGAAAGCGTATGCCCAAATAAATCTGTTAGTCTTTAAGGTGCCACCGGACTCCTTGTTGTATTTCCTTGGCTCTCAGCTGTACCTGTGAGACAGACATGCCATGATTAGGGCCCTACCAAATCCACGCTCCATTTTGGCCAATTTCTTGGTCATGGGATTTTAAAAGTAGTAAATTTTACGATTTCAGATATTTAAATCTGAAATTTCACAGTTTTGTTACTGTGGGGGACCTGACCCAAAAGGGGACCATAGCGGGGGTCACAAGGCTATTGTTGGGGGGGGGGGGTCACAGTATAACCACCGTGTAGGTTACTGCAGTCTGGGGAGGATCCCGGAGGTGAGTCTGACCAGGCCCCAAGAGTGGCCCCTGCAGGGGAAGAGGAAGTCCCATCCCTCCACAGTCTGTCCAGACTAGCATCTGGGGCCCAGCACACAGTAAGAACCCCCAGCTCTGCCCCTCCTCTACACTAGCCAGATTTCACAGGGGAGACTAGATTTCACAAGGGGGAATATCAGATTTCATGGTCCGTGATGCATTTTTCACAGCCATTGATTTGGTAGGGCCCTAGCAATGATATGTCTTACAGTCTCACAAGTCAGCACTAATCCCAGGGTGCAACAACACAAAACTGTCACAATCTGATATCACCACATTGCAATAAAATTTCATATCACAACGCAACTCCCTCACTTCACAGTGCAACTCAAATGTGGAACAATGCAACATTCTCATATTGCAACACAACATCCACATTAAAAATGCAACATTCTATTGCCAAAATTACTGGAAAGTAAATGGACTACCGTGTTCAGCTTTTGCAACAAAGCCATGAACCAGAATCCAATTGTACATGAATCCAGATAATATGCTAGATATATATTTGTATGAAAGTTACTATTTTTAAAAATTAGATTTAAGGATACATGATATGATTACCACCATATGGCTTTCACCATTTGAAATGTGGTACAGTTCCTAACTCTGCTAGGCCTGCCTTCTGCTGTCCTCTTTATCAGTTGCTGCTTTCTCACATCCATTCTCTCCCTGTATAGTTCAATTCCAACAATTGTTGTCAGCTTCTTGCCTCCCCATCCTATCATACCTAATAGCTGAGATTTTTATGCCATATCTGTCTACAAATCTAGGTTCTTATATGGCCCCTATGACCATAGCTTTTAAATGGCTCTGTAACTGAGCAGCATCTGTTGGATAGTGAATCACATCAGTATTTAAATATTGTTAGATACTATTTGTTGGATAGCGAATCACACCAGTATTTTTCAGCCTATTGGGCAAGACTCACAGTTGGCTGTGAAATAACCCCAACTACAGCCTATGATTTGAAGGGAAAATATCAAAAGCAAAATCCTGAAGATAGTAGGGCCTACCAGAAGCAAATAAAGGGAAAGCAAGAAATTCGGCTCCCCCACTCTTCAAGCTGCTGTCACCACCTTCGTACTCCCTCATCTTAACTCTGTTGCAGTGAATCCCTCCCTCCTCTAATCTCAACACAGCTCTATGCTCCCAGGGAAAGTAGCTCTTCAAAATGCTGCAAAGTCAGCTTTATTCAGTTATTCCACATTTTCCAATCCCTGGTTAATCTGAAAAATGGATTTGGAGAGACAAAAGTGTGGAGGGGGAGGGGGAAACAGACTGGTATCTATACTTGAGTATCTATAGAAGCTTTGTAGCCTGAGAAATCTTGAGATGAAAGCCATCACCAGTAATAGATGGAGCTATTTAAGCATATTTTAGATAAAGAAAACAAAATTGATCAAAGAAAATCATTCATGGAAGGTAAAAGAGACCAGACTATAGACTAGGCTGTCTTGTAGTTAGACAAAGGAGAAACAATATGAGAGTAGTGTATGAACTGGATCCTAGTTACCAAATGTTTGGCTGGCTGAAACTGCTTAATGACCCTTAAGTATATCATTTTGGGATAGAATTAATGCCATAAGATGAATGCTTTCCAAGACAACCATGTAAATCTTCATGAAGAAAAAGGCCACTCATCCATCATTTTTTGCTGTATTTGTCCCTGGAGTAGTTAAACATATGGCTTTTTCTTGGGTTCATTCCTGGTTTTAAATTTAAAAGAGAGAGAGAAAAAAAATTAGGTGAAATCCCTTTAAAAACACACAGTTGTAATCTCCCATTCACAGCTGCTGCCAGTACTGACCTTTCAACTGTGTCATTTATATGAAGGTTTTTGTGTAAGGGATAAACATCAGTTCTGCAGAAATGCCCAGTTAGCAAGAATTGAGATGATATTTAATGAGGATTTGATTACCATGAAACTCTGTGTGTGTGTGTGTGTGTGTGTGTGTGTGTGTGTGTGTGTGTGTGTGTGTGTGTGTGTGTGAGAGAGAGAGAGAGTGTGTGTGTGTGTGTGTAAGGAGCAGTTTTCCCATGAATAAATGCAATTTGCAGTATTTTGCAGGAGAGATAATATGTAGGCTAAAATGTCAAGAAAATATTGGGGGAATTCTAAATAATAAACCTAACTTTAAATGTGTAAGCATCATCATATCATGGAGTAATTACACATATTACTTTGCAGGTCTAATGGTGGCTTTTCTTCAAAAGGATGCTGTGACAGATATGGCAATTTCCTGCAACAATCCTCCTGGACAAACCTTATTGAATTAAGTTTAAGTATTTTAGGAGTCCATTGTATTAAAAATGTAAATAGTACTGTGGACTATATGTAACTTCTCTACGAGCCATGACTAATGTAAATCTTAGGAAGTGTTATGAGCTTCATAGGAGTCTTTGAAACAATGTGCTAGCTAGATAAACAAAGTTAAATGGGATTCCCAGAAAACACTTGGGAGGAGGAGAAAGCCACTTCTCACTTCCAGACCCATCCTTTTGATGATGCTGCCTGAGGAGAAATTCACTGTCTGCTGATCATCTGTTTCTTTAGGACCAGACCAGAGACCCAAAGTGGATAAAAGAGTGACTCCCAGATTCATGGGTGTGTTTGTTCTGAGCTAACAGCTATTATGAACTTGTGACTACAGAAAAACCCCTTGGTGATGGATTTTAATGTTCACTGGCCAGAGCCTTGTTGGGAGTCAGTGGGTGATCTCTAGGAAGCTTATTAGTGTGCATGTAGATTCTTTCATTGTTTTTAATATTTTTATGTAATGCTTTTGCCTTAAGAATAAATATGCTTGCTTTGAAAGAGCTGTGTGGTAACTTAACAGTAGCAATTATGCTGTTTATTGCCTCTGAGAAATCAAAGCAGGCCCGCTTAAGCAATCTCTATTGCTGGGGGATTCACAATGTAGTCAGGGAACTGTGCAGCCTGGAAATACCCTGTCAGAAGGGAGAGACACACGTGTCTTTCTTTGCCGTAAGAGAGGAGACAGCAATGGGAAGCCTGAGATTTGATGCCTTTCCTGGATCACAAGGGTGATATACAGGTGTCACGGAGTATTGGGGGACTCAGGGCCCTGCACCCCCGGCTTCCTGCGATTCACCATGACTCTCAGCCAGCCAGTAAAGCAGAAGGTTTATTTGGATGACAGGAATACAGTCCAAGACAGGTCTTGCAGGCACAGACAACAGGGCCCCCCTCAGTTAGGTCCAGCTTGGGGTCCCAGGGCATCCCAGCCCACCCCCCTTTGGGGGGTCAGAGCCATCTCTGCCTCCCAGCCATCTCTCCAGCCTGCTTCCAGCACTCTCCCTTCAGCGACCCCTCCCACAGCCTTTGTTCAGTTTCCCGGCCCCGGAGTCACCTGGCCTCCAACCCCTTCCTGGGTTCTCATGTTACAAGCTCAGGTATGTTCCCTCGGGCAGACTCCCATCCCCCGATGCAGACCATCCTAGTCACACTCCCCTGTCAGCATTCACACACCCCAGCAAGAACAGTCCCAGTTCGTCACATCAGGTACAGTTGCCTTGAGGTATGACAGGTGTGTTACTTGATCCTTGTAAAAGTCCCATGCTCAGAAAGTTCCCACTGTGTGACTGTAAATTTCCCCCTAGATTTTAACTATTTCAGTGCTGCCTAATTTTCAATAACCTTTTTACATATGTACTGCATATTATTGATTGTTAGAAAAAGGTTGGGACAAAATACTTTTCCAGTGGTACTTCAGATAGCAGATACAATACATTAAGTTCCAATGAAGTACCTGTTCTCCCAATGGAATGTAAACAATTGAAACAACATTACCATGCTATACTACCACATGGAGCTTGCAAGTGAGTACAGCAGCAAAAATATTTTAGAAAAAAGAAATGCAAGCACTTTGATTTTTTAAAAATATTTTATGTTACAGTTTGAGAGTAGAACTGTGACTGAGGCAAGTCTCCAGAGTGTGACACAGATGTGGCAGTAATCCTCCTGCAGAGTCCCAGTACTCTTCACTTTGTGAGAAAACAAACAAGAAGCTTTTTGATGCATTACATATGAATTAAACCCAAATCACTTTTAAACATGAGTGGCCCAATGGGCTTCAGGCCTGCATATCTAAAGGGAAATTTGATTCCTGGTTATTTTAGAAATAATAAGTCTTATTCTCAGTTACTTTATTCTTGCACATGTGGTAAGGAGGACGGGGTGTATGGGGGAAGATGGCTTTAAATCATATTTATGCTCCCTGTATTCTGCGCTATGCAGGAGCCTGCCTTGCTTGGTATGTAAATTAGGGCAGCTCTAAATTATGCTCTGTCTCCTATAGTCTCCTATGAACCCTGGGTGCATCTTTGCAACATGCCAACATACCTCTGAGCTGAAGACTGGGAGCTCTTCTCTCTCTCTCTCTCAGTGCTAGTGTTAAAATGACTTTTAAGAATACTTATGTTTTCCTGACTTTTCCTTATCTAGTTTCATTGATTCTAAAGCACTGATCTTTTACACATTGCTTGCATTTTTGTGATGGTTCAAAGGGTGTTCCTTGCAGAATTTTTATAGTGGTTTTTTTCTCTGATTTTTGGTATTTTAACCTTTTATTCATTCTTATTGAATTTATTCCAAATGGTTATACCACAGAAACCTATTTTTGGTCAATTAGCAATTGAAACAAATGGAAGAATGAAACAAGGGTCAATCATGCTTGATTCAAATGCCTCTGAATAGGCTTCAGTTCTTGGTGCCTTCCTGAGGGAAACTGATGAAACAGTAAGGAAATAAAAATTGTCACAGTAATTCTAACTCATTTTAATCTTTGTTCTCCCCAAATAGATCAATTGTTCCTACACTTGTCAGACCAGAAAATGTGAAAGCAAGATCTGGAGAATAGCAGTATTTAGTTTTCTGTTATAACCAAAGACAGTGTTCTTTTACCATGCAGTATTCTAATGTGGTGCCAGATGTTACTCCATGGTTCTATAGTACCAGCTGTTATTCTGGGTATTTGATGTCAACAATTTGATGCAGAGCAAATCTAAAACTGAGACAAGGAAATTATAGCAGTATGGATTAATGCAGAAAAATAATATTTTCACTCATTAACTTTTCTCAAGGAGATGGAGATTTCATACTACTATACCTCTGAATTCTATAAGATGATTTAATATCTCCCTTAGTGACTAAGTTACTACTTATACCATCCCATCTATGGTAAAATAAATGCTATTTCAAACTACTGTATACTTTGCTAGTACTGTTGGCTGTAATGAATACAGGAGAAGTCCCTACACAGTAAAAAAAATCACTTCCTCTTGCATATATGGACTTCCACAAATATATATAGCTATGATGAAGGAGAAGTTTGTATGAGACTGCATGCTATTTTTAGAGCTGGTTGGTAAGACAAGCTAGTTTTAATGCTATTCTAAAGGCTGTGGAAAATAGAAGGTCATGTTATGTATCTGTACTGCTTTAAAATAAAAAGTTAATATTATTGCAAAATGCTGTTTGCCCTTTCCTCTTCTTTTGTATGTGGTGCCATTAGGCATTCTGAGGTATCTACATTATATGCATGTTGTAGTCAGTTATTTTCTATTAATAAATATTGGGCCAAAATAGGCCAATCTGAAGCCAAAGGAAACTGCATTTACGCAAACTTCACAGCACAATTCAGCCTATGGCTTTGGTTTTGACAACTAACCTTGGAGTATATTGTTTATAGTGCTGGATGCAGAGAATAAGGGCATGACTCCCTGTTGCTCTTCACCTTTTACTCCTGAGGGCATTCTGCTCCAAAAAATTAAAAATTCTGCGCCAAAAAAATAAAAATTCTGCATACAATATTTTAAAATTCTACAAAATTCTGCACATTTTAATTGTCAAATAAATGTGGAGGCTCCAGAATGACATTGGAGAGCACAGGCCACGCTGCACAGAGGTGGGAGATTGCTGTGCCGCTCCCACCCCCCCATCCCACCCCCGGGGACACGGACACAGTGGTGAGGCCGCACCCAACCCTGATACAGCACAAGGACCGGGCCTGCTCCAAAACACCCCAGGGCCCTGCGCCTCTGATCCAGGTGCACCAGGTGTGGGCAGGCAGGCTCAGCAAGGCAGGATCCATGTGTGGAGGGGCTTAGTGGACAGGGGATCCAGGTGTGGGTTGAGAGGGTTCTGTGTGGGGCAATCTGGGTGTGGGCGGCTCAGTGGGGGATCCTGTGAGAGGGGAATCTGGATGTACAGGGGCATGTTGGGGGGTTCTAGGTGCAACAGTAATGGGAATCTGCAGGGGGTCCATGTGAAGCATCAATTAAATGGTTGGGGCTCAGTTGGGGGGGTCTGAGTGTGGGGCAGATAGAGCTCGGCAGGTGGATAAGGGAGGTGGGGAGGCTGAGTGGGGGGTCCAGATGCAGCTGATTGGGGCTTGGTGGGGTGGGAATCCTGGTGTGGGTGGCTCGTCGGGGTGGTCCAGGTGCAGGGGAAGTGGGGCTCATTGAGGGGAGGGTTCTGAGTGTGTGGGAGGGTGAGACTCGGTGGGAGGGTCTGGGTATGAGGGTGTCTGGATACGAGGGATATGAGGGGTTGGGCGGATGGCAGAGGAGCTCCCAGTACAGGGATCCCTCCCAGGAGCAATGGGTGTAGGAAGCGGGGGTGAGGGGTGGAGTTTGCAGAGCTTCCTTCATCTGGGGGAGAAATCTGGTGGTGGGTCTGACCCAGCCCTGGATGCCATGCAAAGGAAGAGGAAGTACCGTCCTCCCAGCCCAGCCAGGACTAGCAGCTGAGGCTGGCACAGGGTAGGAGTCACCAGCTGGGTCTTTCCCAGTCCTGCTACCTGCCCCACAATGATTTACCTTTCCGCCTGCTGCCCAAAACATACTGCTGGGGAGGGTCACATGACCGCTCTTGTGGCTTACCTTTGCTTTCTGCAGGGAAGCAAAGAAATCTGTGGGGGTCATAAATTCTGCACATGTGCAGTGGCACAGAATTCCCCCAGGAGTAACCTTTTGTAATTTACACTGGTACAAAATGAGTGCCCAGTGGATATAAAACACTTCTAAACAAGAATGGTAGCATTTTACATCCAGTTGGCATTCACGTTGCCCTGATGTAAATTACTATGCAAGGTGCAGGGCAACACAGAACCAGGTCCAATGTATTGGGTTAATAAATCACTGCTATTTCACTCTGCACTGGCGTAAATTACTATACGAGGTGCAGAGGATCATGCATAAGCTCTTGTCTTAATAAAACACTATCTCAGTTCAACCCTCCTTCCCTTTGCAAAGCCAAAACTAAATTATGCCCAATTAAATGCTCAATTAAATTGCTAAATTAAGACCACTGAATGATCAAATAGATGCAATGGATGGAATGCCATCTTTTATCTCAAATCAAAGAAAGAGAAAATGGTCTAGTATGATTTGAGCACAGGACTAGCACTCAGAAAGTCTGGGTTTTATTCCTGGATGTCTCAAATACTTCACATATGACTTTAGACAAGTCAAAAAAATCCAATTTTGATTAGGCCACTAGATTGTAATACCCTAACTCACATAAGATCCTACTCCATGTGAAGACAATCGGACTATTCACAGAGATACTAACTAATGTGAGTAAGGGTATTACAATCTGACACTGTCCTCATCATCACTGTAGTATATTGCATACACATTATACAACAATCACATCCAGCTAGCTTGTAAAAAGTCCATCAATGCTATGTTGCAAATATTTTAATAAGCAGCTCCCACAAAAATGTTCCCTCTTCTGATAAACCCAAAGTACCATGTGAATTAAGTCACAATCCTCCGTCCAAAAGTACTGTCATATTTTAACCAAAAATGTACTACAAGTCCGCAAGAGTCCACTTCAGCGCATCACTTGGGACGTGAACATTAATGGCTCCATGCTATGCTCTGTGAGGATGAGTTAAAAAAATGCATCTAGTTTTCTAACTGAAATAGCTGCACATGTTTCAAAAACTAGCATGCTGGAGTGCTTTGTGTTGAAGCCAGATGGATGTTGTATTGAATCTAGCCCTGTATTTATTTCTTTCACACTTTAAATACTTTGGGTCAAATTCAGCTCTCAGTAATGCAGATGCAATTCTAGACTAACTGCATTGACTCCACAGTTTGATGGAGTTACTCATTGTAACTTAGAGCAGAATTTGGTCCATTTTCCTCAAAGGCAGTATAAACATAATTGCATAACATCTGCTGGCTTTATTATTTTAATTTTAGAAGCTACAAAAAAATGTATGCTCCAAATATCAAAGAGACATATTTTCATTCGCCTCGGTGTGCACTGACTTATAGATGTAAATCCATGAACAGTACGATGAGAAAACATTTCATGTATAATTTTTTCTCTATCTCTGTTTTACACAAAATATATTTATTTTATACTGCCAATTATATTGTGTCCTGTCATGCTTATGATTTGATGTGGTAACATTTTTTATTCTTTAACATACTTTACTTGTGCCATTTCATGGGGCCATACTAGCACTACTTTTCTTCTCCTTATCGCTTTTATTAAATAAATAATAATAATAATAATAAAGTTAGATATACAAAGCTGCACTACCTACTATAATATTCTAAAGCCTTTATATACCAGAAAACTCAACTTTATATAGGACCCTCATATACTCAATACATTTCCTTTGTTTAAACTTGCAATCAATATTATATATTGTATATATTCTTTGTAAATAAAGAGGATTGCATCAAAGAAATACCTGATTCCATCATCAATTTCTCCTAATAGAAAAAAACTGTTATCCTGAATATTGGGTAACCACTTGGGCCAAAAGGGGTACAATTATTACTTATTATTACAAATAGTTTGTCTTTCTGAAGTTTTTACAGTAAGATTGTTCCCAGCCCAGTTTTTTATAATATACTATCTCTGAAGGATCATAGAATCATTGAATCATAGACTTTAAGGTCAGAAGGGACCATTGTGATCATCTAGTCTGACCTTCTGCACAACCCAGGCCACAGAATCTCACCCACCCACTCCTGTATCAAACCCCTAACCTATGTCTGAGCTACTGAAGTCCTCAAATCGTGGTTTAAAGACTTCAAGGTGCAGAGAATCCTCCAGCAAGTGACCCATGCCCCACGCTGCAGAGGAAGGTGAAAAATCCCCAATCTGCTCTGGAGGAAAATTCCTTCCCGAACCCAAATATGGCAATCAGCTAAACCCTGAACATGTGGCAAGACTCATCAGCCAGACACCCAGGAAAGAATTCTCTGTAGTAACTCAGATCCCACCCCCTATAACATCCCATCACAGGCCATTGAGCATATTTACCGCTAATAGTCAAAGATCAATTAATTGCCAAAATTAGGCTATCCCATCATACCATCCCCTCCATAAACTTATCAAGCTTAGTCTTGAAGCCAGATATGTCTTTTGCCCCCACTACTCCCCTTGGAAGGCTGTTCCAGAACTTCACTCCTCTGATGGTTAGAAACCTTCGTCTAATTTCAAGTCTAAACTTCCTCATGACCAGTTTATATTCATTTGTTCTTGTGTCCACATTGGTACTGAGATTAAATAGTTCCTCTCTCCCTGGTATTTATCCCTCTGATATATTTATAGAGAGGAATCATATCTCCCCTCAGCCTTCTTTTGGTTAGGTTAAACAGGCCAAGCTCTTTGAGTCTCCTTTCATAAAACAGGTTTTCCATTCCTCGGATCATCCTAGTAACCCTTCTCTGTACCTGTTCCAGTATGAATTCATCCTTCTTAAACACGGGAGACCAGAACTGCACACAGTATTCCAGATGAGGTCTCACCAGTGCTTTGTATAACAGTATTAACACCTCCTTATCTCTACTGGAAATACCTCGCCTGATGCATCCCAAGACCACATTAGCTTTTTTCACGGCCATATCACATTGGCGGCTCATAGTCATCCTGTGATCAACTAATACTCCGAGGTCCTTCTTCTCCTCTGTTACTTCCAACTGATGCGTCCCCAGCTTATAACAAAAATTCTTGTTGTTAATCCCTAAATGCATGACCTTGCACTTTTCACTATTAAATGTCATCCTATTACTATTACTCCAGTTTACAAGTTCATCCAGATCTTCCTGTATGATGTCCCAGTCCTTCTCTGTATTGGCACTACCTCCCAGCTTTGTGTCATCTGCAAATTTTATTAGCGCATACCCACTTTTTGTGCCAAGGTCAGTAATAAAAAGATTAAATAAGACTGGTCCCAAAACCAGTCCCTGAGGAACTCCAGTAGTAACCTCCCTCCAGCCTGACAGTTCATCTTTCATTATGACCAGTTGTAGTCCTTCCTTTAACCAGTTCCTTATCCATCTTTCAATTTTCATATTGATCCCCAACTTTTCCAATTCGGCTAATAATTCCCCATGTGGAACCATATCAAATGCCTTACTTAATTCGAGGTAAATTAGATCCACTGCGTTTCCTTTGTCTAAGAAATCTGTTACCTTCTCAAAGAAGGAGATCAGGTTGGAGATTGATACTAGATTTTAAAATGTAGTCCAAAAATGTTTCAGGTTCAGCCCCAAAATCAGTCTAGTTGTGTCAAAAGTGATGGAACCCTTAACCAGATACAATGTGGTCATTTCAGCTTCACTTTGAATTTGGGGGTTACTTCTGAATCTGAAATTCAAAGCAAAACTCCAGGAGAGAGAAAACCCATGTAAATTTAAACAAAAAAAGTGCAAACATGAAACCTCTGCAAACAGAAACATCAGTCTCATACAGCTCCAGAAATCAGAGATAAGAGAAAAAAATTTAACTCTTGTGCTTTATAATCTTCATTCCAAGTCCTAGTCTAATATGGCAAAACTCACAAAACTTTCCCGAAGGGAAAAATACCGAAAACAGAGAGGTTTTGTGATGTTTAGGGCCATTAAATTTAACAATATATTTTAGCTGACATAGTATTTTGCCGTATCTACATTAGGATTTAATGGTATGTTGTTAGAACATGTCATGGTTTAAAAGTCTAATAAAGACAAGGTAGTATATTCTCTATCGTAAAATTTTATTATATTTAAATATAAATAACCTGCTAAGTTGATCAAAGCTCCCAACCAGGTATTAACTCAATTAGTTTTTTTGTGTGTTGTAGGCAGCAGTGTGACTGGTCTACATTAACCTTTTGAAGCACGTTAGCTAACAAGTTCTAACAGCATAAGTTTTATCCTTGTCTATACAAGGGGTAAAATTTTCAAAAGTGCCCAAGAGATTTACAAGCCTAAGTCCCATTGACTTTCAATTAAACATAGGCTCCTAAGTAACTATTGAGATTTTTAGTTAAGGTTTGTGTGTCAAGGTATTGGTAATACTCATTTCCTTTCTTTATCTCTGAATGGCAGACTATCATCTCAGCCAAGATGACTAGAAATGTAAAGATGAATTAAACTGGAATGGCAAAGGATTTAGCTTTCCACATTGTCATTAGGTTATTGACACTGTTATCAAGAAATATATGGCTTACAGAGGGGCAAAGAGGACTTAGAGAATAGATAAGGAAGGGAGGTCAGTCAGGAGTCAGGAGAGATTTAGGGACAATTAAGTCAACAGTGAAGATTACAAGTAAGCAATGTATCATGGTAGTGACTCTTCCCCCCTTCTGCACCCTCCATTTCCCTGGATATCTCATAGTTTCTGATGAACATTCTCAACATTCTATGACAATGAGGGGGTTCTAAGTGCAAACATCCACTATAGGGCTGAAACAATGCCAGGATTGTTCCAGCTACAAGGGGCTGGTTCAATAGTGCAAGGTCACTTCAGATCCCACCCTGTATACCTTCTTCCCTTTACCCCAAACAATAACCTAGCCTCATTTATTATTATGCTTATAGAACTGCATTTGAGAATTTCAACCAAAATATAAAAAGGAGGCACCAGTATAGGGGACTGTAACAAAGTGCATCTTTGTGCTTGTGTGGGTCTAATACGTTAGTCAACATGAAATGTTTTAACAATTTGTTCAGCTCTGTGCATTTGTAGAATTAAATTAAGTGAAGCACCATGATTATTTATATTTAATGTTAAGTTTTAAAAATACATTATTTTGTGCAGTTTGTGTTAGTTTTTCACACAAAAGATTCAGATAATAAGACAATCAAAAGTAATACCTATGGCTAAATGGGGTAATGCCCCTTTTTATGGTGGTCAAAATACACACATGAGAAGCCCATCTGATTTTAATGAGAGTACTTATGAGTAAGGAAAAGATGATTTGGCTCAGTAACACAGCCAACAATACACTACATTTTTAAACACTAACACTTTTCGGCTAACTAAAACTACAAATAAAACAACACAAAGCATATTTAACCCTAATCCTAACACTTCTTTCCAATAGCAGAGACTTGTATATAGCATCATTTATATTGAGCCTGTTCTCAGTTCTTGGGGGGAGGGAGTATTTGAAAATGCAGCAGCCCTTGGAAGAAAGAACTAAAAAAAAATATATTACTTAAAAAAAAGATTGAACAGCATTGAATAGTCTCCCAGTGCCTCCTGAGATGAGAATTACCATTGCTAATATTACTTGTTGGTAACACAGTGTTTAAATCCTTCAACGAGTGATGAAAACAAAGTCAGACCCCCTGAAGGCAAGTAGAATCAAACTGTTTTTGTCTCCCCCCACCCTTTAAATCAAAGAAATTGTGTTCCTTAAAAACAATAATAAATTCTGGAAGGGGCATATACTATTCTTATCCAGTACCATTACTAATGATTATAGAATGCAGCTGCTTTGACTTTTTTTCTCAAACCTATAAATATGCTTTTCATTTACTATATATTTTGATTGCATTCCCTTTCATATTCCAATTGCCACATGTTTTTAAAAATGTAATTGTCTATGAGGGATTTGTGGTGTGAATATTTAGGATTTAATCTTGAGAAATGCTGAGCACTCATCAATTTCAATGGGAGTTGAGAGTGCAGATGCAGAGCACCTTGCAGAAATGGGGCGTTATGCATTAAGAACACTCTATAGTAGTTCAATTTTCTTCTTTTAGCCTTGGCTAGAAAATGAACGATGGTGGAAAAGAAGAACTGGCAACAGACTGATTTACTTTCAGTTCTAGCGTGGTCAGACTTTATTTTCACAGATTCGTATATTACAAGGCCAGAAGGGAAAATCTCATGTATAACACAGGCCTCAGGTATAACAGGGGCCATAGAACTTCCCTGAAACAATTCTGAGAGCATTTCTTTTACAAAAACATAGGATCTTGATTTAAAAATTGCCAGTAATGGAGAATCCACCATGACCCTTGGCAAATTATTCCAAGGGTTAATTGCCCTCACTGTTAAAAAGGTATGCCTTATTTCCATCTGAATTTGTCTAGCTCAAACTTCCAGCCATAGACTCATGTTATACCCATCTCTGCTAGATTTAAGAGCCCACTGTCAAGTATTTGTTTCCCATATAGTTTCTTACAGATTGTAATCAAATCACCCTTTAAACTTCTCTTTGTTAATCTAAATAGATTAATCTCCTTGAATCTATCACTACAAGGCATATATTCTAATCCTTAAATCATTCCTTCAGGTCTTCTCTGAACCCTCTCCAATTTATCAACATCCTTCTTGACTTGTGGACACCAGAACTGGACAGAGTATTCCAGCAGCAGCTGCATCAGTGCCAAATACAGTGGTAAAATGACCTCTCTACTCCTACTTGAGATTCCCTCCATTTATGCATCTCTAGTAGAGTAGTTGGAAGGCTAGGTGGCCTAGTGGTTAGCATACCTGGTTTTCAGTTTCTTGCCTCCCAGCAGAACCTTCAGTCTAGTTCCTAATACTTATATGTGGCTTATCCTCACCTCAGCATTTTCAGTGTCCTTACGCTCTCCTTACTAGAGGTGAAGGTGGAGTAAAAATGAGGTTTATGCCCCTCTTGCAACAAAGGCAGTTGGTATGGGAGCCTGGGCCATCCCACTCCATCGGGCTCTGAACTAGGGCCCTCCGAGGGTCAATAATATTAGGCACTCTAGATTGTTTCAGAGATGCCAGTGTGGATCAATTCTTACCATCTGTCTCCCCAAAAGTCTTTAAGTCCAATATAAGATAGCAAAAGAAAAGAGAAGACAACTAAACCTTCAGCCCCAACTATGATCAGCAGATAGTCTTCTTCCTCACAGTAAGGCTTCTTTGGCATCCTTGTTCAAGGGTCCTCAGGGTAGGTCTGCCTTCCTCCCCAGCCTTGCCCCTTATGAGTCCTTTTGGCCACAGCATCACACTGATAGCTCTTGTTCAGCTGATTATCCTAAAAAAAATTTCAGAGTTACTTCTACCCTGGATAGGGTCCCGCATCCTGTAAGTATGGCCTACATTCTTTGTTCCTAGATATATACATTTACATTTATCTGTATTAAACCACATATTGTTTGCTTGCACCCAGATTATCCCGACAATCCAGATCGCTCTGTATCAGTGACCTGTCCTCTTCATTATTTACCATTCCCCCAATTTTGTGTCATCTGCAAACTTTATCAGTAATGATTTTGTGTGCCATTGATAAAAATGTTAAATAGCATAGGGACAAGAATTGATTCCTGCTGCACCCCACTAGAAATATATCCATTTGATGATGATTCCCCATTTACAATTACATTTTGAGACCTATCAGTTAGCTAGCTTTTAATCCATTTAATGTATGCCATGCTAATTTTATATTGTTCTACTTTTGTAATCAAAATATCATGTGGTAATAAGTCAAACATTTTACAGAAGTTTATTACATCCACTACAACCTTAGCTTTCTTCCAGTTTTCTGGAACTTCCCCAGTCTTCCAAGACTTACTGAAAATCAACATTAATGGTAAAGCAAATCCTCAGACAGCTCTTTTAAAACTCTTGGATATAAGTTATCTGGACCTGCTGTTTTAAAAATGTCTAACTTTAGCAGCTGCTGTTTAACATCTTTCTGAGAGACGAGTGGAATGGAAAGAGTGTTATCATATGATATGACTATAGCATCAGTTTTTCCCCCCAAATATAGAACAGAAACATTTATTGAACACTTCTACCTTTTCTGCATTATCATTGATAATTCTGCCACTTCCATCTAGTAATTAACCAATGCCATTATTAGGATTCTTTTGTTCATAATATACTTAAAAACTCCTTCGTATTGTCCTTAACTCTGCTGGTCAGAAAATTCTTCTTGTTTCCCTTTGCTTCCCTTATCAATTTTCTACAATTCTTAGCTTCTGATTTATATTCATTACTATCAACTTCCCCTTTCTTCCACTTGTTAAATGTATATATATATTTATATAGCTGTCTTCACTTCCCCACTAAACCAGGTCATTTTTTTTAGCCACTATGGCCTTCTTCCTTGATTGTGATATTGTAGCTTTTTGGGAGTCTAGCAAAGTGTTCTTAAACTATTCCCAATTATCATGTACATTTTCCTCATTAAATTCTTGCTCCCAGCTGATTTGACTCATCATTGTTTTCAGCTGTGGGAAATCAGCCCTTTTAAAGGACCAAGTGTGTCTATATATTACTGGTCTGAACTTTGTTCTGTTTGCACATTATAAATGTAATCAACTCATGATCACTTGTACCTGAGCTACTATTAATTTTTAGTTCTCTGATCAGTTCCTCTGTATCTGTCAAGATGAGATCTAATATAGAATTCCCCTGTATTTGATGCAACACTTTTTATTAGGAAACCAACATCTATAATATTTAGACATTCCAAGGATGGTTTAGTACTGGCAGCATGAAACCTCCAGCATATGTCACTCAAATTGAAGTCACCCATGATCATGAGGCTTTTCTTCCTACACATTATAAATAGGTGAATAAGGAGTCGGTCATCCCATTCCCTAGTGTGATTTAGTGGTCTGTAGAATTCACCAACTAATACCCTATCTTGTTCTTTAATGTTAAGGCTATGGGCGGCATGTGAACCACCGGCTGTGGGAGGCTAGCCCCAGCCCCACCCCTTCCGCCTGAGACCCCGCCCCTTCCAGAACCCCCACCCCTGCCAGAGCCCAGAACTCTCCCCCCCCAGCCACCAGCCCCCACCCCAGGCTAGTGTCACCAGCCTCCCTTCCCTCAGCCCCGGAGCGAGCAGCACGGCCACAGCCCTAGAGCACTGGGAGGACGGGCGGCACAGCCACAGACCACACACCCCAGCCCCAGAGCAATGGGAGAGCAGGCAATGCGGCCCCAGCCCTGGGAGGGTGGGTGGCATGGCCTGAGCCAGGGCCACCCCACAGGGAGACTGGAACAGCCATGCCGAGCAAAAGAGGGCTGGGGGGGAGGGGGGCAGCTGGGGGCAGAGTGTTAGCAGGGCGACGCCTGGCTGTTTGGGGAGACACTGCCTCCCCCAGCCTATGTTACCCACTGCAGATAGTTAAGGCACTGATCCATAAGCATTCAAGATCATTTTCTTCAGAGTTATCAGTGACTTGGAAACAGGCACCATTTTCGACATAGAGTGTAATAACCCTCACCTTTTCCCCACTCAATCATTCCTAATGAGTTATAACCATTGAGTTAAACAGCTCAATTTTCTGATTTATGTACAGTGGTGCTGTTTCCTGAACTATTTTGAAAAGATTTTCAGTGGTCTTATTTAAAAAAATAGACATAAAACAAATTTCAGCAGGACATGTATCAGAGGGGTAGCCGTGTTAGTCTGAATCTGTAAAAAGCAACAGAGGGTCCTGTGGCACCTTTAAGACTAACAGAAGTATTGGGAGCATAAGCTTTCATGGATAAGAACCTCACTTCTTCAGATGCAGGACATGGAAGTTTTTACACTGTCAGTGTCTCTAGCACTTCGAGGCAGACAGAGTACCAAATTGAAATATCAAAAAGCACCAGGAGAACTAGATTTGATTCTTTCCTGCCCCTGGAGTGAGTGATGCAATGAGAAGTGCTTTGGAAAATAAGGCAACATTTTCCATGTTAATCAGGACATTTTACATGATCTCAATAAATCAAATCTACTAAGTTATACTTTAAACAGAGAAGTGCAGAGGGATGGGCACATAGCTATTGGAAAATTGCAGAAACATAAGCCCACTTTGTCGGGATTTTAACAGATATTTCACAGAAAAGATCTGGGATTTTTGTTTGTTTGTTTGTTTTGTTCAATAAATAAAACATATAGGGCCAGAGTACCTATACGGATGCTTAACAATGTAGAGAGGGCAAAAGGAGCCTTCCTTCTTTTGCATTCCTGCATGTGGGCCAGCAATAGTCATAGCAAGGTGTTCAAGCACTGTGCTAATCTAGAACTGCTGCCAATTCTTAAGGCTAACAAAATTATTCCAGCTCCAACTAGTATTCAACCTTTTTACATATTTGTGTATGTGTCTATTCTGCATGTTTCAATAAGTGTTAGAAATATTTTTCATTTTATTGTACATCATAGTGATACTTTTTTCATATATAAATATACATGATTTCTCATAGAGACAGATTCAAATGCATATATGAGTCAGGGTATACTTGTTCTTGTTCCATTAATATAGTAACTTGATGAAATGAAGATGAATAGAATACTTGAGGAGTTGTTGCATTTATCCAGCTGCAGATTAGTTCTAAAGTAATTCCTCTATCCCTCAGAGATTTTGTAGTTCCTTGGGGAATTACTCTCATTTACATTTTATATATAAATTGGGTTCAGGTTTCCTATAGGACATCTGAGAAAGCACCTGCCGGAAATATTAGAAATGCCCTAGTATCACTGTTGCTAATCAGAGGCTGACACTTGGACTGGGTGGAAGAAGAAACAAAGAGTGCTCTACTCATCTGTCTGTGCCATGATGTCATCACTGCATATTAATTTACTTCTCACAAGAATGAGGTGCTATATTCTGAGCTAGACACTGTTAAGGTACATAGGAAAGGATTCATATCCAAAGGCATAACTCCAGACTGAGTGGGAACACCCACCTCCTAGAGGTTCAGAGGGAAACAGATCAGTGTGATGTGACTACCTGGACTACTAATAGGTGACTAACTCATCAAAGCAACTACATTTATAACCCACTATTTACCCAACAGGGCCTTCTACACCATTAATGTCAGAGAAATTGTGAAAAGTTATCTGTCTTCCCGCTATGAACCAGCTGTCCATATCCAGGCACAATCAGGAGTGCTGGAATTAGATGCAGCATTGGTTTCCATCATATACAGGGGTTGCACTTTTGGTCAATGGCTTTCAGCACCCCCACTATAAAAATTGTTCTAATGCCACTGGGCACAGTTCTAACTGATTTTAGTGGAAGGTTGGAATGAATAAGGATTCTGGCCCTGTAGCAGGCTGTGCTAATCAGGAGAAATGTTGTTGGCTTCTGGAAGACACTTTCTACATGAAAGAGCATAGACACTTCATATAAAGGAAGAACAGGAGTACTTGTGGCACCTTAGAGACTAACAAATTTATTAGAGCATAAGCTTTCGTGGACTACAGCCCACTTCTTCGGATGCATATAGAATGGAACATATAATGAGGAGATATATATACACACATACAGAGAGCATAAACAGGTGGGAGTTGTCTTACCAACTCTGAGAGGCCAATTAATTAAGAGGAAAAAAAAAAAAAAAACACTTTTGAAGTGATAATCAAGATAGCCCAGTACAGACAGTTTGATAAGAAGTGTGAGAGTACTTACAAGGGGAGATAGTCAACGTTTGTAATGGCTCAGCCATTCCCAGTCCTTATTCAAACCGGAGTTGATTGTGTCTAGTTTGCATATCAATTCTAGCTCTGCAGTCTCTCTTTGGAGTCTGTTTTTGAAGTTTTTCTGTTGTAATATAGCCACCCGCAGGTCTGTCACTGAATGACCAGACAGGTTAAAGTGTTCTCCCACTGGTTTTTGAGTATTTTGATTCCTGATGTCAGATTTGTGTCCATTAATTCTTTTGCGTAGAGACTGTCCGGTTTGGCCAATGTACATGGCAGAGGGGCATTGCTGGCACATGATGGCATATATCACATTGGTAGATGTGCAGGTGAACGAGCCCCTGATGGTATGGCTGATGTGATTAGGTCCTATGATGATGTCACTTGAATAGATATGTGGACAGAGTTGGCATCGGGGTTTGTTACAAGGATAGGTTCCTGGGTTAGTGGTTTTGTTCAGTGATGTGTGGTTGCTGGTGAGTATTTGCTTTAGGTTGGGGGGTTGTCTGTAAGCGAGGACAGGTCTGTCTCCCAAGATCTGTGAGAGTAAAGGATCATCTTTCAGGATAGGTTGTAGATCTCTGATGATGCGCTGGAGAGGTTTTAGTTGGGGGCTGAAGGTGACAGCTAGTGGTGTTCACCACACGATCCATTGTCTACAGCCAAGCTCTAAGATATAACCGCATTTGCTCCAATCCCTCGGATAGAGACAAGCACCTACAAGATCTCTATCAAGCATTCTTAAAACTACAATACCCACCTGCTGAAGTGAAAAAACAGATTGACAGAGCCAGGCGAGTACCCAGAAGTCACCTCCTACAAGACAGGCCCAACAAAGAAAATAACAGAACACCACTAGCTGTCACCTTCAGCCCCCAACTAAAACCTCTCCAGCGCATCATCAGAGATCTACAACCTATCCTGAAAGATGATCCTTTACTCTCACAGATCTTGGGAGACAGACCTGTCCTCGCTTACAGACAACCCCCCAACCTAAAGCAAATACTCACCAGCAACCACACATCACTGAACAAAACCACTAACCCAGGAACCTATCCTTGTAACAAACCCCGATGCCAACTCTGTCCACATATCTATTCAAGTGACATCATCATAGGACCTAATCACATCAGCCATACCATCAGGGGCTCGTTCACCTGCACATCTACCAATGTGATATATGCCATCATGTGCCAGCAATGCCCCTCTGCCATGTACATTGGCCAAACCGGACAGTCTCTATGCAAAAGAATTAATGGACACAAATCTGACATCAGGAATCAAAATACTCAAAAACCAGTGGGAGAACACTTTAACCTGTCTGGTCATTCAGTGACAGACCTGCGGGTGGCTATATTACAACAGAAAAACTTCAAAAACAGACTCCAAAGAGAGACTGCAGAGCTAGAATTGATATGCAAACTAGACACAATCAACTCCGGTTTGAATAAGGACTGGGAATGGCTGAGCCATTACAAACGTTGACTATCTCCCCTTGTAAGTACTCTCACACTTCTTATCAAACTGTCTGTACTGGGCTATCTTGATTATCACTTCAAAAGTGTTTTGTTTTTTTTTTCCTCTTAATTAATTGGCCTCTCAGAGTTGGTAAGACAACTCCCACCTGTTTATGCTCTCTGTATGTGTGTATATATATCTCCTCATTATATGTTCCATTCTATATGCATCCGAAGAAGTGGGCTGTAGTCCACGAAAGCTTATGCTCTAATAAATTTGTTAGTCTCTAAGGTGCCACAAGTACTCCTGTTCTTCTTTTTGCGGATACAGACTAACACGGCTGTTACTCTGAAACTGTTCATATAAAGGAGTGTCTCTCACTGCTGATCTTTGTATCTGAATCAACAAGTGATTTAACAAAATATCTATGGCCAGTGCATTGATTTTTTTTAGTCTGGACAGGGTTGTCTCTCCAGTATAAGACTGGAATAAATCACTTGTGGAACCTCATATGAGGTGTGGGCTCAATATATATCTACCCAATAAAATCCACATATTCCAGGCATCCCTGTTGAGAAAGGAAAGTCCATGTTTTTTAACCAAACTATTTAATAGATATTATTTGCCATTCTGCCTCTCCAAAATATCCTCCTTGCCTTGTGTATTTCAACTGAATTAAAAGGTGTTTGTGTCTTTAAATGTCCTTTTCTTTACAGTAATCACCACTTTTAAGTTTCAGTTTTTACCAACAGCTAACACACCACAGTATATGTAATATCATACCTATTTTGTAGTATAACGAAATAATACAGTAACTTAGAAACCATCATGTGGTAATTATTGCTACCAGTATAGTCAGTTGTATGTGCAGTTACCATGAGTGCATTTGCAACTGTGGCAATTGCATGTGCAAATTATGGCTTCAATTCTCCAAGACTTATTCATGTACATTTATGCACATACTTTATGCACTGAGAGTCATCCCACTGAAGCCAATGGGCTACTCACAGTACATAAAGTTAAGCATATGTGTATGTATTTGCAGAATTGGGAACTTAAAGTGTATGTATATTTGATTGTGTAAATGCTTGCACACACTTCTGGAAATGTGGCTTCATTTTCCAGTAATGTGCAAAATACACTCAATGAAAGAAAAACTTGTATCTGAAACTGAGGTTTTTACATGCTGTTACAGATATAATCTGGTCTTCCTTTTGTGAAAATTTTCTAACTGAAAATTTTGCTCTGTGGGGCCATTTATCAAGCAGAAATTGCTCCATATTTCATATAATAATTCAAATATTTACTTTTTTTCTATGCAAAAATTATAATTCCTTTGAAATTCATATACAAATACTTTTGTGGGGTCAAAATGATCTGAATCAAAATGTCAAAAGTTTTCACTCACCATTTCACACAACAAGCATGCACCGATTTCACATAGCTCAATGTTCTATTTAATTTTCAAAGAAATTATTTCACATATGCCTATATAAGCCAGTTTGTATTACACCCATATCACTAAAGAGTTACAGTAAATCAAGTCTTTTATGTTTAAATACAAATCTTGCTTGCCTTGTACAAGATAGTATTTAATAGTTTTAAAAAGTTTCTCCTATGATCTCATTATGACATAGACGGTGTCATGCAGTAATGGAAATCCCATCAATTACCGCCTGCTCAACTATAGCCTGTGTAATGCAGGGTCACCCTGTTGAGTTTATTTATTATCACAGACAAAAGGCCTATTCTCTTCTATACAAGTATAAAACTAAATCCATCTATAACTCAGACTTGGCAGTACTCCAAATTTCTACTGTCTATGATAGTTTGGCAGAGATAATGGAATTAAAGAGGATAATTTATTTTGCAGAAGCACTGACTTATATCCTAAATATTTTGAATCATATATGGGAGTGGTTCTCAAACTGTTTTATATTGTGGACCATTTCTTAAGGTGGAGATCCTCTTGTAAACTATCCCTCCACCCATCCTCCCAATCCTGATTCCAAATCTTCCCTGCAGCTATTATAAGGCCTGTGCCAATGCCCACTAAAGTCATAGGGAGTTTTTGCATTGACTTAGGTGTTCAGTTGGGCCCACCATGCTTGGTTACATTAAAAAGCAATAATGTAGGGAAGTATTAGGAAGTTACAAACTCATTTCAATGTGATGTATGTGCCTGTTTGGTTGCATTCCCCCTTCCCATCCCATTATATCTGTATTTACTTCCCCTGGGAATTTTACATATGATAGAATCATAGAAATTGTAGGGCTGGACATGTTAGTATCAAACTTTCCCACGCAGCCTGAAGCCACCCCTTGCTCTACTCTTTCACATTTAGGCTGCTTGTTTGAATCTAGACCTGGTCAGTAGGGACCAAAATTTATTTGACTTATATTAAATGAGTTAGAAGTCTCAATATGGTTCCTATTAGACAATTGTCCAGATCACAAAACTCACCCACCACTCCAGCTTCTCATACCTAGAGCTGGTCAGGTCACAGTCAGGGTTGAAACTCAAAGATGGCGGTTTCTGCATTCCTGATTCCAGTGCTATACTTGTTCAGTTGATAAATAGAGGACTTCAGTCTTCATGTCTGCCAATAAGCATTTGCTAAAATAAATAAATAAATAAATAAGATGTGTTATATGTGCTGACTCACATTTAAGAAATCTGAAGAACAAATGAAAATGTACTCTGTCAGTAAGCATGTATAGACCAATTAAAATGAATAGGAAACGCATATAGGCACTGAGCAGCGAATATACATCTTCCAATTCAGACCAATCAGAAGTCACAAAGTATTAGAGTATTAGAGGATGAAGTAACCCTATACATATGAAATGGGTATGGTACAACCATTCTCCATATCCAGTTTAAGAGGAGTAAATTTGTCTGAGCTCTGTCACCCCCTCTCTACTGCCCACATGGCCCTTTTTCTGCTTTGCACAGGGTGGAAAAGAAGTAAGGTCTTGGAGAACCGAGTAACATGAGGAATAACTATAGTTACACTGTATAGTTTGTGCACAGGTAGCCAGTTTTGTAACATGCACAAGCAGCAATTCTGTATCTTGTCTTAGAGGTTTGAACACCTAAAGTTTTTTTTTTTTCTTTTCTTTATCATTTTCTGGGCAAAATCCTATTCTTCAGTCCACAGTGTGGAGTTCTTCACACTGGATCTGTATTGCATATTTTGCCCTTGTTCCACTTGCAATCCTCCCATAGGCAACACTGGACGTTCTGCACAGAGAACAAATACAGGATATGCAAGAGAGAGAGAGCCATAGTGCAGATATAAGACCACTATAGTGGGGACCAGAAAGAATAAATTGTCCTTTGATTGTTTTTAATAAACACTGGATGTGGAACAAATGGTTTATTACACAAAACTTTTATTTATTTAACAAACTATGTTGGTCACTTTGTGTTTGGATTTTACCTTTCAGTGTGGGGTGAGAAGAGATTTGACATGTATATATTTTAAAGGTTATGATTTTATTACCAGACATTTGAGCTGATAAACAATTTAAAAAAAATTAAAACTATAAAAGCTTCTATTTTAACTTAGCTCTACTGTATGAATCATTAAACAAAACCAAAAGAATCACTTCTTGTGACATCATTTCAGGGATCAATTAAATAAAGTTCACACTTTTTTTGCCTTCGAGTAAGCCAAATGAATCCAAGAAATAAATCAGTAGATGTTTTCCATTTTTCTAGTTTTGACAATAAATAAGATTCCTGTTTTTAAATATTCACAATTCATGATTCCATTGACTGCGACTAACATCGTGAGAGCAGGCTTGGGCCATAGGTAAATAAAAATAAACATTTTTGTAGCCCAATGCTGCTCCCTTTGGTGTCAGGGTAAATAAATCAGAGGATCAGGTCCCTACTTCTGAACATTAACTCTTGAATGTTGACATCAATGGAGCTGCTGGTGCTCAGCACATTTGACAGTCATGCACAAGGTATCTCAAAAATGGAAGCAGTCAAATTTAGTGACCACTTATAAAAATTTTGACCTGGGAGTTGTGCAATTGATTTCAATGGGAGCAGCACTGGGTCCTTACTCCCCAGTCAAATTTTAAATTCTTGCTACTGAACACTCTTTAAATGAATGGGGACAAACTGATTCTTTTGAGATGGTCAGATCATACAAGCTAATCATTCTCTTGGTTTTTTGCCTTGTCAATAATTTGATGTTGGGACCGTGAAATGCTTAGGCATGGACAAAGCCCAGCCAATCCTGTTGGCATTTCATACATACTAAGGCCCTAATCCTGCAACTGACTCCACGTAGCTGGACCTGTGCACCCACATAGAGCCCCACTGAGCTCTATGCAGGTAATTATATCTATGGTTACAATCATTTGCAGGATCGGCTTAAGAGCCAAAACCTGCCTTACTCATGCGAGTAGTTCCACTGACTTCAATGGGACTGCTGGTTATAGGACTGCTCCTGTAATAGGACCACTTGCTCACAGTGAGCAAGATTTGGTCCTTAAGTTTATGTTCATTTATCAGATGATGCATGTTTTGCAAAAGAAAGAATTGCTATTGACTTCAGTGGGAGCTGAATCATTTATTTCAATGTCACTTTAATGGATATTTTTGATAGTTAAAATTGCTTTGTCTCCCAATTTAAAAAGACAAAGAAAGTCCATAGGGCCTTCTCCTACTTATTCTGAAATCAATGTAATTGGCTTAAATGGGAGCAAGATTGGGCCCCTAGCTGGTAAATCTCAATATATGGAACATCAAGAGATCTTTAATCTTATTGTGAGTTAATTTATAACCATTGTTTTAAAACTGAAGCCATTTTTACTAGTAGGATTACAAAGATTATAGCCAACCATGGTAAACACAATAAAAATAGTTTAGGACCAAACCTACTCATATGAGTAATCCCAAACTGAGCCACCTTGTGATTTGAGGAGGGGATCTTTGAGGGGGCATGGAAAGGAGATGCATTTACTTTTCTGAGGCTTGTCTTCTTGTGGGATGCATCCAGTGCTGAAGCCCCAGTTACATCCCAAACCCACCCCTTGTGGAGATATTTCCACCAGGAGCCACCAGGGAAGGGGCTTGGATGACTCAGATGGAACACTCTTTATTGTACACAAGAAGATCATTTAATGGAGGATACCCTGCAGGCTCACACATCTTGGGGAGACAAATTGAACTACAGTGCTAAAGTAACCAGGAGTCTAAAGGCATTGCCTCAAGTGTGGCAGTATAGGTCCTGCTGGCAAGCTTCACCACACAATTCTATCAATTCCCTTCAGTCTTGACCTGCAGAACCCCTTTGCCCCTTTCCGGTCATGGGCAAAGAAAAAAAGCCTTCAGGTTAGGGAAAACTGTACATTGGTTTTATTATTATGTCCAAAATGTTCTCTAGGAAATAGGATGATACTGCCCAAGTTGGCTGAGCATGATTTGAAGCATAGGGTAAAATCAAGCATATTAATGCACTAGGCCAACTAGCTGTTATTATAGGGGTATATTTACACACAATTTACAAGTGGTCCTAGTGATTTTGCTCCTAGGCTAAAGTCTTGTATGTCAGATTTAAGTATAGAATTTTGTAAAGTCATATTATAACCCTTTTCAATTCTGACAGACTCATAACTACACCAATGCAAATATATATGCTCAAAAAGAAGCTCTAAAAGAGAGAGAGAGAGAGAGAGAGAGAACAATATATGCATTCATATTCATATTATAGTGCAATGATTATGTGCAAGGGGGTAAAAATAAGGTTGCTGTGGAAACCTTAAATCAGAATTTCTTTATTTTTAATATACCAAACACAAAGCTGCAAAAATGATTTAATCAGAGAGGAGCAAAACTAAAACCCTGGATCCAGATATCACAATCATTGTCATTCATGTCTGACACCAGGATCTTGATCCAGACTGAAATTTTGTGCATTGAGCCCCTCTCTATTTATGAATAAAAGCTTAAATCCATAACTGTTTTGCCCCTTTCACTCAGTCAGGGACAACTGTCACAGACATTCTTCTGTTGGATGTGATGGTATGTGTTGGGGACTTTGTGTGAGAACTGGAAAGTGCAATTGAAGAAGAAAACTAATCTCTCTCTCTCTCTCACTTTCTGTGGAGATCTACTCAGAATACAAGAGCAACCTAAGTGTGGACAGGTTCAACCCAGAATGACATTGCCTAGCTGCAACAAACATTGGGGAGTGAAGGAAAACTACAGATAGGAGAATCCAAAGATTCATGCTACAGACAGAGCTGCCAAGTAAAGCATACTTCTTTAACCAAAGAGTCTCAGACTTTGTAAAATATTAATAGTATAGATTTAAAAAAACAATGGAAATGGGGTTTGTGCACCCATGTTTTAAATGACGGGTTTCAGAGTAGCAGCCGTGTTAGTCTGTATCCGCAAAAAGAACAGGAGTACTTGTGGTACCTGTTAGTCTCTAAGGTGCCACAAGTACTCATGTTTTAAATGAACAGTCTGTGACCGAAAGGCAAACTGATGGCCAACCTGATAAGAGGAGCAAATCAAGGATTACTAGATCATGTGGAACCCCACAATGCCTGGGGATGGGAGGATTACTACTATGCAAAGCACATGGTTCTGGGGGAGGCAGGAAGCCCTTGAAGACATTTTCCCCTACTGCATTTGTTTTCAGCCCCTCTTCGTGTTTTCCAGACCTGTTTTGGAATCTCTCTGCCTCTCTCTCTCTCACAGATCCTGGTGCTGGGTGTATTTCTCTGTCTTTCAACCTAGACACTCCCCATCCCCGAGGTTTTGTTGTGAAATGGTGTCCAGGCCCTTCCTGCGGCTCTTTGTGATGGTGTCAAAGAGACTGCAAGATTCCCCAGGGAGTTTGGGGATGTGATGAAGGGAGAGAAAAACAGGTTGAGAGAGGAGGACCAAAGTGAGCGAATGTGCTGGGTGCAGACGGAAGTGGGGGAAGAGCAGGGCAGGCACACCAGGATTTGGGGGGGGCAGCATTTTACCGCCCTCGGTGGCAATTTGGCTGTGGGGGGTCCTTCCGCGCTCCGGGTCTTCAGCGGCAATTCTGCGGCAGATCCTTCACTCACTCCGGGACCTGCTGCCGAAGTGCCCCGAAGACCGGGAGCACAGAAGGACCCCCGCCTAGGGCACCAAAAATCCTGGCACCGCTCCTGGGGAAGAGCAGACGGGGCTCCAGGGGAGGAA
The DNA here is from genome assembly GCF_027887155.1 of Malaclemys terrapin pileata. NCBI lineage: Eukaryota > Metazoa > Chordata > Testudines > Emydidae > Malaclemys > Malaclemys terrapin. The sequence continues at coordinate 101,588,191 of NC_071509.1, read as the reverse complement.
GGGTCCTGGGGAAAAAGCAAAGCAGGGATTTCAGGGGGAAGGAGACAGCAGAGACTCCAGGGAGAGAAGCAGGAGAGAGTGTGGAAGAGGGGAGAGTTGGGGGGGGGGGAACCAAGGCAGGGAGGGATTTGGGGTCCCAGCAGAGAGGAGTTGAGAGGGAGGTGGGAGTGGGGACGGGAACCTCATCAGTGGCTTGAGGAAGCAGTCGTGGGGGAGGCCGGGGTCAGGGGTGCTGGAACAATTTTTATACTGGGGGGTACTGAGAGCCCTGTATTTAATGGAAACCACTTCAAGCCAAGGGGTGCCCCAGCACCTCCAGCACCAATGCAGGGGAGGGACCCCAGCGAGGCTCCCTGGGACGTTCACATCTACTTTCCGGGCAGCTGTTAATTGTCTTCCATGCCTGGACGCCCCCAAAGGGTGGCGCCCAGGAGAGCGGGCGGGAGGAAGCAGAATTGGCCCTCCGTGGGTACCTGGTGTAGGCAGCCCAGCTGATGGGGTGGCAGGAGGGTGAGGCCACCCCGAGTTCTGCAAGGAAGCGTGTGTGTGTGTGTGTGTGCGCGCTAAGGGCCCGCACCCTCGGTTGGCCAGGCACCCGGCGGGCACGGAGCTGCCAAGGCAGGTAGCAGCAATTCGCATCTCTCCCCCCCACCCCCTTTCTCCCGGGGAGCCGGGCGGGGGCAAGTACCGCTCCGCTCTGGGGGCAAGTACTTCGGCTCTGCTGCTCCGGAGCGTGAGCCGGCCAGGGGGAGGGTGTGTGCGCGCCGGGGGAGGTGGGGGCAGGATTAGAGGGAAGCGGCAGCCCCGCCCTCCCCCTTCACACTGGGATAGAGCCGAGGGGGAGATGGCCCGGGAGAGGCGGCACTGGCACCATGGCATTACCCAGCCTGCTGGTGGCTCTGATTTTAGGGACGACCCCCGCAGCGGGCAGCTTTGACGCGGCCTCTCTTAACCATCCCCTTGCCCCTGCTCATGGCCCGCAGCATTCCCGCTCGCCCCGTGCCCCGCCGGCCCCCCAGCACCAGCCCGGCTGCCCTGGAGCCGAAGGGTCAGGGGGGCGCTTTGTCAACGTGACCGAGTTCGGCGCCGAGTGCCTGCCCTGGGCGGAGGTGCCCACTTTCCTGGAGAAGACCCCCCAGGGGAAGGGGCTGCGGGGCCAGCACAACTTCTGCAGGAACCCCGACGGCAGAAGCAGACCCTGGTGCTTCTACAGGAACAGCCGGGGCAGGGTGGACTGGGGCTACTGTGACTGCAAACAAGGTGAGCGTGTGTGTGTGTGTGTGTGTGTGTGAGAGAGAGAGGCAGAGCGCTGCACTGGCAGCAGCAGGCACGCTGGCTCCAGCCTGTCCTCAGCCGGATACCTGTGGAGGCGGCTGCATCGATTGCGTGGGTGGGTATGTGCTGCTGGCAGCTGGGTGTATTGCGTGCGTGTCGAGATTGCATGCTGTGAGAGTGGGTTGATTGCGTGCCGAGGGGTGGGGGTGCGTGTAGCGGCTGCTTGTGTGCAGTGTGTGTTGGCTCCGCTGTGTCCTGTGTGTGTCCGTTTGGTTGCTATGCGTGAGTGGGTGAACTGCAGAAATGAGCGTGTGTTGGCTGCTGTGTGTTTTGTCTGGGTTGTGTATGTGTGTGGTTGATATGGGTATGCTGTGAGCTGAGCTATTTGTGTGTCCGCACTTGGTTCCTTGGGGGTGTGCTGGTGTATTGAACACATTTCCCTAGGAAAGGCTGTAATGAATTGGCTGTGCTATTACAGAATGAATGTACACGTGTTAAGTGTGTGCAAGTGATCATTTCTGTAAAGGGGATTTTGGCAGAGCCATATTTCACTAGAAGTGAATTTTGTACAGATAGATAATGACTTTCCTTCAGTGAGTCGTACATAGCTAAGCTGAACTCACCGAATTTCATTTTCACCACACTGTGGAAGTGGATGAGGTTAACACCAATTTCCCTGCTAACAGACCTTTCAGGGTACAGGAAATTGAAAAACATATATCTCTTATAAAAAAAAAGATAGCATACTTAAGAGAGATTCTGATAGGATGTTTTTAACTTTTAAGGCATCAGTACATTTGTCTTGCAGCAGAAGGGTCCTGGTGTGTTCTAGTAATATATGTTTCTGGTAATATATTTCTTATACTGTTTGAACTGAAAAGTTGCATCAAGTATACCACTAATTCAATTTACAACAATCTCCTTTTTGTACTTTGGTACACTTCTCTGGGAATTTGCTAAGCAAAATAGGAAGGAATTGCTTTAATCAGGTAGCTTGCAGCTATTCTCTTTAAATTTATTTTTTAAACCTTGGGAAAATTGGGTGTACAAGTTAATGCTGCTGCTTGATAACTTGTACGTGTGTAACCAGCCCAGAAGGCCAGATATTGCATGCACTTATTATTTACTGAGTGAGTGAGGACTGAGGAGGGATTTCAGCAGTAGACCAGCCGTATATTTCACCACCTTTAGCAGCATTCCAGAGGATCAAATTTGTACATAGATAATCGGATCTTGAATTATTTCCCTAGCTGTAAACATTTCCTTCTAGATCAGGCTAGTCTGTCTTCTATTTACATCCGTTTCCCCCAAAATAAGCTCAAACTTTTGTAAAGAAATAAAAGAAAAAATTTAGCTGGCCTGTTGTTGTACAAGTTCCCTTTCATGTCTTTTGCAACATCATAATGGAGGTAGAGGAGGATATTTTTTATTTGATTTTGTTTATTGGGGTTTTGTTATACTTTTCTTTCTTTTTTAAGGATTGATTTCCTTTTCAGATCCCACAACAATAGTGGTTGGGAGTGCTTTTCTCTCTTTTTCAACAATAATACCACTGTGTGTGATAGAGGTTGGGAATGAGAAAGAGAAGGTGATGTGAATTATGAGATAATTATCCCTTTTGCTATGATGCAATAGCAGCTACATTGTTTGTTTATATATTAATAAAAGTGATGGGCTCCCTTCATTCACCTATTTGAAATTTATGTTCAAAATCAAACAACATTTTCTATACCCTTACAAGAAGATAGAAAGTGGTTATGTATTATAGGTGTTTCCTTGGGGAGAGTACCAGGCAGCTCATAAGAGAGTTGCGGGAGAATAGATAACTACACACAGGGAGAAAAAAAATACCCCCCACCTTATAATACAGTCCTAATTTTGATAAAGGGTTGCATGTTGGCCTATTTATTTTTTAATTTTAATAGTTCTTTTCCCAATTTTTAAATCTGGTTCTCAATGGTCTTCGTGAGCACCTTAGACCAATAGTCAGGAGCTTTTAATGTGTCAGATTCTACAAAAAAAAACAATCTGCTTCCATTTAGATCAATGGCAAAACTCACTTTAAGTTCAATGGGAGTTTTATTTAGCAGAATGCTCTTAAAGGGCAAGATTTGGTCTAAACTTGGCTTCTTTGTTGATTTAAGCTACCACTTTACAAAAAGAAATTTAAGTCTAGTACCAGTCCAGATAGAGGACATAGCTACTGGTTAGTAGCTAACTCTTCCCAGCTAAAGACAGTCTTTTGGTCCTTTTGAAATTAATAGCAAACTCCCATTGATTCTAATGGGAGAAGTGTCTAAAACCTTTGTCAAAGAAATACCAAAAATTCTAGGCAGTGTGTTCAGAATGTGACTGATGGAACATGGCAACAAGTCAGCCCCACTTTCTACAAAGACTAATATAACACTGACTCAAAATAAATGGTTTCCTGTAAAAAGAAAAAGAATACAGCTATGTTAAATATGTGATTTACACAAAGAAAAGGCAGGATGTTCATAGTTAATCTCACTCAGTCTATCACTCTCATTGCACATGTGCTATGGAAGCTCATGCATAGTTAGGCATCTGCAATAGCTAGACACTATGGCATGTGTAAAGGTTTTACTCTGAGTTTCTGGCTTTAAGTTTGTCTTATCCTTAATGTTAATAGGACAGACCTTTAGTGCACGTGTGTGTGTAGTTAACTGCTTTATGTTTTAACATTAGTCAAACAAAAAAAATCTCATTTAAATTGTGCTTTGTCTGATCAGTGTAATCCCAGTTTTTATAATTTAAAATATTTATTCCATTTTCTTCCTTCTGAATTGATAAATATTTGGATGTTACTTACTTTTTGAAAGCAACCTAACAAAAAAGGTGTTCATGATTAGCCAAAGAAACCATCCATTAAAATAAGTGACTACAACACTACCCTGTCAAAATACTTAATAAGAAAATGCTAGTATACACAATGTTAATGTTATGGTTGTACAACATAAAACTGTTCTAATATCTTTCATTTGAGAATCTCAGAGAGAAGTGTTCTTTCTCTTCCATTTTACAAATGGGGAAAACAAGTCAGAGAGGTTAAGTGACTTACTCAAAATTGCATAAATTAGTGGCAGAGTTGGAAATAAATTCCAGGTCTACAGAATTTCAGGGCCTGATTTTCTTCTCATTTATACCAGTTGTGTCAGAGTAACTACATTAAAGCCCGTTGAGTTACCACCGCTCTATACAGTTGTGAGAGAAGGATCAAGCCCCTGGCTGATCAGTCTGTACTTCCGCCCTGTAATGTTAAAAAAAAAAAAAAAAAAAGCATGGGTTAAAAATTATACCTGAAAGTCATATTTCTCTCTGAAACAGAAGCAACTTCTTTGGAGCCATTTTTATTACAGTTCTACACTATCCCCTGATTATCCAATTAGCTAGATAATTGCAGCTCCATTACATGCCTATCATTTAAATTTATTTTTAAAGGAGTTTTAAGCCATTGACCATTGACATGATGAACCATAATGCTCCAAAGAACTATTTCAACCAATACATGCAGTAGTTAGGGATTTTTCGTCTTAAAGATCCCTGAATGTGCAGTAAGACTGTATACTAAAATCCCTTGCTAGTTCTTGAAAAATTAATTCTCATGGACGCACAATATCAATTTTTTCCCAAGGGTAAACTACTGGGATTAGATCATCATTTTAGACTGAGTTTAATGCTCATGAAAATGAGGTATTATTAGCATTGGCTATAGGGAGGCATAGCCTGATCCAATACCCACTGAAATCAATGGGAGTCTTTCCATTGACTTCAGCAGACATTGGATCAGGCCCCCAGCACACCTTTAAGTCAACAAAAAGACTCCCATTGACTCCAGTGGGTGTTTGATTGGGCCCATAACCTAAGCAGTTCTTGCACTAACATCCCCATACAGACCAGTCAATGCAGTTCACTCCTTAATTAGGACAGGCCCAGTTTTGCAAGTCTTGGATCATTCTCTATCTTTGCTGAATTACTGCAGGGGATTAAATGGTGTGGAAAAATGACCATTAGGTACAAGGATAAGACCATCAAACTCATTTTCAGTTTGGATCTAACTAGTAATTGATCCCAGGCCTTCAGGGATGAAAGGCTAGTGCAATGACTTTTCAGGGCACTACCCACTCCACCATTTAAACATACGTTTTTAACAGTTCATTAAGTACTAGCCCACAATGTGTTGTATATTCCAAAATGTAAATGATAATACAGATGTTAGATGTTGGCATTTGATTCCAAACTTAAGATGTTTCTTGTGCTTTGCTCTACCCTTGTAACTTCAGAACAACCAGCACTAGAACTAAGGGTATCAAGTATCAGCCTCCATCCAGCTTCTCAAAAATAGATTTACATCCAAGTTACAAACCTTTGAACATAGTAGCAGTCTATAAAGGAAATGCTGGCACACCTTTAGCTAACACCATAAACATGTCTGCAGCAATTGGAAGTGATCCCCATCTCATTTGATTCAAATACAATCTGTCCTGACACTTGTTCTTCATTAGATGTAGGATACAGACAGCTAGAATCTTTGGATTTAGGAGCAAACTAACAAGAGGGGCAAGTGGGACAGTCATATTGTTTACAAGCTGCAAGAAACATGAAGCCCATCTGTTCTTTAGAGTTAATTAAAAGTTGGCTGAGAGTTTTTTCCCTGTGTCTCATCCTGAGCCTATGTGGCAGGTGTTGCAGAGCAAATCTCAGCAATAGCTGAACAGATACCCTTACTTGCATTTAGAAGCAAACCCAACCTGGTTTAAACGGTAACACCAGCTATGAACCCATGTGACTTGGGGCAGATCCCAGAGCAACTAAAATTACCGAACTGTATACAAACACAATTGACTGTCAGTAACGTTGGGTGAAATTGATTGAGAAACACAATGTAAATGTTTTTCCTCAGTAATATAAAACATGTAGAAGTGAAAGGGAGTTTCTGTTGAGTGTGTGTAGGTTTATAGTCCTGTATATGTGATTTTCTGATCCTCTTTCTTCATTCTGAACTAGATTAAGGCAGTCTGAGGTCATAGACACACTAGGGACATGGACCCCTCCCCTACCCAGTAGTCCTGCCCTTGTGCCTCTTCCCTATGCCATGAGGCTTTTTCCCTTCCCAGACAAGCAGAGCCCCCTTTCTTCCTCCCAAGATTGGCAACAAGGTCTCCCTTCCCTTGAGAGCATATGGGGTGGCAGCACAGGTCCACTCTCCCACACACAGCGGCTGGGCGTTAAATTACTCAGGGAAACAGCAGACTCGCAGCACTCTTCTCCTGCCATGCACAGAATCCTCTACTGGGGTAGTGTTGAGGGGCTCCTTAGAACAGTGTCTTAGTGATAACACCCAATTGAGATGCACCTCTTAGAGCACTGTTTCAGGCAACCTGCAGCCTCAGGGAGATATCACTGTATCAGTTATAAGAACAGGAGTACTTGTGGCACCTTAGAGACTAACAAATTTATTAGAGCATAAGCTTTCATGGACTACAGCCCACATCCGAAGAAGTGGGCTGTAATCCACAAAAGCTTATGCTCTAATAAATTTGTTAGTCTCTAAGGCTTGGTCTACACTACATCCACCCCCCCCCCAGTTCGAACTAAGGTACGCAACTTCAGCTACGTGAATAACGTAGCTGAAGTCGAAGTACCTTAGTTCGAACTTACCTTGGTCCACACGCGGCAGGCAGGCTCCCCCGTCGACTCCGCGGTACTCCTCTCGCCGAGCTGGAGTACCGCAGTCGACGGCGAGCACTTCCGGGTTCGACTTATCGCGTCCAGACTAGACGCGATAAGTCGAACCCAGAACTTCGATTTCCAGCCGTCGAACTACCTGGTAAGTGTAGCCAAGGCCTAAGGTGCCACAAGTACTCCTGTTCTTTTTGCGGATACAGACTAACACAGCTGCTACTCTGATACCTGTATCAGTTATGTTCAGGCCACATTTTCAAGCTTTACTTTGCAACCAACAGAGCTATATTTTTAAGTAAATGAAACAAATTCTGATGAGATCACTTGACTGTGGGAGCATGGGGCATTTACATCTTCATCCAGCCCTGTTTCCACTGTTACTTTTGACAGTTATTTCTCTGTCTGCAGTTTTTAATCCACATAGTTTTGTATGAAGCAAGCTTGTTAAAGATGTGGTAGAGGTGGATTTGAGCCTGGTTCAATGTCTTTCACTTAACACCTTCTTAGTCAAAAAGGATTATCTGTATCCTTTGAAGCTACTGGTGTGAGATGGGGCAGGGAGAATAGAAGGAAGAAGCAGAAGCTCCAGTGTGTGTTTCTACCTTCTGAAAAGCCACTCTAGGTGATGGTCAGGACTCAGTGGGTTCTGAGAGGATGTGTATGATGAGTATGATGGTAGCAGAGACAAACAGTAGTTCTTTGTGGCATGCTTCCTTCAGTGCTGGTCAACTTTATTTTTTTCTTTCTTTTTTTTTTTTTAAATCACCATTTTAAAATTGAGTCTACTCTCCTGCTAACCCAACAGTTTGGGCAGAAATCCACACATGAGGTAATGCTGTTTTACCAGGAGGTAACTCTACTCCAGAGCCTGTAACCCCTCCAGAGAGGGGATAGTCACAGCTGCCAGGGAAGTAGCCAATGGGCTTGGCTTCTATGGCGGCCTTGCTCTATGGTCTAGGGCAGGGATCGGCAACCTTTGGCCTGCGGCTCACCAGGGTAAACACCATGGCGGGCCGGGCGGTTTGTTTTCCTGCTGCGTCTGCAGGTTCGGCTGATCGCGGCTTCCACTGGCCGCGGTTTGCCATCCCAGGCCAATGGGGGCTGCGGGAAGTGGCAGCCAGCACATCCCTCGGCCTGCGCCGTTTCCCGCAGCTCCCATTGGCCTGGAGTGGCGAACCACGGCCAGTGGGAGCCGCGATCGGCCGAACCTACGGACACGGCAGGTAAACAAACTGGCCCGGCCCGCCAGGGGGGCTTACCCTGGCATGCTAAAGGTTGCCGATCCCTGCTTTAACTATTTCCACAAATTTGGGCCAAAGTTTAAATTTTGTAAAAAACAAGCTTTTATAAAACCTAAAACGAATGGAAGTGTTTCCACAATTTTTCAAGGTTCCAGTGGAATCTTAGGCTTTTAAACAAACAAACAAAATTCCCCTGTTTCTTTCAGACCCAAGCACAGCAGCAGTGTCTGAAATTGAAACTGTCTATAAAAGTGAAATTGACTTATTTTCAAGATGAAATTGAAAAAACAGAACAGAGAAAAGTAAATGGCACTTTTAAATTTAAATTTTTCTTTTAAGGTACTATTAGTAACAGTTTTTTGGGGTTTAGGTTTACAATATATGACTCTTAAGCTGATGGCCTTTTAAATTGTTTTCTTGTAACTAAGAGTCTGATCCTACACTCATTAAAGTAAACAGATGTTTTCCCATTGACTTAACAGAACCTGACTGGGGCCCTAAATGCATGCACAGAATCACATATACTCAGGAAAATACATTATCATGGACCATTTATTCTTTATAAGGGTATAGTAATGAATAGCTAATTAGCAATACGTTATGAACATATACTAGTGTTCATAAATGTAATTCCTTGTTCCACCATGGTACATCATACATCTCATATTAAGAGACTAGGCCTATTACAAAATCAAGAGTTTTATCTATAGAAAAAAGAGCCAAACCAAAAAAAATGTTTAAAAGATTGATGTGTTTATTTAAAATTAGTTCTATTCCTTCATATAGAAATTACGTATCACATTTTGTCATTTGTGTATTTTAAAACTATATGAATCCAGTGAGTCAAATTCAGAGTAGCAGCTGCCAATGTGCCAGAATACTGCAACATGTTAAGTAAACTTTGGGGGAAGTTGTTTTAGTTCATTTGCGAACTAGTTTTATCCACTACATAATTATGACACGAGTCACATGATACATACTCACACATTCTTTAGAGTGCATGAATAACATATGAAGTACATACAGTACTGTATCACTTTACTTTTGTCAGATACTGTGCAAACAGACATCCTGTAAATAAAACTTTTGTAGAGAACTTGTAAAATTTGGAGAATATTAGACAAGCAAAGGACTTAAGGTGTTAGGGCAAAATTCTCCAATGTGCAGAGTTAATCTTGATACTTTAGTCTACTCTCTGTATATGAGTAGTCTCAGTGTTGCCAGTGGGAATTCTGTAGATGCAGAAAGAGCAGAATATTGAAGTCAAGATCTATCTTGTGGCTCTGAAAGGAGAATTTTTACTCTTCAAGTATTTACTTATCCAGATAACAGAAAGGTCTTGAAATATTTATGCAGGAAGCACTTTTATTGCTTACCATGGGTGTCCCACACGATTGTGAAAGGAAAAAGGTCATTGTACAAAAATAACCCTTTTATTTTTTAAAAGACAGACAACTATTAAAGCCCCCTTTTTGGTATGTCAAGAATCACTTTGTTCTAAATATTGCTGTGTCTGCAATTGATGTCTTGTGATTAAAATAATAGTCTATCCAGAAGGATTTTGGAAAGAACAGATATAGGAGATAAAATTCCAGTGTGTGTATCTGGCTATGTCTGTGTGTGACGGGGAAGGCTATAAATGGAGTAAAATATTGATTTATTCAGATATATAGTAGAGTCTTCAAAATGCTGTTCTTTCAGTGCTTTTATATAGTATTGTTATAATTAAATCTTTACAAAATCATGTATTCTGTATAAAAGGATCACCTTATAAAATTGATTTAATAAGCGGTACTTGTATATTACTGTATTACATGCGGTGAAAATAAGTCACGGGCAAAAAAGTACATACATCAAGTCTGAGGTTAATAGACTTGAATTACTTGGCAATGGTTCACCTTCAAGGTTTTATAACCCTGGAGAACTGCATTCAAAACAGAACAGACTTGCAGTGAAATTTGTGGGGAGGGAACAAAAATTTAACCTAGCCATTATAATAAATAGATTTTTTTTCCCCTTGCTTAAAAAATTACAGAGTGGAAAGGGTCTATGCTATGCTATTAAATAGAGCAGAGTATAGGCAGGTGGATCACTTGATATTTTATGCAATACCCATCTATAGTTTTTGATAACAGCTACAATATATTACCTTCTTGTCAAATTAGTAGCATTTTTATGGCACATTCATTGTTTGCTCTCCCTTTGTAGGATAACAAATATGACTGTGACTGTTTCACACTTTTGCAGTTGGTGTTTGAATTGCATGTAGCTGTAGGGACTTTTTACACTGTTGGGAAGAGAATACTGTGGTATCTACTATAATACTATTCAATTTCTTGATTTTGTGTTCTGTGCTCTCAACCTGTATTTTGATGATACACACACAAGGACTGGAAAAGAATGTGTGTTATGATTATGTTTTGAGGTTGTTTTATTTGGAAATTTGATACAGGCCTATAATGAATTTGTAATAGCTACATCAAGCGTTTGATGGCAAGTAAGAACAAATGCATTCTTTGGCCTGAAATAAACTGCTGGCATCCATGACATGCATAATATATTATGTGGGTCAATACAGAAGCTATGCAATCCATGTGATTGTTTTATAATTCCTTTAAATCAGATGGAAGATAAAAATATATCACTTGTGTATAATATTTTGTTTCCTTGTTATAACATTGCAGATTATGTTAACAAAATTTATGTATAGACTATCATTAATGCGATTTATATTGATATGTACATATACTCCCTCTCCCCACATCTTTGATATTTGGCTGCAGTGTTAGAATCAAGATGTTTCCTCATTAAATTATTGTATGGAATGGGTTACCTCCTTTTGAGTCAACAGAAAGGAATTATTAGATACCAGAGAGTGCTAATTAGAAGCACCCTCTTTAATGAACTTGAAGCAAGTACATGATACATGAAAATATTTATAGCAGAGTGGAGCTGAGACTGCATGTCCTTCAAATGGCACAAGTTAACTCAGTCATGAACAGCAAACATCTTACTTAAATCATTTAAAATTCTCTTATCTAGGGTCAGTGCGACTTCGAGGTGGCAAGAATGAGTTTGAAGGCACAGTTGAAGTTTATTTGAATGGAATTTGGGGAACAATCTGCAGCAGTCATTGGGACAATAATGATGCATCAGTCATATGTCGACAGCTTGAGCTTGGGTAAGTTTTAGTCCCAGATCAAATTTACCAGCTTATTTCAATGTCATATTTAGGAGCTCTGGATTTGATAAATATTTTTAAAATCCATTAGGAATGGGATATTATTCTGGAAAAAAAAGTGTTGCTCTTAAGTGATGACTTCATTCTCAATTGATACAGTCTCTAAATGATAGAGGAAGTGGTACACCCACTTAGCAAAGGTATTAGTCAGAGAGTTGGGAATGTGTACATAAAACCTTTATATGACTTCTTCAGAGAAAGAAATGGGTATTGTGTTACAGACTTTGCAGCTGAATCTATAACTGTGTGTCCAATGCTATTAAGATATTTGTGAAGCAATGCCACGATATAACGTTAGGCCTGAGTTTTAATATCTTTCCTTCCATTACCCAACATTCAAACACTCACAACTGTTACTCCTCAGATGCACCAAGCATTTGCTGCCTGAGGCAAGGTAAAAAAGTGCCCTCTCTACCCACCCGTCCACAGTTACACAATAACTAGGTAGTAAGCATGTTGCAACCACTAATATCTGCTGCCTGAAGTGTTTACCTGTTCTGCTTTGTATATTAAAGCTGGTTATCCCCAGAATCCTTACCCCCAATTCTTGTAATGTCTCAAAGGAGTTGCTCTGAGAATCAACATATGGTTTGTAAGGCTGCTTCTGGCATCTGAAGAGAATGGGAGGCAAAGATGGTAACCAGGTTTTCACACTGAAAACTGGGAATCTGATTATGAAAGGTTAGGGCATGCAAGGACTGTTTCCATGGGAACTGGGGAGCAGTGCATGGGATAGTGAGTGAAGAGTGTCAAGCAACCCCCTTCTCTTCTTCCCTACCACTCTGTAGATTTGATGTCTCACATGAAAAGAAGGGATGTCTTGAGAATTTGTCTGAAGGAGAAAGCTCATTGGGAAGTCTGAGGGATATTGTTAAGATGTGGGGCAATCCTTGATGCATACATACTCACAACAACCCTGCGAATTTAACAGGCTCATCTGGTCAGTAGGTCCTTCAGGTCTCTAGACTCATCAGGGGAATAAATACAAACTGGGGGGAAGAAATATGAGTCCTGATTCTGACTTCACTGTACATGAGGTAAATCAGGCGAAGTGCCATGGTTTTCATGGAGAAGGTTTACAGAATTTTAATCATGTTGCACAGGTTGAGAAGCCCTGAATTAGGCTAACACCTCAGCACTCCTACTGTCCCTGGGACTTTCTGGGCCTAGCGAGCAGCAGTTATTTCTGTATTTGTCTATTCAGAAATTATCTATTCTACCAGATGCCTGAAGAAAATAGAAAACAAATTGTTTTGTCAAGACTCCAAATTTATTTGCGGGGGAAGGCATGTGTATATTTCACCTTTCACTACCTGTAAAGTTATCTCTAACAGAGACAGGAGAATGACTGTCTAAATTAAGGGATCTGACAGGCAGGTGTGACTATCATATCATACTCAGTAGGTTGCTATGAATATTCCCTAGTGGTTTGATTAATTAAATAATAACTTTCAGGATATTTTCTGGGGATAATTACCAGCTAGGAATTATTGAACTGTGCTCCATTAACCCTAGCCAGTCATTTATCTCTAAAGTGCCTATATAGATGGTATAATTATTATAAGATGAAAATGGGTGTGTGGGGGGGTGAGAAATGATCATAAGTATATGGATTTTTTTCATGGATAATGCAATTTAGGCTTCTAAAGAATCAATACCTTGTGCATTAGCCAATCCCATTACTTGAATCATCTCAATATCCCATTCAGTTTACAGTTTCATAGTAACTCTCAAAATATGGTGGCTTTATTGCCTTTCTGACATTGTTTCAGCTGTACATCAAATGTCATCTTGTTTGCTACAGGCTCTGGGTGTTAATATGCAATATTTGCACTCTGACATTTCTGGTGATTATTCCACTCTTAAGAGTGCCAGTCAGAACTGAATCTAAGCTGTTTGGAATGTCTAATGTTAATCTGCATACACCAAGCCAACTTATAAAAATATGCAGATTAGAGGAGATAAAAGTTCAGCCCATCTGGAGGCTGTGATTTTGCTTATGGTTACAGATGCCTACATGCAATATTTCTTTCTCCTGTTTTCATTTTAACTGGTTCCTACCTTCAGCACTTAGAGTATTTTGGTTGTATAGGATCCTTATCAGCAAGGAAAGTTTAGTGATGGTGTCAATGACAGAACCATTTAAACAAGAATGACTAAAAATAAGAATCCATGCAAATAAGAGTGGACAACAACGCATGGTTATGCTGTAGACATACCCTTAAAAACTGTGTTAGCTGTACAGTGGAACAAGAGCATTGAAGGTCTCATGTAGGGAAGCTGCCCTTTCGTGGCCTGTGGAAGAGATCTCTGTGATTGGTCTCTGCCACTCAGCATACAGGAAAGGGGAATGTGATGGGGTCAGAGGTTATGCAGACCCAACTGGTTCATGTGCAGTGTGGCTCCACTATACCAAATCATCTTATACTGGAATGGGGAAAAACAGGCTACATTTGGTGTTCCTCTTTATATCCTGTATTAGTGGTGAGGGCCCAAATTCATGAACATCCTGACTGACTGCAGACAAGGATTCTGCCCTGCAACTTTTTCTTGGTGAGCAAAATCCTTTTCCTGCACCCCAGGATTTGGTCTCCCATGCATTTGTGAGTGAACATCTCAAACAAATATTTCCCAATATCCAATGCTGATCTTTCCTTCTACAGCAAAAGAGGTACAGCAAAGTATACACCATTTTCTGGACTGGGCCTTATCCCTGTTTATTGGAGTGATGTACGTTGCCATGGTGATGAAGAAAATATACTGCTGTGTGAAAAAGACATCTGGCAGGGCGGAACATGTCCTCAAAAAATGGCAGCTGCTGTCATGTGTAGCTTTTCCCATGGTAAAAGTATATAATTTTTTATGAACTTTTTGCCTTATTTGAACAGTCATAATGTACACGATTACATTAAAAAACAATCCTAGTTTAATTTCCTCGTCCAAGAAAAGATCTAAAATAAAATGTAGCATAGTATCATTCACTTTTTAAAAGTCCTTCCACATTCTGAGAGCAGCAAATAGCTAATTGTTGCTTTAAAACACAGGCTGTGAGGAAGGGTAGGTTGTGCAGCAGTGAGGATCCCAGAGGGAGTTCTGTTTGAACTAGCCAGAATTTCTCCAAAGCAGAGGGGCAGAGGGTCTAGGGCAGTTGCAGATGCTGGAGTGAGTTTTGTCACTCTTGGAAAGGGTGCAGTGTGCTTTCTGCTTCCACATGCAGCAGCTCCCCTGGGCTCTGTGATGGGTGTTGGGGGGCCATGATTCCATCCTCACCTTACCCTCATTGAGGAATTAACACCACTGGCACTAGAGCAGAGCTGTGATTGTAGATGGCCCCTGCACAGGGTTACAAGAAAGTGTAAGGCTTTGTACCCTCTCTTCCCCATCTCTACCTTATGGCCCATGCTGGGATGGACACATTTTTGCCCAAGTTCCTATGACGGATATTTTGATATTTAAAATGTTCAAAGAGTAAGTGATCAAGTTGTTTTGGTCATACATATCTTCACAGTTGTACAGGAAATGGGGGCAGTATTCCAGTTAATTTCGGAAACAAACTGGACCACTGAAGTAAGGGAAATGATGTTCTACTGAAGGCCAAATGGGAATTTTGCCATTGAGTTCAATGGGATCAAGATTTAACTCCTAGTATACATTCTACACAAACAGAGTTCTTCACTTTTGCTATCAGAGTGAATATGTTTGGGATCTGTAGGTAGCCTGTGCCTCTTATTTAAAAAAAAATATTTTAAAAATAGATGTATTACTTAAACAATTTAAATCTTTTCCCTTAGCCCTAACTCCACCAAGTTAAGTGAACAGTTATATATTTGAGGATAAATAATTTCCATAAGAGGTAGGTTATATTAGGCATTTAAGCAGTTGTGTTCAGCCACACTTAGAGTCAAGTTTTCAGTCTTGCTTTCATTAGGCTTTCCCTTTTTTTTTTTTTTTTTTTTTTACCTGCATAAGTGTGGCCTCAAATAACTGTGGATATAATTTCAGATTCTTGAATATTTAAGTACTTGACTATACCTGCAAATCAGGTACATGAGTGTCCAAGAGACAGTGAATGCATTAGCAAAGAATTGCTAGCACAAATAGGTCAATCAGAATTCAAATGTTTGACCCTTATTATTTGCACAAAACAGAAAAGAAAGACTATACAAGTAGCTACAGTTTGTTTTGTAGATTCTGCCATCCTCCCTTCCCCCCGCCCCACATACTATGGAGGTGCATTAAAATACTGATGTTTTATGTATGCATGAACAGATTTCGAAAAGTCATTATAGTGTGTTTACAATCTTACTGTTTTTGGCAAATATTCACACTTTGGTCCTTATTCTGCATTCCTGATGCGGCTATAACTCCATTGATGTCAGTGCTGGATTGAATCCTTTGTTGTGAAGTTTAAAGCTAGTGCAATTGAGAGTGAAGTTTCCTACATATTATTTCCAGGGCAAGTAAGCTTTCAATTTTATGAGGTTGATAATACATGAAGAAATTAAAAATACAGATTTTGAGAGTCACACTACCTAGTTCACCAAGTTTCCCCTTCCATTCAAAGGAAGTTGAAATTTCAACAGAAAGCCTCTTTGTTTTGCTTAGAGGGCTCATTTAGGCATAGTGGAATAAAATAACTTTGTTTTAAGAGTGCTAGAAGAAGATTGATTTATAGTTCATAGTCTAGGGTTGAAGTTAATTAGGTAACATTATTTGAAGTGGCTTGTGTTTTTGCAGATTCTTGCCACCACTAGCCTTTCTACGAAAGCTTCATCAGAAAAATCATCAGCTTTCATGGCTGGTGAAATGTTCAGAGGGGGTCTTCAGAAATTCCAAAATGCTCACTTTCAGCAGGCAAATAAATGGAAAGATAACAGGGTAAAGTTAATTTGCTGGAGAGTGTAAACTGAACTGAGTCACACTTTAGTCATCCAGATATTTGATACTGATATAATCTTTTAAAAAGTTACTTCAAAATAGTTCAAGTGCATTATATAACTTTGTATCATTTCCATCACTGTAGTTTCATGCTCAGATATGTAGCTGTTGAAAGGAAAACTGTGCAGGAGTCACAGCTGGAGGGAACCTTGTGCCCCCAATTTGAGCAACAAGGAAGACTCACTGCAGATAGAGGTTAAGGGGAAAACCCTCCTCAGTTAAAATAATCCAGATAGAGTGACTTTTCATTGACTGACTATGGTACAGACTGGGATCAGTGCCAGAAGATATTCTGGGTGAAATCATGGCCCCACTGAATATCAGTGGGCGGTTTGCCATTGACTTAGGGGAGCCAGGATTTCACCCTATGTGATCGAGACTCTGTGGAGTAAATGCTGCCTTCACATACATTGGTGCAGTTCCACCACCCCACCCGCTTCACTGAGAGCAGCATTTGTCCCTATAGCCCTAAAATTCTGCAAGCACTTAGGCTTCTCTAACCAGTTCAGTTTCAGGATTTTCATCTAGTTAAGAAGTTGCATAATACTTGACCAAAGCCAAGTGAAGCTGAGTGCTCTCCATTTGTGTATAGCTTTGATTATCATTTTGGGAAATAAATGACTTTTTCCTCTGTTTTGTGTTTAACTGTAGCCTTTATTCCAATCCGTCTGGCTGGTGGGAGCAATGCTCATGAAGGAAGAGTGGAAGTCTACCATACTGGCCAATGGGGGACTGTCTGTGATGACCAGTGGGATGATGCAGATGCTGAAGTTGTCTGTAGGCAGCTTGGCCTTGGGTTAGTTTTTCTAAATACATTTTACTCCTAACAAACAAGGAAAGCTAAGAAACAATACACAATGCTTTCAAAAGGAGAACATTTAAAAATTGCACTTACACTGTGAAGCCACCAAAATTATAGATGGCACATTTATCCATGCCTGTAGTTAAAGAGGCCTGACACTTTCCATCATAATACCCTGTTTTCAGTTGCTTATAACTTAACCAAACTTTAGCAGTTTGAGATGAAGTTTTCCATGATGGGGGACTATTTCGGGGTAAAGATTTTTTTCAGAAAATTTGATCAAAAACCATTCAGTCATTTCCAGGCATGAGGTTAAGAAAAAATGTTTCGCTCTTGGTAAAAAAAAAATTGTACAACCATTTAATTAAAGGCCTAGCACTTCTTTACTTTGGAGCAGGAACTTTAATTTTGGTATGGGTGCTGCTCTGCCTTTTGCTATCCCTGTGAAAATCTGCCCAAATTTGGCCAAGTTATGAGCCTCTGGAATGTGTCAGTTTGCACATGTTTGCTAGAGACTTGTTAACATCTGGCAGCTAAATTCTCCGAAGATGCTGTCTGCATTGAGAATGATCCATCCCAGGGATGTAGAGGGTGAGCAGTACTTTTTCTGCAGTTGTTCTTTCTGGCAGTCAGGGATGACTGTGGCACCGGGCACATGAACTGAGAGCAGTGAGACTGTCTTCTCCCTGCTGATCCCCAAGCAGTGAGGGAGAAAGGGAGAAAGCTACCTGACAGGAATGCAAAGGGATGAGGAGCTCAACTTGGGGGAAAACAGGTGGAGGGATTGAGATAAGAAGCTGGAGGAATGGTGGTGAAGGACTGGGACAAAACAGAAGGGTGGAGAAAGACTGGGATGTGGAACTATGGGGGAATGGTGATGAGATAGGCTAGAATGAGGAGCTGAGGAGAGCTGTGCTGGAGGGAGACTAGGACTCGAATACAGACTGCAGGGGCCAGAGGCATAGGTCTATGGTCACTAGAATACAGTGGCTTCAGAAACCTGGAATAGAACCCAGGATTTTTAAGTCTCCTGTCAACAAATACCTGTAAAACCTGTAAGTAAAATATGTGTCTCATCTCCCTCTAGTGGCTGGCCCACATAGAGAATGAGAGCCTACTACTGCTATCAATTACTTAGCTCAAGTGGCAGAAGTCTGGGTGGTGGATCTAAGAGGTCTAACCCTGCTGATCACTCATATGAGACTCAATAAGTTCCACATTTTAAAAAATCTGAATTTTTTTTTAAAACCTAGGAAATTACACACTAAAGCTACATTAAAGAACACTAAGGTGGCAAAGTGAAGCACTCAAAAGTTAGAAAATATCAGAATTTAGGTTGCCTGTGTAACCTAATTTGTTTTAACCTAATTGTGCATGTGGATTAGGATACAGTCTTTAATTACTCCCATCACACTATTTTTTCCCACAGGACCCCTATCTGATTCAGTGGACAGAATGGATGGTGCTCATTGAATGGGTAGCTATTCAATATTTCTTTGTATCCTGCTCATTCAGTTTGTGGCCCCAGGCCTGACTTAGAGCATACCATTCAAATTGTGCTCTGAATACAGAATTATTCATTTCCTCATGAGCTTTTCTATGATGCTCAAATGTTACTGGGCTATTATCAAAAGCTAGTGAATTGCATTTAATATAGTGTCATTGGAAAGGGCTACTTGCAGTATCACTATTGTGCCTGGCGGGATTACATTAGAACATGTGTTTGCTTTTGGTTAATTTCTATAGATTTTATTTCTGGGATGGACCTGATTTCCTTTTGTTTTCTGAGTAAAAGTAGATTAATAGGAGCACGTGTATTTGGATGGTGCTTAGACTTTTTGAAAAAAAAGTCTACAGTTGTACATGATCTCACAGGCTACGTGTAGGGGAGTGTTCCCCCCAGCTTGGGGAGACAGAGTTATGCTAGCTCTGCTCAAGCTAATGCACTAAAAATAGCAGGGTAAGCCAAGGAGAGCATGGGCAGCAGCTCAGACTAGCTGCCTGAGACCAAACCTGCCTGGATCCCTGAGTATGTATTCAGGCAGCTAGCCTGAGCTGCATTGCTATTTTGAGAAGAGCTAGCATGTTGACTGTTTACCCAAGCTGGGAAGCACGCTCCCAGATATAGCGTAGATGTACCCAAAGAAGCAAGATGTCTTGACAGGTGTGCTCTTTATCCCCGGGCTGAAATTTTACCAACAGAGGCAGGCACAGCAGTTACAAAATAGGGCAAACATCCACATTTGCCTACAGTTAATCCAAATGGAAATGTGCTACAAAGTGTAAAATAAACCCTCTCAGCAATAGTATCCCATGCTCTTTCAGCTTTGCTTTAGCATTACTAGAATATAAAACCTCAGAGGATTAATCTTCTGGTGATAAGCAGAAACTACTGCTCATTTATTTCATTATTTGGTTTCCCCATATACTTTTTGATAAACACCAATTTGTTATTTCAGTGGGATTTGTGGTCTCTGATGCATTGGAAATCTAGAGTCTCATTAGAGTATAATATACTTTGTTTTCACGGTCAGGAGTTGAAACATTATCTCCCCAATTTCTGCAGGCCTCTTAGCAGATGGTAAATTTCTCTCTTTTGCATGCCGTAGTCTCCGTCTGCTGTGTAATGAGACCTATAAGAAGCAGGAGATACTGGAAGAGGCTTTTTTATTACATGTGGTTAGCATGCTATGCAAATGTTACTCCATAAACTGAAGTCAGATAATTTATCACAGTTATCCCAGCCCAGCAGTTAGGACCTGTGAGAGTCTGGGGCTGCTCTCCTTCTGGCCTCTATATTTTGCCTACCTTTTATAATTGCAAAGCAAGGACAGTTCATTAAAACTGAAATATCATCTACAATTTAACTCCTAATTTAATTTTTTAAAAGAAAGGTTGAAGACCTTTTAATATTGGTGAAGTTGCCTGGGAGATGAAAGCAAGATGTTAACAAGGCTTCTGGGAACGGCAAGAGATGAGATTTTATATCATGTTAAAATTGCAAAGGTGGCAGGAGGGGAATTAAGCACCAATCTAATTTTCTTACCCTGTCATTTTGTGAAATCTTCTGGATGAACGTATTTCCAAAGCAAGGAAATTATTTTTTGATTCTTGATAATGGAATTGCAGAGTTTCCTACCTTATTAAATATATGTAATTTTCTATACTGACTGGTTCCCATGCATACCATCTTAATACATGATTCTGTAATGTATCACACTACTGTCCCCACCCTGCCATTCTAACATTATTCTTGGAAGTACTGTCTCTGGAAAATGCTCTCTAATACTAATAAGAGTCGTACCAAAGATTCACACCTTACTGGATATACACTAAATAGTGGCATAGGGGTTATAGTTAGCTCAGAGATTGATGTTTACAAATGTCTGAGTTTTCAAGGAGAACCCATGACAGCTTTACTACTAGTAAAGCATTGTATTTGGACCCTGGAAGAAGATGTGCTTATGCTGAAGTGAGCTTTCAGTTGTGTTAAAATAAAGCCCTCTAAAAGTCTACCAGTAGGCCAGTCTTACTGTTGTACAAAATAGTACTTTTACACCAGTAGTTTGCCAATATGCAGGGAGCACAAGTAATACATTTCATGAAAAAATAATATATAGAGGCCAAGATTTTCAAAAGCGAATGCCCTAAAAGTAGGTTCTTAAGTCCATATTTAGCCATGTATATAAATATAGCCTGATATCAAGAAGTGCTGAGCATCCACAAAGCCCCTCAAAATCAATGGGAAGTAAAGGCACTCAGCATCTTTGAAGATTGGGCAACTGTTATTTAATGGTTTAAATATGGATTAGCCACCTCATCTTGAAAAATTGGTCTTAGTGTATTTTTGCACTTTACAGCACACAATATAACAGGGGTTGGCAACCTTTGGCATGAGGCTTGCCAGGGTAAGCACCCTGGCGGGCCGGGCCAGTTTGTTTATCTGCTGCGTCCGCAGGTTCGGCCAATCGCGGCTCCCACTGGCTGCGGTTCGCCGCTCCAGGCCAACGTGGGCAGCAGGAAGCGGCGGCCAGCAGATCCCTCGGCCCGCGCCACTTCCCGCCACCCCCATTGGCCTGGGTCGGTGAACCGCGGCCAGTGGGATCCGCAGTCGGCCGAACCCATGGATGCAGCAGGTAAACAAACTGGCCCGGCCCGCCAGGGTGCTTACCCTGGCAAACCGTGTGCCAAAGGTTGCCGACCCCTGCAATATAACATACTACAGATTCATAATATATAGTACCTAACCCAAATTTGTATCACTTAATAAAACAGCACTTTATGAAGTATAACAAACAGAACAGGTCTGGTTGAAGTGGCTACTTCTCTACCTAATACAAGCGTTGAAAAGTCATGAGTCAGGTCCTACAATCATGAGATTTTTAAGAATAATAGATGTGGTTATCTTTATTTGCCTTCCGATTTTAAAGCCTAAAGGCTTAATGTTTTCAAGTTTTCCCACAACCTAGAGGGCTAGAGAATTCATTAAAAAAAGGAAAAAAAGCAGAGATTCTCATTATTTACATGATTCTGTGAGCTGGAGCTTTAAGAAAAAACACAAGATACCATGAGACTTGCAGTAAAGAGTTGGCAATTGTGCTACATAACAGTGGCATCTTCTGTGATAACACACAGCACAGGTTCAAATGAGTGCCTTTCCCAAGAGAGGCATAAAAGAGAGAAGTACTAGCGTAGGGAAGTGTGGTCAAGAGCTCTGAGTTGTTGCTTAGGAGCCAGAAATTCCTGAGTTCTTTAACCTGGACTATGACACTGACTCTTTCTGTGACTTTGGGTAGGCCATTGAGCTCTCTACCCCTTCTGTGACAAGGGGACATTACTTTAATCCTCACCTCACCCCTCTGAGATAGGTTATTACTATTTGCAAAGGTCTGGGGAAATGAAACATGTTAGGTACATGTTAAATTAGTATTTTCCAAACTTGGTTTGAGTACCACTTCCCAGGGCAAGATATAAGAGCAAGATATCTGTTGTTAGAACTCAAAGTTCCTAATGCATGTGATGAAGTATGCAAGGACAATAATGTCTAACTAAAGCATCTCTCACAAAATGAGACGCACACTGTGGTGGGTTATAGTTGCCTCTGAGAGCATGGTGCTGCTACTATCTTCAGCACCTCTGCAGGCTGTCAGCCTACCTCAGCAGATCTGTGGCTGAGCCCTCTAGCTGGGTCACACATTCCAAACTCCAACCAGGTACAACAACTCAGTCGGAAGAAGTTCCTTGCCCTTCCAAGCCAATTATAAATAAAATGGTTTCTTACCCTTCTGGGGCTTAATTCCTTCTCTAGAATTGAATCAGCAGTGTTGCTACTGACCTCCTGCCGCCAATTGTGGTAGCAAAGGGCCTTAGCCCAGCCTGGTTCCTTTGGATATACACTAAAGAACACTCACTCCACAGTTGCCATCAGGAGCTGCTTTGCTTGCAGCAAACAGCTCCTTTTATTATGGCCTGTTGGGCCTTGATTGGCTGTTGCTCATTCCTAGTCCTTCTAGTTGCTGGAGGACCAGATTTCAATGGTTCCTAAAATGGCTGCCCTGGGATGCTTTTCTAGGGAGGTCCAATACTCACTTCTCCATTCAAATTAAGAGAAGTAGTACTTAGAAGGAATTCCATCCAACTTTCAGTCAGAGGGAGGATCATTATGATGCATGGGCTTTAGGATGGGATATTAAAAGGTTATCAACAGAATAGGGAAAGATAAGGGAGATCCCTCAACACCGAGAGTGGGGGAAAAGAAATGAAGGTGGAAAAATGTTGAAACAAGGGATGCTGAAAAAAAGGCACAAATCCAAGATGCTGCAGCACTTGCAAGAAACTAGGTGGGGAAGGCCTAGATTTTAAAGAGTGGGTGCCTAAATAAGTATACCAATTTTCAAAAGTTCTGAGCACCCCTCAGAGGATGTTGTTGGGAGGAAGAGGCATAAAGCTGTATAATAATTTAGTATGGATAAAAGTTTTGCTGCAGTATGGACTGAAAGATTGGTATACAAATAAATGTAGCTTTTATTTTTATTTTACAAATTATATGCTGTGTCATGTAATACTTGGATACAAGAACATTTTTAGCAAAGTATTTAGTATCAGATTATTAAAATAAAGTGGATTTGTTAGATTCCCCCCAATCCATTCTTACTCTAAACCATCCTTATGCATGCAGGTGAATGGGATTAAATATCCTTACTCTATGTAGAGATCAGGCTATCTGAGTTCTGGGTATTGAAGGCCTGGCCCACAAACTGTTTTTGTATCAGCATAACTACTGTATTTCAGTGTGTGATTTTTTTTTATCAGATTTTTTTTTTTATCTGTACAACCCCAGATGTGGATAGTGATAATTGCATAAGGATGCCTTATCCAGTTTAGTTTATTTCCCTTCCCATATGGGAATAACTATAATGGTATAAACACTTCTATAACAGTATCCATACTGCTGGGCTGTGTCACTTTAACTCTACCAGTATAGTTAAAGTGGTACAACTTTTGCACATAGACAAGTTCTTAGGATTGTAAGATGCCAAAAAATGATGTGATTGCAATGTTAAAATAAAACAAACCATAACAATAGCTGTTGAGACTTAGAATGATGCCAAGGTGATGGCAGTATGCTACCTTTTTTTAAAAAAACCCCCACTCCTTATGTATATACTCTTGGAAGTACACAAAGTATCAGGTAACATTTTGTTGCAGACGTTTTCTTTCTTTCTACTGTAGCTCTCCTACTAAAAAGCTACATTTTAAACACTAGATAACATTAGAGTGCAATAAAATTCTCATTTAAAGCTACTGTGATGGATGTGGGTAACATATGCCAAAATGTCTAAGGGCTGGTCTACACTGGGGCAGGGGGAGGGGATTGATCTAAGATACGCAACTTCAGCTACGCTATTCGCATAGCTGAAGTCGAAGGATCTTAGTTTGACTTACCTGTCCGTCCTCACAGCGGCAAGTTGACCGTCGCGGCTCCGCCATCAACTCCGCTTACTCCTCCTGCCGAGGTGGAGTATGGGCGTCGATTCGGGGATTGATTTATTGCGTCTAGATGAGACGTGATAAATCTATCCCCGATAGATTGATTACTACCCGCCGATCCAATGGGTAGTGTAGATGTGGCCTAAGGACCAGATTTTTAAAAGTATGTTGGTATTGCTGTGGTCAGTGTTGAAATGCATAACTGATTTAGATTAATTTTCATTTTTGAAAGAGACTTAGGTACTTAGGAGCCAAAATCCCATTGACAGTCAGTGGAATTTATGCGTATAAGTGCCTAAATCATTTTTGAAAATGAAACGTAAACTCCTAAATCAGTTAGAACCACATACCTTTAAAAATCTGGGTCTAAGTGACCTAGAAATTTAAGTCTCATTTTTAAAAGTTACTTAGGAGCCTAAATCCCAATGACTTTCACTTTTGAAAATGCAACTTTAAGATCTTAAGTCACCTAGGCACTTGTGAAACTGTTACCCCCTACTTTATCCTACTCGGTCAAATTATTCCTTGGTGCAACTCCATTGAATGAATGTTAAGACCCTGACCCCCCACACCTTGCTGCCCTCTGTGCCCACAGGGGAAGCTGAATCAGTGGAGGTATTCACCCAGGGGAGAGGACAAGAAGAGCAACTCCCAGAAGCCTTGGCCCCTCAGCTAACAAGCTGACCATAAACAAGTGTTTTCATGTTTTGAAACATTATCTGCCCTCTCTATATAAGATGCAAAGTTATGTTTAAAATGGTGCTAATTAGTTACCAACACATTTTAAAGCATGACCATTTTTCCTAGTCTAGATATGCCCATTGTCTTTGCTTGCAGTGCACTCAGTGATACATACGACAGGGTGGATGAGCGAAGCATTAAATGGATTTGAACGCATGTGCACGCATACAAACACCCCCACCCACACCCCTGTCTCCCTTACCTCAATGCACGGGGGATTGGGGGGAGAAGGGGAGGGTAACAGACTATGTGACCTCTCAAGGTTCTTTCCAGTCCTCTATTTCTGTGATTCCATAATTAATTAAAATTGATAAATCAAGGAAAAGGAAACCTCTTACCTTGTCAGACTGTCTGAATTTTAAGTGCATAAAGACTGAAAAGTCACAGTAAAGCATCTGAATATTTGTTTTAAAGATATTTAGGGGTTGTAATGATTAAATCTAAGATCAAAATCTTCAAGGCCTGCCCAAGTTAAGAACACACACAACCTTCCCTACTTCCAAAAAGATGGTGGTTGTTAGTTAAGAATATATGACTGACAATGGCTTACTTCCTCAAAGCAAATTAGTTAAGTAGCAGCACACTTCCCCATACACAAATAAATAAATAATAAAAATTGTTACACAACTATTTATTTTAATTTAAACTAATCCTTTAGGTACTTAAACCCCAAAGCCAGCAGTTTCTCTGAACTGTCCACAGATCCACTCACTCCCCTAATAATGGAATATCAGAAAATCACTGCTCATTAAAATGAGAAAAGAAGTGTAGACAGAGGTACCACTGTATAGAGAGAAACCAAACTATTAAGATCATTAATATATGGATACATAGGATACTGGCAATTAGAGATGGAAAAGTCCTGAGATCACTGAGTGTTAAAGTACAGAATGTCTTTTATGATGCTTAATATAAGAGCACATCTTGAATTCCTGTAGGTTTTTTGTATTGAAGAAGCATTATGTAGAAAAAGGAGATAAATTCTGGTAGTGAAAGTAGTACAGGACTAGAGGTAGGAAAACTGCATTCTCAGTTCTGTCACTGATTTGCTGTATAAGCTTGTCAAGACCTTCTGTGCCACAGTTTCCCCATCTGTAATATGTGGATAATTAAGCTTACCTACTTCATGTCAGGTTTGTTTTTATGGAGGGTGAGGGGTTAGGTTTAATTAATGTGCTCTGAGATCAGGTGAAAGTCACTATAGAAGTACATAGCATTGTTGTTGTTGTTATATGTATGTAATAGGGCTGTCAAGAGATTAAAAAAATTAATTTTGATTAATTGTGAGATTAAAAAAAGTAATGCCAGGGACCAGCCAGATAACTATTTTTGTGAATCCTAACTTGCTACTTGAAAATTTGCTGCTGTTAATTATGCTGATCAGAGGGTATCCAACATTTCAGCCACTACCACCAAGTTAAAGACGCTTTCGGATGGCTTGTGATTCTTGAGTCTTTCCTTATTATGTTTGGACAGGGGAGTAGCCAAGGCATGGAGCCAGGCTTACTTTGGAGAAGGCTCAGGCCCAGTGCTGCTGGACGAAGTACGTTGTACTGGGAACGAGTTGTCCATAGAACAGTGTCCAAAGAGCTCCTGGCGAGAACACAACTGTGGCCACAAAGAAGATGCAGGAGTTTCCTGCACACCTCTTACAGGTAGTCTACTGAGCAATTAGCATATTGATGATTAATTACAGACCCAGGATTGAGAGATTTGGAAGAGTGATATGTTTTAGAATTGTTGGTTGCACTGAAGCCAAGCAACAGGCAGTAGTAAAATCTGCCAGCCCTGTCCTGCAGGACCAGCTGTAAGCATGTGTGAAACTTGCAACTACAGAAGGTCTTGCTATTCAGCAAGATGCCTTTACATCTCAGAAACCAGTTGAGTAACCAATCTCCCTTCTATGCAGAAGGTGCAAGATCCATGTACTGTGGGTCATCCATACATGCAAATCAGGAGCATAATTTGGCTCATATAAATTTACAGCCATATGCTGCTCTCATTTTGTAATACTTCTCCCACCAACAACAATAGATATTTCGATGTGGAGCGAGGGCTGTTGTTTGGTCACCATCAAAAGGTCAGCATTTATCAACAGTCATTCTCCTGTGGTATATGAGATACTGTAGTATTTTCCTGTAAGTGGTATCTCAGCTGTGTAGTGGAAGTAAGTGAATGTTGACTTTTTAATGGCAGCCATGATATATGGCTCTTAATTTGGAAATAAAGAGAATATACAAAGGAATGTGTAGAGCCACAGATAAACTGTATACGTTGACATTGCAAAGTAAAAGCCCAGTCCTGCAAACTAGTCATGTGAGTAAAGGTTGGGAGGATCAATGATTTAAATTTTTTTCCATTGCACTTGAACAATTGCTACATATAAAGCACTGCACAGCTGACAGGTACATGATTTTTTTTTCACCTTCTGTTCAAACATTATTGCCAGACATGGTACCCCTTTGGTCTGACCCAATACCGTAAATTTTGTTTTTACTTTTCCTGGGGAATGACAAGGTACTTGCATCTTAAGCAGAACTGATTCTTGCTTTTTCTTACTTGCTAATGCCACAGATGGTGCAATAAGACTAGCAGGTCAGAAAGGCAGTCATGAAGGACGTCTGGAGGTACATTACAGCGGGCAGTGGGGCACAGTCTGTGATGACGGGTGGACTGAGCTGAATACACAGGTGGTTTGTCGGCAGCTGGGATTTAAGTAAGATCCTTTTATATGAGACAACTAAACGCTTGGTTTAGCAGTGGTGATAAAACTTTGCAAAATACTGTCTATACTCTGCAAACTATGAAATGTGCTGTGTTGTCTTTTTTACCTAATATTCGCATGATCATCAGTTTTGTATTGTGAAAAGCTTTGTAGATCGCACTGCAATAAGAAACAGAACACTGAACAAAAAACAAAAAGTAATTTCCTAAATGATTTATGAAGCTAGTTGTTCTCAGATTTCGAAGAACATTAACACAGTGCTGCTCTGAGCCAGTTTGATGTGTTTATGACAGGCGTCGGCAACCTTTCAGAAGTGGTGTGCCGAGTCTTCATTTATTCACTCTGATTTAAGGTTTCGCGTGCTAGTAATACATTTTAACATTTTTAGAAGGTCTCTTTCTATAAGTCTATAATACATAACTAAACTATTGTTATATGTAAAATAAATAAGGTTTTTAAAACGTATAAGAAGCTTAATTTACATTAAATTAATTAAAATTCAGAGCCTCCCGGACTGGTGGCCAGGACCCGGGCAGTGTGAGTACCATTGAAAATCAGCTCATGTGCTGCCTTTGGCATGCGTGCCATAGGTTGCCTTCCCCTGGTTTATGCTATCAAATGAGTAGAGGAAGAAATCAAGGGGAAGACTCTTATTGCCTTCCCTGGGCTTTGGTCAGGCCTTTTGGGAGAATTCTTAATGGTTATTTTCAGGATGGGCTGTGAGGAAAATTCCTCCTTGAGATTAAAAGAACTTCATAGCTCAGCCATAACTTCATACTACTGAAGTTATAAACAGCCACCTACAACAGATGTGTTTCATGGAGACACATTGCACTCATAGACCCTGATTCTTCTCTGCAGGATACCAAAAACTCCCATTCTCAATCTCAGTGAGAATCACTTTTATCCTGGAAGAGGAGAATTGGGCCTCTGAATTTTTGAAATACACCTCTCCCCTGATATAATGCGACCCGATATAACACGAATTCGGATATAATGCAGTAAAGCAGCACTCGGGGGGGGGGGGGGGGGGGGGGGGGCTGCATGCTCCGGCAGATCAAAGCAAGTTCGATATAACACAGTTTCACCTATAACGCGGTAAGATTTTTTGGCTCCTGAGGACAGCGTTATATCGGGGTAGAGATGTAATATGTGCTATGTGCAAAGAATTGAGCTGAAATCCATAAAACTCCATCACCACTTCCTCCAGTCTCTTTTAGACATTTGTGGCCTCTTAACAGAAAGATCAGAAACTTTGTCTCACTTCAGTCCCTAGACATGCACCAAGTTCCTTTCTATCATCCTACTTGCTGGCTGAGGCCAAACACATTTTGGAAAGAGAAGCTGCTTCACCATGCTAAACCAAAAGTTTGATTCTGCCAATCTTTTGCTCATGGAACTCCCATTAAAGTCACTGAGGCTTACCCATGGTATAGGTATTTCTGTATCTAGCTCAAAAAAATTAACAGCCATGCTCTGGAAAACTATTTTTTAAAGTGCATCTTTTACAAAACTCCCATTCCGATGTCATATATTTATTCTGCATCACCTTTCCTATTGTGTCTGGTTACAGAGATAACTATGAGCAAATGGAATTTCTTTTACTATGTACATTGCCTTTCTCTTGCTTCATTTATTCACTCTCTGAAGTCATAATCCATTATTCATGATACAATAGAAAGTAATTCTGCTATAGTACTTCCAGGATTGTGGCATTTCCAAATAAATCAGGCAGGAAGTAAAGGGAATTAGACAAGAGAAAGCTTGATAATAAACAATGACAGAAAAGGGAATACAGAATATAATGTCTATGAGCCCTCAATTCAGCAAGGCACTTGAGCACATGCTTGAATTTAAGAACATGCTTAAGTCCCAAAATCAATGTTTAAGTGCTTTGATGAATGAGGGCCATAAGGGTAATGTTTTTCAAGTTTGTTTGAATGTGACAGTCATTCTTTAAGAAGACCTTGAGCCCTGATTTACCCTGAAAAAGGCATAAATAGCTCCCATTGACTTTAACAGAAGCTGAACTTTCTTTTGCCAGAGCTAAATTTGCCTATTCCCTTTGTGCTTGAGAGCAGTTGGTTTTATCCACCCACAAAGAATCATTTCCTTTTCGGTGCTGAAGTATCATATATCCCCAGTGCAGTATTGCTCATAAACTATGCATACGTATTTGTTACACAGGTATGGAAAAAGTGCATCAGAAAGCTTCTCAGAAGAGAGTACTAGGCCTATCTGGTTGGATGATGTCAGCTGCTCAGGAAAAGAATCAACCATCCTTCAGTGCTCAAAGAGAGAGTGGGGAAAGCATGACTGCAGCCATCAGGAGGATGTCAGAATAACCTGTCACCCAGATAATGACAGCCATAGATTCTCACTGGGTAAGGCATTCTTTGTAACTAATGAATGTCAGCATTCCTCTATGTACAGATTCAAGAAGAATGCAGTCTCTTTAAAGATGCTACAAATTTGAATCTCCACTTATTCTGCTGCCTGTACATAGTTAGGCTTTCAGTCAGTCAGAGGTGGGCATATGTGTATGTGAAGGGAGAGAGAAAGCTCTCCCCTTGAAGAGCACATGGAGCTGTTAAGGTTGCATATGGGAACATCAATATACAGGGCATAAGGAAACAATGTTAATCTGTAATGCAGTGAATCCAGAGCCAATGAAACCTAAATCTGTGTCTGGATGGGGTTTTAGTCCCAGTGAGCCCCTTCTGATGGCATATTGACTTTCACTTAGTACTCTGCAAGTTGTAATGAACTGAAAGAATGATAAATCAGTAGTACACCTCCCTATGGACTTAGGTTCTTACACCCCATCTAAAAAAGAGAGATTGGAGGAATAGAGGGCATTCAGAGATGGACAGTGAAAATGATTAGAAACATGGAATTACTTCTGTATTATTATCATTATTAGTCACTTGTATTACAGTAGAGCCTAGGAGCCACAGTCATGGACCAGGACCCCATTGTGCAAGGCACTGTACAAACACAGAAGTTGTTTTCTGATGTGAAATATAGTTAAGTTGCATTAAAGAGAAGAAACAAACTATTATGGCCAAGATTTTTAAAAAAGTGTGCCTAAAGATAAGTGTCGAAATCCATAAGTAGTCGGGCTATCAAAAATGTCACACATTGACTATCATGGGAGCTACAGGTTGCTCAATACTTTTGAAAACGAGGTTACTTATTTAGTTGGCTACATATGGATGTAGGAGCTTATCTTTAGATACATATTTTGTAAAATCGTTGCCCATATTTTTAAAAGTTTACCCAAGTATATTGTAGTAGTTGTTGGGTCTTGGATTTTCAAAGGAACCTAGGGAAGTTATTCTCCAGCTCCCAGTGAATTTTAAAGGGATTTGGGTGCCTAACTCCCTGAGGTTCCTTTGAAAATAATACAGTATTTTACTACATTTTTTTCACATCTTCAGTCTTTTTCTTCTCTCTTCCTTCTTCTCTTCCCTTCAAAACCTCCTGCTCCCCAAACTCCACAAATTATTTATTATTAATTATTATTATTATTATTGTTGTATCATACAACCAATGATTACATATGGGTGAGATTGCTACAGTATGTTTGCTAGAAATAAACCTTCTCATCTCTCATATAACAGGCATTCAAATCATGGCGGCTGTCTGCATAGATGCAAACTATTTATGCTGCTGCATTTGAGAGACTATATAACATAATCCTAGCTGAACAAGATTCAGTTCAGTTAAATGTATCCGTAGAGTAACATTCTCTTATCCCCCTCAGTTCACCTGAAAGTCATATTAATTCCACACATCTAGACTTATTTGCTAAAATATAACAAGATGAGGTAACAATAAAATACATATATTTTATTGCTAAAATCTTCTTTCCCTATCTGGGTAATATGAGTATAATTTACACTAAAATCATGTTCTTCCAGAATAGCACTTCATTACAACAGAAGAATAAAGATGAGACTGAGGTCTGGTCTATACTACCCGCCTGAATCGGCGGGTAGAAATCGACCTCTCGGGGATCGATTTATCGCGTCCCGTTGGGACGCGACAATCGATCCCCGAATCGGCGCTCTAACTCCACCAGCAGAGGTGGTAGTAAGCGCCGCCGACAAAAAGCGGCAGAAGTCGATTTTGCCGCCGTCCTCACAACGGGGTAAGTCGGCTGCAATATGTCGAATTCAGCTACGCTATTCACGTAGCTGAATTTGCGTATCTTAAATCGACTCCCCGCTGTAGTGTAGATGTACCCTGAGATTTGCTGTAATGTTTCTGGTTGGACAGAAGACAAAGGCTATATTGTTACTATTTGTTTCCTAACACTTGAGAAAGTATTAAATATTTCCTCTAAAGAGGAATTCAGTGGAAGAAGAGTATAAGAAAGAGTATTTTTAAATATAAACATGAAAGGGAGACAGACAACTGGTTTAAGACACAAACCACATTTTTGTTAAAAAAAATAATGCTCTGCAGATGTTAATTTGTAATTCATTTTTTATTACACTTAACAAGTTTGGGTTATGAATTCAAATGTTTCCCATAGAGTGGTGAGGAACCAATAACAACAACAAAAAGGTTTGTTAGTATATAAGACCCAGAAAATGTAACTGACTAGAAACTAAGAGAAAGTGAGCAATAAATGTAATTGCGGAGCCTGAGTTAATTGCAAAATGTAAATATATGGTAAACTGTAAATAATAAAAAAAATTGAAGTGAAAAACATTTTAATATTAAAAATAATTCTGTTTTAAAGCTTTTTCGCTTTTAATAAGATAACTCTGGGTAAATTCAGCCCAATGACTAATGCCAAATTAACACTAGTTTTGCTAAGGGCAAAATCTGACCCATTATTTGCTCTTCCTCTTGGATAGGCAGTAATTGTCACTGGCTTTCTAGCGAAGTTGTCTTCCATTTGTGGGAGAGTGAGAAGGAATAATAGCTTGTCCAATTATTGGAAAGAACTCTAATGTAAAGTATTAGAGATATATCAAGTACTACTTACCAAAAGATTTAGGAGCTGATTCTCATTTACACAGAGTTAAGGGGCCTCAAATTGAATTTATGCCCACTTTAAGGCTCTGGCTCTGCCCAAGAGTTGAAAAAGGGCATTAGTGTAAATGAGAATTATACCCTTAGGGCTTTTTATGATACAGTTTTTTGAAACTTGCAGTCCAAGTACTTAGCTAGAATAATAATATATGCAATTGGCCTTTGGGTAAGATTACATAATTAGTAAAAATCTCACTAATTCATATCAATGACTGGGAGACTGATTTTACATTATCAAATTTTCTGAATGAGAGTAAATGAACAAACATAATTTAAAAAAAAAGCAAAGGAAAATCTATAACAGAATATACTTTATTTAGTTGGACAAATGTAGTTTAGTTTTAATTATGTTAATACTCCAGAGTATACTAGTCAAGATGCTGGAAAATACTTTGTATAAGTAATAAATTCATAGTAACATGGGCTAGTACATTTGTTGCTGGGCTGTAGTGTGAGCATACTGTGTGTGTGTGTGTGGCTTGTGTGAGTGATTGTATTTATCGGTGAGGTTTAGCTAAATCCTCCTGTAAAAGTCTTCTATGAAGAATATGGTCTGCTCAAATGGGTAGCGTGTGGGTGTAGCCTCATAACACAAGAATCAACCAGATTGTTCTCTACTGTTGGTGAAAAAACTGGGCTGTGTAAGTTCCAGTCAAGTTATAAGCTATGCTACATATTTATATGTAATAGAAGAAACCGATGAACCCTACAGTTTAAAGCATAAGGAGTACAACATAAGGAGCTTCATGATTTGTTGTAATGTGTATAAAATGCTTCATGCTCCCTTCCATGACAAAATACATGAATACTTTAACAGATGATATCATTAAAGTGGAAATCTTGTTGAACATAAGCGTCAGTTGACCCCTAACCCTGGAATGTGATGAAATCACCTAAAATACTAGTTTTTGTTTCTACTATTGTGTAACTTATTCCTAGGTCCTCCCATCAGGCTGATGGATGGTGAGAATAAGAAAGAAGGACGTGTGGAGATTTTTATCAATGGCCAGTGGGGCACAATTTGTGATGATGGATGGTCTGATAAGGATGCAGCTGTGGTCTGTCGACAGCTTGGCTACAAGTAAGAAAAATCCTTTGACTATTCTTCAAGTTATCTGATTACCATATCTGATTGCACAAAGTGTGTGTAACTGAGTATTACCTGACTAGGTAATACTTGTCTGTGTAGTATACTTTTACTCTGCTATACTTGAAATATACAAAAGTAAAGCATACTACAATTTTACTACTTCTTCATAAAGAAGCTAATATTCCTCAGAAAAGGGGCAGTAATGCCAAAGCATAATTGTCTTTACTAAGCTCAGCTAACAACTGAAGTGTAGGCTAAAAGCAGTTATTGAAAAATGTGTTTAATAAAACCAAATATTTCAAGATGACTAAGCTACTGTATAAATCCTATATTTTACTTATTTTTGTGGCTATTCATATTATATATGCACAATATGCCAAATTCCCATTTACACTCAACTTCTGTGAGTTGCACCGATGTAACTGAGAAGAGAATTAGGCTCAACATATCTGCTCAATATTCTTTCCTGCTCTGAACTATTTTTACCTTACTTCTTCGATTATAACTGAGCTTGGTTTCCAATCTTCCTAAAGTGCTAATGAAGTTCAAGGAAATGAATTGCCACATCCTTCAGGAATGGAAAGATAATGGAAACAAGAAGAAAATTAACATTAAAAAGAATGTCCTGGGGTGTAGCCTAGAGTTGAGTAGTACAGATAATGGTCAATACAGAAATAATTATCTATATCTAGAGATTCTGTATTTAGAAATTCTTTGGTTTTTTTATTTTATTTGTATTGTAATTATTGTTTCTGGGTTTTGGTGATAAATGACAATTATCTTAATTTATATAACACCTTTAATCTCAAAAGATTTTAAACTGATGCACATGGACATAATTTATCTATCACCTGAGATGTAGCCATGTTTGGGGTGAAACAAAAGTAATATTTAACAGTTCAGTGTAACATTACACATTAAAAAAGGAAAGGTAGTACAGAATGTGTATCCCAATGAAACTACAAAGGAGTTACATATGGTCAAGACAGTAAAACCAGCTTTGAATTTGGCCAAACTATTAGGGACAATGATCTTACTCATGCAAAGAGCTCAATGTAATTGTTTATTGATCACAAGTAGTTTTTATAAACTATGATTTTATTAATATCTATGTGCTGTGATCTTGAAAGTCCTCAAATAGTTGTGAAGTCTTAAGTGGCTTTAATGACTTACTTCATTTTCTATCTAGTCCAAAAGATAGCAACTCCAGCAGCACACTGCCCAATGCCACAAGGCATCGGTATTGCTTTAGTACTGACTCAAAGGTAAGAGTGCTAGTCCCTGAATCAACAGCACTGAGAGGTTTTTCGTTCATTTACTGACCTGCCCTGACCCTGCTTAGTTTGTGAGATTTGAAGGGATCATAACACAAAGAAGCCTGGCTGCAGGGTACATGATAATAACTTGAATAAGCCTGCTGAAATAAAATAACAGAGCTAACAGGAAAAAATATTTAATTAAAAAAATTGCAACTTTTACATGCCACTGGTGAACAAAGCCATTCAATCAGCCTTGCCCTGCTCATTAGAAATTTCTTGTTGGGGCACTAGGAATCAAGGTAGGTGTGATGGCCAAGGACAGACTTATATTATAGTAGTGCTAATAAGATCTGAAAATTGTCTATAAAAGGCTGCTTTGCTTTGAATGTTTTTTCAAATAACTTCCAAGCTAAAGAACCTTATAGATTTGTATTATTTCCTACTGAGTCATTTAGTCTGCTTCTTCCTCAGCCTACTCAGATGCACAGGCTTTTCATATTTCTGTCACAGACACACCAAACCCACTCACTCATTCCCAATATAGTAGGGTACATATCAGCTGAAGGACTCAGGGCAGAGTACAAATCTTGGATATTTGGGGATTCTGATAATTCAAAGAGTCAGCCAGCACACTTGGAAGTCAGTGCTGAGGACTGGTTTCCCTATTCCTTGCTTGTTCAGTAAATGGTGACAGCTACACTCCAGGAGCTTGACTTTGCTCTTATGTTCAGCCATATATGTGAGAACAATCAGGTCCGAGGATTTCACTGCATATATTTGTTTGCGCTGGTTCAGACTTCAGTCTGAGTGCTGATTTGAGTGTCCCATTACAAGGTTAAGATCTTCTATTTACACACTGAAGTTTGAAATTGGGCTCTGTGAGTGCTGCTTTTTAGAAACAAAACTAGTCTTTTTCTGGAAAATGTTGGCAAAGAGCTAAATACTGAAGCTGACATCAATTTTCATTAAGAATGGCGATGGAACTAAAAGTTCATACTGAGGTATTATTTTCCACTTATAGCACTGCTACTGGGAAACTTAGGTTGTCTGACTTTACATTTTTTTCCTGGAAAATGTGAAGCCTGTAAATCATACATACATATTTTTGACTCAGGCCAGCAGGGGAGAGGAGATTTCCTTAAAATGCAGACTTGTGCAATAGAGAGTAAAACAAATTAATTAATAGTTGTACTGTATATATTACTTCCATGGTTAACAAGGAACTATGTTTTTATTTTTACAAAATACTGATTAGTAACATTAATAACCTTTTTAATTAAGATTTGTTTCTGAAGTTGAATCTGGAAAACCTAAGTTGGCAAGATGTCTAGGCCCCAATTAATAGTACTTTTAAAGCTCTGTCATTAAGCCAGCTTGCATACTTGTAGATTAATGTTAGTAGCAAAAAAACAATCTGAAGAACATTAGAAAGCCATCCTCCTAATGGGAAAAGCAGTTGTGAAATAATAAAAAAAATTAACGGTGGCTAATCAAAACACGCTTAAAACTGAAAGAACATGCACCTTTCGTGAAGCATTACCTAATGTCTGACAAAGACTAGCAAGTAGAGTAATTTTATAGATAGGGGAAAAGGATAGAAGAAAGATGTTTTAGAAGCTCTTATGCTTGTTGAGCAAGTTAATTGGCATGATGAAAATTCTAAGATTTGGGGCCCTTTTCTGGAAGAACTGGGTTATGAATATATAAACATATATGAAATGAAGATTAGGATATTTTTTTCAGTACAGTTTTGGTAATGTAGCAGAAACTTCCATTCAACCTTTTCCATGCACATTTTCTGTATTGGAGGACAGGTTTTTGTCCTTGTAAGGTATTCATTAACTGGAACATCTATATATACCACTGTGTGCTTATGCGCTTGGTGGGTCTAGTCTACCATATTGGAGTACAGATCCCCACGTTTTATCTGTGTTTCTTTTACATACCAGCTTAATGCAGAATTCAGAATTCCCTCTTTGTTCTGCAGTAGCAGCTGATGTCATTGGAGGCACATACAGTGGAATTTTCAGAAGTGCTCTGCAGTAACTGAACTGTGCCCCCATTGATCCCACCTAGACCCCCTCAGCTGGGATCATGGCTTGATAATGAATGAGAAACAGTTTAAAATATTTTATTTTAATGTTTTTTCTAATGGTTAAGCCTATCATTTATTTGGTTAATGTATTGGGATCTTAATATCAAAATGTATTTTAGCAAAAGCTTTGTAATTTATTTCAATGCGTGGTTATACTCCCAGTCTACACTGTGGAACAAATTTTGTTCTCTGTTTCTCTGGATTTACACTGGTGTAACAGAGATCAGATTTTTTTCCTTTTATATTTCTGTACTGGGCCATTTTAGGTTCCTACTTGGTTGGATGGGCTAGTCCTCATGCTGTTAGTATGAGCCACTGCCTATAAGCGCACTAGTTCAAGTGGAACTAGCGTGTGTCCGTCTACCCATGCTGCAAATCACATTCCCAGCCACTGTGTAGACATACCCTAAGTGCAACAGCAATCCGGTGTGGTGTTTTGTTGCTTTTTGCTTTAAATATAAATGCATTAATTTTTTTTTATCATATTTTGTTTTTTCCAGCCTTCAGCCATTGCTCTCTGACTGAAGACAGAGGCTGGAGGTCACTCTACTAATGTCAGGAGCACAGCAGTAAGGACAACTGATAGAAAGGACAGCTTTTTAAACATTATATTCAGGTGCAAAAAAATTGCACAAATATATATATTAGTATTTACATGTGCATTTTCCACAGGGCTGGGTGTGTAAATCAGGAAAATATACATGCAAATGGCAACTTGTAATTTAGTGTAATTTGGGTGCCTAACTCCCTTAGGCATCTTTGAAAATCCCTGATTCACTGTCTCCAAATTAAACCCTTCAGAGGGAGATTGAGGGGGACAGTGTTTACTAGCTGATTCGGTATCCAAACATGGCTGTTTCTTCCCCTTCTGCTCTGTACCAGACACTATTAACTAGGTGACCTACACACTCTGCTTCAATCAGGAAATGATAGCAGGGTATGAAAACAGAAAATCAAATTAAAATCATACATATGTATTAAAGAAATGTACTAAAATTAGTGTCTTACTCAAAAGAGCAAGGAGTGGGGCCTTTTGAACTAGTTAACAGGATATCCCGATTAACAGATGACTCCATTTTAACAGTAATGCCCCTGCAGAGCTCATCAAGTTACTGTATAAGGCCATGAACCCGGGAGGAACTACTGAGATAGTGATTGAGGCCCAGATCCTCAAAGGTATTTAGATGCCTATCTACCACTGATTTCAGTGGGAGTTAAGCACCTAAATACATCTGAGGCTCTGGGGCCAACCCTGCTGCCTGTCCTGGGGCAACTGTGAAATACCTGCTCTGGTGACCCAGCATGTGTAGCTGTAGCTGGAGTGGAAGGTGGTAATTAATATATACACTTTCTGATAAAGATGGACTGAAAGCTGTTTTTACAGCATGTTCTAGCACAAAACTGAAATGCCTAAGACCTAAATAACATTAAATATCTAGATCTCCCAATATGTGGAATTACTTTCCCCATTAAGCAGTACTATTTGTTGTTGAGCATCATTAGACTTAAGTCTGTTCCCTGGGAGATGTCCCTTTTAAACCGATTTTTTGATTAAGCAAGTGTCGATTAAGTGGAGTGCACTGAATAAACTCCCATGAATAGCAATTTATCAGCAATGTGGCAGCCTGCACAAGTGCATGGCAACAGAAAAGTTTCCTGAAACGGTGTGGAAAAGCCCCCTTGAAACAGGCTACTCATACTGATACTTCTGATGCTTTGGCAGCTATAACCTTTGCGCCAATGAATAATCTCACTCTCTCCTTCTCCTTTCTCCTTAAAAACTACTACTTTTTCCTCCATATCTTTTTGTGTACAAACTATTGACTTGTATGTTATATTGTTTTGTGTGAGATTTAGATTTAAGCTCTTTGGGGTGTGGACTTTAAGTATTTAATAAAACACTATGAGCACAATGACACACCATAAATAATAAATATTCCTAGAAGGGTTTAGAAATGAAAGGTGGTAATTCACAATCAGGTAAATTAATTTACCCTGAGGAACTGTAGGAAAATACCTCACTAAACATTACTAGATGCTCTTGACAAAGTTTTCTTAAAGGGAGATCGCCAAAGTAGATCTGATTTTGCAATAAAAGCCTGGAATTTGTCACTGTTTTGTGATACTATATATGGACACATCAGCTCCCCACAGAAATCAGGGAGTTTGTATGTTCCTTATCAGAGGGGTAGCCGTGTTAGTCTGAATCTGTAAAAAGCAACAGAGGGTCCTGTGGCACCTTTGAGACTAACAGAAGTACTGGGAGCATAAGCTTTCGTGGGTAAGAACCTCACTTCTTCAGATGCAAGTAATGGAAATCTCCAGAGGCAGGTATATATCAGTGTGGAGATAACGAGGTTAGTTCAATCAGGGAAGGTGAGGTGCTCTGCTAGCAGTTGAGGTGTGAACACCAAGGGAGGAGAAACTGTTTCTGTAGTTGGATAGCCATTCACAGTCTTTGTTTAATCCTGATCTGATGGTGTCAAATTTGCAAATGAACTGGAGCTCAGCAGTTTCTCTTTGGAGTCTGGTCCTGAAGTTTTTTTGCTGTAAGATGGCTACCTTTACATCTGCTATTGTGTGGCCAGGGAGGTTGAAGTGTTCTCCTACAGGTTTTTGTATATTGCCATTCCTGATATCTGACTTGTGTCCATTTATCCTCTTGCGTAGTGACTGTCCGGTTTGGCCAATGTACATAGCAGAGGGGCATTGCTGGCATATGATGGCATATATAACATTGGTGGACGTGCAGGTGAATGAGCCGGTGATGTTGTAGCTGATCTGGTTAGGTCCAGTGATGGTGTTGCTGGTGTAGATATGTGGGCAGAGTTGGCATCGAGGTTTGTTGCATGGGTTGGTTCCTGAGGTAGAGTTGTTACGGTAACAACTCTACCTCAGGAACCAACCCATGCAACAAACCTCGATGCCAACTCTGCCCACATATCTACACCAGCAACACCATCACTGGACCTAACCAGATCAGCTACAACATCACCGGCTCATTCACCTGCACGTCCACCAATGTTATATATGCCATCATATGCCAGCAATGCCCCTCTGCTATGTACATTGGCCAAACCGGACAGTCACTACGCAAGAGGATAAATGGACACAAGTCAGATATCAGGAATGGCAATATACAAAAACCTGTAGGAGAACACTTCAACCTCCCTGGCCACACAATAGCAGATGTAAAGGTAGCCATCTTACAGCAAAAAAACTTCAGGACCAGACTCCAAAGAGAAACTGCTGAGCTCCAGTTCATTTGCAAATTTGACACCATCAGATCAGGATTAAACAAAGACTGTGAATGGCTATCCAACTACAGAAACAGTTTCTCCTCCCTTGGTGTTCACACCTCAACTGCTAGCAGAGCACCTCACCTTCCCTGATTGAACTAACCTCGTTATCTCCACACTGATATATACCTGCCTCTGGAGATTTCCATTACTTGCATCTGAAGAAGTGAGGTTCTTACCCACGAAAGCTTATGCTCCCAGTACTTCTGTTAGTCTCAAAGGTGCCACAGGACCCTCTGTTGCTTTTTGTATGTTCCTTGTGTCTGTGTGTATGTATCTGCAATCAATATAATTGTTCAGAGAGGTGTGGGGGGAGGATTTGGAACAAGAAGAGACACATTGTTTGTGGCTAACAAGTTAAACAAATCATTCTAAACCCATTATGTAAAGATTGTCCTATAATGCTTCCAAAGTCAGCAAGGCTTTGGATTATCTGGCATGTACGTGCAGGTCACACAAATTAAAATGTCTAGGGACAGCTTGACTTTGTGCTACCAACTCTGTCAGCTGTTTTCTAAATTTGTCTTTTGCAGATTTTTGCAATTCACTTATTTTATTCTGCATTCCCTTTTTATTCCTCCTCTTTAGAGTGTGGTCAAAAATCCACATAGGGAATATAGATGTGCATATTCAAGTCTGAAAAGAGAGGAACATTTCACCCATCACTCTCCACTCTAAATTATATGGACATTAGAGATCCTTGGCCCCTGATCCAGCCATGTTGTGCTGCTCTCCAGTGGAAGGGGATTCTTCCATTACTACGGAATCCCCAGCTGGTGCGGAGCCTGTGCAGCTGCGTCTGTGCTACTCCCTCCCAACACTGGGGGTGTTATTTATTTTTCTGCCTAATTTGGTATTATTAAACATCCCTGTTTGAAATGTTAGTCTGCACAAATGCACTCATGCTTCTCACTGGACATACAGTTATCCCTTTGGACACATACTAATGTCCTCCTTTTCAAAATGTAGCCTTAGGGTATGTCTACACTGCTCTACAAGACCTGCAGCACTGCCATGGCTGGCCCGGGTCAGCTGACTCGGGCTCAGGCTGTGGGGTTAAAAATTGCAGTGTAGACGTTTGGGCTCCAGCTGGAGCCCAGGCTCTGAAATCCTGTGAAGGGGGGTAGGCCTCAGGGAAGGGTATGTCTACACTGCAGTTAAAAATCTGCAGCTGGCCCATGCCAGCTGACGTGGGCTCCTGGGCTCAGGCTGCAGGGCTGTTTAATTCTGGCGTAGATGTTCTGGCTCAGGCTGTAGTCTGAGCTCGGGGACATTCCCACCTTGTAAGGTCCTAGAGCCAGGGCACCAGCCCAAGCGTCTACAAACTGCAGTTAAACAGCTTATTAGCCCAAGCCTGAGTCAGCTGACCCAGGCTCTGAGACTCAGTGCCAAGGGTTTTTTATTGCTGTGTAGATGTAGCGTACCTTAGTTGAAAATATATGCACATGGTATAATATAACAACACCCTACAGCTCTTCAGCACTCAGTACATTTCAACAAAATGACCCTAACTTGCATTTTACTAATCTGCAAACTTGTAATTCTCTCACTCACACAGAGTGTTCTTGTGCGCTCACCCACTTCTCAGCAAAGCCAGCAGGAATGTCTTAGATCACTAATACTTTGTACTCTTATACACAATACACTACAGAACATTTACTAATACACTATGAAGCATTATCATAAGTAATTAAAAATCAACACATAAATGAACAAAGTGGATGAGATGAATTATTCTTGCTTTTTTATTGTTTGTTCACTCGCTGGCTAATTTGCAAAATTCAGTCATTCACAATGGGCCTTCCAGTCATTAGTGAAATGCTACTGTATTGCCCATAATCTGTAAGGATCAGACTTTCAAATTTTAATAAAATGCCTTAAATCCCACAAATGGATACTCAGCCTGATACCTATCCAGATAAATGTCTGTCTCATGTACCTAAATGTTGTTTTCATCATCCAAGTTCAGGATTTAGACATCCTATGAAAAAGCTCATATTTCAAAATGGCTTCACACAAGTTTTTTTTAGTGGTGATTACAGATTTAGGGCCCAATACTTCAAGATTTTGCATGTCCTCAACTGCTACTGAAGCACTTTGCAGAAATGGGCCCTTATGAAGCTAAATTAATCTCTGGTGATTTCAATGGAGTTACACCCAGGATAAATTTGATGAACTCCATCAAATCTAAGGGATGGTCTACACTGGGGGTGGGTGGGAGGGAAATCGATCTAAGATACGCAACTTCAGCTACGCGAATAGCGTAGCTGAAGTCGAAGTATCTAAGATCGAATTACCGGGGGTCCACACAGCGCGGGATCGACGGCCGTGGCTCCCCCGCCGACTGCGCTACCGCCACTCACTCTGGTGGAGTTCCAGAGTCGACGGTGAGCGTGTTCGGGGATCGATATATCGTGTCTTAACGAGATGCGATATATCGATCCCGGATAAATCGATTGCTACCCGCCGATATGGCGGGTAGTGAAGACATACCCTAAAGATTTCTGTAATGCCCATCACTGTAGTCTCTAATATTTGGATTAAAGCTTGGCTAAATTGATAGATAAGCTACCTATATGATGATCCTCTGGTGGCACAGAGACAGCATAGCAGCTCCTTACCAGTTATTGGTATGGGACATGGCCTGGGCTTTGCTGGCTACTTTATTGACCGTGTGGGGCCATTGGCAGCTGGTGCAATTTACAGCAGTTTGGGGACTGTTCTAACTTACACTGGGGAACTTGATTGGTGCACAGCCAGTCCAGGACTGGCAGAGCATAAAAGTATTTAACCCACCATCCCCCACGCACATATCCAGTCCTGGCTGCTCCGCAGCTGCAACTGAAGATCAGGGCCATCATACTTATCCTGGTGTGTTCATTAGAACCTGCTTTTGTGGGATGGCTGGGAGAAAAAGGTGTGTAATAATCTTGGCTACCACATAAACACAATATTAATGAGACATGCTAAAGCTTTGCCGAGATGGATGAACGTGCTATGCATCCAATTTAGATGTGCTTGAGGGAAAGCAAAGTCTGACTGGTAAATAAATTAAAATAATTTCTCTATTAGATTATGCCACAGTGATTAATTCTCCATCTGATAGACTCACCACTTAGTTGTAAAACCAATATTATATGGTAGCAATAAGATCTAATGGTTTGTGTGGCTGGAAAAGATCCAACTCTGAACTTTACTTTTTGCAAAAGTATTATTACAACAATGACATTTATCTCTTTCTCTAACTGTATTATTATTTTACATCTAAAATAAAAGTACAACGTGCTGCAGTTTGAAGGTTATATTCTGTATATACTATTAATGATTTTCTGTGCCATGCTGCCCTGGTTTATGTTCATAGTTGCCATTAATGTATGGTATACTTTAAGGCATAGTTCCCAATAAACTGTAGGTCTCCTTCCTTATTTAGCCAGTTTAGTTTTCGGAAAAAATCTTAACACAAATAAATTATTTTTAGCATACACAGATGCTGAGTTTAGGCAAGGATTAAACAGATTATGGAAAAAAAGGTGGCATGGGTTTTTGTTTCATGCTATTACAATATAAAAATCCTTTCCCTTTACATAGAGCTTTTAGCTAAGGATACAAAAGCATTTTACAAACATTAA
Organism: Malaclemys terrapin pileata; assembly: GCF_027887155.1. Classification (NCBI taxonomy): domain Eukaryota; kingdom Metazoa; phylum Chordata; order Testudines; family Emydidae; genus Malaclemys; species Malaclemys terrapin. The sequence continues at coordinate 101,544,117 of NC_071509.1, read as the reverse complement.
CTAATGAATCCTCCAAAGTTAGTCAGTTATTATTCTAGTGTATAAATAAGTTAATAGAGGCAATGAGAAGGTAAGTGACTTGTCCAAAGTTCTGCAGTGAAGTAGTAACAAAACTTGGAATAAAACCTCAGTCTCCATCCTTAGTACCCTACTCACATCCTCTTCTATATATTTCAGTTTAGGCAAATGTAGGACAATGCTTAAAACATTTTAATTAAACAATGGTGTTCTGCTTGCAGAGGCTCAGCTAGAGCAAGGACTATGGCATATTTTGGGGAAGGGAAAGGACCAATCCACGTGGATAATGTGAAATGTACAGGAAATGAGAGATCCCTGGCAGACTGCATAAAACAGGATATTGGAACACACAACTGCCGTCACAGTGAAGATGCTGGTGTGATCTGCGACTACCTTGGCAAGAAGGCCTCTGGGAACAGTAATAAAAGTGAAATACCTTTGTGAAGTTTATGGCAATAGATTCAAAACTAGGTATATGATGATGATTGCTAGAAAAAGAAAAGGAAGGAAGTGAAAAATCTGATCTCACAGGAGAAAAATGTACATATTTATAAACAAAAATCTATACCTTAAAATCTGTGGGTCAGGTGCTTGCTCTTTATGTCATTCTGGCAGTGCAAAGGAACCACAAAGCCAATTGAAATGGCACTGGGGAATCCTCTAGCTTAACCACATGGGGACCGTTGCAGTTAGGTGCAGCCAGGGCTTTAAGTTATGCTAGGTGTTAAACCAGATCCAGGGAGGCATAAAGGTGAGTGAACAACCACCTTTATCCCCTCCCACCACCTGTGCCAAGCATAGATTGGCTGCAGCTGAGGACTGAGCTCTATAGAGAGCCAAATTTTTCTCTCACACCCGTGTAAATTAGGAATTACTTTGTTGTATACAGTGTGACTGTAGCCATGTCAGTCCCAGGGTACTAGAGAGACAAGTGGATGAGGTAATATTGTGTATTGTACCTATTTCTGTTGGTGAGCAAGACAGGCTTTTGAGCTTACAGTTTCTTTAGTCAGTAAGGACAAGATTCTGCAAGGTGCTGAGTATCATCCCCATCCAGTGAGACCTGGAGAGCTCTGTATAAGCACAAAAACTTCTCTCACCAAGAGAAGTTGGTCTAATAAAAAAGATTACCTCACCCACCTTGTCTCTCAAATGACTTTGTAGAAGTCAAAGGAGTGACTCTAGATTTACACTGATGTAACTCAGAGCAGAATATTGGTCTTATAGTTAAATCACTTCAGGTATGATAAATAAGGAAAGATTTCCAGCTCTTTGTGTGTATTATTCATATTATAACCTTATATTTATGAAAAGATTCTTTTTTAGTGGATCACATGTAGAAGGGTAACTCGTTCTTACACTGTGAACTGAAAAAGACTGCAGATAATGGTTTGAACACCTGTTTAGCTTTCTATTAGGGCATGGGGGATAGTGCTCATTGCCTAGTGATCACAATTCAGAAAATATTCAGACAGAACCTTTAAAAGGTGTGGGTCAAAAATATTTGTGTGGGAGTCCTGTGTATGGAGAGTGAACAATGTGGGAGTCAAAATCCACCATGAAGATACCAGAATGAAATTTTGATGTAGGAGTATGTGATTATTGTTTTTTTAATTGGATTTCACTGACAAACTTTGAGAATAATATAAGGTTTGAACCTACAAGGCAGGTCCTGAGCACACAACTCCCCCTGAGTTCATTGGATGGTGATGGTACTCAACACAGAATCATGTCCTTACTGACTAAAGAAACAAAATAAAATACACTTTTTTTTTTTTTAATCTACCAAACCCTGTATATTGTTCCTGTGTGGGAGTTTAAGGCCTAAACCTTATTTTCTGTTTAGATTCCCTTGCTTCTGTTTGTGGATTGAGGTTACTGCATCGTCGACAGAAACGGATAATTGGTGGGAAAAATTCTTTAAGGTAAATGATATTCAGTACAGTGAAAGTCATTTTCAATGTAAAATTGTGGGATGTGCAGTTGCCATAAGCCCTCAGCCTTGTTTAGCTACTGATTAAATTTTTTGCTTCTCATGAAATAAATGCAGATTAACAATGTGAATTTTGCTATGTTGGGCTTAGTTTGGCACAAAGAACACAATTTTGTTCAACAAGTGTAGTTTTTTCCAGGCCAGTTAGAACTGGATGAATTAATTCAGAGTGAGTGAAGCTTTGTGCAGCCCCATCCAAAGGCTGATGTTCCAGCCTACATCTCTTCCTCTGTCTCCTCATCTTCAGTCTCTGTGGGACATCATGGTGCATCATGACCTTTCTCTGGCTACTTCTACACTACATGCCACTGGCAATACGTGTAGCTGTACATCCACACTGTGGTATGTAGCAAATGAACCTTTCCCCGCTGCCTCCCCTCTGTCAGAGTCTTTCCCGGCTGGCAGAATCTTCCCTGCAATGGGTAAAGAGCTCCAGCAGTGGGGAACAGACGGACTGTTTCTCTGTGGCAGGGAAGAGCTCCAGCAGAGGGAACTGCCGGAGCCTCTCTTTCCTGCCGGAGCCTTTCCCAGTAGCTGCAGTCTTTTCTTGCGGTGGCGAAAGGCTCCAGTAGTGGGGAAGCAGTGTAGACGGGGAAGCACAGTTTGGGCAAGCAGAGAGCTACGGAGGGTATGTACCCAAGTACATACCCACATCCTTTATGTGTGTCTTTCCTCTACTTGCTTAAGCCATGCCTCACCATCTACACTGCTATTCATACCTGTGCTAGCATAGTATGCACAATACATGTTTCCAAAAGAAGGATGCAGTGTAGAGGCAACCTGTAACACACAGTAATTATGCAGACATTCCCATGAAGCCACTCTGCCTACGGTCCTTCCTGTACAGCCCTCATGTGGGGCATAGAGGATGTTTTTTTTATTTCTAGTGTCTTTGTGAGCCATTTGATGTGCATATGCGATATTCAAAATTTGAGTAATTGGTTGGACACACAAATCACATTTCATGTTTCAATATCTTGATCGACTGTGCGGAACTCTTACAGACAGATTTCCAGTGGGCAATCTTAGGATTCTGAATTCAGAATTTGCTTTATGTGAATACTTTGTAATATGCACTTAAATTTTGTTGTTTGAGTTAACATTCCTGCTGGTGAATTTGTTCACTAGAATATTCCTAGAAAGCACACAGAAAGGGAGCAGGAACACATTCAAAGCAAATCTGAGGACCAGATCAAAAAATAACTCGGTGGCCAGATATTGCATTTCACTTTTGGGTACATTGGAATTTTATTCTTTAATCAGCTTAAATTACTTTCCTTAGAAAAACAGCCATTTCAGTTTCTCCTGAGAAGCAAATCCAGAACAATAGCTGTGAACCATATCGATGGATCTGTGGGTCTGCTATGCATTTAAAAGAACTGTAAAAGGCTAAATAGCATGAAAGGAGGTTGGGTATTATTAACGCATTAAAAACATCATTTTTCTAAAGTAAAATATATTTTGTTGATGATGATATAGCTGTGAAATAAGACTTTTCATTAACTGGTAGTTGGTTCGTGGCCATATTGGTATATAACATGCTCCCCTATGTTCACCCACCCACACTTGTATAACTGCAAGTACAGATAGACTTGTTTTCTTAATATTTGTGAATTATGACAACCACAAAGACTATTCATAATATCTTATGGATACAGGAATAAGGAACAAGGTATAAGGAATGTGATGGTGAATGATACAAAGAATATTATAAAGCCTTCATTTAAAAATATGGTTTGTCCTATTTAGAATACCGTGCACAGTATTGGTCACCCCAACTCCAAAAGGCTATTGCAGATCAGGAGAGGGTTTCAGAGAAGAGTGACAAAAATGATCCAGGGAAAAACTGACATATGCAGAGAGATTGAAAAGACTGGTATTGTTTACCTTAGAAAGGAGACAAAGAAGAGGGGATAAACATAAAAAATAATGAATAGTATAGAGAAAGGAGATCAGGAACTTCTGTTCTCCCAGTATTATACCACAAGAACAAGGGGACAGAGTATGAAATTTAAAAGGTGGGAAATTCAAAACCAATAAAAGGGAAATACTTTTTCACACAATGCGTTATTAGACTGTGGTACTTGGTGCCACAGGAAATCATTGAGGCAAAATATTTAACCAGATTCAAAAAGGGATTGGATATTATATGGATGTCAAGAATATCCAGAATTATCATAATTAAGGCTGCGAGTCTTTCACAGAGGTCACAGAAGCCACGGATTCTGTGACTTTCCAGGACTTCGGTGACTGCTGCAGCAGCTGGTGCGGCTGACCCGGAGGCCCCAGGCAACTGGTCCTGGGCGCTGCCCCGGAGCAGCGGTCCGGAAGCAGCAGCGACACCCCAGGCTGCCCCTGTCTGGAGGAGCAGCGGTGGTGGTGGGGCCATGGGCCACCCCTGGTCTGAAGCAGCGGCAGTGGTGGTGGGGCCACGGGTCGTCCCCTGGCCCAGAAGAGCAGCAGCAGTGGTGGGGCCCCAGGCTGCCCCCCGGCCTGGAGGTGGAGCCCAAGGCCACCCCCAGGAGTGGCCGTGGGGGGGGGGCCCAGGCCATCCTCCAGCCCAGAGTGGCGGCAGCAGGGCCCCCGGCCGCTCCCGCCTCTGGAGCGGCAGCAGGGCCCTGGGCTGTCCCCCACACACAGGAGCAGCAGCGTCCCCCCCTCAGCAGGTAAGATTTAGTTAGGAGTATTTTTAGTAAAAGTCCTGGATAGGACTTTTTGGTTGTTGCCCGTGACCTGTCCATGACTTTTACTAAAAATACCCGTAACTAACTCGTAGCCTTAATCATAACTAATAAAATTTTTGAAAGGGATATCAAACCTCATGCTTCAGGTCTTAAAGTCAATTTTTAACTATTAGAGACCAGGATGAGACCTATGTGAAGGGCAGATTACCCTACTTTCCTCTGAAGCATCTGGTACTTGCTAGTGTCAGGCACTGGACTAGATGAAACACTGCTCTGGTCCTGTTTGTCAATTCCTGTGTTCTAGTATTCCTATTCAAATGGATATTTGTTAAAATTAAACTAGCTGCTACTTATATTCTGGCTGCTGTTCTCTCTCTTCCCTTCTTGCTAGTTCTATCTGTCTATAGGAAGATGTAAGAACTGAATCTTAGAATCATAGAATATCAGGGTTGGAAGGGACCTCAGGAGGTCATCTAGTCCAACCCCCTGCTCAAAGCAGGACCAATTCCCAACCAAATCATCCCAGCCAGGGCTTTGTCAAGCCTGACCTTAAAAACCTCTAAGGAATGAGATTCCACCACCTCCCTAGGTAACCCATTGCAGTGCCTCACCACCCTCCTAGTGAAAAAGTTTTTTCTAATATCCAACCTAAACCGCCCTCACTGCAACTTGAGACAATTACTCTTTGTTCTGTCATCTGCTACCACTGAGAACAGTCTAGATCCATCCTCTGTGGAACCCCCTTTCAGGTAGTTGAAAGAAGCTATCAAATCGCCCCTCATTCTTCTCTTCTGCAGACTAAACAATCCCAGTTCCCTCAGCCTCTCCTCATAAGTCATGTGCTCCAGCACCCTAATCATTTTTGTTGCCCTCCGCTGGACTCTTTCCAATTTTTCCACATCCTTCTTGTAGTGTGGGGCCCAAAACTGGACACAGTACTCCAGATGAGGCCTCACCAATGTCGAATAGAGGGGAATGATCACGTCCCTCGATCTGCTGGCAATGCCCCTACTTATACAGCCCAAAATGCCGTTAGCCTTCTTGGCAACAAGGGCACACTGTTGACTCATATCCAGCTTCTCGTCCACTGTAACCCCTAGGTCCTTTTCTTGTAATCCCACTATCAATTCCATCTTTATAGGTTTGGGAATATGTATTCTTGATCTGCTAAATTGTTTGGATTTATCTTGAATAGATGATCACATGTGGAGAGATGAGATGGAGCTAATCTGTGTATTTCTTGTTGTTTCTGCTTTTCCCTTAATCCCGTTGATGTTGAAGATTTGTTTACATCCAGTCAAGGGCAGATGGGGCAGTTAGCATTAATGGGAACAGAAAAGCAGATTGGGAGTTTTTCATGGAAATCTCCCCATCCGCCACACCCAGATTTTTGGCATGGTAGCCTTCTCCTCACAGTTGCATATTTTTATATGGTAACTATTAGAACTGCTATACCTCTTCTCTCACTTGGATAATATTTGGTGGGGGACACAGATTATATGTTTTTGGCACAAAGGATGTATTCTGAGAAGGGATGATTAAACTGATTCATAGTGGGATGAAGTGCTGAGAGCGTTCGATGTCCAAGCAGTCTGTAAATTAACCTTGAGGGTTGTTGAATGGAATTCTGAATGCTATACTAACATGATTAAATGGACTCCCAATTGTTACTCAGTAAATAATATGTCTTAAGTTATTTAAACCAACGTAGCAATAGTGGCTGTACACTCAAGACAGCTTGCCAGTTACCTTTACTCTTCCATTTTGCTTAGTATACTAAAAAACACAACTTATTTATTCTCTCTTTAGGGGCGGTTGGCCCTGGCAGGTTGCCCTCCGACTGAAATCATCTCATGGTGATGGAAGACTCTTATGTGGCGCCACACTCGTCAGCAGCTGCTGGGTGCTCACTGCAGCACACTGTTTTAAGAGGTAGTACTGCATGATTAACAATGGGATACATTTCCAGTACCACTGCATTGCTACCTTTGTGAGGCCAGTGGGAAAGATACAGAGGCAAAACCCCACTCTTGCCACCAGTATACTGAAAATTGTTCCCAAAGAGACTAAGACGTCTCTTTAAAAAAAAAAAAAGTTGTGTATTAACTCATATGTTAAAACTATTCTTACTCCCACATTCTAGCATTACACAGATTGCATTCATCACTCAACAAATTTATGTTCAGAATTTCACCATTTCCAGAGAAAACCTTTATAGAGAAAGCTTCAGATTTCCTTAGCATAATCACCTAAGGGACCTGGCCCGTCAGAAGATCACAGTGTACAGGTATCTGTTAACTTTTCAAGTTGAGGTGAGAACAACCAAGCAAACAAGTACATAGATCCTGTGTTGTATTTTGATGTTCTGTTTGGTAAGGCACAATCAGCTATGAAACTTAAGTGACAGTTTTCCTGTAATATTTTACAGATTAGTTGAGTTGACCTGTAAGACCCTCTCTTTGATCAAAACATTCTTCTTATTTTGTTGAATCTAAAGGAAAAGTAAATTTGCACCTTGCCCTTGTCTGATTAGAAAACTAATTAGTTTTTCTTATTCCTTCAGCCAGGCTGACAACAACTGCCTTACTCTGTGGTTTCTTAGTGTACATGAATCAAGTATTTTGTAGCCATCTTAAGGATTCCCCCAGCACACTCAGGGAAGCTTTAAAACATCTTCAGCCAAATACAGGAGTGAGTCTAAGGGTATGTCTACACTACGAAATTAGTTCGAATTTATAGAAGCCGGTTTTATTGAAATCGGTTGTATACAGCCGATTGTGCGTGTCCACACAATAAAATGCTCTAGGTGCTCTAGTCGGCGGACCGCGTCCACAGTACGAGGCTAGCGTCGACTTCCGGAGCATTGCACTATGGGTAGCTATCCCACAGCTATCCCACAGTTCCCGCAGTCTCTGCCGCCCCTTGGAATTCTGGGTTGAGATCCCAATGCCCGGATGATGCAAAACAGTGTCGCGGGCGGTTCTGGGTACATGTCGTCAGGCCCCTCCCTCCCCCGTCACAGCAACGGCAGACAATAGATTCGCGCCTTTTTACCTGGGTTACCTGTGCAGACAACATGGAGCCCGCTCAGCACAGCTGAGCTCACCGTCACCATATGTCCTCTGGGTGCCGGCAGACGTGGGACTGCATTGCTACACAGCAGCAGCTGCTAACTGCCTTTTGGCGGTAGACGGTGCAGTAGACTGGTAGCCTTCGGCGATCTGGGTGCTGGCAGCCGTGGGGCTTGCCTTTTGGCAGTAAATGGTGTATTATGACTGTTAGCCGGCCTATTACAAGTCGGGTCATCGCACGTTAGCAGAGTCTTCCCTGAGCAGCAGCTCGTGCAATAGGCCTGAAGACCATCGTCATACACCGCCCCGTATTTGCTGCCAAGCACCCAGAAAGATGCCGAGGGCTATCAGTCACGCTGCACCGTCGTCTTAAGATGTAAAAAAATAGATTTTCTCTGTATTCATTTGCTTCCCCCTCCCTCCGTCAAATCAACGGCCTGCTAAACCCAGGGTTTTCAGTTTAATCTTTGGGGGGAACCAGTCTGTGACAGTTGTTTGTGTCTCTCCCTGATGCACAGCCACCGTTGTTTATTTTAATTCCCTGTGCCTGTACGCCATGTCGTCACTCGGCCCCCCTCCCTCCTTCCCCTAGGCCGTCAGATACTACGTTTGCGCCACAGCTCGAGCCGAGAAGCGGTTCGTGCCTTTTCTTTGAATTCTGGGTTGAGATCCCAATGCCCGGATGATGCAAAACAGTGTCGCGGGCGGTTCTGGGTACATGTCGTCAGGCCCCTCCCCCCTCGTCACAGCAACGGCAGACAATAGATTCGCGCCTTTTTACCTGGGTTACCTGTGCAGACAACATACCACGGCAAGCATGGAGCCCGCTCAGCTCAGCTGAGCTCACCGTCACCATATGTCCTCTGGGTGCCGGCAGACGTGGGACTGCATTGCTACACAGCAGCAGCTGCTAACTGCCTTTTGGCGGTAGACGGTGTAGCATGAGTGATAGCCATGGGGCTGGCAGCCGTAGGGCTGCATTGCACCAGCCCCTTGCAGGCGATGGTATATTATGACTGGTACCCGTCATCGTCATACTGGTATGGCTGTCAATCATGGCCACCTGGGCAGACATGCTACTGTTTTGATGATGATGGTTACCAGTCGTAATATACTATTTTCTGCCAATTGCCCAATATTGTCTGCTAAGCACCCAGAAGAGGCCGAGGGCGATGCTGGGTGCTGGCGGACGTGGGGCTGGCAGACGTGGGGCTGCATTGCTACACAGCAGCAGCCCCTTGCCTTTTGGCAGATGATGGTATATTATGATTGGTACCCATCGTCATCGTACTGGTATGGCTGTCACTCATGCTGCACCGTCGGCTGCCACCTTAAGATGTAAAAAATAGATTTGTTCTGTGTTCATTTGCTTCCCCTTCCTCCGTGAAATCAACGGCCTGCTAAGCCCAGGGTTTCCAGTTTAATCTTTGGGGGGACCATTCTGTGTGACAGTTGTTTGTGTTTCTCCCTGTTCCTGTACCTGTACGCCATGTCGTCACTCGGCCCTCCCTCCCTCCCTCCCTCCCGCCCTCCTTCTCCTGGTCCATCAGATACTACTTTCGCGCCTTTTTTCTGACCAGGCGCCATAGCTAGCACTGGGATCATGGAGCCCGCTCAGATCACCGCGGCAATTATGAGCACTATGAACACCACGCGCATTGTCCTGGAGTATATGCAGAGCCAGAACATGCCAAGGCGAAACCCGGACCAGGCGAGGAGGCGATTGCAGCGCGGCGACAAGAGTGATGAGGAAATTGACATGGACATAGACCTCTCACAAGGCACAGGCCCCAGCAATGTGGAAATCATGGTGTCACTGGGGCAGGTTGATACCGTGGAACGCCGATTCTGGGCCCGGGAAACAAGCACAGACTGGTGGGATCGCATCGTGCTGCAGGTATGGGACGATTCCCAGTGGCTGTGAAACTTTCGCATGCGTAAGGCCACTTTCATGGAACTTTGTGACTTGCTTTCCCCTGCCCTGAAACGCCAGGATACCAAGATGAGAGCAGCCCTCACAGTTGAGAAGCGAGTGGCGATAGCCCTGTGGAAGCTTGCAACGCCAGACAGCTACCGGTCAGTCGGGAATCAATTTGGAGTGGGCAAATCTACGGTGGGGGCTGCTGTGATCCAATTTGCCAGGGCAATGAAAGACCTGGTGATAGCAAGGGTAGTGACTCTGGGCAACGTGCAGTCAATAGTGGATGGTTTTGCTGAAATGGGATTCCCAAACTGTGGCGGGGCCATAGACGGAACCCATATCCCTATCTTGTCACCGGAGCACCAAGCCACCGACTACGTAAACCGCAAGGGGTACTTTTCAATGCTGCTGCAAGCCCTGGTGGATCACAAGGGACGTTTCACCAACATCAACGTGGGATGGCCGGGAAAGGTACATGATGCTCGCGTCTTCAGGAACTCTGCTCTGTTTCGAAAGCTGGAGGAAGGGACTTTCTTCCCGGACCAGAAAGTGACCATTGGGGATATTGAAATGCCTATCATGATCCTTGGGGACCCAGCCTACCCCTTAATGCCATGGCTCATGAAGCCGTACACAGGCAGCCTGGACAGGAGTCAGGACCTGTTCAACTACAGGCTGAGCAAGTGCCGAATGGTGGTGGAATGTGCATTTGGACGTTTAAAAGCGCGCTGGCGCAGCTTATGACTCGCTCAGACCTCAGCGAAAAGAATATCCCCATTGTTATTGCTGCTTGCTGTGCGCTCCACAATATCTGTGAGAGTAAGGGGGAGACCTTTATGGCGGGGTGGGAGGTTGAGGCAACTCGCCTGGCCGCTGATTACGCGCAGCCAGACACCAGGGCGGTTAGAGGAGCACAGCAGGGCGCGGTGCGCATCAGAGAAGCTTTGAAAACGAGTTTTGTGACTGGCCAGGCTACTGTGTGAAACTTCTGTTTGTTTCTCCTTGATGAACCCTCCAACCCCCCCCCCCCGACCCGGTTCACTCTACTTCCCTGTAAACCAACCACCCCACCCCACCCTCCCCTCCCCTCCCGCTTGCAGAGGCAATAAAGTCATTGTTTTTTCACATTCATGCATTCTTTATTAGTTCCTTACAGAGGTAGGGGGATAATTGCCAAGGTAGCCTGGGATGGGTGGGGGAGGAGGGATGGAAAAGGACACACTGCATTTTAAAACTTTAACTCTTATTGAAGGCCAGCCTTCTGATGCTTGGGCGATCATCTGGGGTGGAGTGACTGGGTGGACGGAGGCCCCCCCACCGTGTTCTTGGGCGTCTTGGTGAGGAGGCTATGGAACTTGGGGAGGAGGGCTGTTGGTTACACAGGGGCTGTAGCGGCGGTCTCTGCTCCTGCTGTCTTTCCTGCAACTCAACCATACGCTCGAGCATATCACTTTGATGCTCCAGCAGACGGAGCATTGCCTCTTGCCGTCTGTCTGCAAGCTGACGCCACCTATCGTCTTCAGCCCGCCACTTGCTCTGTTCTTCCCGCGATTCAGCCCGCCACCTCTCCTCTCGTTCATATTGGGCTTTTCTCATCTCCGACATTGACTGCCTCCACGCATTCTGCTGTGCTCTATCAGCCTGGGCGGACATCTGCAGCTCCGTGAACATCTCGTCCCTCGTCTTACGTTTTCTCTTTCTAATGTTCACGAGCCTCTGCGAAGGAGAAACATTTGCAGCTGGTGGAGGAGAAGGGAGAGGTGGTTAAAAAAGACACATTTTAGGGAACAATGGGTACACTCTTTCATTACAAGGTCGCATATTTCGGCTTGCAGGCAGCCATGGTAGGCCACAGTGTTTTGGCTTTTTTAACCTTCTTAACATGCGGGAAAGGTTGCAAACAGCAGCGCATTTCCCATATCAAGGATGAATTGGGTTGTCCATTTAAAATGGGGTTTCAATGTAAAAGGAGGGGGCTGCGGTTTCCCGGTTAACATGCGGCACAAACACAAGTAAACCACCCCCCCACACACACACACACGATTCTCTGGGATGATCACTTCACCCCTCCCCCCCACCGCGTGGTTAACAGCGGGGAACATTTCTGGTCAGAAGAGCAGGAACGGGCGCCTCTGAATGTCCCCCTTAATAAAATCACCCCATTTCAACCAGGAGAGCTTTCTGGAGATGTCCCTGGAGGATTTCCGCTCCATCCCCATACACGTTAACAGACTTGCTTGCTTTTTTTTTGTAATGTTTACAAATATTTACAAAGTTACACTCACCAGAGGTCTCCTGTGTGCCCTGAGGGTCTTGGGTGAGTTCGGGGGTTACTGGTTCCAGGTCCAGGGTCACAAACATATCCTGGCTGTTGGGGAAACCGGTTTCTCCGCTTCCTTGCTGCTGTGAGCTACCTACAGTACCTCCATCGTCATCTTCCTCGTTCCCCGAACCGTCTTCCCTGTGTGTTTCTCCAGTGAGAGAGTCATAGCACACGGTTGGGGTAGTGGTGGCTGCACCGCCTAGGATCGCATGCAGCTCCGCGTAGTAGCGGCAAGTTTGCGGCTCTGCCCCGGACCTTCCGTTTGCTTCTCTGGCTTTGTGGTAGGCTTGCCGTAGCTCCTTAATTTTCACGCGGCACTGCTGTGTGTCCCTGTTATGGCCTCGGTCCTTCATGGCCTTGGAGATCTTTTCTAATACTTTTCCATTTCTTTTACTGCTACGGAGTTCAGATATCACTGCTTCATCTCCCCATATGGCGAGCAGATCTCGTACCTCCCGTTTGGTCCATGCTGGAGCTCTTTTGCGATCCTGGGAGGACTCCATGACAGTTACCTGTGCTGATGAGCTCTGCGTGGTCACCTGTGCTCTCCACGCTGGGCAAACAGGAAATGAAATTCAAACCTTCGCGGGTCTTTTCCTGTCTACCTGGTCAGTGCATCTGAGTTGAGAGCGCTGTCCAGAGCGGTCACAATGAAGCACTGTGGGATAGCTCCCGGAGGCCAATAACATCGAATTCCGTCCACACTACCCCAATTCCGACCCGCAAAGGCCGGTTTTATCGCTAATCCCCTCGTCGGAGGTGGTGTAAAGAAACCGGTTTAAAGGGCCCTTTAAGTCGAAAGAAAGGGCCTCGTTGTGTGGACATGTCCAGGCTTAATTCGGTTTAACGCTGCTAAAGTCGACCTAAACCCGTAGTGTAGACCAGGCCTAAGAGGCTCTAAGCTGCTGTAACTTGCACCTTCTTCCGGTCATTCAGCCTACTGTACAGTAAGTTACACCACCTTCAGCTCCCTTCCACCCACTTACCACTTGATGTGTAACTAAAGCTCCCTTACAAATCATCTCTGAATTGGCCTGTTCTATTTCCCCACCTCCATTAAACTGTCATCTAACTTTTCTATATTTATTCTCCCATTTTTGCTTTTTGTATACATTTTTTCTTTTTTATGATCTTCCTGCTCAGTTTCTTTTGTGACAGCCCAATCCAGTATTTGTAACATCACAGTTCACTGCCACTGAAGTTACTGCAATGTCACAAGTACTGATTTAAATAGCAAGGAAGTGGATATAATAAACAGCTGTGGAGAAAGCTTCATTTTGAGATCAACATGTTTCAGCAATGACTGGGAAAGAAATATAGAATAACTTCAAAATAATTATAAGGAAGTTGGCTAAAATTTGCCTAAGTGTGCTGGGAGCAATTTAACTTCAACCTTTGGCCCCTTCTCTTTCCTCACTTCCCACTAGAAAAGAGGCAGGAGATTGCTTTCATTAAAATGAATGGAAATTGGTACCTTTTTTTAGAGGCAGCTGCTCAACATCTTTTCATTTTCATGTTTCCAACAGTCATGTGGGACTCTTCCTGGTAACTGTTCAAGCCTTAATGGCCAGACTTCGTTCATTAAATCACAGACTCTTTCCACTGAGATTCAAGCTGTTTTTGTTGTAGAAAATGAAAGTGCAAAGTCTTGGGTTTCTGTCATTAAAACGACTATAAGCTGGCCTCTTCATGCCTGTTCATGAGTCCCACGGTAATAACTAAGGATGAAGGTTAGCAGAGCATTTTAGAAAGACTTTTGATGGAACATTTTATTTAAGGCTTGAAAACAAAGCACTCTCTCTCCTCTCCTGTTATTGAAATCTTGTCTAATAGTAACTTGTATATTTCACATTTTGGACATATGGGGGCAGATTCTTCATCCCATCAGCACTCCCCTAAGGCACAGCAGAGACGGGGGAAGACAGGAGCAAGCCAATTGTGGCTCCCTGATCCTCAGCCACTGGCCAGGAAGCAGCTCTAGCTTACATCTGTGGAAAACTAGGTGATGCTCTGCCCCCTCCTTTAACTTTCCAGTTTGCACACGTCTTGTCCCTGGAATGCCCAAGGCACACTATCCCGTTCACATTTTGCTGGGGTTAGGGGGCGCAAAAAGTGGCAGATGATCTTTCTGCCAGCAGAGAGTTCCTGTGCCCAGGACAAATTCTCCAATGACTATCTTTGGCTTAAGATAAAAAAATCTAGCTTCATGATGTCCCCCCCAGTCTCTTTATAGAAAAATAGGTATTTTCCCTATTATATCCTTCTGTTCACATGTGGCAACTGAATTGGAGCATCTCATCTTGGGTTGAATCTGAGCAGACACCTTCATCATGAACTGCTCATTAATATGCAGCTGAGCAACTATGCACCTAAACCTACATACAAACCTTCTGTGAGGACTGAAACAACTCTATGGCCCAAATTAATCTCTGGTATAATTTCATTGATTTGAATGGTTGCACTGGGTATTGATTTTGCCTTCTGTGTCTGAAATTTCCATTTATACAGTGCTTACTCTCGCTAAAGCCTATCTGGGAAAGCAAGAACGCAGAGGCTTACAGTGAGAATGATAGAATGAAGGCACATGTAGTAGTTATCAATCGATTTAGTGTGGACAATGTATTAGCCTCATATTGAGTGGCCAGGTAAGGAAGAATTTTTAAACCAGTAGTGCTGTTTTAGAACTATCTTTTTGAAGTCTCATTGTGACAAACACCCCTTCTCCTAGGACAGCTTTTGCAGCTAGCACACTGACTTGGAGGTTGCAGAAGTGTAATTAAGATTGCACTGGTGTGATTTGGGCCAGGATATCCCACATTCTTAGTATATTTCATGTAGAAAGGACAGAAACTAACCATATCAATCAAAACAAAACATTTTAATTGGGATGATTAAATATTTCTTTTACTGTAGCATGCAGAGGCCTCAGTCAGGAAATGTCTTATTATGTTGGGTGCTGAACAAAAAGCATAAAGACAATCCCTGCATGAGGAGTTTACAATCTAAATAAAGACAAGACATAACAGGTGAGTGGGAGAGGGAAGTTAAGAGTAATAGTAACACGGTATGTAGACTAACTATGTGTAGAATTTGCAGGTTCCCTTTTCCTTGAATCAATATGAGATAGCTAATAACTCTTAACTTTTTAACAACTCTATCTTTAACCATTGATTAATTAAAAAGTATTTTATAAATAACTTCCAACTGCATTTTACACATCTTATCCAGAATTATTACTAAACAGATCTCCAAGGCAGCAATTTATCTTAGGCATTGAGATAAACACATTAAGGAACCCATATTAAGTGCACAGATAGGGAGTAAAGTGTGCAGTTGTTGGAAAGAAAGAATTATTTCAAAAGTTCCGCTGAAGCACCTAGTGCAATGGAAGGTACTTTGTCTTCTGCTCGCACACTTTTGAGGAACTATACCCCTAATTTTGTCTTCTAGAGCTGGGACTACATTTGCATCTTGGTTAAGAGCTCTCTGCAAGTCCCCTTCACACATAGGACTTTCAGGATTGGATTCTTAGTATCACCAAATAAATCAACTCTGTGCTGTCATACTGCACTGATTATATATAGACACTGACATAAGGAGGGATATAATAGAGGTCTATAAAATCATGAGTGGTGTGGAGGAAGTGAATAAGGAAGTGTTATTTACTTCTTCACATAACACAAGAACCAGTGGTCACCCAATTAAATCAACAGGCAGCAGGTTTAAAACAAACACGCAATGCACAGTCAACCTGTGGAACTCATTGCCAGGAGATGTTGTGAAGGCCAAAACTATAACTGGGTTCAAAAAAGAACTAGATAAGTTCATGGAGGATAGGTCCATCAATGACTATTAGCCAAGAGGGTGAGGGATGCAACTCCATGATCTGGGTGGCCCTAGTCTCTGACTGCCAGAAGATGGGAGTGGACAATGGGATGGATCACTTGATGATTGCCTGTTCTGTTCAGTCCTCTGAACATATGGCTACTTGGCATTGGCTACTGTTGGAATACAGGATACTGGGCTAGATGGACCATTGGTCTGACCCAGCATGGTTGTTCTTGTGGCACGCTCTCCAGAGTACCTATCACCGAATGCACTTAACTGTAGTTGTGCACTGACTTAATTGTGCCTCAAAGTTGTTACTGAATACATTATGAATACTTGTATGCTTATTGCATATTTTACTGAGCAAATGCAAGCAGGTTTTGGGGCCAAACCCTCAGTCCCTGATTCATAAAGCCTCAGTCTTTATAGTAAAAGGGGGATAATAAAGCTGCCTTAAAAGGGCATAAGGGAAATCCCTGCCTGATGTAGTCAGAATAGCCACACCTATATCACTCACTATTTCCCTCCTACAGCAGAGTGGACATGTTGGAGAATGCTAGGGGACAGGAGAGTGTATGGCCAGAATAGCCTGTGCTCTGGCAATCCCTGTTCAGCATAGCTGCCTCTTGGGGGCTGTTAAACGCAGTTAGAATAGTCCTGTGGCTGCTCTCAATTCGTGCCAGGGGCCAAACAGGATTGTGTGAGTGCCAGGTGATTTTAAGCCACCTTTGCCCCTCTCTCTGGGTTCTGTGCTAAGTGCAGTTTAGCCAAGCCTGGGAATCTGGGCCTTTTTGGGCAATATGCACAAATCTATCCCTAAATTTCTTTGTGCTGAATTATTTAATGCAAGTAGTCGAGTGTTTATCTGTTTAAATGTAGTGTCACTTATACCGTAGAAAGTCCCCACCTCTCTGCAATGTACTACAAAGGAGAGATGTCTTTACCTCCTTATAAGATATACTGTTGCTAAACAAGGACCAGACTGTGGCCAGATGCTTCTTGTGCATGTAAGAGGTGGAATATCCAGCTGGTGGGAACAATTACAGCCTCTGGCCTCTTTGTATCTCAGGTGCTCCCTCATGCACCCTCTATGGCACAAACCACTACAGCAGAAGCAGGAGAGTAGGGGAGGAGACAGGACCATATACCACCCCCAATGCTCCCCAGTACACATGTTCACAAGCTGACCAGCACTCAAAGGGAATACATCAAATCCCTTTAAGAGATATAGCAATGGATTCACTCCCTGTGTGCCAGGATGTTCCAACACAGAGCAGTGCTTAACTAGCAGAAACAAATCCAATGCTTTTAATGAAAAGAAATAAGGATCTCCCAAGTGCTTTTTAAACACTGATGAAGTAAATTTCCCCATGTCCCTGAGAAGTTAATATTAATCTTATTTTACAGATGGGGATACTGAGGCACAGAGCAGCTCAATGCCCGGTGTCACACTGAAAGTTAATGGCAAAGTTGAGAATAGAACCAGGTCTTCCTCTACCTATTAGACAACTCTGTTTCTTTTTTGTATTGGCCCTTGTGCAATGTTCAAATTTGGCAAAATGCATAATTACATTCAGAGTCATTGGAAAGAACAAAAGATCATTGTCAACAGATCAAAGTCAATTCTGAGCAGTCTATACAGGACTTGTGTGAATGCCTGTGCACTGGAGTAGGGTAAATCAGTATTCAGACAGCTCATTCAGCCCCGGTCTAGCAGTATGGTAGCTAATTCACACTTCTGTGCATTTGTATGAGAAGATGCCTTTCTCACCCTGTTACATTTTATTGGAAATTACAGTTTGTTATTCAAATCAGCCTTCTTGAATCTCCTGTTTTTCACCATATTGCTAAAACTTAACAACATCCATAACACAAGAAGCAAGCAGTGCTCAAACTAAGGAGAATGCAGTTCCTCTTGTTATGTGAGGAAGACGACCTTCAATAGGCAGGGGAAAGAGGACAAAGAGATAAGCAAGTTTCTCTAGCTAAATGTGTACCAGTCGAGCCCCAACTGTCAGTATAGAGTCCAGTATCAGAGATCATAAACCACTTTCCTTCTTGCCGTAGTACTGGTTTAGCAATCAGAAGAAACTTATTTTTAAAAATATTTTTTAAAATGAGGTTCTTATTGTTAAAACTGTACTGAAGGAAGAAAGAAAGCAGTTTGATGTCGGACATTAGGTCTTACAGTTGGTATCAGATATTTAGCACTATTCTGACCTCCAGCAGATTTCAAAATGTTGAATTCAGTGACAAACATTAGGGCACAAACTCAAATTTGTGCACTATAATGCTGTGGACAAATCCATATGTACTGAAATGCAACTGTAACCTTTTAATTTAAAAAAATATTCAGATTATACAAGATAAGAGGTGTCTCTTGCCATTTGAATTTAGAAAGTTAAATTTCCATTACATCACTGAAAATACACCCGAAAAGTATATGGTTGCACTCATTTGTATGCACAAAACCCTTATTTGAATGTACAAAATGGGTGCATGGATGGACAAACACCTGTTTGTGTAAAAAATGAGCATTTCCCCAAACAATTACCAGTACTGCATGGGCAACTATTCAAGGGTTTCATTCAAGCAGACAAAAGTATACCTATGATTTGTATGCCTCTGACTGATACACTAGGCAAATGGCGGATATTACTTTTAATGCTAGTGACTCTGCATCTTTCTATCCTAATATCATAGGGACATTCAGACAAATACTAATCAAATCACTAATATAATGTTTTCTAACTTTTATCAAGGATTATCTGTGGCAGTATGTTGCTGTTTATAGGCTTCCATTAGGAATAGAGAGCTATTAATGGCAATGAGATCAGCAGTTAAAAATACAGGCAAAAATTATTGGACTATCTAGCATTGTGTAAGTGGCAAAGGGAAGAGCATCTTTTCCTAAATTGATTAGGCTCACGTATTGCGTTATTTGGTTTCCTGAGTGAGAGTCAACCAAATGTTTATATATAGTCAGAGAGTTACGAAATTTCAGCAGAGAAAACAAGTGAGAGGTCAAAAGAAAACAATGTATATTCCATTTTTGTAGGTTGTGGTTGCATTTAAGTGAGCATATACTCATCTCTTATATTAGAGCACACTTAAAAGAGCCATTTACTGTTACAAAGGAGAAATTCTGTATCAGTTTCCTTTCTAGATTCTTAGTTTCTTCAGTGAAAATTTAAAAAGTTGGCCAATATGTTGGTAACATCAGCCAAACTGTTATCCTGTGAGTATGTAAACTCGCCCACTGGGAGAGGTGACACTGGAGGAAAAGTATTTGGCTGGCAACCTAATCCATTCCAGTGTCAGGACACTCTTTACATTCCAAGCATTACATCTGTTCTGTAAATAATCTCTGTAAGAGTGAAGGGAGACTGTGCTCAAACTGTGCAGCCTTAACCATTCAGCTACCTTGACCTTGTCCAGCTTGGTGAGCTACACAGGGATAACTGTGGAGTTGTTTCTTTGTCAGCGTGTAAAAATGTTTCTGAACAGGTATGTTTATTGCTGTTATGATAATTTCACAGATGAGAAGTAAGAAAGATGAAATGGAGTTTGACTTTGGTAGTGTTCCAGTTGCAATGTACATCACTGTGGAGTGTTTTCCATCAACTTCAAGTGGGAACAAAATCAAAGCCTTATAAACAGAGTGTGAAAAGCCTCCCAAGAAGTCTCATTACGAGGGGGTGTCATATACTAGCACTCAGCCTCAAGCATTTTCTTCTAAAATGAACATGGCTCTGATTGACTTAAAGAGCCCTTGATCTGGTAATGTCACATCTCATAGCCTTTTACTGAGTTCACCCTGCAACTGATACAGAAATCCTTAAGTCACTCTCCAGAAGGTGCCAACGTTACTTCTGCAGCCTACTATCCTATGCTCCTTATAGTGATCAGGCAGCAAAGACTGCTCATGTGCTTACTGAATTACTTCTGCACTTTTGTGCAGAGATGGCATACCATAATTAAACAAGGAAACAGATTCATTACATTGCTAAAATGTTCCATATTTACAGGCATACTAGTATTTTTCACTAATAAAGCACGTCTATATGAATATTTAGGAGCACTTTGAGCGCTATAGTTTCCAAGAAATATTGCTGAAAATATTTGCATACAACCCATGAAAATTTAACAGCTTAGTCCATCTTTGGAGCTCATTTAACATACTTGTATATAAACAACAGTTTCTAACAAGTTCCCCGGCAGCATTAGCAAACAAACAAACAAACCAACAAACAAACAAACCCATAACCACTCTCAGGTTCTAGAGCCACAGCAATAGCCAACATGTACCAAACAGGATGTTTAAGTTTCTTATACAAGTCAAGAAGAATTGTGAAATAATATCAGAAAACAGACAGAACATGAAGCTATGTGAGGCAGGGACTCTGCTATTTATCACAATTAACCTATTGTAGCAGCATATATAAAAATTCAAACTATACTCTGTGATCTCAAAGTGCTTTATGAAAGAGAGTAAAACAGATGGGGAAAATAAGGCACAGAAATAGACTTGCCCAGGCTCACACAGGAGGGGCAATAGTGAGAACTCAGGTCTCCTGATTCTGAACCTAGTATCTTATCACGTTCGTACACATGATACACATAATAGTTAACAGTTGCAGTAAAAGGGAAACACAGGAAGAGATATCAGTGCTATCTGAGACCAGTGTAGAACACACCAGTGATATAATAAAATTGGAATATAAAGGTTTTTAAAAGACCAAATTAGGCCAACTGCTTTAAAACACAACAATTGTCACTCTAACTGCTTTTAGTGTATAAGGCATTAAAATAAAGACCATAGTAACCCAGACATCTAAATCAGCACACCTGAGACTGACCATTAACTCACATGCTGTATGTAGTGACTCAGTGCAGTCAATAGACTTGCCCTGTTTAAAATGAAGTATGTGGTGATCCAGACATGGAAGAGTGGGATTCTTGGTGGGAGTCTCAGAGCAGGAAATGGTTAGCATTACTGACAGGCAGCAGATGTCGGGGATTTTGACAGCTCTGCTTTGATGCAGAATTTTGGACTTCGCCACTGATGTCATAGTTCAGATGATGTATCATGCTCCAGAAACCAGTTGCGGCCTGATGGACTTTGTTATTGTGGAAAATCTCCTTCAAAGCAATTCCAGAGTAAATAGGATATCTTACGGCCCAATCCTGCTCCCACTGAAGTCAGTGGGAATTTTGTCGTTTATTTGAACAGGCACAGAACAGAACCATAAGGTCAAATAGCAGCTTTTATTATAATACTGGAGAAACCATGAGGTGTTTAACAGTGAAGATTTAGAAACGTATTAAAATTTTCATTCTCTGGTGAGAGGTGCCTTAGAAATAAGATCAGCAAATACTCAAACAGGGTGGAGAGGACCAAAAGCCTCTGAATATACTAAAATAAGACATCAATAAAGGGAGCACTATTTTTTCCCTCCCTTTAGTTGAAGGGACACATTCCTATTGTTGCTGATGATCTTTGGCATTAGCATTAATGCTCAGAATTCTCCAACGACACACCCTAATGAAAGTGGATCCACTGATATGATATCAACAGATTGATGCTTTGTTGTCTAAACAGTAAGTTGGGTATTGCTAAAAAGATACCCCCAAGGTGTTTTGTGAAATACCTTTCAAATAAATCTAATAAATCCAAGCTGGAAAAAAAATGAGGGAAAAAATCTTCATTAGTTTATTTTTCAGGGATGAGATTATTAAAGTTTCATGAATAGTATGTTCTGATCATGCAGACTCACAGGTTAGTTTTTCTGAGTGTTTTAAGAAAGACCCATGTAAATACAAGATCAGTTTTTACATCTCTATAATCTTCAGCTATTATGGGCCAATTGAAATTTTTTGTATTGTAATTTCCAGCCACAAAGGAAGTACAGTGTAGTGGATAAGAGTATTACAAAGAAAGAACAATATTAGTATTTTTAAGGAGGCTTTCTGTTAAAGACGTGTTCAACAGTCATTACTTCATTTCTCCAGTACCACAAAGCAACCTCCACATAAAATGTAGAAAATACCTCAAATGATATTTAAAATTGTTGCAATTTTAAATAATTTTTCCTGCTTAGTTAGAGCAAAACGTAATAAATAAATATATTGGGCCATATCCTGCGGGACTTGCAAAGTTTTTACCAGGTTAAACTCCCATTGAATTCCACAAGCAATACAAGCTTTTCTTGAGTAAGAACTGAATGAGGCCTGTAGAATTTGACCCTATAACATGTCATTTTATAGGGGAAGGCCAGGAAAGCAGCCTGAATTTAGAATTAGAACTGGTCAGGAAATTTGTTATTAAATTATTTTTTCCATCAGAAAATGCTGATCCATTGCAACCTTTCCTGGGAATGTATCAGTTTTGACTAAACTTGTGTCAGGAAAGTTTCTCAGGTCCAGGATGGAATTTCTGCTCAAACCAGAGAAAGAGATCCCAGAATAGCTGATGCCCTGGTAATTAGGTCACACATCTGGGATGTGGGAGACCTAAATTCAAGTCCCTGCTTTGCCTGATTCAGAGCAGGGACTTGACCCTAGGTTTCTCACATTCTAGCTGAGTCCCTTAACTACCAGCTATCTTGGGTAGATATTTCTCTCCATCAATCAAAATATTTTGAAAAGTCTGAAATATCCTACTGAAGAACTGGAAAATATTTGAAACTCAAAATTTTTGGCAGGACAAGAAAATCTTTTCCTGCCCAGCTCTAATTATAACAGATACTCAATTCTATGGCTATATGCTGCTCAGGACCAGCCTGAGGGACTCAGCCTTTTCCTGCGTACTCTTGAGCAAAGCTAAGTATACCCAGGGAACAGTGAGACATTGGAGGGCATGAAAATAAGTGGAATAGAGGGTGTGTGGAGAGAGTTTTGAGAAATGTCTGCTTGATATTTTTACATATTTATGTTGAACTATTACATGTCCTGGTTATCTATTTAATATAAAAGGGGCCTTCTCAGGAAGAGAGTCAAAAGGAAGTGTGATTTTAGATTAGGGTTAAAAAAATAATAAAACACCAACACTTTCCCAGCCTAACTAGTTTTTTTTCCTGGAAATAACTCTGTGAGCCCTGTAAATCCTAACCCGCAACAGTACTAAACAGATATCAACAATCATGATCAGGTGTGGGATATCCCACACAAGCAGCTGCCTGTGCTTGAAAGGCCTTAAGGTATCTGGGGACATGGGTCCTTCCTGCCTTGTATAATTTTTCCACTGCTCTTTCATTAGTGTATTTTTAGTTAAGATGAGTAGAGGCCGTCATGCTCAGGTGTCCCCCGCAAAAGTATTTAGTATTAATCAACATTTTCTTTACTCAAGGTTGAATTTTACAACTGTTTTCCTTTCATGAGTTTATTTGCGAGTATTGCAGTACTGTTTAGTATTTACTGGTGGTTTTACATCGGATGTTTGTAATACTCATAATTTTTTAAAGCAAAATTGGACCCTGCTTGTTCTTTTAAAATAATTGTTTACTCTAATAAATGAATACAGGAAACTTTCATTATCTGTATGGCTCAAAGGAAGGAGAATGCACCCTTTGGAATTTCAAGACACTTCTGAATTTTCACATAACCACTGTTGAGATAATTGGGTTTACCACTAATAAAACTACTTTGGTGGTGTCATCTATATGATTAGTAAAGAGACCCTTTGGTCACAGTTGGTTGTCTATTTAGGTTGTGAATTTGTGTGATGTGAATCCTAGTCTCATTCTCAGGTATGGCAACAATACTCGGAACTATGTCGTACGAGTTGGGGATTATCACACACTGGTTCCTGAGGAGTATGAGGAGGAAATTGGAGTCCAACAGATCATGCTGCACAAAGAATACAGGCCTGACAGCAACGACTATGACATTGCACTAGTGAGGTTGCAGGGACCAGAAGAACAGTGCGCCAGATTCAGCACCCATGTCTTACCCGCATGTTTGCCACTGAGGCGAGAGAGGCCACAGAAAACTGCCCCCAACTGTTACATCACTGGGTGGGGTGACACAGGTAAGAGTGATTTATATATTAATACACCCAAATTTTCCTCTGCCTCACCCACAATAAAGATGTGGACTATTTCTTAAACAATCAGTTGTTCAGTTTGCTATTTCTAATATTCAAGGTGGAATAACTGTACCAGGTTCCGTCATTTTAAAATAGGATAAAAGCTTTTGTTTGTTTGTTCTCCCCATCCCACCCTCCATCATTATAGAGGAATAAAAGCACTAGTTTCTTTTAATTGTTTGTGCTTATAACCTTGTCTCTTCACTCTCCCAGACTGTAGGATTAATTACATAATTGGTACTGTTAAATCATCCACTCACTCCTACAGCCTCCCATCAAATGGGAGCCCACACATTCACACCCCTTTAAAAACACAATACCAGCTCTGCCATATTCAGTCTTATTAATGAGGACCAGAAATGCTTATACTGATTTATTTAAATGACACCAGGATGTCAAGTGAAAAATGACCACAGCACGTGTGTAATGGAGAATCCAGCACACTTTCTTTCTCCTCTATTGCTGCCACTGCCATTTTCCAAATCCCAAATTTCAGCAGCTAGATTTGCGTGAAAGAAGATCTACTAAAGATGCAGGGGAGGCAAAACACATTTACAATCAGATTTTTGGATAACTAGCAGGTCCTGTTACTTTATTGAGTGTGGATAGGAGTTCCTTCTCCCCAGGACTCTGTTCCTTTGTAAATTAATAACCATGTTTTACTTTTATGTTTTTATTTGGTTCATGACAGTGCAAAAAGAAGCCAACTTTTTATCCTTTAGTCTTCTGACTCACTAAAGTTGGCAAGAAAATGTGGTTAAATATCAGTTCTCTCTTTTTACATTCATTAATCTGTATGCATGTATGCACAGATATCTATGAGAACATACTGAAAATATGGAGAACTAAAAACTGGGAAGAAAGGTTTGCAGTACTGTATGTTTTGCCAAAAAAATACACCTCTTAGCGTTTTATTTAATTCACTGTATAAGAGCTCTGAAGTAGTACCACTTAGCTTAGAACTTCTATTTAAATGGAAATACTAGCTACTTCAAAACTTACTTTAAATGCAATAAATTACATCACTGCAACATTTACTGAGATTTTAAATGTTCTCTGTAATCAAGTTGTTATACAAGGATAATTAAGGATTTTTTTTAAAAACAAAAAATGCTGCTGCTGTCACTTTTTTTCAACTGAGAGAGAATCATGAGGTACGAGATGAGTTTTTATGATGTGTTACAGAAAAAATGTTCTAACGACTTAAAATATGGAATCGTGCTTGGACCTCTACTTCTAAAGTGAAATAACCATTTGGGGTATTCCAAAAATTCTCACATATTTATATATATATTTACATAAAATAAATCTTTTGAAGTTAGTTGAATTTGAAGATTTGCCACTACTTAGTGCACCATTCAAAAATGTTCAGCCTACACAACAATCTAGTTCCTTCTGAATGAACTTCACTAGAGACCAATATTTTGTTTTGACAAAATGAGACTGAAAATATGTTGAAACAACATTGAGATTTGAGACAGAACTTTTGTTTAATTAAGTGTAATGTTTATGAAAGGTGCTATACCAGGAGTCGGCAACCTTTGGCACGCGGCTCGCCAGGGTAAGCATGCTGGCGGGCCAGGCCAAGCACCCTGGCGGGCCAGGCCAGTTTGTTTACCTGCTGCGTCCGCAGGTTTGGCCGATTGCGGCTCCCACTGGCCACAGTTCACAGCTCCAGGCCAATGGGGGTGGTGGAAAGCCGCGGCCAGCACATCCCTCGGCCCGCGCTGCTTCCTGCAGCCCCCATTGGCCTGGAGCGGCGAACTGCGGCCAGTGGGAGCTGCGATCGACTGAACCTGCAGACGTGGCAGGTAAACAAACTGGCCCGGCCCACCAGGGTGCTTACCCTGGCGAGCCGCATGCTAGAGGTTGCCGATCCCTGTGCTAGACTGACAACTCTGGAGTCTATTTATGCAGTAGCAGTGCTAACGTCTCTACCTTGTCTCTCAATTCTAACCTTGAGGAATCATTTCTTGGGAGAACAAGGTAGAATGGTCTCATTGACTTTAATTTCTCAGGGAGACTATCACATAATGATGGTAATTTTTTGTAAGAGCAGATTTATAGTTAGCCAGCTGTTTACTAGGAACCAGACTGAAAGCATGAACTCATTTGATATATTAACACCTAGTAGCTTGCTAGATGGTAAAGACTTCTTATCATTACCAAATAAGGTGGCTTTGAACAGTGATCTAGAGATGAAAATCTCTTCTGCCAATAGCCCCATAGCCATTAAACCATCTAAGAATAGCTTCCCCACTACATTTAAGTATTACAGCTTATATTTTTGTAGAATCAATTACCTAAAATATAACAAAAAATCCTGTCTTGTGAAGTATCTGTGATACAAGTGCTGCTAAACCAAATGCCTTACTTACAATTTGCAGTCTATTGAGGGAGTTGAGGTATGCATCCTTTTCACTTTTACTTAATGTTGTAACACTGTATAGCAATATTTAAGCCACAGTAATAAATTCAGTTAAATCATACCTGATTTGGTGATCATAAGTATCTCAATACCAGTTATTTGGCCTTTCTTTGCAGGAAAGGCCTATTCAAGAACATTACAACAAGCTGCCATCCCCCTACTTCCTAAGAGACTTTGTGAAGAGCGTTATAAGAGAAGGTTCACAGGGAGGATGCTCTGTGCTGGAAACCTCCAAGAACAGAAACATGTGGACAGTTGTCAGGGAGACAGTGGTGGACCTCTCATGTGTGAACGTCCAGGGGGAAGCTGGGTTGTGTATGGGGTGACTTCCTGGGGTTATGGCTGTGGAATCAAAGACTCTCCAGGTGTCTACACTAAAGTGTCTTCCTTTGTACCCTGGATAAAAAGTGTGACCAAATTGTGATCACTCAGAAACAGTAAGCATTAATAAAAGGAAGTTTCTGAGTCAGACGGGGCAGCTTGAACAGCACAGCCAATGCACAGCTGGGCCCACCCTGGGTGGGAAATGGACACATTCTTCTGTTTTGCATGTTTTTATTTTTGTTGAATCAAGGATGCATATTCACACTATTTGTACAGTTACAGATTATTAATGTGCAGTTTCCTTCATGTTGAGCAAAAGTTTATATTTAAATGGGAAAATGCAATATACATAAGATTGGAGGGGAAAGGGGGCCAACATTTTACTCCAATATTGGATTGGGACAATTTGAGAGTTCAATATACTAGTTACGCCCCACGAGAAGACTGCACTGGCATTTATGCTTCAGATTCCTCCCAGAATTACTTATAATCCTCACTTCCAGAGTAACCTATTTAGTTCAATGGTTGCCCCACTTAGAACTCCTCTAATCTGAAAAAAGGCATTGTCCTTCTATTCTGTCTCATGTATGTTTCAGGTATAAGCACAGCACAGGCTTTGCATGCACAGGTCACATTTGTCCCTGGATCATTCTTGGTAACACAGTAGGTCTACACACTTCAGTAGAGCAGATGATTGCAAGACCTGCCAATAATTAAAACCCAATTCTTCAGAACAAATGTCCACACAGGTTAGTGTCCCTCCCACTCTCCAAATAATGCACAATGTCCAAGTACAACTGGTCAGTGCAGTGGGGTAGAATAAAATTCCGGCAAATAACGTGCCCTGTACACCTACGGGTGCCAGATTAAAAAATAAAAGCAGGTGGGGGAGATAGGGGCATATTTGAATTTCAGAAACACAGAGTATCTTCATTTAAAGAAATGCCAAAAAACAGGGCACATGCAATTTTTGGTGGGAATTACATTGTCCTATCCTGACATCCACTAACAACTATGGATGCACCAAAAGCACTGGCCTAAAGGAGACAGAATAAGCCAAAAATTTTCCTTGAATAAAAATGAAGGTTACTTACTTATAATAGTTCTTTGAGATGGGTCTGCATATTCACATTTAAAGGTACTCCACACTTATAGGTACTCACTGCATTGTGGTGCCTTACAGCAAACACCTCTTCCAACAATGTAAGTTAGAGCAGTGTTTCCCAGCTGGGAATGATATGCCCCTGATATGCCACCATGCTCAAACAGGTGTGCTGTGGAATTTTTTTGAAAAAGTACATGTGAGGACCTGGGGGAAAGCCACCTTCTAGTTGGCTGTCTCCCTCGCTGCCCTGCTTCCTCCAGGGACGGAGCAACCAATCAGAACTCAATCTCCCTCTCCTGTGTGAGCAAGGGGTTGGCTTCTCTGTCCCTCCCCTTCCCTGCTGTAGCCACCTTTGACAAACTATCACTTTTTAAAAGATGTAATGAAGCCTTTGTGGGCCAAGGAACATTCAAGTGTGTGAAATGTGGCAGTTCTGTGTCACCACATTGCCAATGTATGATTGTGCAATATTGTGACAAGTAACTACTATTTACTTGCATCTGAAGAAGTGAGGTTCTTACCCACGAAAGCTTATGCTCCCAGTACTTCTGTTAGTCTCAAAGGTGCCACAGGACCCTCTGTTACTTTTTACTATTTAATGGTATGTGTTTCCCTTCCCTACTGTGGAAATTCCAGTTGTGACAATGTGTTGTGGCCTTTTGTGCACAAAATGCAATGTTTGTACTAATGTATGATAGATGTGTAACTATGTGTTACACTCATGTCTGTATGTCCATATACACGTCCAGTTCTGTTACTGTTACCCAATTGCACACCTTAGTTAGCATGCAAGAGTTGTGGCAATATTGTAGACTCCCTATATGTGATTTAATTCTTATTCAGACTTGGCCCTCAATTTAATGGCAATGAATATGTTTTAAAGGGCCATTCCCAATTTAAACATCTTGTTGGAATTGGTGCTATATTAGTATAATCAGATGCTTTTATACAGTATTTGTACAACTTTCTGTAATTTTGCACTATTTGGATAACATAAAACACTGTATGTTAGAAATTCAAATAAATATATTGGGTTCGACATCTGGAGAGCCTACTATTATGTGAAACCATCAGCTGATGCAATCTAAAAGTTAAGGTTTCATTGCTTATATACAGACATCTTTTTTGTTTAAAATAACTAAAGTGAATCTGCTGAATGAAAGGGAAGAAAATTTAACAAAAAAATCTGTATCATAGAACCCTTGCCATACAAGGTGCATTGATTTGAGAATTTTGTAGTGACGTAGACTATACAGCGCAATAAGCTAGGAAAGAAAGGTGCTAGGGGTGGGGATGTGGAACTGTCTGAATCACCAAGGATCAGATTTGGAAAATTTAAGAAAAGTCATCATGTAGCAGAGTAGTATCCGTTTAGATTTCCTAGCAGGCCATTAGTTTTTTGCTTACTGGGCTCTTTTCATGAGAAGCTTGACTTCAGTAATTAACTAGATCAGCATTTCTGCACACCCCTGGAGTTCTGTGAGGATACTGCAGGGGGTCCGTGGGCCCTGATCAACTTCTCTCCCTCCCTCCCAGCACCTCCTGCATGCTGAGCGCAGGAGGCAGTGGGAGGAGCACGGATGGCACGCACTCAGGAGAGGGAGGAGGAGGGGCAGGAGTGGGGCCTTCAGGAAAGGGGTGAAATAGGGGCAGGGCTTGGGGGTGAGCGTCAGGCATGAGGGTCTGCAAAAAATTTTAAATCAAAATGGGGATCCTCGGGTTGCTAGTTTGAGAACTGCTGAACTAGATTTTAAAATGTTGCACTAAAACTTTTATTCAGACAACATGCCTTTTTTATTATCTAAAGTAAATGGAGTTATCTTATGTTTTAATATATTTTTTTTTTGTCAGTGAACCTGTATAGTGTGAACTGGTATAATAAAAGCTGCCCCATTATTGGAACCCTTCTTCATAGGTAAAAGTCAACATATATTATCAGTGAATAATGTATGTACAAACTTTAATACAGGAAGTGTGTCACACTATATTTAATCAGTTAACAATGGTATGAATTTTAATAGGTGGAAAAGTGTACTTTGAAGAATTTTGTGAATCAATTTTCTCCAAAGCTTTTCATTTTCTTTAGGGAATAATCACTGAGTGTAATTTTCTTCTGGAATCTAAAATACCAGCTAAACCAGTCATGATATATTATTAGAAATTAAGAAACAATACAGACTTGAGATAAATACCTCTGCCAATGCAGGATTGCTAACTACAATATACTCTCCAATGTTTTGCACACTTTTGGTCTACCCATTTTTAACTCTGAGTTAAAAATATTAGAACCTTGTCTCTACGGCTATGAAATGGAGTAATAATGCATCACTAGCAATGGTGGAAGCCACAGACAAGACTTGGGGCATTTTATCACAGTGGATGAGATTAGTGACAAACCCCTGAGAGATATGTATCCTAGTTTCCATCATTGCTTTTGCTAGTGAGAATTACAGCTACAAAAGTTAGCTTACTTTGATGTACTCTACTAAGCACCCTTTGAGTCAATATTTCCCACATTTCTGAAAGCTGACCCCTCCTCAACGAAAATGTAACCATTCACTCTCCCCTTCAACACCATCATGCACTGTTAAAGGCCAACAACTCAATTTATATATTTTCCACCCCAACCCCCTTGCGGGATGTGCCCCACATTTTGGGAAACATTGCTTCAGGTCAAGCTGCATGTAGTATTTGAACCCCCGCTTCCCCCTGCCACTAACACACACATCAGCTTCTCCAACCCCTCAATGCTTTTTATTATTCTAT
Organism: Malaclemys terrapin pileata; assembly: GCF_027887155.1. Classification (NCBI taxonomy): domain Eukaryota; kingdom Metazoa; phylum Chordata; order Testudines; family Emydidae; genus Malaclemys; species Malaclemys terrapin. The sequence continues at coordinate 101,513,570 of NC_071509.1, read as the reverse complement.
GTATTTTATCTAATTTGTCAACATCCTTTTAGATATCACCAATTAGACACAAGCTTCTAGATACAGTTTCAGCAGTTCTGTACAGAGAGGGACTATGAGCTTGCTGGTCCATGATAGAATCTCTCAATATAAAGTTTGTTTATTTTAAACACAACAGTGCTGTCATGAATTAAAACATTTTCCTTCTCAGTGATAAATGTGCAGAACCAGTGCTTGGAAAAATGTACGAGTGCTTGGAATACTTATACTCACCCATGGGCAAGGTTATTAGCGCTGTCACATTACAAAATAGCAGACATAAAATTCTCATTAATTATGTTGACATCCAAGTTAAAAAAAAAAACATTTGATCAAGCTCTAGAGTTAGATTTAAATATTTGTAAGCCACTTGGAATCTTAAGACTAAATTTTCAGAGGGTATGAAAGCAGATGTTGGCTCTGAACAGCAGAATAACAGCCACTAAAATTATTAAAATGAAGACAAAAATGGGTGATCAGAAACAAATGATTGCGAAGCCCAGAGCTTGCGGAGTATCAGAAAGCTGGGGTTCTCAATTGTGAAATTTACAAAACATTGAAACTCTGATATGTCACAAAACATTGGACAGTAAAAATTTAGTAATAGTACTTGAGCCAGGAGGGCTTTAAAAAATGGTCAAGGACTGACTACAATAAATTCCAGACAACAGGTCCATGCAGTTGAACGATTACATGTCTTAGTGTAACCAGTTGCTGGCTTAAGTGTCTTTTGGTATTAAAATTCCAAATGCAAATAGAGTTAGAAAGTATTTACTTCCCTAAATAGATCAACATTGTTCACAAATGCTAGAAAAAATTTACTTTATTTTCTGCTCCAATCTCTGCATGTTCTTTCCCCGAGCTCAATTATTTGCAACACCCCTCCCCCACATTCATAAACACTGACACACCTCACCAGATCTTTGATTCAGACCAGGCCTACTAACAATGGCATCTCATTGGTTTGCTATTACCCTGTAGTTTATATTTGCACTGGAGAGAACACCTCTGCACATTACCTTCACCTGTTAGTTTTTAAATAGAAGTGATTTACTATTTATAAACTCCTAAAGCTTGCCTTTATTGAGGTTCTTAAGATTTCTCAGCCTGCGCTACATCTTAATAGTGGTCACTGACAGCCCCTCTCAATAATCTTTACATTTGTACACCTATTTATCAGGTATTTCTACATGAGAAGTGTTTAGGTATTTTTCCTTTGATGTGTTCTTCCTTAAATGCATCCCTGTAGTGCAGTTCTATTCCCTTCCAATGTTTTACTGCAGGAGCTCTGCAAAAGCTGTCTCAGCCCCATTTCACTTCCTCCACACTCCTTGCTCATATTGCCTAGCTGTCAAGCCAGTCATCTGTCCTGCATGTTCTAGTCCTACTCAAGGATCTGTCCCCATAGCACTTTCCAAATTTCTCCCAGAGCAGCTGCAGTTGGTACTTGACAGATCATGGGCAAGGGCATCTTGCTTTCTCTCTTCTGTAGCAGCAACCCCTAGTGAAGGAAGATTTCCTGGTTTCTTTGTTACAGCTGCTTGTTCAGGTGTTTTTTCACCCATAGAAGCAGCTAAAAATGAGAACCCAGCACCCCATGAATTGCTGCTTCTCTGTAGCTGGCCACTGATCCACCATCAGAGTTGAAGGAGTCAGTATTCTCAGTGATGATGTTTTTGCCTTATATTTGCTTTTTTTTTTTTTTGGCTAACACATTGATGTTATGCTATCAGACAAAAAGTGATCCTGACAGGTGTTCAACTCCCTTTCAATACAAAACAGAGGTACACTTAGAACAAGTGGAAGATGGGCATATCCCACAAACTTAGTATAAAATTCTCTTAATTATGCATTCACATGGTTCCAGTTTACCAACACTTTGGTAAACTTTGTGACCTGTAATCACTGCGGTGTAATTACAATTTGGAAGAAATACCCATGGGAAGTAGTGCATGCACTTCCCTCAGCACCCCCGCACCAAAAAGGTCCTTTTGTAGTGTTCTTTCACAGAAGTGGAGGCCTTGCCCCTTCCTGTCCCACAAAACAGGCAGTAGTTTTGACCCTAGGAGTCCAATGTTGTCAGCTGCTACTGTTGCCACCACCACCTGGACTCCGCTTTAACAGGGAAAGGAGGAAATCTGACTAGCATGGAAGAGGCCACAAGTACACTCTCAGGCATTAGTCACTCTACATAGATCAGGGTGATTAGACAGCATCTGTAATGACCACGTACTTTACTCTTCCTACTAGAGGGAGTTTTGAGTGACTAAAGGATGACTATCCAAAGTAGTTATTAAAAATGAGGCATTCTATCCATTAACCATTTTAAATTTACCAGTTTGGGTGTACAGTCCCAGCTTCAAGCTAGATAAACCACATTTGTTTTAACACTATCATTTGTTCTGCTTAAGTACAATAGCTGTGCTTTAAGAACATTTATTCCCACATGGAAGAACAACTGCTTTTAAGGGATTTGCTTAGAATATTAATATTGGATATCATTCTATTTGACCTAGCATAGTTACATATTTTAAAACAGCCTGATTGTGAACAACTGAGTTCAAAACTCATGATTATGAATCCAAACAAATTTAAACTGCTCTTTTGCTAAATTTAAAATTAAAGTAGCAAATTAACAGTAACAGATACTAATGTTTAAAGCTTGTTTTCTTTACGAGGTGTTAGTGCATTGCTCAAACACAGGGATGAGGAGTAACTGAAGGACCACTAGCATTTATATGACAGATGTGCTACTTTATTGAGCATTCTTAAATGGACTTTGGCAAAGCTTTAAAAAAAAAATAGAAGTTTAATAACCAATAATTTGGTGTTTTCTGCTTTTCAAAAGTAACTATTGGAAAACATTTCAGTACAGTTGTATCTGTTCAAACGAAAGCTTTCCCAACGGATAAGTGAAAAGCTTGGTTGAATGCAGATATTCAAAAGAATGCCTTTCAGTGAAAGGCACATTGTTTCCCTCCCTCACAAGACATATGCAAAACTCCCCTCCTGTTATGGAGATTTAAAAAGGGAAAATAGTAGTGCATTACATCTAAAGACTTAAAGCATTAATAATGACAAAACCTGTTTCCTGAATTATCTAGGTGAACCTCCTTGAAATCTAAAAGAGAAATCCTTGACTATTTAAGAGCTTAACATTAGTTATCCTTTGATGTGTTTCACGTATATGATAAATTACAAGCAGCTAAGTCAGGGGTCGGCAACCTTTCAGAAGTGGTGTGCCGAGTCTTCATTTATTCACGCTGATTTAAGGTTTCACGTGCCAGTAATACATTTTAATGTTTTTTAGAAGGTCTCTCTCTATAAGTCTATATATTCTATAACTAAACTATTGTTGTATTGTAAAATAAACAAGGTTTTCAAAATGTTTAAGAAGCTTCATTTAAAATTAAATTAAAATGTTGATCTTACGCTGCCAGCCCGCTCAGCCCGCTGCTGGTCTGGGGTTCTGTTCACCTAGGCCGGCAGTGGGCTGAGCGGTGTCTGCGGCTGGATCCCCGGATGGCAAGGGGCCAGCAGCCAGAACCCCAGGTTGGCAGTGGGCTGAGCGGGGCCTGTGGCCGGGACCCCGGCTGGCAAGGGTCCGGCAGCCAGAACCCCAGATCGGCTGCGAGCTGTGCCGGGCTGGTGGCCAGGACCCCACAGCCGCTCAGGGATTCCATCCGCCGGCTCCTGCCAGCCAGGATGCCAGCTGCCAGACCCGCTCAGCCCGCTGCCGGTCAGGGGTCCCAGTCCTGCCCACGTACAGTGGGTACCTACCTTCTCCCTGGTTCTGGCCCATTCTCTTCCTCTCTCTGCACTGAGCACAGGGCTGGGGGTGAAGGGTCTGGCCAGGAGCTAGAATGAGGGAGGGGGCTCAGGGTTGGGGCAGGAGATTTGGGTGTGGGGCACTTACCTGGGCAGCTCCCATTTGGTGCGAGGGGTGCAGGTGGGAATGTGGAGTGTGTGTGTGTGCAGGAGCTCCCATTTGGTGCTCAGGGTGGGGATGTGGGGGGGTGCCTGGGGTGTGGGGGCACTGGGTATTTGTGGGGGTGCAAGAGTCAGGGCAGAGGGCTGGGGGCATGTGAGGGGGGTGCAGGTGTCAGGGCGGGGGTGGGTGGGTATGTGTGGGTGTGCCAGAGTCAGGGCTGGAGTCTTGGGGGGGTGAAGGAGTCAAGCAGAGGGCTGGGTGTGTGTGAGGGGGTACAGGGCTCAGGGCAGGGGCCTGGTGTGTGGGGGGGGCACAGGGCATGGGCCTGGGGGACGTGTGAGGCTGAGAGTCTCAGGGCAGAGGGTTGGGTGTGTGGGGGGACTCAGGGCAGGGAGCTGGGTGTGTGGGGGGGCTCAGGGCAGAGGGCTAGGTGTGCAGGGGGGTCAGGGCTCAGGGTGCGTGAGTGGGGAGTCATGGCAGAGGGCTTCCCCCACTCCTGCGGGCCCCAGCTGGTTCACCCACTTGTGGCCCTGCGGCGCACCGCACAAGCACAACTAGCACCCCCCCGTGAGAGAGTCCCCTCTGGCTGTGTCTGGAGGAGCCGCTCTGAGCGGCGCATGACCCCACGATATGCAAGCTCCTCATCCCAGGGCTCTCTGGCCACCACTGATTCCCACTGGCCCGCACCTGCTGTGCACTCAGCGCCGCCGGGCTCTCCACTCCTCCCAGCAAGTACTGATCCATGGCCGCAGCCGGGTGCCTCCTCCCGGGGACGCTCAGCAGCCGGCGCTTACTGCCACCAGGAGTCGGGACTGGATCCGGCAGTGAACCCGCTCCCGCGGCGCGCCGCCAATCCACCATGGCCAGCTACACCAAGGCAGCCCAGATGAGCTGGCTCCTTGCCGAGTGAGGGGATGCAGGAGCCCACAGGCAGGCTGCTGAGGCAGCTCCTCTCTGGGGCGGCGCAGGCTCTGCCCCTCACTGGCTGCATGTCCTCGGGACTCGGGCAGGAAGCAGCATGCCATTAAAAATTGGCACGCGTGCCATAGGTTGCCAACCCCTGAGCTAAGTATTCCCCTTCAGTTGTTCAGTATCTACTAACTATGGGCCTGGAATGGTGCTCAACTACTGTTCAGGACTAGGGCTTTAATTACAATATTCTCATGGAAGTCTGTTTAACCACAACATACCATATTCTTCATGACTTAGGTCATTCTGTAAAATTTCAAAATAACCATGGCAGGCATTGGCACATTCAGTTTTCTGGAAGTATCCTGCACCAATGAGCTGCATTAGGTCAAGTTTACACTATAAATTTTTGCTACATCAATGTGGGGTGATCCGGTGTGATCTGAGAACATAGTTGTGCTGGCCTAAGTGCCCACCCCAGACAGCAGCAAAACTCTGCTTTTGCCAGTATAAACTGTATACTGACATATCTATACTGGCACAGCACTCCTTGTGTAGATCTGGCCCTACGTGGCAGTAACTCTAAAAAAGAAAGTATGACACTTGCAATAAGAATATACAAGAAATTGTGTAATCAGTGCATTTTATTCAAATGGCCTAGAACTTCCGTGAATATAATACTTTAAATATCTGTAGTGGTGTGGTTTTCCTGCTATAGTTAGCAAGGACTTTAATTTCTGAGAAGAATTGTGGCTGTTCTGAAGAGTGGCAGTTTCCTTTATTCTTTCTAGTTTCACCTCTTTAACAAATGCAGCACATGATCTCAAGTTATTTGGCCAATATCTGGATTATAAATAGTCAGCAGAATTAATTCAACAAGAATTTAGGGGTGCTGTAAAATTAAGTCACTTTTAGAATTAGTTTTTTACAGGAGAAAAATAAAAATTTTAAAGTTTTAATTTCTCCCTAAACCTAAGTTACATGTTCTGTATATACATATTTAAAGGGGACGAAGGGAGATGATGATTTTTGCGGCAGAAGCAGGAGCTTTAGAAACTCTTTTGCTTTTGTGCTAACTACCCTCTTAGTTGCTGGACTGCCAGACACACTGCCGCATCAAGTCAGCTGGCATGGAAGTCTAAAGGCAGTGAACTGCAGCTTCCAGGAGGCTGTGTGTGGAACTATGAAAAGACACTTAAAGCACAGTCTTCATGAACCAAATATCATCTCAAGTTTTTAGGATGCATCCAAAAAACTCCAATTTTCAACCCACACCCAAACCAGATTTTAGCATTTATTAGACAGGTCTTTTAACACTTGCTCATGTTGCTGGCTGGCTGCAGCCTTTCTTGGGTTGGGTTATGTTGCACCACTTTCAAAAGCAAATAGTACAATTTTCACTGCTGGCTCTCCTTTCAACCAGCAATCAAAAGGGTGTTTTGTTTTTTTTAAAATGGCCCTTGGGCAAACTTGTTTTACTTCAAGTTTCTACAAGTCTGGCTGTGTTGTTTACCCCACCTTCTTCGAAGTCCTCACAACTTAGGAATGTTTGTCCTGCAAAAAACAGAGTTTGAAGTAACTGAAAGTGCTTCCAACAACAAAGATTAAAAGAGTATCACTACATCCTATGGTTTACTTAAAGGCAGTTTTGAAGTTTACAATCAAATTAGATAAATACAGTTATCTTGCTGGATTGACTAGAAAGTAAGTAATTTTGCACTACTTGATTTTCGAAAGGTGTTTTGTTATGCCACCCATTTTCAAGTATTAAAAGTAGTCCTGAAGCAACAAAAGTTGGGTACGTTTTCTAAAAGCCTCACAAGTTTGAGGTCACCTTTATTAACCAAACCGAAAAAACACAGTAGCCTTTTTAATCACATAAATGTTTATTTGTAATACATATAGGAAACATCCAATGAGTCAAAACACATACAAAACAAAAAAGCACAGCATATTTAGGCTCCCATTTAAGTGACAGGAAATGGCTAAAATATAACTAGCTAAAACATGAACAAGGCTATTCCTTTTAGTAAGGAAGACACTATGAGAATTAATAGCCAAATGCGCTCTTATCAAACCATTTGTATATAGACTTAGCTTTTAATTTTCCCAGTTTTTATTGACTTCTATCCCAAATTACTTATTTTATCTTGGTTTGGGGATTTTTGTTTCAGCCTGTACTTGACTAGGATACACAGTCCAACCACCACACTGTGGAACAGTCAAGTCTAACCTAGTTGTTTTAATACCCGCCACAACACAGGGCAAGTCAATTTCAGTCTTAACCCCAGACCAAGCAGGTTTTTTTTTTTTAAATAATTACAAGATTTAAAACCCAGATTTAAAGCAAAGCACATACCTGGCAACTGCTGGCTGCTCTGGGTCTGCAAGGTTCCTGGAATAGAGCACAGAGAAGGAAGAGAGTGAGGATTGCTGGGCTCTATCAGTCAGGCACGTTACTGTCGAGGCAGGACATGACACACGTGTTACTTGCTCCAGTCAGATACTTTCACCAATTAGATAGTGAAAGCTTTGCCAAAAAGCAAGACGCTGCTCTTCCATGGCTAGGAAGGGAGACTGCCACAGGAGACAGGTCCCACGGATTCATGGACTGACGCTAACGGCGACACCGAGACGACCCCACCCCACGCGCACATGGGGCCGGGACCAGGCCCAGGGCCCGCGGTGGGTGCCAGCCGCCACACGGACCTGCTGCTGGCGGCAGGCGGCAGAACGCGGAGGCGGCCGGTGCAAGAGCAGGGGCCGCAGGGCCGGACTCGCTCCCGACCCCTCAGATGAGACGCGCGTGTATGGTGCGGTGCGGGCCCCGGAACTCAACACTCCCTCCTCCCGCGTGACGGCTCCTACCTGCTGCGTCCCGCTCCCCCCGGCGGCGGCTCCGCTGCGGTCCGGTCCCCACCTGCAGGGACACAATGAGCCACGTTACCGGAAAGGCGGTGGCGGCCCCCTCCCCAACCGCCTCTGGTCGCGCCACCGGCGCCCCCCTTCCCCCGGGGCCATGTTCTGCTCTGAGAAAACAGGCCTCGGCCGGGCGGGAGCGCGCGCCAAGCAGAGCGCCAGAAGAACGTAGCCCCGTGGCTGGGAGCGAGACGGGGCCCAGTGTCCGGCGCGCAGGAAACCTCCCTCCCACCACCACCACCACGACGAGCAGCTACTGCCGTCCCTCCGCAACTAGAACAAGCGCGCCCGCCACGCGGCTCTCTCTAGCTCAGGCAGCAACCCCGCCTCTTCCGGCAAGACGTACTTCCGGCGTGTGAGGGGGCGTGGCTACGCATTAGCGCGAGTGCCCCCTTCGCCGCGGTACGACTGCGCAGGCGCGGGCTGCGCTGCTGGGCCCACGGTCAGCAACGTGCCCTGATCCGCGCGGGCGGTGTCGCAGCCGGGGAGGTCACTGCCACGTGCTTTGCACAGTTAGCTGAACGTTACTGATACACAGGCTGTACCCGAATTCCAGCGTGTGTGTGTGTGTGTGTTTGTTACCTGCGTTGGTCCAGAGCAACTTCTGTGAAAGCTTGGCTCTCCTGTGCAAATCTCAGCTGCCCTCTGGTTCCTGAGGGACAGCAGCCAGTTCAAGGTACAGAAGCCCCTAGGATGCTCTTGGTTTATGGATCCTAGGGAGTTGCACACTTTGTCCATAGGCTGAGTGTGTTGCACAGACCTTGGGGCATCTTGCATTCCTCCATTACCAACCCTTCAGAAACTCCCTGTGTGTGTCACCTGTTATGGGTTTCAGGACCCCCTCTGACTGCCTTTCTGTCAAGCCATGGATTTTGTGTCCCCCATTGACCCGCTTTCCCTCATTTCTCCCTTTCCCTCCACAGTAGGGCCCACATTCCCCAGGAGTCCTGACTGCCCCATAATTCCCCCCTTTCCCCATACTAGGGGCAATGTGTGCATTCTCATTCCCCTTTCTCCCCCATGCCTCCCCATTCCCCCATAGCAAGGGTTTCTTTGTGCCTCCTATTCCTGCATTACCTCAGTACTTCTCTCCCATACCAAGGGCTCTTTGTACGATCCCTTTCCACCCATTTCTTTTCCCTCCCATACCTAGGTCCCCCATTCTGCCCCCTGACAGGTTCTGTGTGCCCCCCTTCTTCCCATTCCAGGGGCTCTGTGTCTCCCTCTCTCCTCCCCTAAGACAGGAACTCTGTATGTGTGTTCCTTTTCCCCTCTCTACTTGCCTCCCCATTCTCCCTTCTTCCCACCTGTCGTATTTTTGCAGAAGTGGTTGAAGCTGGTAGCTCTGCAAACCAGGTATCAGGAGATCCATGTGTGCTCCGTTTCCCCCATTTGTTTTTTCTGATTTTCATCAAAATCAACAGAGTTCTGGCGACTGATGACTAGATTATTCTCTGACATTTTGGAATTGTTCAGATGTGGCATTAAAGTTATTGCATTGCATTACACACAATAGAGAAATGCTGTTGAATTGCATATTAGACCTCAGTTTGCTTGGTCAATAATGTGAAGGTGCCAAGGATTGTTGTGATAGAAAGTTGAAAATATAAAAGAAGATTAGGGGAATAAAAAATGATCAAAGAGTGAGTCAAGTTCATTTGCTGAAAATTTTCTACCTTTGATCTCATTGAAATTCTGTGTTCATATTCAATTTAGAAATATACCAGAAAGTGATGGTGGTAAGGATATTCTTTAGTAAGTACGAACAACAGTTTCTGGCCACTGGGTGGCACTGTTGCCCTGATCAGGTATTTAGATATTTATGAAAAAAAAATGTTACTCTATGAAAGTTGTTGGGTTCAAGAAGGTTCATCCACTATTGCTTACAAGCATGTAAATATATAATCCAATGATGAACGGCATGTAAGGTTACAATACTCTTAATGGATATGCCAAACTACTGACTGCATGAGATCGTCAACTTGTTATACTAAATTAACATGCTGAACACTTTACATATACAATAGCTTCTAGTCAGATGATGGTAATATAATGACAATTCAGGTTTATATTAGCATTATGTGAAATGTGTGGTATTTAAACTTTTGCAAGTCCATAATTTAATGTATTTTATTTTCAGAGGTATCACTGTGCAATACTGGTAATCTACCTATGGCCATCTGTAGTAGGTTCGCGCCGCGACTCTACCCTCCGGGACGGAGGGGCGCCACACCGGCTCACTACAGCACAGACAGTCAAAGCTCAGGCCCCTTTACGCAGGGGCTGAGCGACCCCCAGTTCAGGGAGCTCAGACCCTCAGGCAGGGCTGAGCAAACAATCAGCTAACTCAGGCCTTTTGGTGCAGGGGCTGAGCAATAATCAACAGTTTAAAGTAGGCCCAGGCCCTGGATCAGGGCGGGGCACGAACAGTCACAGCTTAGGCCCTTTGGTGCAGCGGCTGAGCAATAATCAACATTTAAAGTAGGCCCAGGATCAGGGCGGGGCATAAACAGTCACAGCTCAGGCCCTCTGGTGCAGGGGCTGAGCAACAATCCACTTTGGAGGAGGCCCAGGCAGGGCCGGCTTTAGGCCGATTCAGCCGATTCGGCTGAATTGGGCCCCGCGCCAAGAGGGCCCCGCGCTACAGCTGTCCACCCCGCCCCCAGCTCACTTCCCCGGCCCCTCCTCCCCTCCCCTGAACGCCCCGCCCCCTCCCCTGCTTCCCACAGGACCCAGCGGCTCTGGCCCGGCCCGGTCCCCGCGGCGCGGGTCCCCCCCCCTCAGCTCGGGTCCCGTTCCTCCCCCCCCTTGCTAAAGCCGGCCCTGGGCCCAGGTTCCTACCTGAGCGTTGGGTGAGGGGGAAGCCTGCCATCCGTGAGCGGGGGTAGCAGGGGGAGACGCAGGCCCACCCACTCCACTGCGTCCCAGCCCGGGGCCCTAGCAGCAGTTACTGCCGCTGCTGGTCAGTGGGGTGTCCTGACCGAAACACACTGACATTGGCTCACAGGTCTCTGCAGCCTGACCGGGGTCGGCTACCCCCAGGCTACTTCTGTGTTCCCCCTCGGGGCCTACCTCGTTGGCGACGCCGGGTTCGGGCCAGTCCAGCAGCATCGGTTCCTCTGGTGCGGGGCTTGGGGGCAGGTCCGGCAGCTCTCCACCAGGGTGGCTGGCCCGGGGCAGGCTTGGCCAGTCCTCCTCGGGGTAGCGGGCAAGAGGTAGGCTCGATCGGCGTGGTGGGGTAGCAGGTGGTTCGCGGCCTGCGGCTGTCTCCCAAGCGGGAGCTCAGCCCGGGACGTCTGCTCTCTCTGCCGGCCTGGGCTCCACTGAGCTCTGCTGGCGGGCTTTCATACTTCCGGGTCGGGGCCGTGACCTCGGAGGGGCGGGCGCCGGACCTGGTGGCTCCGCCCATGTTGGGGTTAGGGGAAGTTCGGCCCTATGCGGGACGGAGGGGCGCCACACCGCCTCACTACACCATCTCTATACTACGAACTTTGATGGACGCAAGTTACGTTGGCATAAAGCTGCCACAGTTAGTATACCTATTGTGCACGTCCATACTTGTCTCCTTGCGTCAGTCTTGATATGCTCACCAGGAGCACCATGAGTAAATAACCCAGTGTGCAGCCCACCACCATCCAGTGCATTGTCTTTTGGGAAATTTTGGCAATGCATGGTGGGGCAGAAATGAGTTACACAGGGTGCCTGGGCTCAAGGAGTCAACTTCCCAACATGACAGTCTCCATCGCATAATGTCATCTATATCCCATAATTTTCACACCTTTTTTTCAAAATCCCACACACGCATGCAGCATGGGCATCACGTGAACTGTTGGCTGGGGGAGGCTAGCTCCCAGCCCTGCCCCTTCCACCAAAGCCAAGCCCCCCTCTGTCCAAGCCGAGTCCCCCTCCACCGGAGCCCAGAGCCACCCCTCCACCTCTGCCACCAGCCCAGTCCTGCGGCTAGTCCCCCCAGCCCCAAAGGAATGTTGGGAGGCACGTGGCCCCAGCCTCCTCAGCCCGGGGGCAGTAAGTCGGGCGGCGTGTGGCCTAGCCTCCCCAGCTCCAGAGCACGGGTGGTGCACTGCCCCAGTCCAGGAGGGTGGGCGGTGCGTGGCCCCAGTCCCGGAGCATGGAAGGGCAGGCAGCGTGCAGTCCCAGAGCACTTGGGGGCTGGACTTGGAGCCGGGAGGACTGGCGCTGCAGCCACATGCAGGGAGCGTGACGGCAGGGGGTGGGATCACACCTGGCAGTTTGGGGAAGCAACACCTCCCCCTGCCTATGCGACCCACCACTCATGCCATGCAGCCTGACAGAAGCACGGAGCCTGCACAGCTCTGCACTATTGTCATAAGCATTGCAAGCTCAGGACACAGGATCCTCTGGTATTTGCAGAGCCGAAAGATAACCCGAACCAGATGAGCAGTGACACCAAAATGAGAGCTGCACTGATAGCGGAAAAGCAAGTGGCAAGCGCACTGTTGGAACTTGCAACACTGGATTGCTACTGGATAGTGGGAAGTCATTTTGGTGTTGAGAAATCCGTTGTGGGGGCTGTTATCATGTAAGTGTTCAGGGCTATTGATCGTCTCCTGCTGTGCAGGTCTGTGACTCTAGGCAATGTGCAGGACATAGTGCATGGATTTGCAGCAATGTGGTTTCTGAATTGTTGTGGTGCAATAGATGCACATCCCTATTTTGGCACCAAGCCATCTTGCCAGAGTACATCAACAGGAAGGGCTACTTTTCTATGGTTATGCAAGTGTTGGATCACTAGGAACATTTCACCGACATCAGTGTTGGCTGGTCAAGAAAGGTGCATGATGTTTGCATCTTTAAGAACACAGGACTGTTCAGAAAGCTACAAGCAGTTTCTTTCTCGACTGGTGCATTGACAATGTTGAAATGCAATAGTGATCCTCAGGGACTCAGCCAACCCCTTGCTCATGAAGTAATATATCAACCACCTTGATAGCACCAAGGAAAGATTCAACTACGAGGTCAGCAGTTGTGGAAAGACAGTTGAATGCTCTTTTGATGGATTGAAGGGATGCTGGCATTGTTTACTCATAAGATTGGATCTCAGTGAAAAAACATCCCAATGGTTATAGCTGCTTGCTGTGTCCTGCATAATATCTGTGAAGCAAAGGGTAAAAAATTGCCACCAGGATGGAGGTGGAGGGCTGTAGCTGAGGCAGGGCCGGCACAACCCATTAGGCAACCTAGGCGGTCGCCTATGGCGCTACAATTTGTGAGGCGGCGACCACAGCGGTATTTCGGCGGCGGGACCTTCCACCGCCTCTGTGGGGGGGCGGCATTTCGGGGTGAGACCTTCTGCCTCCTAGGGTGGCAGAAAAGCTGGCGGCGCTCCTGAGCTGAGGTGACGCGTGGGGGGGACATGTGGGGGCACGTGCTCCCCAGATTTGCTGCTTGGCTTCTCCTGAGCATGCTCAGTCGCCACCCCACTATCAGCAGGCAGACACAAGGGCTATTAGTAGAACTTAACATGGAGCTATATGGTTCAGGGAGGCTTTGAAAGCGCACTTTAACAGTGAGCTACAGTAATGCATTGTGGTGTACTGTGCTCTACCTGGCCCTGGTGTTTTGGGGTCAGTTAGGATTTGTGTGGTGCTTGGTGTAGATCTATGAATATAACACTGTCAATACATATATTAATTTTGTGGTGCTTGCTGTAGATTTATGATTATTACATAGTGTTTGTCACTGATCCTATGAGCTGTGTCACACTGTACGGTAACAAGTAAGGGTGCTTTCAGAGCTGCTATGCACTCTGCAGCATATGTTGTGAATAATAAAGATGAATTATTTTCCAAAGAACAGAATTTTATTTAATAACAAAACCAGTGCAAAGAAAAATCTGAGCACTTTTAAAAGTACATTAAAAACGTAATAAATTAATGGAACAGAACTTATCAAGGAAAAAGAACATTCAGATGCATTTTACCAACACATACAGCAACCATGGCTCTCACAGGTCAGTGTATGTGAAGCTGTGAGTGTCCTTAATTTCCCTGAGGGTGAGTGGTAGGGGTAAGTATTTGGTCCCTGATGCCACGTGGAATGTTGAGGGAAGGTGTAGGGAGGTGCTGTAATGGAGTGCAAAGGGAGGCAAGCCCATGATTGTTGAATTTGTGACCTGCATGCTCAGAGGATCACTGTGTTTGTAATTGGAAGAACTGCAATTATTGTAGCACTTGTGTATTTCTTAATGCCTTTGGCAGGAATATAACCCTTTATGTAACCATTTAGCTGACTTATTTAATGTTGTACAATGAATAGCAATGGGAATAGCTCTCTGGGACTTTTAGACTGGCATTTTTCACTCAGACATAATTCACTTCTCTAAGGTGAGTAGGGTTTGACTTCATTTTTAAACAATAGCTGGATAATTATGTTTATTTTCTAATTTCTATCTTGCTGGGATAGTGCTGGATTTCACCCATGCCCAGTAGTTAAATATATTTATCCCACATGTTGCAATCATGCCCTCCTACCATTTCCCCCAACTTGCATGTTCACTGATTTCCTCTGTTCTTGACTAGGGACATCACAAATTGCAGATGAAAAAGAAAGGGCCTGATTTTGAACTTTGTTTATACAAGTGTAAACCAGGAGTAATTCAATTAAATCAGTGGAGTTTCACCAGAGAAAAAGTGGTGTGCAGTCAGAACCAGGTCCTAAAAGAAGTCATAGCAATAGGATTACAATGATCAGAGTGCCATGATGGCCTCCATATTTGTATGTCAGAGTCAATAGGTATGATTTCCTCCATTCAATCGTGAGGTTGCTCCAATCATACTGATCATTTTGTTTCAGTTTAGAGTTCATCAATCTCCTGAAATTTCTTCCCCATTACATGAATGGAAAGTCCAGAATATTTTTATTTTTATTTTTTTGGTAGGTTCCTTGAACCCATCCAAGAGACAGCTTGTTAGTAACATCAGGGTGCACTGACAAAGGATTTAGAGGGGAGAAACCCCCTCAGATGATTGTGCTGTTTCTCAAATCTGACTGGGCAAGCTAAATAAACCATAGCACCAGAGAATGAAGATAGCTAATAAAACGAGGTTAGGCAAGGGACCATTAGTATGCATGTTCTTATTCTGCTCTGTTGTTCCTGTCTCATTGATCTTGTCTGGGATTTACTGTGCTCTGAAAATGAAAGTTGGATGATGGCATTGGGGGTTTAAAGGCCACATCTCTGGCCCAGATAAAGCCCATTTTCACCACTCTGATGACAGAAAGGTTTTGTCTAGATTAGGACTTGGAAGGGGTTAGCTAACGCTAATGTGTGAACAGCCTAGTGTAGATAAGGTAGTGTGCTATTAACATGTTAAACTGGTCATATTTAAACCTAGGTATTTGTCATAGTCCATAATAAGCTCAGCCCAATCAAATGAGCAGCTCAGGAGCTAGGAGAGTGATAATGGAGTTCATGTTCTCCATAGTAAGGAACCTCCCACATTTCTCCAGTTCCATACCTGTGTGACTTTGAAGGCAGCAGAGCAACAATTTTGGGATTAACCATAGCTAGGGTGCACGCCACGTTCGTGAGGAATTTTGGGTATGCAAGGAATGCGAGATAGAGCTCAGCCACAATTATTCTTACAACTATTTTTCTGCTTTCTGCTACAAAACACAGAATCTAAACTGCACGGTAACAATGTAAACAGCTCTCAAAGGAGAAAATACATTGAAAGGTACATGGGCGGGGATCTGGAGTCATTCCCAAACTCATCATGTTTCTGTCCAAAATGGACACAGTGATATTGGTCAAATCATAATTGGGGCTCGTACTGTCAGTTTTGTGCTTTGTCAAAGCAATTCTCACCTCCCTTTGAAGAGCAGGGAGTAAAATCAAGGAAGAGGTTGAGATTTAGTTGCTAGAAAAGAGACTGTTCCTTTGGGTTAATGTAGGTTTTTTTTCTTTTTTCTTTTCTTTTCTGTTCTCTGTTTCGTATGTTTATGTGTTTAGTGTTGACCAGCAAATCTGTTTGGGTTTTCTCATCCTTTTTTCTCCCTGCATCAGTTCTTGTGGTGAGGCTGGTGAGGGCAGCACCCAGACTCTTGTACTTTAAGAAGGCTACATTCCAAGTAAAGAATATGGTTAACATTCTCACTGCTGTGAAAGAGGATGAAGGGGGAGTTTATATCTTAGGAATTCAGTAATCCAAAGGTGAAAGGGAATTAATGTTCATTGGGCTACATTCTGCTCTCAGTTACAGAATAAACCAAGAACAATTCCATTGGGTTTGATTAATCCACTGGGGCACAGAGTGGTACATTTTGCAGCTACTGAACCTGTGGGAGGCAGCAGCATTTGAGGGGGTGGGTGGATTCACCTCAGGGAGGGAGTGAGTGAGTGGTGCTCTTACCACCCTCTTCTGAGTTCTGCCAGTGGAGAGCAGCTTTAAAATTCTGCAATAACTTCCTGGCTAAAGCTGCCCGGAAGAGGAATCAGCACTTCCTCTGGATGCCCCTTCCTTTTGTGGGGTACATACAGGCCTTCTGGCAGGACATAACAGACAGGAGGAGCTTCTGGAAGAAGCCAGTGGAACCAACACAGCAAATCTGGGCCAACTGACTTTAGTGGTGTTACTCCAAATTTACACCTCTGTAAAGAAGAATAGAATTTGACTTAATATGTTCTAATGAAACGATTTGTTTTCCCCAATGAATTTAGAATTTGCACGTGTTACTGATAGTGGAGCTCTTAGAGAAGGGCAGGAGGTGATGGGTACAGAGGGGAACTCCATTTTTTATTGTTTATCAGTATATATATATTTTTTTGGTCTCATTTTGCTTTTAGAAAATTAGAGTGTAGTGGAAAAGCCTGGAAAAATGAATTCAGGGTAAAAGCAATCATATGAAGTGGATTTCATGTTAAAGGGCCACCATTTATCTTGTTGCATTGTAATATGACTACTGGCCATTTATTTTAGAAAAGTAACATTGCTTCTTCCAGTATAGTACAGAAGGAAATGGGCATATTGGAGATCTGACCACCTGCTACCTACCTGTAAACTAAACCTGACTGTTCTGACCTTGCACCATTTGTGTTCCAGAGTTTTGTTCTACTGTATGTCATGTGAATAAACTGGTTATTCATTCATGTGCTTTTATCTGATGTCTACACATTTGAAGTCTCAATGTTTTCCTTTCAGTCAGGGTCCCACAACTAAGATGTGTATACAGTGGTTACAGGTAAAAAGTTATACAAGAAAGGAATGTTTTTTAAAATTTCTGGACTACTATAGTTGACAGGACAGCTGAAGAAAGGAGTTATGCTGGAAGACTCACTAGAAAGCATTAGATTTTTACAGGCAGCTCTGTCCTGTGATTATGCAGTCTGATCTCTTGTATAATTCAGGCCATAGAATTTCATCTAGTAATTTCTTGTGTCAAGTGGAATAAGTTGGGGTTGAGGTAGGCTATATCTTTTAAAAAGAGCCAAAAAGGTTTCAAGGGACGGAGAATCTGCCACGTCCTTGAGCTGCTCCAATTGAAATTATCCTCACTGCCTTATTTCGAATTTGAATTTGTCAAGTGGAGCAGAAAGGAATAAAGCAAGAGAAGTGGGAAAACAAAGGGATAGAAAAAGACAGAGGAAGAACAGAAGGAGAGGGCTAATGGGAAAAGAAAGCAACAGGAAACTGAACGGAGGCAAGAAAGAGAAAAAGATAAAACCAAAGTAAATTGAAGCAATGGGATAGAAAACTTAGACAGAAGGCCTGATTTTCCATTGTGATGCACTCCATTTTCATTCATTCTTTCTTTCTTTGTCTGTGATTCCTTTAAAAAAATGTTTTTTTCTTCCTTTGTTTTCCTGAGGGGGAACACAGACATTTCTTTACCTTTTCTCCATACAGAAGCAGCATCTTCTTACCCAGTTGTAGCCGGGACCTGAACAGCGCTGAGCCACAAATTCTCATTGATGCAAGTGGTAGTTGACGGTGCTTGGCACCACTCAGATTCAATCCCTTTATGTTATGTTTTCCCTATATACCTCCTCCATTTCTCTTTTTTTTAAAGTTCTTGTGTTTCTCATTCTGTTTTCTCTAGCCCTTGGCTGCCCTCATTTATTTTTTCTCTCCTCTTGTGAGTCTTCCTTTCTGATCCCGCTAATTTTACCCTCTTCATTCAGGTGGAGTATGGAGCATTAAGAAAGGTGTTTGATGCACCTTTCAGGTCTGGAACATTCTGGACTGGCAAAATTGAAAGATCTGTCAAATGGCAGTGTTAGCTGAGTTGGTGACTTGAGTCTAAGGCCTGGTCTACACTAACCCCCCAATTCGAACTAAGGTACGCAACTTCAGCTACGTGAATAACGTAGCTGAAGTCGACATACCTTAGTTCGAACTTACCGTGGTCCAGACGCAGCAGGCAGGCTCCCCCGTCGACTCCGCGTACTCCTCACGCCGAGCAGGATTACCGGAGTCGACGGGGAGCACTTCTGAGTTCGATTTATCGCGTCCAGACAAGACGCGATAAATTGAACCCAGAAGTTCGATTGCCTGCCGCCGAACCAGCGCGTAAGTATAGACAAGCCTTAAGAATGGCCGGATGCTGCTTGTAAGTAAAATGCTCTGATTGTGCTAACTTAGTACATTTGTGTTGTAACTTTACTGTTTTTTTTATTATCCAATTAAAGTAATTGTAGTTAATTTAAAAGAAACCCAAACATTTTATAGTAGGTTACATCACTTCCCCATAATGAGCAGACTGTATCATGTTGATATTTTCTGTGTCGCCCCAAGACAACACTATAAGCTTTTGTTTGGCCAGGTACCATCACATATAGAGTGCTTTTCTGACCTCAAGTAGTTGATAGTACAGAATTTTTCTTTGGTAATATTAATTTTATAGTAATTTTTATGAATTTTTCTAACGCTCCCTCCAGTCTACCAAGGCTGTTGGAATGTCTCAACTAGAGAACAGTGTTCCTCCAAACCTCACCTAGGGGCAAATACTTTTAATAGAGCTCTCTTGCTCTGTATATAAAGATCTGAAAATGTTACTGTAGCACACTTGCAGCTTCTGGCACAAGCTATATAAAAAGTAATCAACAAGCAAAGGCAGTAAAAAAGCAGCTGCACAGAGCAGTAATATCCACATACTGACAGAATAAGCAATATTTTTCTTTTGGAAAATCTTTCATGCAACTACTGTGCTTCTGAACTGTATCGTATCTCAAAGTCAAGGTACAATAGCTGCCAAAAAACTGGAAGAAGAGAACTTTTGTGAACATAAAATCACTACTACATAGCAGTACATTTTCTTATCAGAGTTTATTGTTGCACATCAGATATCATGCCACTATCAGAATAATATTCAGTTTTTTTAATTTTAAAAAACTTTGAGAAAAATGTTTCCAGAAATTTTCATTCAATGTGAATGACAAGAATATTACGTCTATAAACACTGAAATATCTATTTAATTTCTTCCTGAGGAAGTTTCACATTTTTAAGCAAAGAAAAAGGGTATTCTGTACAAGCTAGCCTTCAAATCAGTTAAACTCATTCTTTTCTCAAATGTGGAGCTGGGAAAATACTGTAGCACTTTCATGAATGTTTATTGAAACAGTCAAATGAATTTACATCACCTAAATTTATGCCCCTTTATGTTCACTTTCTGCAAACAATCATGCATTGAATTTTACTACCACAGATGTTTGTGGAAAGCAAATTTCAAAGTCAAATACATGAGTATTTGCAGAAAACAAGTTAAACTCCACACAGACAAGCATTTGTGTAGGAATTCCTTACACACTCATCTAACCAGGGAACAGAAATCATACCACATGCCTTATCTGACCAATCACAACTAATCAACTAAGCCTGACTATCAAATATTTGCAATAAATGTTTCACAATCAGTAAATTTAAAAAAATATTAAAGTTGGTAGGATATTTATGAAAATGCATTTGAAGAAACTGCAGTCCGCTTATAGATAAGTGATGAGCTTAAAATAAGCTAAACTTGGTCAAATAAATATTTTTTTATGAATTATTTGCTCAGCTTTACTTGTGTATCCCATTATTTTCAGATTTCAGCTATTGTACATAAAGCAGGGGTTCTCAAATAGGGCGTCGGGACCCCTCAGGGGGTCACAAGGTTCTTACGTGGGGGATCGCGAGCTGTCAGCCTCCACTCCAAACCCCACTTTGCCTCCAGCATTTATAATGGTGTTAAATATATAAAAAAGTGTTTTTAATTTATAAGGGGGTTGCACTCAGAGGCTTGTTGTGTGAAAGGGGTCACCAATACAAAAGTTTGAGAACCACTGACATAAAGTCTGGAGTCTGCATGCCTTGCTCCTTGTTCATAAATAACTTAGCTGGTCCTGAATAAATGTTGTTTTTACTTTTCTTTACAGGCTTTTGCTGAATATTGTAAAAACATATTTTAACAGAATATTTCTGAGGAAAAATTATGGGTAGGTGCATTTATTCCCTTTTAGGGCTCATACAAAAAATTTCACCCCCCAAATATATCTGCAAATCAGAACAGTAAATACCTTTGTAAACTCAAAGAACACTATCAATTTGCTTTTACTATCCACTGTTTTTAACTGTCACAATAATAATAATATTTCTAGTGCACAAGAAGTTAATGCTATCTAAAGAGCTTGATCCTGCAGACTTTTCTCAGGCATTGTCAAAATAGGAGTTTTGAACAATAAGGATTTCAGGATCAGGCCCTGTGCAATGCACAATTCTGAGGACAAAAGGCCAAATACTTTTGTTTATAGTATTTGCTCAGGCAGAACCCCCACTGAAATCAATGTGGAGATCCTATACTCTGTGCCCCTGACAGTCCCTAGGCTCCCTGATAATAGGGATGAAATGGAACTTTACTACCAGCTATTTGCCTGGCCATGGCTGCCAAAGGGTCTCCATTTAGAGAGGCACCTTCCCACATCCCATCAGGAGGCTCCGCAAAACAGGGTCTACAGCTCTAGAATATATTACCTTATCTGTGTCAGTTATCTGGGACTAGAAAAAGGTAATGTGCATATTCCAGTCCACACCCAAGCCCCATCCAACCTGGGGCTGCCACAAATCCTCATGCTGGCCACTCCTTACCTCCTCCCCTCCCCCCAGAACTAAACCATGCAGAGAGCCCTTTGTGGTGTCCTAGAAAGAAAGGGCTGTGCTATAAATGTGTGTGAGCTCCATCCCTAAAGCACAGAGGATGGTTGACATCTGTGCAAAGAGGTTCCCGTCCACATATAGCAATCTTGGGAGCATGATCTGGCCCCAAAATGCTTATGTAATTGCTGCTTTTAAGAGAGCAGAGTAACTGTAGCACCAGAGCACAAAACACAAGCTTTGTGCAGTTCCTACAAAATAGTGGTTTGTTTTTTTTAATGTTTTGGTGATGGTACATCAGATGTACACTAAGGATGAAAGGACCCTATTGAAGTCAGTGGGGCTACTAGAGCATCACCGTAGGTGTTTTCCATCATGATTAACATTAACATCTTAGTTGTTACAAATCCATATAGACATTTGCAGGTCACATCAACTCTTTACACATGCAAAGGATTTTTCTTTTGTAGATATTCAGAGTCCAGAGGGTATCTTTTACTAAATTAAAAGAATTTGAAGAAAAGTCAAATTTTGGACCTAAAGCACATGACAGAAAGTGAAGATTTTTTGATTCTTTCTATATATAATTATGATGTTCAACTTATAGATTGTCTACTCTACTAGATCCTTGTTGTTAACCATGCATACTCCTTTATGCAATAATGTGCTGAGTAATGTATATCTTTATACACAGCAAATTTGCCTAGATATTTTTCTTTATAGGCCTATCAAAATTATGTATTACAAAGACAAAGTCCATGAGTAAAAAAACGTACAAGTTAGAATTACAATAAGGATCTCAATATCTGTTTTCTCTTTAGTGAACAATAAACTGGTTTCCGTCCCATTACTATAAAAATTAAATTTTATGGTTTATGACAAACACTACATAGAAAAGCTTTCCACCATTTGATGTACTTTTTAACTGCCCATTTTAAAGCAAATATAGTTACAGAACCAAGCATCAAATTTGGAACAATAGTATATATAGGGAGCAGGGGGTCACCTACCATGCCCATTTTTTGACTTTGGGTATTTATTCATTAGCTGTCATGCATTTTTAAAACACATTGAGCCATATTTCAGTGGTGTAACATGAGGGCTAAATTTGGCTCATATTTTTAATGATCTCTTTCCTATTTTTTTGAAGCATTAATAATTATGCCCTGGTCTCACATTTAAGTAGGCGTGCTGTTTAGCTGAGAGTAATCACACTGTGTAAACTTAAGCATATACTTAAGTGTTTGCAGTACTGGAGCCTAATTCTATATCATGACTGCACACTGTATTAATTCTTATTTAACTTACTCATTTATTTTATTACAAAACTTTTAAAATATATATCTCCCTGGGGAAAGAAGTATGTTTTTGCAACTTGCATGTATTAAATTGGAAGGCATTGAGAGATGCCACCACTTTTCAGTCAGTATAAGAGGAGTTTTGGGAAACACACATCAAATAAATACATAAAATTCAACACACCAAAACCCAGGACAGGATAAATTGTAAATTAAGGCAATCTTAATATAGGTCTGTTTCTGTTCTCACACCAGTTTTTCACTGATATAAGTCTACTGATTTCACTGGAGTTACTCCTCATTTACAGCAGTGTGAGATCAGAATCTAGGCCCCATAACTTGCAACTCACAGGAGCTAGGTGTGAAAGATTTACTCACGTCATTTGTTCATTGCATTGCTATGGTTTGGTTCACAGTCATATAAGTTTAACACTCTGATTATTACAATGTAAATTTCTTTTTTAACGTTGTGCTTCATATATCTAATTAGATTTCTTCTTAAACATATAGTAGTCTCTGTTCAGAATAGTCTATATTCCTTTGTGTTGCTGTTTCAGCAGACTGTATGGAGGTGCAGTATTTAAAAGCATAGATTCTGAACTTGACAGGGATCCACAGCACACTATGGTTTCCTCCTCACAGAGCAGGGCCATATTTCTTACATCATTTCTTGCTACAGTGTTTTAACCTGTGGCTTCAGGATTTGGCTCACAATACCAATTCTCTCCTGTTGTTTACACCTATGCAACATGTTTGTACTCCTCAACTGTGTTCATTTATTTTAAGTTCAAAATTTGGTAAGCAGATTCCGAAGGCAGGAGTAGATTTGGCCATTGTATGTTATACAGGGTTTTCTTAGTTTTGTTTTTTGTTTTGTATAAGACACATCATAATAATCAAAAAGTATGAAAAACCATGAGCAGGCAAACAATGGGCTACAAAACCTACATGAGACACAACACTCCTAAGTTCGAATATAAAAGTGTAAATATTTACTATGAAATTGGACAGTTGTGTAGCTTTGCTTTTAAAGCTTATACCAGTTGCTATTGACTTCCACATGTGCGCACAGTAGTTTACAACAATCCCACAGGCCCAGAAATGGCAAAGAGAAAGCCTGCAAGCCTCCAGAGTTCTAAGAGACACAAACATTTTCACCATCCACATGCCAGCATATGGAAATAACTTCATTCTTTTATTCTCTTTTGAAGAGGTATATTTTACACCTGCCTTCTGGTAGCTATTGAAGGCTTTAGGTAAGATGACTGAAGTGTGGAAGAGAGATTTCAAGAAGCTTCCTCTCAATGCTATCTCACTTTCTGTAGTTCCTGTCTCAGCCATGATGGCAGGGGTTGTCCCAATTTGTGCAGGAGTTTTGACAGTTCCACATTGTGATCTCTGTAGTAGCTTGACAGAAAAGCCCTACACTGATGGATAAAAAAGCAGACATTTTTATTTAGTAAAATATTGTATTGTAGATGCTATGGATTTTGAGTTTTGCAGTTTGTTTTACCTGTATCTAAACTATGCCATGTTTTCTTCTGTGCTGTATACTTTCTCCTATACTATGTATTATTGCACACAGCATCTATACTCTATTTAGCAGCTGAGCTGCAGGGGATTATTTTAGTAGATATACAGTTAATTTCCAAACTGTTCATCAAAACCAAAGAAACTGATCAGAGTCTGATCTCAGATACATCTGTATAGATCCAGAGTAACTCTGGAGTCAATAAACTACTCTGAGTTTACATTAGTGTAACTGAGGGCAGAATATAACCCCATAGTGTTTCAGGTTTTGTTATTCAAGTATTTACATTTTCCAGAGATGTTTAGGATAGACAAACATAATACAAATAAGTAAAATACCCCACAGAGGCTGATTCTCCTCTCACAAGAGTTACTCCTGATTTACACCAGCATCAGAATAAAATCAGGCCTACAGTACAATAAGTAAGTACAATAGTACTTACTACTGACCAAGTCTTGAGCTCTTCACTCAGGTTTTATTCAGACTAAGTTAAGTGGGAGTTCAGTATGAGAAGGCCAGAGTAAAAACAGGCTCCAAATGCTTGCTGAGATTTCTTCCCCTCCTCTGTGCAGAAGTGGGAATGTGGACCTCAGCTATCAGGCCTGTGAAAGTAACTTTATCTGAACATTTCTGGAGGAAAATTTTCAAAATTGATAGATACCAAAATTAATTGATCTTAAAAATGAACTGCCAGGAGAACATGTGTAACTATTAATAGCCTGACAAGTCAAGAATGAAACAGACTGGAAGAACAGAGGACAGCCCCACACTTACACATCTGATCACGACTGCAACAAACCATGCGTTTTGAGCTTGTTGCTGGTGTGGGTCGCTCAGCTGAGGGGCTGGGATTTTAACTGTGTTGCAGCTTTTTGAGAGCAACTAGGTTTTTCAATATGAAGAAAATGTTTAAAAAACAATTTCTGGGTAAGTTAATTTGGAGACATCTTGGCCTTTATGCTCAACCTTTATACAAAAGGTTGAAAAACCATCATGTGGTACATGGTATCAGAAAGGCCTCAGCTGTAGGGAGAGTTAGTACAAATAAACTATAGATTGTTAATTTTATCCTCTTGTTCTTGTTATAATTTTGTCAATGGAGTGTCCCACGGGTGTGAGTGAGGCACTCCTAAAAGCCATTCAAATGCTGTATTGCCTCAGAAGAACAATGGTTTACCTCTGAATCCATAGGAGGGTATTTTCTGCCTTTGCTCTTTCCAAGACACTTGGTTTTTCCTTCTTCCAGGAGTTGACACCAGAAACCTTTATGTGAATCGAACCTGAAATTCAGCAAACAGATCAAATATGTTCAGTCTAAGATTTTTTTATCACTTCAGCAAACTTAATATTTTGGGTCCACTTTCTCCTTGTTATTCAGGCAGGATACCCCTTAGCACTAATGCAAATTATGCTTTTCTTTGGAGGAAAGAATAAAGAATAACAGGCTAGCTAGCTATCCCTATAGATTTCTAGGGCACACATAACTGACCACAGAGCCCATTGAATCTAGGCACATATATATATATATATATTTAATTTTATTTATAGTTAATGTTTAAGTTGCAGAAGCACCCAAAGATGCTGTACAGAATTGGTGTCCCATTTCACTGGGGGCTCTACAAACCACATAAGAAGGTACAATCCTTGTCCTGAAGAGCTCACAATCTAAATAGACAAGACAGACACAGGGTGAGAAAAAGAGATACAACATACAAGCTAAGGCTCAACTTCTGCAGCCATTACTCATCTTGAATAGTACTTTATTTGTCCACTAGTTCCATGGAAATCTATGTGACTACTTACAGAATAAGGTACTGCTCACTGTGAGTAAGGATGGCAGAGTCAGGCCCAAAGTGACTATAGTATGGTAAGCAGGAGTGGGGCTAGGGGGAGGACAGGATGGGGTAAGTTAATAGGAGTAAGGCAGCAGAAAAAGGAAAGGATGGGCGAGACTGTGCCTGGAGTAGGGGAAGGGGAGACAGGAAGAAGAAAGGAGTGAGGTGGAAGAAAAGGCTGTTGAGAGCATGGAAGACAGAAAGAATGAGGCTGGCAGTGATGCAGTTGTGTGAGAAAAATGGAGTAAACCAAACACTAGAGAGGATGAATGGCCATTGTTTAATCTGAAGAAAACAGAAACTGATGATGACAAACAATTGGGTTCAGGGGGTTGTGATGATTACTGTTGCCGTGAAGAGATTTTCCTCCTGAGGGCTGGATCTCCCCTTGGAGCCCTGCTCTTCCTCCCCCAGCCCACCCGTGGACACTTAGAGCCCGGAGCCCAAGATATGGTGTCTGCCCTTGCTCAGACCTGCAGATGGGGGACTCCAGCTGGGCTTCTCCCTTACCTATTGGCACCCCAGAGAAATAAACAAAGTCTCTCTATGGTTCCCCTGGCTCCCAGTATATTTTCTCAGGCTTTTGAAATTACACCAATGTCAGTCTAGCAATGGACTAAAGGTGTGATGATGTACCTCATAGTGAGATTCCACAATGATGATATTATCAGGGGCTTTGGCTGTACAGTAATGTTAACATTAAAGTGCCTTATTTTTAATTCACGAGGTATATGGACCCTATCTTGCTTCCATCAATGTCAATGTCAAAACTCTCAGTGGGAGTCGAACTGGTTTCTTAGACTCCTCTCTCCTCTTTGCCAGCATAATTAGTGATTCACAGCATAGATAAGCACATCTTAAGAGCTCTTTGCATCAATATTATATGCACATGCTTATTTTGACATGACTTCTCTATGCAGCCAGCCAGGATAGTCACCAAGCCAGAACAAAATATACATGTTTGTGTATAGACATGAACTGCGTTTGAGCTAGAGCTCTGGATAGGTGGTTTGTGTCTTTTATAGATCAAATCAAACAATACTAATAAATAATGTCAATGGAGCTGTATCTGGTCACGGTTGAACTGATCATATATTTTAGAGCACATTTCAAGGGCCATATCATGCCCTTCTTTGATGTCAATGGGAGTTGTACATGACTGATCAAGAGCACAGCTTTGGCAGTAGCATGGACACAGGTAACACCTGTTTTGATTGCATGAGAAACTATATGCAATAAGTATTGACAAAGATTCATGGGAGTCAAATTTCCAGAAGTGAGCAATTATAGTGGATCCCATGTACATCACGAAGCAAAGTGCCTTTAAATTATCCAAGATAGGTAGATTATTGAAGTGTTATTCATTTTATGAAATCTTTTTTGTTAAATTTTCATCTGACCATGCAGAAACCGGAGTATATCTGCACAGTTAAACATCTGCATGGTTAAAACTACAGTCTTCCACCAAAAAACCCTCTCATTTCAAGGCTTAGAGACAAATCTTCAGCTCGGTTTATGTATCTGTAAGGGGTACAGTTGCCTTCAATTGCTGCATAAAATGGCTGTGCACCACCTTGACTGTTCCTGGAGATGGTCAGTTCAGTGCATGTGGATGGAAGGAACCCACAATCCACTATCATAGGATGTGGAGCTGCCCAGGGGTGGGGAAATCGTAAGTTGGGTCTACCCTAAAGAACAGAGACATTTGTAATTTAATCTGTGGGACAGCATTTATTGAAGTATCAATGGTGCAGAATGTTCACACAAAGTTAACTAAAAGCTGTTTTGTGAAAAAAAGACAATTCATCCACAGGAACATCCTCTCAAGTGACAGCAGAGTGATAGTATAAATTCATGACAAATCATAGTATAAAAGTGATAGCATCAAACAAAGCCCACAGTTAATAAAAAGACTGATATCCCAAGACATTTAATTGCTTGATAGAAATACTAATATTGCCAGCCAGCTTGTTTTAAGGATAAATTCATCAACCTCAAACTATGGCTAGAAAATACCTTCTAGCATGATCTAATGGGTGGAGCAGGAGACTGGCAACCAGCACTCCTGGGTTCTTCTGGCTTTGTCACTGACTGTGTGCCATTAGGCAAGTGTTTGTTTTTCTACAATGTCCATCACTACAGAGTCTACAATTACTAGTCTACCATTCACTTCTCAGTGCTTCCATCGAACCTTCTGTAAACTGGGCAGCATAATATTTACCAATCTCAAAGGGCTTTGTGAAGATTAATTAAAGGGTGTAAAATGTTTTGAGTTCATTGGATAAATAACCTATATTTTTATTTCATATTACACTATTGCAATTTTGTAGGTACAAGTAGAAATGAGAATTTTCTATCATATATATCAATTACCAAATGACATAGAGGGCCAAATTCATTACTGGTATAACTAAACTGATTTAAATGGAGCTATACCAGGATGAATTGGGGTCAAAGTAATGGAAAAAGTTGCCTGAATCTCAGTTATGCTAAATGAACATTATCTGTGTTCAAGGGTAGACAAGAAGGAAAAGCCTGCTGCAGAATTAGATGCAGAATAATAATTCACAGCATCCAGGTCAAGACCTTTGGTGTACAAAGAAACAGAGCTTTCAATAGAGTTACTTCCAGGGATGAATTGGGTCCATTATGTCTGTATAATACACTTGACTTTATCTCATGAAAGATAAAATCTGTTTTGCTACATACGCCACAAAAAGGAACAGAGCACAACTGTCTGAAAGCATTAAATGGAGAAATGTCTACGAAAGAAAAGAATTCTTTTCTGAAAGCTTCTTATAAAAACAGACAATGGGCTCACATTCAAAAGAGCAGCCTAAGGTTATCAATCTTATTTTAAGGGCAAGTGAATCTAAATGTCTGAATCCAAAGGATTTGTGTACATAGGTATTTATTATACAGAAAGTAGATTTTACATTCCTGACACTGATATTGTTGAGTCTCCTGTAATTGAATGTAAAGGAAACCCAGCCTTCTGTCCATTCTGTTTACGCATGGTGAATCTTTTGCTGCTGAGGAAACAAATGCAAAGGCATCTCTCTCTTTTATCCATCCAAAATCCAAACACAATTTTCACAAACCAATACTTGTTTTATCTGTCAGGTGTCCATCTCTGTAATATTCAAACACCATGTTTAATGCCTAGCTCAATACATAATTAACAGAAAATATAATCCTTCTGAGTTGCATTCTTTCCACATGTTGTTAACGATTACTTGGATAGCAGTTTGAAAGCGTGCAAGAAAGAGAAATGTACTTTTCATGTCTAATCAGCACATAAGCAAGTCCAGATTTTTCCATGGAAATTAAAGAGGGTAAAAACATTGAAAAATACATATTGTTGCCCACACTAGCATTAGTAATAGGACTTGCATGCAAAATTAGTCAGAGGAGTATTAGTAGCTATTAATTTGTATTGATTTTGCTTATAGAACCAACACCATTTTGTTACAGCCAACAAATGTCTCATCAACCTAATCTTGCAAGGTGCCGAGGTTTGTCTAAGGAGTGCTGAGCATGCATTCAAATACACACATTATACATTTAGATGTACAAAAATTCAATGAATAACAGCAAATTATAATTTACAGGGAATATTGCAACCCATTCTTTTCAGACTCTTTATACAAAACTACAGTTGCATGATTATTTCCTTTTTAAATCACTCCATAGCTAATATTCCCTTACATTAATTATGAATGAACTCACGTTAGGGCTTCAGAGTAATTATAATGAGGAGAAACTCCCAGAAACTTCTGCACTTCATCCATCACGGTAGCTGGGTCACTTCTCAGCTGCTGTCCATCAATAATTAGCAACTGCAAAAATAAAATAATACTGTATTTAAAATTCATCATACTTCAAGCTTCAAACTAAAACTTTCACCTATGTCAAGCTCATTCATTAAGAGGAAAAGAGGTGCCCCAGGGAATGGTAACAGGTCTGGTCTTATTTATCATCATTAATGATCTGGGAGAAGGGTAAATGACACACTAATTAATTCTGAAATGAAATTATATTGGAAGCTGTTGTGAGCACCACTGAGGACAGAGAAATAATGCTGAAGCACCTAGTGAGATTACAAATATCGGCAGGAAATTACATGAGATTCATCCTGACAAAATGAAACCTAATATATCTGGAAAAAATAAGCTGCAACACCCCCACCCCGACATATAAAACGAGAGAAAGATATTCTGAGCCATATATGTGCTCTTTTTTTCCGAGTATCAATCAATTCATTGACAGTTATGGTCACTGCTGAAGAAAGCACTCAGCTCTCTCATCCTTTGCCACACACTAATTTCTTCTTGTGCCCAAGATCCATCATGACTGAATAGCGGCAGCTGAAGCTGCTGTGGGGCACAGTGGATAGGAGATGGCTAATCGTCCGGCCCAGATTGGCTGCTCAACAACTAGTCATTTTCCCTGTGGAAAAGCTGCTTTTTGTGACCGTAGAGCTGGTTCACTCACAACTCTTCAAAGACCATTTTCCCCCCCCGTATCAGAGGTTGCCATCACATGTGAAGTAGAGCTTGTTGCACACAAAGCAAGTTTCTCCTAGCTTCCTGCTGCTCTCTACTTCTGATCATAACTTGTTTTTAGATTTAGTGGAGATGGCTGAATGAACTGGGACTAGGGAGTGGTTTAGGGGAGGATGACTGGCGAGTGAATGAAGGGACTGAGTGAGGCAGCAGTTCTGTGGAAAAAATAGCATGTGTTCATATAATTAAAGATTGTATCATAATTCCTATGCACAGGGTACCGAATTAGTTGCATGGTCAAATTTAATTCTGGCATTTCCTAACTTTTGAGTGCTAGCCTTGCAACCTTAAGGTTCTTTTATTGTAGTGGTTTTGTATGTAATTTCCTAGATTTTTAAAAAAGCAAACTGAAAAACAGAAATTCCACCATGTAGAACCATATTGACTCCCACATGCTTCATCAGTAAGGTTAGAACCTTTAGATCCACAGCACAGACCTCTGCCACTTGAGCTAACAGACTGATAGTAGTAGCAGGTTGTGCTACATCTGCTACATGAGCATCTCTAAAAGGATAAGAGGCACACATTTTGTGAGTGGGTTTCACAGCTCTTTGCTGACAGCTGAGGAATGCTAAACCTTGGGGCTTCTCTAAACAAAAGCCTAATTTACTTAATTTACAGCAAGCTGGGCTGTAAATCTACCTTGCATTAGCCAGCCGCACACTGAATGTCCATGTGGACCTTGCTGCCGTGTACTAGAAGTTCCCTAATGCACTTTGATCTACCCTGCTTTGAAACAGGATATCACAGTGCACTAGGAAACTTTAAGTGCGAGGCAGCAAGGTCCACATGGACACTCAGTGCATGCCAGGCTAATGCGGGGTAAGATTTAAAACCCAGTTTGCCACAAGCTAAGTGTTTGTACAGACAAGCCCCCAGAAGTCCTATATTCTATACCAGATTCTGAGGGAAGTGTACTCTACTAGCAACCTTTTCCTGCCTGACCTCTTCTGTGCCTTGCCCCTCCAGTCTGCCCCAGTTTCAGGCTGTCTCCCACTCCAATTCCTCCATGCCCCATCCTGGTCCCTCCATTCAGTTCCTCATCCTAGTTTCTCCCCTTTTGGCTCCTTGTCCCAGTTTAGCCTTAGCCCCTACCCTTAGGCCTCTCTTAATTTTCCTCTTTGCTGGCCAGATGCCAGCAGTGGGGTCAATGATAAAACAGGATAGACTGATTTCCTCCTCTCAGTTTCTGGGCCTAGCACTTCAGCAGCCCCTGTCTGTCAGGAGCAGCAATTGCAGAGAAAGTCCTACTCTGCCCCTTGCAGCCCTGAGATGAAGCATGCCCAATACAGATGGAATGTTCAGGCTCTACTGAGTGGAAATTTCCAGAGGCTCAAAACTTGACCAAATTCGGGTAGATTTTCACAGGATTGGCAAAAGTTACATCCCTGGCATCAAGGCAACTCCTGTGCCAAATTTCAAGTCTTTGATCCAAGAGGCACTAGAGCTTCTCAACAAACTTGTACGGATTTTTTAACACTGGTAAAATGATGTATTTTCCCCTGATCTTATTCTGATAAATGGCTGAGTCCT